>NC_140585.1:962424168-963024168 GCF_964204655.1 Triturus cristatus | reverse complement strand
GAGCTTTTTCCGTTGGTGAGCTCCTCATAGCAGGTCGGAACAGTAAAGTAGACTCCATTCTGCAGGATAACAATAGCAACAAAAATCGAAGGAATCAATTAATTTTTTTATCCTGAACAGTGTAGATAAATGTGAAACCACAAATCTCATCAGACCACAGATAAGACATACTCATGTTCCGTGATGACTCAGGACTCAAAATGGTTTGCACGGGCACCCCTTGATTCAAATGTCCAACTGTCAGACACTATGCGGCCAATTCCTATTCCGGCGGCAAAACATACCGACCGACACGGACCCGGACCGGAAACCGACCGACACGGACCGGTGCCGTACGACCCGTGCAGTACGATGCAATGCATGAGAATTACAACCGACATGTACGGAATACAAGCTGTACGACCGAGCCGTAGGGAAAATAGTGATCCGGCCAGAAAACCACCGAGAGTTGCACCGACCAACACGAACCCGGAATGAACCCAACCGACATGTACGATCCGCGCAGTACGATGCAATGCGTGTAAACCCAGACCGACTCGCATGGAGACCAAGCTGCATGACCGACACGCACAGAAAACAGGGCCCTCAAGCAATAGAAATCACCGAAACCGACGCAGATGAAACACAGAAGAAAGTCAGCGTGAACGAGGTGGAGAAGCCCGCATGAGCCAACATCAGCATCCGTCTCGGTCAGAAGAACGTTTCCTTCATGCCTAGAAAACCCAAAGGAAAAAAGACAAAAAAAGGACAAAACAAGCAATGACAAAGCCAATAAATATCAAAACAAAATAACCTGGGACAAAGACACACCCACAACTCCACCTATATAAAGGACATCAATCAATACCATGATCCTTTGCAAATAGGAGACAACAGCCATCAGCAAACACCATCAAACAGCAAACACAGACTCACTCACAACTCACCCATCACACAACTCACACACCATTATCACCTCACCAAAAGCACACACACATACATCTAGCAAAACCAACACTAACCCTCGCTCACTTGCACCCTCACACACACATCACTCACCACCACCACCCATCACCATGTCCCCAAAGATGAATCCAAAGTTCACAGATGATGAGTTAGAAGTGCTGGTAGACAAGATCATCAGAGTAGAGCCACATTTGTTTGGTACATTGGTCTAAAGGACCTCCATGTCACAGAAAACCAAGATGTGGGCCAGGATTGTGGACAAGGTGAACGCACAAGCACCAACGTTGCGCACAAAGGACGATATCCAGATATCCAGAACGTGTTCCGTGATGACTCAGGACTCAAAATGGTTTGCACGGGCACCCCTTGATTCAAATATCCAACTTTGAGAGGTCAGACACTATGCCGCCGATTCCAATTCTGGCCGTAAAACATACCGACCGACAGGGACCCTGACCGGAAACCGACCGACACGGACCAGTGCCGTACGACCCGTGCAGTACAATGCAATGCATGAGAATTACAACCGACATGTACGGAATACAAGCTGTAAGACTGAGCCGTAGGGAAAATAGTGATCCGGCTGGAAAACCACAGAGTGTTGCACCGACCGACACGAACCTGGAATGAACCCAATCGACATGTACCCGTGATGTCCGATCCGCGCAGTACGATGCAATGCGTGTAAACCAAGATCGACTCGCACGGAGACCAAGCTGCATGACTGACACGCACAGAAAACAGGGCCCACAAGCAATAGAGATCACCACAACCGACACAGATGAAACACAGAAGAAAGTCAGCGTGAACGAGGTGGAGAAGCCCGCATGAGCCAACATCAGCATCCGTCTCGGTCAGAAGAATGTCTCCTTCATGCCTAGAAAACCCAAAGGAAAAACGACAAAAAAAGGACCAAACAAGCAATGATAAAGCCAATAAATATCAAAACAAAATAACCTTGGACAAAGACACACCCACAACTCCACCTATATAAAGGACATCAATCACTACCATGATCCTTTGCAAATAGGAGACAACAGCCAGCAGCAAACACCATCAAACAGCAAACACAGACACACTCACAACTCACCCATCACACAACTCACACACCATTATCACCTCACCAAAAGCACACGCACATATATCTAGCAAAACCAACACTAACCCACGCTCACTTGCACCCTCACACACACATCACTCACCACCACCACCCATCACCATGTCCCCAAAGAAGAATCCAAAGTTCACAGATAATGAGTTAGAAGTGCTGGTAGACGAGATCATCAGAGTAGAGCCACATTTGTTTGGTACATTGATCTAAAGGACCCCCATGTCACAGAAAACCAAGATGTGGGCGAGGATTGTGGACAAGGTGAACGCACAAGCACCAACGTTGCGCACAAAGGACGATATCCAGAACAGGTGGTATGACATGCGCTGGAGGGTCAAGAAACTCATCGAGAAAGATCACGCCTTGAGTCAGCACACCGTCGATGGCCCTCCTGCCAAACCAGTCCACTTCAGGACCTGGGAGGAGAAGGTGCGGGACATCCTACCACCAGAGAGCGTCCATGGTCTAGCAGACATACCAGAGCCTGGTGAGTACACAAACAACATACTCGATATTGAGTGGCAAGGGGACAGTGAAACCATGCACCGTTAGCAAAGCCACAGTAACCAATAGATAATCATCCCAAGATGTGTATGCTAGTCAGACAAACATAATACCTGCTATCTCATAGTGACTTGGAACTTTATCATGACATGTACAAACCTACCAAAAAATAGAGCAAGTCAGTAGCACAAAGCCAAATAAACCCTGTCAGACAGTTTGCCACCACAAACACACTACCTCACAGTGCAGCTGACTGACAGGAAGGAATAGTGAGTATGCAGGTGAAGTGAGTGTAGCCAAACTACAAACCCCATAATTCCCCAAAGAAACAACAGGAATGACAAGTTCATGCCACTGTGCAGCTTAACTATGGGACATGCATACCAAGACATCTTTCTTGTGAAATCACATGACAGGCAGCCCAGCTTAACTTTGATGAGACAAGATGAGATCTGACACTTATCCTTAGAACTGCACATTCAGCCACTTATCTGCGTTTTGAGCTTTTTCCGTTGGTGAGCACCTCATAACAGGTCGGAACAGTAAAGTAGACTCCATGCTGCAGGATTACAATGGCAACAAAAATCGAAGGAATCAATTAATTTTCTTTTCCTGAACAGTGTAGATAAATGTGAAACCACAAATCTCATCAGACCACAGATATGACACAATCATGTTCCGTGATGACTCAGGACTCAAAATGGTTTGCACGGGCACCCCTTGATTTAAATATCCAACTTTGAGAGGTCAGACACTATGCGGCCAATTCCGATTCCGGCTGCAAAACATACCGACCGACATGGACCCGGACCGGAAACCGACCGACACGGACCGGTGCCGTACGACCCGTGCAGTACGATGCAATGCATGAGAATTACAACCAACATGTTTGGAATACTAGCTGTACGACCGAGCCATAGGGAGAATAGTGATCCGGCCGGAAAACCACAGAGAGTTGCACCGACTGACACGAACTCGGAATGAACCCAACCGATATGTACGATCCGCGCAGTACGATGCAATGCGTGTAAACCCAGACCGACTTGCACGGAGACCAAGCTGCATGACCCACACGCACAGAAAACAGGGACCTCAAGCAATAGAGATCACCGCAACCGACGCAGATGAAACACAGAAGAAAGTCAGCGTGAACAAGGTGGAGAAGCCCGCATGAGCCAACATCAGCATCCGTCTCGGTCAGAAGAACGTCTCCTTCATGCCTAGAAAACCCAAAGGAAAAAAGACAAAAAAAGGACAAAACAAGCAATGACAAAGCCAATAAATATCAAAACAAAATAACCTGGGACAACGACACACCCACAACTCCACCTATATAAAGGACATCAATCACTACCATGATCCTTTGCAAATAGGAGACAACAGCCAGCAGCAAACACCATCAAACAGCAAACACAGACACACTCACAACTCACCTATCACACAACTCACACACCATTATAACCTCACCAAAAGCACACACGCATACATCTAGCAAAACCAACACTAACCCAAGCTCACTTGCACCCTCACACACATCACTCACCACCACCACCCATCACCATGTCCCCAAAGAAGAATCCAAAGTTCACAGATAATGAGTTAGAAGTGCTGGTAGACGAGATCATCAGAGTAGAGCCACATTTGTTTGGTACATTGATCTAAAGGACCTCCATGTCACAGAAAACCAAGATGTGGGCGAGGATTGTGGACAAGGTGAACGCACAAGCACCAACATTGCGCACAAAGGACGCTATCCAGATATCCAGAACGTGTTCCGTGATGACTCAGGACTCAGAATGGTTTGCACGGGCACCCCTTGATTCAAATATCCAACTTTGAGAGGTCCTACACTATGCGGCCGATTCCGATTCCGGCCGTAAAACATACCGACCGACACGGACCCGGACCGGAAACCGACCGACACGGACCGGCGCCGTACGACCCGTGCAGTACGATGCAATGCGTGAGAATTACAACCGACATGTACCGAATACACGCTGTAAGACTGAGCCGTAGGGAAAATAGTGATCCGGCCGGAAAACCACCGAGAGTTGCACTGACGGACATGAACCCGGAATGAACCCAACCGACATGTTCCCGCGATGTCCGATCCGCGCAGTACGATGCAATGCGTGTAAACCCAGATCGACTCGCACGGAGACCAAGCTGCATGACCAACACGCACAGAAAACAGGGCCCACAAGCAATAGAGATCACCGCAAACGACGCAGATGAAACACAGAAGAAAGTCAGCGTGAACGAGGTGGAGAAGCCCGCATGAGCCAACATCAGCATCTGTCTCGGTCAGAAGAACGTCTCCTTCATGCCTAGAAAACCCAAAGGAAAAAAGACAAAAAAAGGACCAAACAAGCAATGACAAAGCCAATAAATATCAAAACAAAATAACCTGGGACAAAGACACACCCACAACTCCACCTATATAAAAGACATCAATTACTACCATGATCCTTTGCAAATAGGAGACAACAGCCAGCAGCAAACACCATCAAACAGCAAACACAGACACACTCACAACTCACCCATCACACAACTCACACACCATTATCACCTCACCAAAAGCACACACACATACATCTAGCAAAACCAACACTAACCCACGCTCACTCGCACCCTCACACACACATCACTCACCACCACCGCCCATCACCATGTCCCCAAAGAAGAATCCAAAGTTCACAGATAATGAGTTAGAAGTGGTGGTAAACGAGATCATCAGAGTAGAGCCACATTTGTTTGGTACATTGATCTACAGGACCCCCATGTCACAGAAAACCAAGATGTGGGCGAGGATTGTGGACAAGGTGAAAGCACAAGCACCAACGGTATGACATGCGCAGGAGGGTCAAGAAACTCATCGAGAAAGATCACGCCTTGAGTCAGCACACCGTCGATGGCCCTCCTGCCAAACCAGTCTACTTCAGGACCTGGGAGGAGAAAGTGCGGGACATCCTGCCACCAGAGAGCGACCATGGTCTAGCAGACATACCAGAGCCTGGTGAGTACACAAACAACATACTCAATATTGAGTGGCAAGGGGACAGGGAAACCATGCACCGTTAGCAAAGCCACAGTAACCAATAGATAATCATCCCAAGATGTGTATGCTAGTCAGACAAACATAATACCTGCTATCTCATAGTGACTTGGAACTTTATCATGACGTGTACAAACCTACCAACAAATAGAGCAAGGCAGTAGCACAAAGCCAAATAAACACTGTCAGACAGTTTGCCACCACAAACACACTACCTCACAGTGCAGCTGACTGACAGGAAGGAATAGTGGGTATGCAGGTGAAGTGAGTGTAGCCAAAAGCATGATGGGGTTTATAGTCACAGATAATGCTCCCCCTCCAAATTGGCCCATCAAGACCTCTCTGAAAGATGCCCACATCACAGGGAGTGGAAAATGACTGACAAGATGGCAGACACTGGGTCCTGCTGTGGGGAGCACAAGGCCCTGGTAGGGGTTGTGTGCAAATCAGAAGCAGGACACCACTGACTGCCATCCTGAAAGACAACTTGCACGCCCTCCAATGGAAGCACGTTTCATGGTGGGATGTCTGCCCAGGTGGGAAGGAGGACTGACAGCTCTGACCATACTTACCAGCATGTGGAGACCCCCCCTCTACACAAACTCCACACAACTCACTGGGTAGAATGCATTGACCCACACCTCAATGAAATATCACCAAAAGAGACCCCCTCTGAAGCACAGGGGGTCTCTTTGGACTTGTAGCCAAACAAACACCAGGACTTCACAGTCAGCCATCTTGCCATTGCTGTCACACCCCCTCACAGGGAAGCAGAGTCAAGAGGAAGGAAGTATGGGCATGCTGGGAAGGGGGGTGTAGCCAAGAGCATGATGGGAGTTGCAGTCACAGACAATCCCCAGCCTTCCACATGGCCTAGCAAGCTCACACTGAACCATGCTAGCCTCACAGGGAGTGGGAAGGGACTGACAAGATGTCTGACACTGGGCTCTGTTGTGGGGAGCAAAAGGCCATGCTGGGAACTGGGCACCAACAAACACCAGGACTTCACAGTCAGCCATCTTGCCATTGCTGTCACACCCCCTCACAGGGAAGCAGAGTCAAGAGGAAGGAAGTATGGGCATGCTGGGAAGGGGTGTATAGCCAAGAGCATGATGGGAGTTCCAGTCACAGACAATGCCCAGCCACCCACATGGCCCAGCAAGCTCACACTGAACCATGCTCGCCTCACAGGGAGTGGGAAGGGACTGACAAGATGTCTGACACTGGGCCTGAGAAATGATGTGGCTGACAATCACACATATGCACTGGGCAAACAAAACCCGGTCGAACACAGCCATTGCAACCATATGTTCCTGGCCAGGCAGGGAAGGTGTGTCTTTCAGATGACAAATGTGGAGACCCATATATTGTACATTGCACAAAACACACAGAAACTCACATATACATAATTGACAGGGGACATCTGACAGTGAATGGAATGGACACACCAATATAGCCGACACCATAGCATGTTCGCATTCACACTCAGTGCTGTTGTGATCTGCATTCCACTCCTACATCGTGCTGAAACATAGGCATCCTTCACACAACACACAACTCACTGACATAGACACTGTAGACACAAGGGCAAACCTGGACAGCATTGGAGGAGACATGCTACTCACAGCAGCCAAACCTCTACACACACACCACCAGCCCTCACTGCCATGAGCATTGAAAAGCCAGAGTGCTACATTGCCCAATCCATGTCACCCTGGAGAACATTGACAAGTCAAATCACATATGCACGCACAAAACTCAGCACCAGACCCATTAACGATGGTGACATCATCACTTGTATGAAATGCGATGGGAACTAGGAACACCGTAAAAAAACCCTCCCTCCAAAGGGATCACAGGCATACCGGACTATGACCAGGTCGCACCAATACACCAATGTGGCACACAAGGACTACCAAACTCTGCTACCACACGTGCCCCAATAGTACAACATATCCCAAGTGGAATAGCATGTATGTCCTTGTTAAATCTCACATGTGTACAGGGATGACACACCTCTGTCAGCAACGTGATGGCCCTTGAGTAGTAATGGTCATGTACAGACAAATCTATACATGAGCTGGGCATGCACACACTTCGACATTCACATTGAAATGTTTCATTTTGGCTGGGCAATGTGCAACAACTATATCAATCTCTGTCCGTGACAACCCGGAACAAAGCAGTGTACAGGCAGGCATCCGTTCGTACAGTAGAAAATGTCATGTCTGTGAACCATTGATGCCTGTAGAAACATAACTTACATTGTGTGTCTCTTCCAAACACAGGTGGTGCTGGGGACACAGCACCTAATGAAGAGGATTCCCAGACTCTGATGGACACTCAGCTCTCTGGTTTGACTCTGTCTCTGTCCTCTTCGGATGATGACGAACAACCTGGCACCTCCGGTGTGAGTCATCATGCAACATCAGCAGCACCAACATCTGCACCCCCTGTACCCACGCCCCCAGCATCTGGAAACAGACAGGGCACCCCTGCCAACACAGACAGACCAAGGCCACAGAACACCCACAGCACAGGGACACAGGACCCCCGGAAGCTACAGCCAACACCACCAGCAACACCACCCAAAGGGTCCCAGTGTCACCTGTGCATTCCGCCGCTTGTCCTGCCCGTGTGGATGGGGTGCTGGGAGGGGTGGGAGGCAGAGGGAGCGCCTTGCAGAGGGGTCTGGACTGCATGTTGACCCCCAACTGGCACGCATCATAGATGCGTACCAGGATAGCACCGGAGGACTTGGCCAGGTAGTGGGGATCCTCAAGGACATACAACAGGAGCAGGCTGCCCACCATGCCCGCATGGAGGCAAAGTGAAATGCTGCAGTCGAAAACATACTGCGGTGCATCGGGACATACTCCAATGCCTCCGCCAGATCAGCACAAACATGTCCACAACTCCCTGTGTGGCCACAACATTTGTTGCCACACCATCTGCCAGTGCCACAGGGAGGGAGGAAGGCTCTGTCGGAGAGTCCCCTGCACCGCAGAGACCTGCACCTGAGGATCCCCCCCCAAGAAGAAGAAGGGTCGTCCGAAGAAGGACATGTGAGATGCAGATGTCCCTGCACATCCCCCAGGGCCTCTAAACCTGTTCTGGACAATGTTCTTTGTGCGCAACATGTTCACCTTGTCCGATCAGACACAACTCACCCACATGACATGGAGGTTCATGTTGGTCCAATGTAGCAGATGACTGTGGACTTTACTCTGGACATTTCATCTACCAACACTTCCAACTCTACTGTGAACTTTGGATTCAAAACCCAATGTACAGCACTCACCATCCCGTGCACTTTCCTCACACATGTTCGAAAATAAACTCATCAGTACACCATACTTGCCTCTGTTGTGATTCAAAATTGTCATGTGTCATGGAGATGTCGATCTGCTACACAGTGCATGCCAAATACTGCAACAATGTGACCACCGTTATGTGAGTCATGGTGATGTGACTCATGTGAGGGAGACACACCACTATGGCACCACAACACATACTCACCATGGCCATGTTACTCATCCCCCACAATGATGTTGACCTGAAACACATTGGTATGCACACGCACAACACCTATCCACAGTCAGAGGTAACAAGTCCTCATATGAGGTAAGCAAATGTCACTCAGATGTGGCAAGACAGACAACGCACCTAGCAAAGCATAGCACAAGTTCATTACACATCAGCAACATGTTTATTCTAAAATAGTTGCAAGGCAATTGTACATTACGGTGGACACACGGTCACAGAGTGTCTGAGAATTGAAGTCCAGGGGTGTGTGGCACATCACTTGATGGCAATTGACTACTTCCACACTGGTGTTGGATTCTGGGTGTTGGGGGTCAGTGTTGACCAAACAACAGGCAAAGTACCCTGGGAAGGACAGACACACGACACAGTCAAAAGCACAGCAGAACAGGAGAGAAATGCAATACACATGCACAAAACATGTCACAATAAACCTACACAGAAACAAGTTAGCAGTACTACATTATTGTGGAGTACAGATCAACTGAATGGACACATCACTGCATGCATCCAGTCAAGTGGCACACAGACACACTCAGACAGCAACAGAGCAGCCACAACACATTTCAGGCCAACTCCATACATTGACATAATAACCCTGTAAACTCACATTCAGATAAAGAAGTTGTTGATGAGCTGTGTGCGGACGTCACCCTCATCTTCATCATCACTGGCATCCTGGCCCAGGCCGGGATCCTCCACAGGTGGCGGAGGTCAGTCATCATCATCCTGGATGAGAGGCACCTTCTTCCGCACTGCCATGTTGTGTAGCATGCAGCATACAAGGATAATTTTGCACACCTTTGCAGGGTCATATTGGAGGGCCCCTCCGGTTTTGTCCAGGCAGCAGAAGCGGCTTTTCAGGAGGCCAAATGTCTGCTCAATCACCCTCCTGCTCCGACTAGGTGCCTCATTGTAGCGCCTCTCGGCTGGTGTCACAGGGTTACTGAGGGGTGTCAGCAACCACGGCATGTTGGGGTATCCAGAGTCCCCTACACACAAACAATTGAACAATTAGCTGAGTTTTGTAGGAGTGCGGAATGCAACCTTGCCAAACACACACAAAGGTAAACAGTCAGTACACACCGACTAGCCAGGCACGCTGGTCTGGCATCTGTGACATCATTGTTGCAATGCAACTACTCCTCATGATGTAGGCATCGTGCGCAGAACCGGGGAAACGTGCACACACGTGTGATACACATGCCTGCAAGACATACAACCAGAGCATTGATCGAGTGGAAATGTTTGCTGTTCCGGTATGCCTGCTCATGTGCCTGTGGTGGTATCAGGGTCACATGTGTACCATCAATAGATCCAATGACGTTCGGCATCCTCCCCAGTGTATAAAAGGCTTCCTTTATTTCAGGGAGTTGAGCTGGGCTCAGGAACTTGATGTACAGGTCAAGGAAATGCAACATCCCCTCCAAGACATCGCGTAGCACGCGACTAAACAGAGTTTGCGACATACCACAGCAGTAGCCACAGTGTACTGGAAGGTACCAGTAGCAAAGAAGTGCAGGGCTGCCATCATCTTCACCTCTGGGGTCAGTGCTGTAGGGTATGTCCGGCCAGGTAGCAGATGTGGCGCCAACTGCTCCGCCTACTCCTCAATCAGTGGCCTGGTGAAGCGGTACCGTCGGATACAATCGCGTTTCTGCATGGTTTCAAGGTCTGGGAACGGTTGATGGACAGCTGGTGCCCTGCAGAACAGAGATGCACAAAGGAAGATTGTCGGTTCATCCAAACATGTGGCCATGGCCAAGCAAAATATCACATGATACATCATGACAATACACAATGTACTGAGGTGTGTGCTGTTGGGCATGGACACATATGTCACCTACATGACCATCACACCACATCTCAAGTCCACATGTCCACATAAGTCCCATGTTGTGCAATGGCCAATCATTGGGCTGTGTCACCCTACCTATGTACTGCTGTGATGTTACAAACACACACCACAGTGACAAGTGAGGCCTGATGTCTCCCAGGCATCACAGATCTTTGCCATGCAGATACCCAGGGTCCCTGTATTGCCACATCGAAACGGGCATGACATGGCGTATCACGTACACACCACAAGGCAAGCGCGAGTCCCACAGGTAGTGGCCATGTTGTCTCTGCAGGCCCTACATGTACGTTTCGTAGACACACACACAACATCAAGGTTGCTGCACATACCACATGGATGTGGAGACTGTCTCCCATTGGGCACATTTGATCAGCCACATCTGAGACACAACATGCACATGACTGTGGGTGTACATCAGAATTGTGGCTACAGGTCTCACTGTGACGTACATGC
The DNA here is from genome assembly GCF_964204655.1 of Triturus cristatus. Taxonomy (NCBI): domain Eukaryota; kingdom Metazoa; phylum Chordata; class Amphibia; order Caudata; family Salamandridae; genus Triturus; species Triturus cristatus. Next base: position 963,012,699 of record NC_140585.1, on the reverse strand, counting down.
CATCACCCCCAGGACTCAGGGTGTATATGACATGTCCTAAACATATCCAACCTGCAACTGTGTCCATGACTCATGCCCATAACTGTACAGTTGCACATCACAGTGGTAATGTGCACAATACACAAAGGATTCTGCCCCCATGAACACGTGCACAGCCTGGGAGTGGCTGAACCAAAGTGCCACACAACAAACCAAATGTTGACCCCCAACACACAGGGAATGCAGCCTTACATGCCATGGGACACTGTGTGGCCAATGCTGTAGTGTGGTAGGTGTGTTCATGTGTCCCTAGCAAGTAATTGTGTGTTGAAGCTGTCAAATAGTCACACCAATGAGGACCGACGCGGTGACAATGCATACGCATTGCACGGTTCATGACCGAGCCGTGCGTACACTTTGCCATTGACTACAATGAGGTCCGACGCGGGTGACAATGCGTACGCATTGCACGGTTCATGACCGAGCCGTGCGTACGCTTTGCCATTGACTGCAATGAGGTCCGACGCGGGTGACAATGCGTACGCATTGCACGGTTCATGACCGAGCCGTGCGTACGCTTTGCCATTGACTGCAATGAGGTCCGACGCGGGTGACAATGCGTACGCATTGCACGGTTCATGACCGAGCCGAGCGTACACTTTACTATTGACTGCAATGAGGTCCAACGCAAGTGACAATGCGTACGCATTGCACGGTTCATGACCGAGCCGTGCGTACGCTTTGCCATTGACTGCAATGAGGTCCGACATGGGTGTCAATGCGTACGCATTGCACGGTTCATGACCGAGCCGTGTGTACGCTTTGCCATTGACTGCAATGAGGTCCGACGCGGGTGACAATGCGTACGCATTGCACGGTTCATGACCGAGTCGTGCGTACGCTTTGCCATTGACTGCAATGAGGTCCGACGCGGGTGACAATGCGTACCCATTGCACGGTTCATGACCGAGCCTTGCGTACGCTTTGCCATTGACTGCAATGAGATCTGACACGGGTGACTATCATGCATGCGCGTCGGGCAGGCATGGTCCGAGACAGGCGTACGCCTTGGCCATTGAATCGTATGGAGACAGGTGCATGTGTGTTTTCAAAATACGCATTGTACAGTTAATTGACCGAGCCAGGAACACCCATTGGCTCTGGACTGTCATGGAGACGGATGCAGATTCAAAACTTGTACGAGTTGTGCGCTGGAAATTCACTTGGATGCCTACAACAATGTTGCAATTCCTAGGGTTTTATGAAGGTGAAGATTTGAATGATGCGGAAGACGTGTACGAGTCGTACATTTCCATGGATAGGCCAGATTCATAGAATGCAACCATGTTGCATCTATCACTGGGGACACGTGGCACAGAGTCTGCCTCTGCAGCACAGATATAAGGCGGGTTGGCCCCCAGTGAGCTCACTTGCCTGCACTACATGCTAATGGACCACATCCCTGCTACCACGGCTGCTGTCTCTGCATCCTCTGGCTAATGCTATGGCACGTACTCTGGAGAGGGCCCCAGCCGTCACTGAGGAGGAGAACCAGGCCCTGCTGGACCGGCTCCTTCCACAGTACAGCAAGCTCTATGGGAAACCAGGAGAGCAGCTGAGTGTGCAGTCCACTGCCTTCCTAATTATGCATGTTGTCTGACTAGCAGTACTAGCAGTGTGTACACCAGTGGCAAGCATACTCACTGAGTACTTTCATCCCTCAAAGTGTGTAGGTACATGTAATGAACAGGTGTTCTGCAGCTAAAGTGAATTTGTGCAAGCTTAAACTTCCCAGGCATTTTTAACATGTCAGACATGAAGGTCATTTGTCCTTTTCCATGGGTGCACTACCTGTGTCACTCATTTCCCTTTGTGATGATGACATGTATATCCAAATGTGTGCAGCACAAATATGGGGAGTGTGTGTTAATGGACTTTTAACTTTGTCATCCTCACAGGTTGATGCCCACCAGAAGCAGGAGATATGGCTGACCATCGCCAGGGCAATTCGTTTGGTGGGGATCTACAAGTGCCGGATCTGCAACTGCCAGAAGAGGTGGCAGGACCTTCGGGGCTGGACCCGGAGGATTGTAAGGGTCCATCTGAAGCTGCCGCCTCCTCGCAGGAGGGGCGGACACCGGACCCTGACCTCCCACGTGCTCTGGATACTGGCAGTGGTCTTCCCGGACCTGGATAGGAAGCTGAAGGCAGCAGCAAGGAGTGGGTAAGTCCATGCCTAATCTGTGTACTATGTCTGACATGCTAATTTGCAGTCTTTTAGCCTGGTCATACTTCCACATTACGTAGGTCTTGTAGTCCAATACTCATGTCCCTCAATTATGTGATGCACCCTCCTCATCTGATCCACAGGTGTGGCCCCTACAGTCTGTTGCTGGTGTCACTAGGGCACTGTGTCCCTGCAGTCAGCTATGCTTCCGCTTCCGGACTGCATCTGTTCCCGTGACTCTGTTGTGTGTTTCATGGGAGGGTCAATTGTTTACCCAATGCCTGAGATCTGACATGAGATCTGTGTGCCCTTGATATGTGTTCCAATTGCTGGTCTGACTCGCCACATGTGGCTGGGGTATTTCAAACAAACCCATGCAGCAGGGGACTCCAATTTGTGTGCCTCAGGAGTATGTATATAAAGTGTATCACTCTTGCTTAGCCACCTGACCACTGTCCAGGGCCAAACACTATTTCAGGTAGACCTGGGCAGTCATGCCTACTCAAGGGCATTTAGAAACACTCTGTAATCCCACTCCTGTGTATCAACTTACAGGTTGTGCTTAGTGACATCTGCCTTCAGGTGTCTGCCTCTGTGTCATTATGGTGTGGCTTCCTGTTATGTACAACTAGGGTGTTCATGAGTTTGAGGGTCAGCAGGACATCTGAGATGTGACTATGAGAGACAAGACCTGTGTGACATATAGGTGTGTGATCATTTGACAGTGCACAATGGTGTATGCAACTGTGCACTTCAGGCAGCTGGGTTACATGCACAGCAGACTGTGATGTGCTAATGTACAAGGAGTTGTGTTCGCAGAGACTCAAATGTCTGATTTGTATGATGTGGGGTCTTCTGGGTCTGGGATATGTTGTTTGCAGAGGATGGGCAAGTGCACTTGTCAGCTGCAGAGTTTGCTTTACCCCTGATCTATGATTGTGACACAGTGCATACTGTTGTTGTCTGGATGCCCTGCCCCTGTGACAGGAGACAATGTTGACTGACTTTCCAGGCATGTTAGTGCCATGGCATTTAACTTGCTATGAGTGATCCTGCATTGTGTTCAAGTGTGCTCCATGCACCCCATTGTGGCATTGACTATCAGGACATGAGAACATCATAGTGTGTGTTGCTGGCATGCATCACAAGCATGTGAAATGAGTCTCTGCCCATCCTTTCATCCGGACACCTGTACTGAGTTAGTGGCAAGAGATGTGCTGTGTGTATAGTGACATACTCCTACATGTTCACTTGTGTGGGTGGTGCATGTAGGCACATTGGGGTATTAGCATCCAACATGCAACAGACATATGGGTGCAAGTCCAGGAGGGATATGAGTGCCATGGTTGATGGTGAGAATGACAATTGGCTTATTCTAAACAGTGTGAGCACTTTGAGCAGTGTTCAGCTGATGATGCCAAGGCTTGTCCTGTGATGTGATGTACTCACTGTGGTGAGTGCAGTCAGTGCAGGTGACTGATGTTGTTCTCTTTTTTCCGATTTCTATCCAGATACATCCACAGCCACAGGAGGGGACAGCTCCATGGACCAGGAGGAGCCACAGGGGGGATCCAGTGGCATGGAGAGCGAGTGGAGCCACACAGAGGAGTCCTCAGCACCATCCACCCCAGCTGAGGGCCACAGCAGCTCGGAGGATGACTCCCTTGTGGAGGCGGGTGTCAGCACCCACCAAACCCCAGCTAGTGAGGCTGTCCCCGCCACAGCCCCCACCACCACTATCACCACCCTCCCATCGGCTCCCATCCCAGAGTGTCCGGGAGCATGTCTCCTTTGTGCAGGCACCGCGCCCCCTGCCCCTGTGTCCCCTGCAGCCCTGAGTGAGGAGTCTGTGGACTTACTTAGACAGATCCATGTAGGGCAGACATCAATGCTGAGAGTCCTCCATGCACACACCAGTCTGTTGACGCAACTGGTGTCGTTCATGGAGGGCATTTCTTCGGGCATGTCTGCCCTACAGAGGACCAATCAGTCCATGGCCTCCTGCCTGATGGCATCAGTGTCCCTCCTCCAGCAGTCCCACACCCCTCCTACCCATGCACCACCCATGATTCCTAGCACCCTACCTGTCCCAAGCACACGCACACCTGCACATTCTCACAAAGCCACAGACACGGGCAGCACACAAACACCCAAACCAAGGTCTAGACGTACACACAAGCAAGCACAGGGGACTGATACCACACTCACAGTGGATGGTTTGTAGACACACACACAGTCATCCACAACCACTCTGCAGTCCTCCGATACCTCTCCCTCCCAGCCCCCTTCCCTTGCCTCACCTGCAACCCCATCTCCACAGAAGCTCTTCCTCTGTGACCTTGGCCTCTTCCCCACCGCCTCAGCAGATCCATCTTACAAGGGGAAGAGGAAGTCCCCACACACAGAGGGGAGTGTCCCTTACACTCAGACACCCTCCCCCAGGTGCAGTCAGACTGAGGCCCCACCCGCAAGTCCCCCCAGAGCCAGAAGAGCAAGACCCCACCCCCGCCCCACAGCTCCACGGCGAAGTCTCCGTCCTCCATCCCCCAGGCCACCACTCCAGATGTTCCCCCGCCACACTCTGCCCCAGGTTCCCCCACCCACAGATACACCATCCCCAAAATGCTGAGAACCTCCCCACACCCACTTGCTCTTCCACCCTGGTCAGACGGTTTGTGCCACTGATGTGGGGACTGTGCCCCCCTCTGTCCTGCTGACCTCACCTGAACCCCATTCCACTCCTATTGAGTTAGGCACTGCTGTGGAGTCCACGACCACCCCATCTGATTTTGGCACTGCAGTGGGGACCCAATCCACTTCATCTGACCTGCCCACTGCAGTTGTGCCGGCACCCACCCCATCTGACTTGTGCCCCACAGTTATGACTGCACCCACTACTTCAGTCAGCTCCACTGCAGTTGCCAGTGACTCTCCTGCATCCACCACCCCTTCACTGTCTCCTTCTGCTGCGCCCTGATCCTGTCCCTGCGCTGCCTGGCGTGCCCTGATATATGCCCCTCCGAGGGGATGTCCCCTGTCCTTAGCAGTGCAGGCAAGCAACGTGTGACAGTTGTCGCTCAAGTTCACTTCTTGTCATTTGATAATGGACTGGCCATTGGCCTTTGTTTTGAACGGACGTTTAATTTTTCATCTGCAGAATAAAGCTTTTTTCTTTATACTTGTGAATTTGATTTAGCTGTACATTATGTTGATGATGTTTACCATGACCTTGCAGTTCTAAAGCTGGATTTCCAATGTTGAATACTGAGGTGTTGATGTGAGGTACTCCATGTGGTCCATGAGATATGTATCCTATTCTGGTCGGTATCAATGTCATCCTTTGCAGCTAACTGGGTGTGTCATGATTAACAATTTGTGAACATCTCTGTAAACATTTCATTTGCATGGTCACATCTGTGGCTTGCACACATGCACATATGATGTGCTTCCCATTGTCCAATTTGTCTATTTCCCTGACTGTGGGCGCATCTCCACTGGACCTGCAGGTGTGGGCATCATTGGTGTAGGAGCTACTGGGTCCTCTGTGCAACTTGCTGGACATATGTATTGAGTATGTGCAGATGACTTAAGGGACACTCCCGTACCCAGGCTGTTGTGACCAGTGCCTTCATTGTATGGTAACTGATGGCTGACTGACCAAGTGTTCTGCTGACATGACTGAGACCTGCTGGGACTATGTTTGGCACAGCTGAGCTTCCACAGGAGTTGAGTCCCCTCAAGTAAGTGTGTTGTTCCGTGACATTGCCCGGGCCCATGTTGTGTGTTGTGTGAGCATGTGTGTGTGTGTCCACATCCCTTTTCATACACAGGCAGTGTTCCCTTGATATGTTCCTGTTTTTGATGCTTGCTGAGTTGTACTGTGTTCATCCCACATCTTTGTCCTGGGCTACCAGATGTGTGGGTGCATGACACACTACTGTTAATTGGTGTTTCACCATTGGGATTTGTCAGTTCTGAGTGGTGATGATGTTGTCAGACGCAGATGGGACACAGTCAGGGGTCCCCAAGGCACTTGTTTGTTCGCAATATCATGTAGTTGTCCCTAGGTGGTACCTTTCAGTGATTGAGACATGTGTATGTGTGTGTGACTGCACCCACTTGTCCGTTTCAGGGCTGCAATGTTTGCAGGTGTCAGCATGTGTGCCTTGTGGTTCTCCTTGGCTTCTGCATTGTCCTGGGACTGTGGCAGGTTTTGCGCATGGTTATGTGAGCTTTGACGTCATGGCCATGTACCACATACTGTGCAGTATGTCTGTTATTCACCAGGGTTGTTCACTGTCCTTGTGTGATGAGTCTGTGCACCTTAGTTCCTCCCAGCATTACTGTGTTTGTCATGGGTGCATGTGCAATGTCAGCTGTCCATGTTGTCTTCACAGATGCACATTGGTGCCGATCAGGGTGTGTGGTGTTGAGGGTGGACTGATGTAAATGTTTGCATGGATGGGCCCCTAGCTCCCATTTGACCATGGATGAGGGGCCATGCTGAGTGACTTGTGTTTGTGTATGTGTGATGTACGTTTGTGGAACAGGACACATGTCTGGGTTTCCCAGTTTGTACGGCATCTGCCTTTGTCATCACAGTGGAGGTGTCATGCATGCTTGTGTCACCCCAATGTCCGGTCACTGGGGGTAGTGCTGTTGTGTGTCAGTCTCTTGCTGTGTTAGTTGGTGCTCATTCCAGCTTGTGTCACATGTGTCTGTTGTGCTCCCTCTCATCTCACAATGCCTGATTGCCCACTAAGGGGGTCCCATTGATGGGTTACTTTTGTATGGCACTGTGTCAACATCTGTCTCACTGTGGTTCAGTCCCCTTCATGTGTTGTGTAGTTGTCTGGGATACTGAGACACACACACATGTTGTGTCCGATGTGCAGTGTGAGTTTGCCTGTTTGTGCATCTGCACCAATGCATTGGTATTGCTGTTGTGGGCCATTGTCTGGATGTTGTGTTTGTGATTTACCATGCTGTCCCTGTGAGTCATATCACATCATTCTGCACATTCATCCTGGTTGTTATGTCCCATTGCTGGCATGGAATAGGAGTTTGTGACCTGACACCTACAGTCTACACAGGTTGTTTTGATTAGTGTGTCTACTTTTGAGATGTGTGTATGCTTTGTGAACAAAAAATCCACGTGTTCCCCTAGTGTAGATATGGACGCCGCTCTTTCCCATTGACTGTATGTCCATGGCTGACAATGCTATACATACGGTGACTCACACCAAGCACTAGCTTTTAAACCTGACAAGCTCATTTTGCCCACCTAGATATGGGTTCAACCAGTTCATTTTTCTGAGAGCCCCAACAGCACGAATGGGGTAAAACACATCAGTACCATCTTTCATGGGTTAATAAATGAATCCTAATTCCCCAGAAAGGCCCTACGAAAAGAGTAACAAAACAACTGTGGCCTTTTCAGAGATTCCCTAGCATCTAAGATGTCCTGTTATTTGGACAATTAACAAACTGCTCTAAAATACCATCCCTCCATCAACCAAAAAAAAGTCTTTACCATTTAAATCTTTTGTGACCAGAACACTGGTGTAAATATGTCCCACTATCTGACTCACTTGTGGCGGGGCACACTTTTTTCATGAATAAGGCTGCGCATGGTGCCGTTCCCGCTGATTTTCCTGTGCGGGACAAATACCCTGCACTAAAAATGAGCCCGAACACCGTACCCTAACGCACTCGGACTTTTGGTCACTTTTTGAAACCCCAGGCAAACAAGAAATGTGGATTGTTGTTCCTCTCTCTTTGGATGATACAGAACAAAATTATCAAGATATGTTTATGTAAAAATGTGTAGATGTTGAATTAAATAATACGTGATGATCAGCTGACATGCCTCATTTTTACCTGTTTGCAAAATTGCAATATGAAACATAACATACACTGTATTTTTTTATTTTTTGGTTACATATATAGGTATGTGGTCCAACCTCCTGTGACCCACCCGCTGGATACTTTGCCGAGTAGTGATATTTCATGAAAGTACAATTGCTAAGGAAGGTTTGAATAAACCCCCCAGAACAGAAAGTCTAGCTACTCAATCAAAAGTATTACCTGATGCAAAGCAATTCGTTGTGCCCCATTAATTAAACGCATTACTCAAAAGTGTAAGTCCTTATAATTTTGGCGCAGTTGCTCATCTCCTAAAAAAAACAGATTTGAAAAGAGCAACTTTTTCCCATTTCACTTTAAATCTTAAAATGAGAACATTTTGGCTGGCCATGAAGAATTATGGATATGGAGACATTAGGACTGTCAGAATTACAGTCACTTAGAAGAATAATGCACAGACACTGAAATGACAAGCATGGGTAAGGAGAAAGGAGGCAATGAAAGCACTCAGTTAATTTGATTTTTGGCTTTCAGGAGAAGAGCATGCCCCATATTTCATGTCGTGAAGAGGGTTTCAATTATATCGTATCCCTGCACGCAGTGTCAATCTGGTGACCACCGACCAGCCTTCTTAATGTGGTTCACCAAAGCCTATAATTCCCTTCTGTCTTTCTTGGCACATACTGTCTCACTTAAATGCAGAATCATTAACATATATATGTAGATGTGACAGACATGGAAGGCCAAGGTAGATTTAAAGAACTTTTGCTCTTCTTAGAAATCTCTAATCTTGATTTAGGGTATGCCACAAAAATTATTCATTACTCACTATGGGGATTATTTACAAGCTGATTGCACTCAGGTGCGCCACTTTTTTGGACGCACCTGCGGCGCAATATGTCTGACCATATTTACCAAATATGCCGCCCTTCCTGCACAAAAACAATCACTCCTACAAAGCAGACACACTTGCACCATGGCGCACGAGTGCCTGTGTTGGCGCATTGCAGCCCATTGATCACCAGGGCAGGGATAAAGGACAGGAATGCACGGTATTATGCAGATACAGCGCATTCCTGTCCTTTTCTTTTGACACACAGCAGCGCAGCAGGAAGGCTTGCTGTGCTGCCACATGTCAAAATATTGTAAATGAGGCCCTGTACGTGTTACAGACTCAAACCTCAAAAATATCATGGGACTCATTTATAATATTTTGATGAACTGCGCATTCCTGTCCTTTTCCCCTGCACTGGTGCACAATGAGCAGCCATGTGCCAATGCGGGCACCCTGGTGCCATGCTGCAAGGGTATCTATACTTCAGGGGTGATTGATTTTGTGCAGGAAGGTGTTGAGAGGTTTTTCTTAGAAAAAGGAAAAATGAGGAAAAAGAAAGGTTTTTCTCCTTGTTGCGCCAGAATCTGACGCATTCCCAGGTTTACGAAAACCTTGTAAATCTGGAACTGCATCATATTCCATGGAAGTTGAGTGGGAACACCCATAGCAATACCCATGGAACACCCCTTTCACACAGAGTAATGCGTGAAAGGGGGGCATATTTACAAGTCCATGAATAGCCACGCATGGTGGCTTTACGTGGCCTTGTAAATGTGAGCAGGCACACTCCGCCGCCGGTGCATCCAAAAATAAGGCCCCATACACATGTATTGAAAAATCTTGCAAAACGAAATGATACAAATTGTATTCTCCACAGATATATATTCTGCATAGATTTGATAAATTGTGAGATAACTTTCATGGGCGTCCATTTTTGATTAAACTGTTAGCAGGATACGGTGCCTGAAAATAACGTTGTCTGGTGTAATCGACACAAAAATGGGAGAGTTTGCAAATGTCACAAAGAAGTGAATAAGAAACTTTCGAAACTTTGCGGGCGGATAAAAAAACGTTCTGTACTTGTATAGTTGAGAAGAGAAATTCACCATTTCTCAGAAACTCCATGACCAGCTAACAATATTTAGATAATTAATTAAAAAATTCTCACTTTCTATGCACTACTTTGTGAAAGTGTCATATTTCTTTTAAATACATTAAAATATCTTCATGCAAATGTCCTGTTTCTGCCTGTTTTGGTGGATTCTTTTTCGGACGCACTCTGTGTGGTATTGAGCTACTCTGTATGCATTCAGTGTTTCAATTTTTCACTCTGGCCAAAAATGATGTCTTGCTGCTTTCAATCTTCCTGTGAACGTGGTACTATTCCATACAGGGCACTTTTAGATCTGCCATGAAGCTCTGTGATCATGTACAAATAGGAAGACACAATATTCTTTGAACATTATTTTCAAATATGTTATGCTCTATAGTGCAGTGTTGTGTAAAGCGTATTCTCGTCCGGAGAACACCTGATGGAGCTGGAGTCTCAAACCAGAATGACTAAAATGTTGGAAATTGAAAACAGTAAGACAGCAAAAGCAATTTGACAGTAACCTTAAGTCATCTCATTGAAACACGCTCGGATTAATTTAGTTTAAGTGCGAATAGACCTCCATTTTCCAAACCTGAAAAATATTCACCAGAACCAAATAACTTTTTATTTTGTAAAGCAAAAATAATGTATACCTAATGGGCTCACTTTAAAGATAATTGCCGGATTTTTTTAAAATAAACGATGACATATTCTGAGAATGATCGAACACATTCAGATGTGAAGGCCACCAAAAGAAAGGTTATTGACTTTATACACTGGATTTAGGATCGCATGGGGACACCTTTTACAGCGGATACAAATTGGGAAAATTGTGCCTATAACTTAAACCAAAAGATGCAACGTGTTTCCAACACAGTGACTTCAGAGATAAAACCCCATATTTAGATTTATTGAAATCAGGAACATGTCTGTGTTCCACATTCCAAATCTACGTCTTTGAAAAAAATGGACTGTTCAGATAATCAGTAATAGCTGAGTGAATCATGCCAGACGTGGCAGGATGCCAGACATGGTAAGATGATGACATGTAAGTACGTGCCTATTAATATGACACACATGCTATAATTAAACTTTCTGGAAGATTCTGAAGGAAGGAATTAATGGCAGAGAGTTGGTCAGGCTCCAAAGTAGGGTGGGGACTGTGAGAGAGTCAAAAGCCATTTATGGAATTCCAATGGCATAAGGTCGGATTTGTGTGTGATTTAGCACAAGTTTGAAACAGAGGTAGCAGACAGGCCAGCCAGAACTGATTTACAATGGAGGACCAGAATCTGAACTTGGAGAGTTTGATGGGCATAGGGAACAATTATGATGCAGTTTGGACGGCATTTGCTCTGACCGAATCGGATCGGGAATGTGTATTTCAGACAGAATCGGAAAGTTTTCCCATCGACCGATTACCATGCTAGTTAGGCGTCAGGAATATCCTAATCCAAACCCAATGGCATTTGGAATGACCGAGCCATAAGGAGCAGACTTGTACGTCTCTAAGGGCAGCATTTCCGAATGACCGGTTACAATGCTGGATTCGGACAGCCTTTCCAAACCGTGGCATCTGACTCGAATCGGCATTCGGAATCAGACTTTGGGGGTCTGTAGTGGCCCCCTGCATGCAGAGCCTTCCCAATCAGGCCCGTGGGGGTTCCATGGTTCCCCCCTTACCAGCCATGCAACGAGTGGCAGGCACCAGGGGGTGTCCGCCGCAGGGTGCCCGATTTTTCCCAGCCACCCCTTTCTTCAATGGGAGCCTATGCATTCGGTCGGAACATAGACTCCCATTGAAGTCAAAGGGAGTCCAACCAAATTGTATCTGGAAGCATCCGGATGCACAGTTGGAAACCATTCCCAAACCGCGTCGGTTGGAATGATTTCCGAACCACATCGTAATCAGGCCCTAAGTGCAACCTGAGAGCAAGAGTACAGAAGATACTGGGGTGGGACTGGCATGGAAGAAAGGTGCCTCAGACACAATTAAAGACTAAAAAGTTTGAACATTATCCTGGTTTGGGCTAATAACTATTCTGAGGACAGTGTGTTTTTCTGGGTATAATAAATAGGTTTAGAGACACACATGTTATTACATTGTCTACTGTGTAAAAGGGATTGAGAGGTAGACCAACAAAAAGGCAGATGCAGTGATAACATTTCCTCCTAACCAGTATATCGATTGTGGCGTGAGAAAGGAGTGGCATGGTTGCTTTTTCTGCATATAAAGTACTTGAAGTGTGATGTGTGGGAACAGCACAGGCTGCATCCTGAAGTTGACCAACATGCTGAGTATACTGATGAGATTGGAGTCAAGGTTCTGGAAGTAAAAAGCATTAGACTCCTCTGCATTGTTATTTAATTTTTAGTAGTTTGGAAATGTAATTTTATAATGTATTTGTCATTTTTAGTGCAGTAGTGGGTTGTGGGGTTTATAAGGGTCCAGGTTGGTAAGCAATTTAATTATCATTTATTGATATTTTATTTGTAATTAATATTGTGCAGTTAATTGATTATTAGTTATGTTACTTGCATAATGCATTTTTTTTAAATTAAGTTTTAGGTGTGAGTTGTGGGTAATGTAGGGTTATAGGGTGGTAAGTTAATTATTTAAAATTAATTAATAACTAATGTTTAATTAATATTGATTGTTTAATTGTAATCATTTAAATTGAATTATTATTTTTTTCAGTTAAGTTTCAGGTGCAGGTATTGTGTTCTTTCGGGGCATAGGTAGGGAGGTAAATTAATTATAAATAATTATTAATTACAATGTAATAAAATGTAATTTTTTAAATGATTAGTAAAAATGTTAATTTTTCAAATTATTTGTTTATTTTTATTACGTTTTATGTGTTATTTGTAATCAATTAATTACTACAATTTAAAAAATATCAATTATTTTACAGATCAACAATTATGGCAATTTTATATATTTATCTTTTTTAAACTATGTTTTAGGTGTGAGTAGTGTGTTTTGTAGGGATATAGGTAGGAAGTATTTAAATTAGATTTATTTATTAGTGTATTTTTGTTAATAATTACATTTTAAATTATATTAATTATTTGAATGATAATTAATTATGTTAAGTGTGAAATATATGAAATGTTTATATTGTTTTTGACTATTTATAAAAATGATAACTAAGTTAACTATGTAAATAAAATATTATTTAAATTATATGTTAGGTGTAAGTTGTTGAATTTGTAGAAGTAGATGGCGGGAAGTTATTTAAATGAATTATTAGTTAATTAATAATAATTGGTTACTTGGGATTAAATTATGAAAATAATAATTTGTTAATGCATATAAATGGTGAGGGTTGTTTTATTTGTATGGATACATTGGGGTGGTAATTGACTATAAATATTTAAGGTATGAATAATTATTATGAATATTTTAACTAATATTTAATTATAAAACATGTGAATAATAATATTTTAATAACTATTTTAGGTATGTGATGTGTAGTCAGTTGAAGTGTAGGATAGAAAGCTACTTCAGTAATAACACATTTAAAAATAGGTTATTTTTTTAATGTCATTTATTATTGTATTTTTTAATTGTGTTGTGTTTTTAAATGGACATAATATTGCATTTATTAGTTTTTAATATTTTGAGAATATGGTTTTGTATGTCAGTTATAAAAATATGTATAGTAATGTATGATATGTAGTGAACTAAGTGACACGTATTGTGTTTAATTTTTATAAAAAACTATAATAATATTTTCTTTTTTTTACATATTAATAATTGTAATTATTTTATTATGTTGAAGTGTATTAGTTTGTTTCTACTGTTGCATTTACTGGATTGGGAATAGTCAATTTTACCCCTCTGCAATCCAACACTTTCCCTACTGTTACACTGACTGGAGTGGAAATAGTAAATATTATCCTTCAGCAATCCAACACTTTTCCTACTGTTGCACTGATTGGAATGAGAATAGTACAATTTACTCCTTCGCTATCCAATACTTTTCCTACTGTTGCACTGACTGGAGTGGGAATAGTAGATGCTCAGCCATCCAATAGTTGCACTGACTGCAGTGGGAATGGTACATTTTACCCCTGCATAATCGTAATGTAATAGTTTTCCTACTGTTGCATTGCATGAAGTGGGACTAGTACATTTTATTCCTCTTTAGTCGAATAGTTTGTGCACTTTTGATAAATTGAAGTGGCAATAGCATATGTATTAAATATAAAATATTACAAGTTTTTAATGTTTTTGATATTTTTACAATATATATTAGTATGTATTTGTTTATTTAAAATTATAATTTTGATAATATTATAATATTATTTTTTGTTTTCAATGTGTAAATGAATTTTAGTGAATTGCAATTATCTCAGTTGTTTTCTTATTTATTTGTAATTAAAATGACTTATTTTTATGTCTTCTGTTTAAATGTGTATATATATATATATATATTCACTGAAAAAACCATAGGTTTCAGGGGTGTTATAGTTAGCTGGACTTTTCACTTGTACAAAACCATTGAAATTCCCCCGTTATAGTTAGTTCAGCTAACTATAACTCGCGCGCCCGCAATGCACTGCTGATGACGTCACATATTACATCACTCATGACATGGTCAGTGACATCACTCATGACATCACTGATGACATCTCAAATGACATCACTGATGACATCACTGATGACATCATCCAGTGAATGTGTGTTATTCTGAAAATTAAATATGTTTTATATATGTATATCTCAAGGTCGATGGAAGAATAAATGGGTATATAAGTGTCTAAATGGATGATTTGTTTTTGAAAAATTGATTGTGTAACTGACTGATTAAGTGTATCATAGTGAATACATGGCTTAGTGAGTAATGTTTAAATATGTAAATATCTGTCTCAGTCTCTCACTTTGTGTATAAGTGGCTGCATGGGTTGGTGAGTAGCTACATGGGTGTCTATATAGGTTATTAGTTGGTTTTTTGAGTATCAGTCTGAGTGTCTGCATGGTTCGGTGGGGGTATTACGTAGTGCATAGGTGCATGAATGAGTGACTCACTGTTTGTATGTGTTGAACACAGTATGTGTGCAGGACTGTATGGGTGGATGAGTGTGTGTATGGGTGTGTTAGTGAGTGAATGACTGTCTCAATAGTGTCTTTATGATTAACTACATATGTTTTAAACTAGTATATGTGACTATTGGTGTATATATGTGAGTATATGTGAGAGTGAGAGATTGAAAGAGTTCCTGTATGAATAAGTATGTGTTTCTATAAGTGATTGTTTAAAAGACTAAGTATGTGTAAGTTTCCGTAGAAGTAAGTGTGGTGGTGTGTGTATAACTGTATATGCAAGTAAATGTATGTTTGATTCTTTATTAGCATGAGTGACTATGTGTGTGAGTAACTATGGATGAGTGGCATTGTGTAACAGGATGTATAGGTGTATGAGTACATATGATGAGTGAGTACATGTATGAGTGACTGTATTGGACTGTTGGTGAATGAGTGGATGTGTATGTGGATCTTAGAATTACTGAAGAGGTTGTTGTAACTGGTATTGGTATGTCCATTGTTTTGAAAATTTTAGTCTCTATTTTTGAATGTGTGTATCAAAGGTTATATTAGGGTGAGAGGAGGTCTGCCACTCTATCACAAGGATGATGTCATCAGTGATGTCATCAGTGATGTCATTTGAGATGTCATCAGTGATGTCATGAGTGATGTCACTGACCATGTCATGAGTGATGTAATATGTGACGTCATCAGCAGTGCATTGCGGGCGCGCGAGTTATAGTTAGCTGAACTAACTATAACGGGGGAATTTCAATGGTTTTGTACAAGTGAAAAGTCCAGCTAACTATAACACCCCTGAAACCTATGGTTTTTTCAGTGAATTTCTGAGGTTTTTTAAATGCTAATTCCTAACTATAACGTGCCTGAAACCTATGGTTTTTTCTGTTAATTTCAAAGGTTTTTTAAATGCTAATTTCTAACATTGCCTACAGAGATAGGACATGTGAAGAAAGAAGAAAAAATGCACAGAAAGAAACAAAAGAAGTGCAGAAAGAAGCAACAGAAGTCCTCAAATACGAAGATAAGTGCAGGAAGAAGGATAACGTGCAGAAAGAACAAAAAGAAGAGCAGAAAGAAGCCTTGTTGCAAAATCATCCTGTACCCTCAACTTTTTCAGACGGATACTGGTGGTAACTGAGTCTGACTAACCAGTCCTAGAGCCAGTGCTATGTTAAAAGACACTTAGAATACAGTGAAAACACCTACATACACTAGGGAACATTATGCGTTGGGGTCCCCCTGTGATTAGCCTTACCTCCTCTATAAGCCCCTAGTATATAATAGGGCATGGGGATTAAAACTACCTCTTAAAACAGGCCACAGGGCGTTTTTGCACATGTTAACTCAGGCCCCGTCCCCTCCTTTCACCATTGTGTAAACACGCCCTGTGTCCGTTTTTAGTTGGGAGATTAAGTTCATTTGAGTCCTGAGGGTCCCTAGGGTCCAACTAGCCCACTAGATACCTCCAGTAAGTGCCACAGAGCTGCGTTGCAGAGAGGTGTAAAAAGTGGCACGGCCTGGACCACCTCTCTGCAATGCAGCTCAGTGGCGCTTACTGGAAGCACTTGGTGGGCTAGTTAGCCCCCAGGGGCCCTCAGTATTGAAGGGAAATTATATCCCCAATTTAAAACGTGCCATGGTGCGTGTTTGCACACGTCACCTCAGGCCCCGTCCCCTCCCTTCACCACTGTGTAAACGCGCCCTGTGGCTGTTCTAAGTTGAGAGATTAAGTCCCCTTGAATCCTAAGGGTCCCTAGGGTCACACTAGACCACTAGGTACCTCCAGTAAGCGCCACAGAGCTGCGTTGCAGAGAGGTGTAAAAAGGGGCTTGGCCTCAGAACACCTGTCTGCAGCGCAGCTCCCTGGCGCATACTGGAGATGCCTGTTGGGGGCGCGTTTGCAGAGTGCTGCATGGAGGGGGCATGGTCCCCGGCACGATGCCAGTCTTTTATTTATTTTAATTTTTTAAGAAGGGGGGCTGTGTGGTTCCCCTTCTTATTCTAATTTATTGGCCCTGATGACCCCATCCCCCAGGGCCTGTCTCCTAATTATATTTTTTTGACCCCAATCCCCAGGGCCGGCCACTGTTTTTTATTATTTTTAAAAAATATATATTTATAGACACACCTAGGACATGCTGGACAAACCGTACGTACCTATCACCATGACGATTTGCTTGATATTCATTAAAAGGCGACTATGCATGCAATGAATCCACGTGGAATGTATTTACACCACTAGTGAAGCTCTGACATGTCTGATGCCCTACCGTGCCTAATCCCGGTAGACACCCTTGTCGTTTATTTATACAAACATGGGTAGCTATTGACGGGCACATTTAATACACATGCACACCAAGCCATTCAAAGGGGATTCGACAAAAATTCGACCAAAACTATTCAGGAAACCCCCCTCACGGTTAATAAAACACACATCCACTGCCGGATGTGTAATACTTTTTATTTTACTCTCTGGAAAGGGGACGAACATCACTTGAGAGTCACAGCGCGCTCCTGACAGAGCCCAATGCTGTGTTACACCCACCATTGCCTGCCGAGTGCCACACACCTCTGTGATGTATTCCACTAGCTAGTGCATATGCTATGACACTCTCTAGCCCATGTGCACTGTAACACCACCCCGTGAATATGTCATGCCACACTTGTCTTCGCACGGGTTATGTTGCCCCATCTAACGTGCCTTCCTCGATGCCTATGTTATAACGCACAGTGCTATGCCATACATATTACAATCTGGGATCCATATCTTTGTCACAGTGCATATGCAACGTTACACTCCCCAGCACATATTTTATATTACAACTTTATCCAAGTCCATGTCCCTATCCCATTTCCTTCCATGATCCAATGTACCATTCTTGCGAACATTTTGAACTTGGTAAGAGGGAGATTTTGAAAAAAAACTGGGGTATTGATTTTCCCCTTTGAGTTACATTGAAAAAGAGGATATTGTAGACAGGAGACAGATCAAATAAAGCCCATTTGAGCTTAAAAACATTGGACGTTTCCTGGCTGAATCGGGTCTGTTGGCATGTATGGTTGTACTACCATTGCCTCTTCCTTCTGCCCACAATGGTCTATTACATTGCCACAGCCTTGAAGGAGGGTAGATTTTGTATCACAGGGGGCCCCTGGCCCGTTCTGTCCACACCTGAAGTATGAGACCCTTGTCCTTGCCCTGCCAGCCGCATTTGTAGGCCGTATTAAATTGACCAGCGGGTCCTGTGTTGCTATATAATTATCCTGAGACATCCTTACCACTCAGCCAGCATAAAACCCCTGTGTAGGCCCTTCTGTTCAATATGTAGGCCTCTTTGTTAAATTGACCATAGCTCTGCAATTTTAGTGTATAGCAGTCTGAAGGCAGGTCTGCGAGGCCTTCTGCTCCAAACTAGTAGCCCCCACCCTACCCGAGTGCTCCGTGCTCGGTATCAAAGTTCAACATCCCCCTGAAGCTGTCGACATACAGTAGGCTGCATCCTGGACTGGTACTTGCTTCCTGGGCAGGTTTCCCGCTTTTAAGGAAGTGGCAACCGCAGAGCGTCAAGTTAGGAGAACTGAGGAGATTTTATACATGAATATATTGAATTCCTGTACAATACCCATTATTTTCTGCTTGCTCTATGGAACTTACGATAAGCGATTGGCCTGAGAGACTGACCTTTTCACCCAGTCCATTGTCAGCATTAAGTGGGTAAATGACGAAATGTCTGGTAAAATCTGCAGACGAAGCTTTTCGGTAGCATACGTAGGTAGATGTAGCGTGCAAAGGAGCCCACAAAATGATATAAAAAGGGAGCACCCACAGATATCGACGGACAACCTCGCCGTCTGTATGTAGGTTAACAGGCTGTGCAGGTTTTCCCCAAGAACTGGGAGCTCTTGTCTTCCTTTGCTTAAAATGTCTTGCTCGGCTTTACTTGAAGTATCTTATTCTATTTTACCTATATGAAATGTCATGTTATGTTTAACCATTGTTCTCTTTACTTTTGCATTTAAAAGATGTTGTATTGTAATTGCAGGAATGCTTGCTCTAAGAGTAAATGTGAGTGTCCCTAGGTAACATTTTCCTTGGTGTAACTTGTTTCTCATGATGCATTTATAGATGTGTTTTCTCTCTCTCTCTGTCAGTCCATTAATTGAGATACAGAGAATATCATGACAGCTGTATGATTATCTGGATTCTGTATTTTGTACTTTAGGTCTCTATTCTGCGGTTTCTTTGAAGTTGCATCTTCTCATTAAACTGCCATTGTATTCTGCCTCCAATTCCATGTCTCATATGTCTGTTTTCTTCATTTTTGGAGCAAGCGTTCCTAGGCACCCCGGCTCAAATTAAGGTGCCCCTTTTGTCCCTGACTCACTCTCCTGCTCAGTTCTGTGGTGGCTCCCGGGGCTCTGGGGACCGCCCCTAGCTTCCTTGACCCGTAATAGATCTTCCCTCCAACAGCCTCTCTTGCAAGTCCTGTATTGTTGGTTTGTTGCCCCTGCCCCCCTTTCCACTGCCCTCCATAGTCTGTTGTGCTTCCACGGCCCTTCCTGCCTGCTCAGTGTGGTTAAATTGTTGCCTTTGCACCCTCCTACCTGCCTTCAATTTTCAGAGTCCGTGCCCCTGGCCTCTGCCTCTCAACAGTATCCTAATGAACAACTAGATTGCTAACATTCTATATTTATTACAAAAGTGTGGAGCGCCTGACATCATCTTGATGTAATCAAAACTGTAATACCTAGAGCATTCCTTTAGAAATTACATATATGAGAGGGTCTTATTGGCATCAAAATTATGGTTAGTGCTCTAAAAGACTAAAATAAGGACATATTTTCTGAGTTTTCAAATAGCGACAAAGCACTTTTAAATTATTTGTTATCTTTATGTTTTTTTATCTAGTTGACAACTTGATTAAATGTTGCACTTAGGGGAGAGGATGTGGTGTTACTTCCAGAACTGCAGACTTTGCAACTGGGGAACCAGGTTGAAGTTTCTGCTTCAGCTCGACATTCTGTGATTCTGGTCAAATCACTTAGTCTCCCCATGTCTACAACCAAAATGAATTTGTTCTTGTGTGATGTAACCAATGCTCATGTAAAGCACTCCAATACCTGACAAGTCTGCACTATATAACACTGCAAAAACACAAAATAATAAGTGTTTTGCACACTTCTGTCATTGGGCTATATTTGGGCTATATCTGGGTGATTTTGGGCTACATTTGGGCTCTTTTGTCTCCGGTGGCCATCTTGGGAGATTTATTTGTTATGAAGTTTCCTAATTTCCTCATGTACTGCAGTCTCCTCAGTCGGAAATGCTTTCAGTTTTTTACTTTGATTCCATCATGAAGGTATTCAGATATGTCACACATTTGCCATGAATTCTGAATGTTAGCACTCTAGTTGCTCATTAGATCACTGTAGTAAAACTACTGCTCACCATGGAAGTCTGCTCCTGGTATTAAAAGTGCATGTTTCAGTCTGCATGTCAGAATTTTTTAATGAAATAGAAGAGGATTTGAGAAGTCACTCAAAATGTGCCCTCATTTTCTTTCTTCAGCATTAATCATAATTTCTATGGCAAAATGAACCCCCTCATTGTGTTCCTTTTTAAATTAAATGTTTTAAGTGTTACCAGTTTATTCCAATCAAGATGGCTTCAGGTGTGCCATACTTTTGTCATAATGAAGACAGTAAGTGCTCTAGTTGTTTTTAAGAACATTCTTGGACATTCTGTCATTGGGCTATACTTGGGCTACATCTGGGTGATATTTGGGCTACATTTGGGCTCTTTTGTCTCTGGTGGCCATCTTGGGAGACTTATTTGTTATGACGTTTCCTAATTTCCTCATTTACTGCAGTCTCCTCAGTAGGAAATACTTTAAGTTTTTTACTTTGATTCCATCAAGAAGGCATTCAAATGTGTCACACATTTGCCATAAAATCAGAATGTTAGCACTCTTTTTGCTCATTAGATCACTGTAGTAAAGCTACTGCTCACCAGGGAAAACTGCTGCTGGTATTGAAAGTGCATGTTTCAGTCTGCATGCCAGGATTTGAGAAGTCACTCAAAATGTGCCCTAATTTTTCTTTATGCAGCACTAATCATACTTTTTATGGAAAAATGAACCACCTCATTTTGTTCCTTTTTAAATTAAATGTTTTAAGAGTTACCACTTTAATCCAAGCAAGATGGCTTCAGGTGTGCCATACATTTATCATAAGTAGGACGGTTAGCGCTCTAGTAGTTCTTTGGAACACTCTGGAAAGCTGCAGTAGAACACAAAGGAATCAACTGACAGTCTCTGCCCTTGTTGGATGTACATGTTTTACTGAGAATGTCAGACTTCATTCTCACATGACTGAGAAAGATAATGTGAATTTACAGAAAATAAGCTCTCAGTTTAGCTTATAGATCACCTTCCAAACCTCTGTGGTAAAAGCATGAGAAAATATTTTTCTCTCAATCATGATATCCCAGCAGAAGGCTTTTTCACATGGTGAAATCACCTTAGAACATACCACAATTCCTAAAATGAGTATGGTACCATCAACAAATGATTTATAATGTAACTAAAGTCTTAAAATCTTCTATTAACTGCAATGCTTTTTAATGAGGTGCTATCATGTATATTGGTCCCAAGATGGCTGCCAACACTTCTTGGATGAAGTGCTGACAGCCAATCAGATCTCAGGATGAGATGTGTGGTTAGGCTCCGCCCACATATATATATTGATTTAAATCCTATTTTCTCAGGAACTACTGAACAGATTTACACCAGACCTACAAAAGGCACTTCCTTGACCTGAGGACTACCTCTCTGCCAAATTTCAAGTAACTCTGTTCAGCCGTTCGGGCTGTAGCTGTGTCTAAAGGTCCTATGGAAAAATGCATGGGAAAAACGCGTTTTGGGACCCCCCTTTTTTCTCAGCCCCCGCTTGACGAATCCCCCCGAGACTTTCAGGGTAGGAGCGGAGCGTAGCGCCCCACCTATTTTGAAAATTTCGCGAGGATTCATCGACCGGCGCCAAAGTTATTCCAAATAGAATGTTGCGGATTTCCTATGGAAACAGGGTCCTAACTATAACTATCTACTGGCGACCGCCAGTAGATAATATATATATTTATTTATAGAATATTTAGAAAGCTATTAAATTATAATAGTAATTAAAATTATTATATATATGTATATATATCACATGATCAAGCCTTTGGTTAAGGTGACATGCGTTGTGATTAAACAGCAGAAACTCGGAATGACGCTGTGTCTTCCTTACTGAAAGCGCGCTTAGTGTGAAAGTGCCGAAAGTGATTAAATAGCTGGACTGCTCCGCCGGCGTGCGCACCACTCTCCGTTGGTCCAATGAAGTCTAGAAGTAGTACCGTGTGTTTTGCGGATGTATATATATATATATATTACCTACTGGCGGTCGCCAGTAGGTAGTTATAGTTAGGACCCTGTTTCCATAGGAAATCCGCAACATTCTATTTGGAATAACTTTGGCGCCGGTCGACGAATCCTCGCGAAATTTTCAAAATAGGTGGGGCGCTACGCTCCGCTCCTACCCTGAAAGTCTCGGGGGGATTCGTCAAGCAGGGGCCGAGAAAAAAGGGGGGTCCCAAAACGCGTTTTCCCCATGCATTTTTCCATAGGACCTTTAGACACAGCTACAGCCCGAACGGCTGAACAGAATTACTTGAAATTTGGCAGAGATGTAGCCATAAGGTCAAGGAAGTGCCTTTTGCAGGTCTGGTGTAAATCTGTTCAGTATTTCCTGAGAAAATAGCATTTAAAAGCATATATATATGTGGGCGGAGCCTAACCACACATCTCATCCTGAGATCTGATTGGCTGTCAGCACTTCATCCAAGAAGTGTTGGCAGCCATCTTGGGACCAATATACATGATAGCACCTCATTAAAAAGCATTGCAGTTAATAGAAGGTTTTAAGACTTTAGTTACATTATAAATCATTTGTTGATGGTACCATACTCATTTTAGGAATTGTGGTATGTTCTAAGGTGATTTCACCATGTGAAAAAGCCTTCTGCTGGGATATCATGATTGAGAGAAAAATATTTTCTCATGCTTTTACCACAGAGGTTTGGAAGGTGATCTATAGGCTAAACTGAGAGCTTATTTTCTGTAAATTCACATTATCTTTCTCAGTCATGTGAGAATGAAGTCTGACATTCTCAGTAAAACATGTACATCCAACAAGGGCAGAGACTGTCAGTTGATTCCTTTGTGTTCTACTGCAGCTTCCCAGAGTGTTCCAAAGAACTACTAGAGCGCTAACAGTCCTACTTATGATAAACGTATGGCACACCTGAAGCCATCTTGCTTGGATTAAAGTGGTAACTCTTAAAACATTTAATTTAAAAAGGAACAAAATGAGGGGGTTCATTTTTCCATAAAAAGTATGATTAGTGCTGCAGAAAGAAAAATTAGGGCACATTTTGAGTGACTTCTCAAATCCTCTTCTATTTCATTAAAACATTCTGACATGCAGACTGAAACATGCACTTTCAATACCAGCAGCAGTTTTCCCTGGTGAGCAGTAGCTTTACTACAGTGATCTAATGAGCAAAAAGAGTGCTAACATTCTGAATTTATGGCAAATGTGTGACACATCTGAATGCCTTCTTGATGGAATCAAAGTAAAAAACTGAAAGTATTTCCTACTGAGGAGACTGCAGTAAATGAGGAAATTAGGAAAGTTCATAACAAATAAGTCTCCCAAGATGGCCACCAGAGACAAAAGAGCCCAAATGTAGCCCAAATATCACCCAGATGTAGCCCAAGTATAGCCCAATGACAGAATGTCCCAGAATGTTCTTAAAAACAACTAGAGCGCTTACTGTCTTCATTATGACAAAAGTAAGGCACACCTGAAGCCATCTTGATTGGAATAAACTGGTAACACTTAAAACATTTAATTTAAAAAGGAACACAATGAGGAGGTTCATTTTGCAATAGAAATTATGATTAATGCTGAAGAAAGAAAATGAGGGCACATTTTGAGTGACTTCTCAAATCCTCTTCTATTTCATTAAAAAATTCTGACATGCAGACTGAAACATGCACTTTTAATACCAGGAGCAGACTTCCATGGTGCAGTAGTTTTACTACAGTGATCTAATGAGCAACTAGAGTGCTAACATTCAGAATTTATGGCAAATGTGTGACATATCTGAATACCTTCATGATGGAATCAAAGTAAAAAACTGAAAGCATTTCCTACTGAGGAGACTGCTGTACATGAGGAAATTAGGAAACTTCATAACAAATAAATCTCCCAAGATGGCCACCGGAGACAAAAGAGCCCAAATGTAGCCCAAAATCACCCAGATGTAGCCCAAATATAGCCCAATGACAGAAGTGTGCAAAACACTTATTATTTTGTGTTTTTGCAGTGTTATATAGTGCAGACTTGTCAGGTATTGGAGTGCTTTACATGAGCATTGGTTACATCACACAAGAACAAATTCATTTTGGTTGTAGACATGGGGAGACTAAGTGATTTGACCAGAATCACAGAATGTCGAGCTGAAGCAGAAACTTCAACCTGGTTCCCCAGTTGCAAAGTCTGCAGTTCTTGAAGTAACACCACATCCTCTCCCCTAAGTGCAACATTTAATCAAGTGGTCAACTGGATGAAAAAACATAAAGATAACAAATAATTTAAAAGTGCTTTGTCGCTATTTGAAAACTCTGAAAATATGTCCTTATTTTAGTCTTTTAGAGCACTAACCATAATTTTGATGCCAATAAGACCCTCTCATATATGTAATTTCTAAAGGAAATGCTCTAGGTATTACAGTTTTGATTACATCAAGATGATGTCAGGCGTTCCAGACTTTTGTAATAAATATAGAATGTTAGCAATCTAGTTGTTCATTAGGATACTGTTGAGAGGCAGAGGCCAGGGGCACGGACTCTGAAAATTGAAGGCAGGTAGGAGGGTGCAAAGGCAACAATTTAACCACACTGAGCAGGCAGGAAGGGCCGTGGAAGCACAACAGACTATGGAGGGCAGTGGAAAGGGGGGCAGGGGCAACAAACCAACAATACAGGACTTGCAAGAGAGGCTGTTGGAGGGAAGATCTATTACGGGTCAAGGAAGCTAGGGGCGGTCCCCAGATCCCCGGGAGCCACCACAGAACTGAGCAGGAGAGTGAGTCAGGGACAAAAGGGGCACCTTAATTTGAGCCGGGGTGCCTAGGAACGCTCGCTCCAAAAATGAAGAAAACAGACATATGAGACATGGAATTGGAGGCAGAATACAATGGCAGTTTAATGAGAAGATGCAACTTCAAAGAAACCGCAGAATAGAGACATAAAGTACAAAATACAGAATCCAGATAATCATACAGCTGTCATAATATTCTCTGTATCTCAATTAATGTACTGACAGAGAGAGAGAGAAAACACATCTATAAATGCATCATGAGAAACAAGTTACACCAAGGAAAATGTTACCTAGGAACACTCACGTTTACTCTTAGAGCAAGCATTCCTGCAATTACAATACAAAATCTTTTAAATGCAAAAGTAAAGAGAACAATGGTTAAACATAACATGACATTTCATATAGGTAAAATAGAATAAGATACTTCAAGCAAAGCAGAGCAAGACATTTTAAGCAAAGGAAGACAAGAGCTCCCAGCTCTTGGGGAAAACCTGCACTGCCTGTTAACCTACATACAGACGGCGAGGTAGTCCGTCGATATCTGTGGGTGCTCCCTTTTTATATCATTTTGTGGGCTCCTTTGCACGCTACATCTACCTACGTATGCTACCCAAAAGCTTCGTCTGCAGATTTTACCAGACATTTCGTCATTTACCCACTTAATGCTGACAATGGACTGGGTGAAAAGGTCAGTCTCTCAGGCCAATCGCTTATCGTAAGTTCCATAGAGCAAGCAGAAAATAATGGGTATTGTACGGGAATTCAATATATTCATGTATAAAATCTCCTCAGTTCTCCTAACTTGACGCTCTGCGGTTGCCACTTCCTTAAAAGCGGGAAACCTGCCCAGGAAGCAAGTACCAGTCCAGGATGCAGCCTACTGTATGTCGACAGCTTCAGGGGGATGTTGAACTTTGATACCGAGCACGGAGCACTCGGGTAGGGTGGGGGCTACTAGTTTGGATCAGAAGGCCTCGCAGACCTGCCTTCAGACTGCTATACTCTAAAATTGCAGAGCTATGGTCAATTTAACAAAGAGGCCTACATATTGAACAGAAGGGCCTACACAGGGGTTTTATGCTGGCTGAGTGGTAAGGATGTCTCAGGATAATTATATAGCAACATAGGACCCGCTGGTCAATTTAATACGGCCTACAAATGCAGCTGGCAGGGCAAGGACAAGGGTCTCATACTTCAGGTGTGGACAGAACGGGCCAGGGGCCCCCTGTGATACAAAATCTACCCTCCTTCAAGGCTGTGGCAATGTAATAGACCATTGTGGGCAGAAGGAAGAGGCAATGGTAGTACAACCATACATGCCAACAGACCCGATTCAGCCAGGAAACGTCCAATGTTTTTAAGCTCAAATGGGCTTTATTTGATCTGTCTCCTGTCTACAATATCCTCTTTTTCAATGTAACTCAAAGGGGAAAATCAATACCCCAGTTTTTTTTCAAAATCTCCCTCTTACCAAGTTCAAAATGTTCGCAAGTATGGTACATTGGATCATGGAAGGAAATGGGATAGGGACATGGACTTGGATAACAGAGGACAGGAGGGACATGGAGAGGTGCACCAACCTGACCCTGCAGGGCAGGCATCAGGGTTTGCAGCAGCACAATACACCACACAGGGCATGCAGGACGGGAGTGCAGCACAACAATCCATAGAAAGCAAGAGGGAGGGGACAGGACCATGCACATGGACAACAGAGAACAGAGGGGCAAGAGGCAATGGTAGCTAGCTGACCATAATGGACAGACAGGAGAGAAAGCTGCAGTATAACAGACCATAAAGGGCAGGAGGGACGGATCAGGGGCATTACAATGGAACAGACAAGCCAGGAGGGAGGGAGTAGGGCTGGGGGCAAGGGGGCAGGGCAGGAGCAGCAAGATAGCCATGGAGGTCAGGCAGGATGGGCACTAGAAGCAAGACACACCATGAAGAGCAACAGTGAGACTGTGATGGCATACACACAGACCATGGAGGGAAGGTGGGAGGGGGTCAGGGGCAGCTAACTGACCACACAGGGAAGGTGGGAGGGGCCATGGCAGCACAGAAGACCATGCATGGCAAGTGGGAGGGTTAGTGGCAGCACAATGGCTATGATGGGCAAGAAGGAGGGTGGAGGGGCATGCACAAAGGACGATGGAGGATAGAAGGAAGGGTCAGGACCTGTGCACAGACAAGAAAGTTCAGGGGAAGGGACCTCACAACAGACCACACGGGGCAGGCAGGAGGAGCAGTTGCAGCACAACAGACCAGGGAGGGCAGAAGGGTGTGGCAGTACAATGGACCATGTAGGACAGGAGGAAGAGGATAGGGGCATGGCATGTGGACAGGCAGGGTGGAGGTGGCAGGGACAGGTTACAGTCATCTGACAATGCTAGGCAGGTGGGAGGGGAGTGGCAGCTCAACAGAACACTCAGAGTAGATAGGAGTGGCAGGTCCATGGGACATGGTGGGCAAAAAGGATGGAGCAGGGGCATGCACAAAGACATCGGAGGGCAGGGGGAAGGAGAATAGGGGCAGCAAGCTAAGCACAGAGTTTAAGCAGGAGGTCAATGATGGGGCATAGAATTGGGCAATGGAGGGCAGGAGGAGTGGACTGGTACATCATACTAAATTGAGGGCAGTGGCAGCACATCAGACCATGCATGGCAGGAGGGAGGAGGCTAGTCCATGGATTCACACAACAGAGGATAGGGAGGAAGGGGATGGGGCAGCAAGCTAACTGTTCAGAGAAGGCGGGTATTAGGAACTTTATTGTTTTTAAAACATTGTGTCTGTGCGAACTACTTAAAATATGAACAAGTATGCAGCATAATCTCACTTTTATTCAGGAAGAAGAGGACGTTTGTGACTGTGACTCCGGGCTCACTTGGCAGAAACACCCCCTGACCCTCCACCCCCTATCGCAAAATGTAATGCCCGTGAAAAGGGTAGGTGAACACAGTGTTATATAGAACATAGTCCTGAGAGCACGATTAAAAATGAAAACTAGATATAGTGTATGGTATAAACTATGCACCAAAAAGTGTGATATAAGATGAACCGGGCGTGAAATATAATATGCAATACATTGTGCGCAATGACAGATTCATTGGAGAGCGCGAGATAGCACAGGCACTAGCGCGTGCTATGCGATATGCGCCTTGGAGTGTAATATGCACAGGGCAGTGTTGTGTAACCTAACTAGTCTCTAAAGTTGTAATATAAAATATGTGCTGGGGAGTGTAACGTTGCATATGCACTGTGACAAAGATATGGATCCCAGATTGTAATATGTATGGCATAGCACTGTGCGTTATAACATAGGCATCGAGAAAGGCAAGTTAGATGGGGCAATATAACCCGTGCGAAGACAAGTGTGGCATGACATATTCACGGGGTGGTGTTACAGTGCACATGGGCTAGAGAGTGTCATAGCATATGCACTAGCTAGTGGAATACAACACAGAGGTGTGTGGCACTCGGCAGGCAATGGTGGGTGTAACACAGCATTGGGCTCTGTCAGGAGCACGCTGTGACTCTCAAGTGATGTTCGTCCCCTTTCCAGAGAGTAAAATAAAAAGTATTACACATCCGGCAGTGGATGTGTGTTTTATTAACCGTGAGGGGGGTTTCTTGCATAGTTTTGGTCGAATTTTTGTCGAATCCCCTTTGAATGGCTTGGTGTGCATGTGTATTAAATGTGCCCGTCAATAGCTACCCATGTTTGTATAAATAAACGACAAGGGTGTCTACCAGGATTAGGCACGGTAGGGCATCAGACATGTCAGAGCTTCACTAGTGGTGTAAATACATTCCACGTGGATTCATTGCATGCATAGTCGCCTTTTAATGAATATCACGCAAATCGTCATGGTGATAGGTACGTACGGTTTGTCCAGCATGTCCTAGGTGTGTCTATAAATATATATTTTTTAAAAATAATAAAAAACAGTGGCCGGCCCTGGGGATTGGGGTCAAAAAAATATAATTAGGAGACTGGCCCTGGGGGATGGGGTCATCAGGGCCAATAAATTAGAATAAGAAGGGGAACCAAACAGCCCCCCTTCTTAAAAAACTAAAATAAATAAAAGACTGACATCGTGCCGGAGGCCATGCCCCCTCCGTGCAGCACTCTGCAAACGCGCCCCCAACAGGCATCTCCAGTATGCGCCAGGGAGCTGCGCTGCAGCCAGGTGTTCTGAGGCCAAGCCCCTTTTTACACCTCTCTGCAACGCAGCTCTGTGGCGCTTACTGGAGGTACCTAGTGGTCTAGTTTGACCCTAGGGACCCTTAGGATTCAGGGGGACTTAATCTCTCAACTTAGAACAGCCACAGGGCGCGTTTACACAGTGGTGAAGGGAGGGGACGGGGCCTGAGGTGACGTGTGCAAACACGCACTATGGCACGTTTTAAATTGGGGATATAATTTCCCTTCAATACTGAGGGCCCCTGGGGGCTAACTAGCCCACCAAGTGCTTCCAGTAAGCGCCACTGAGCTGCATTGCAGAGAGGTGGTCCAGGCCGTGCCACTTTTTACACCTCTCTGCAACGCAGCTCTGCGGCACTTACTGGAGGTACCTAGTGGGCTAGTTGGACCCTAGGGACCCTCAGGATTCAAATGAACTTAATCTCCCAACTAAAAATGGACACAGGGTGTGTTTACACAGTGGTGAAGGGAGGGGACGGGGCCTGAGTTAACGTGTGCAAAAACGCCCTGTGGCCTGTTTTAAGAGGTAGTTTTAATCCCCATGCCCTATTATACACTAGGGGCTTACAGAGGAGGTCATGCTAATCACAGGGGGACCCCAACGCATAATGTTCCCTAGTGTATGTAGGTGTTTTCACTGTATTCTAAGTGTCTTTTAACATAGCACTGGCTCTAGGACTGGTTAGTCAGACTCAGTTACCACCAGTATCCGTCTGAAAAAGTTGAGGGTACAGGATGATTTTGCAACAAGGCTTCTTTCTGCTCTTCTTTTTGTTCTTTCTGCACGTTATCCTTCTTCCTGCACTTATCTTCGTATTTGAGGACTTCTGTTGCTTCTTTCTGCACTTCTTTTGTTTCTTTCTGTGCATTTTTTCTTCTTTCTTCACATGTCCTATCTCTGTAGGCATAGTTAGAAATTAGCATTTAAAAAACCTTTGAAATTCACAGAAAAAACCATAGGTTTCAGGCACGTTATAGTTAGGAATTAGCATTTAAAAAACCTCAGAAATTCACTGAAAAAACCATAGGTTTCAGGGGTGTTACAGTTAGCTGGACTTTTCACTTGTACAAAACCATTGAAATTCCCCCGTTATAGTTAGTTCAGCTAACTATAACTCGCGCGCCCGCAATGCACTGCTGATGACGTCACATATTACATCACTCATGACATGGTCAGTGACATCACTCATGACATCACTGATGACATCTCAAATGACATCACTGATGACATCACTGATGACATCATCCTTGTGATAGAGTGGCAGACCTCCTCTCACCCTAATATAACCTTTGATACACACATTCAAAAATAGAGACTAAAATTTTCAAAACAATGGACATACCAATACCAGTTACAACAACCTCTTCAGTAATTGTAAGATCCACATACACATCCACTCATTCACCAACAGTCCTATACAGTCACTCATACATGTACTCACTCATCATATGTACTCATACACCTATACATCCTGTTACACAATGCCACTCATCCATAGAGTTACTCACACACATAGTCACTCATGCTAATAAAGAATCAAACATACATTTACTTGCATATACAGTTATACACACACCACCATACTTACTTCTACGGAAACTTACACATACTTAGTCTTTTAAACAATCACTTATAGAAACACATACTTATTCATACAGGAACTCTTTCAATCTCTCACTCTCACATATACTCACATATATACACCAATAGTCACATATACTAGTTTAAAACATATGTAGTTACTCATAAAGACACTATTGAGACAGTCATTCACTCACTAACACACCCATACACACACTCATCCACCCATACAGTCCTGCACACATGCTGTGTTCAACACATACAAACAGTGAGTCACTCATTCATGCACCTATGCACTACGTAATACCCCCCACCGAACCATGCAGACACTCAGACTGATACTCAAAAAACCAACTAATAACCTATATAGACACCCATGTAGCTACTCACCAACCCATGCAGCCACTTATACACAAAGTGAGAGACTGATACAGATATTTACATATTTAAACATTACTCACTAAGCCATGTATTCACTATGATACACTTAATCAGTCAGTTACACAATCAATTTTTCAAAAACAAATCATCCATTTAGACACTTATATACCCATTTATTCTTCCATCGACCTTGAGATATACATATATAAAACATATTTAATTTTCAGAAAAACACACATTCACTGGATGATGTCATCAGTGATGTCATCAGTGATGTCATTTGAGATGTCATCAGTGATGTCATGAGTGATGTCACTGACCATGTCATGAGTGATGTAATATGTGACGTCATCAGCAGTGCATTGCGGGCGCGCGAGTTATAGTTAGCTGAACTAACTATAACGGGGGAAATTCAATGGTTTTGTACAAGTGAAAAGTCCAGCTAACTATAACACCCCTGAAACCTATGGTTTTTTCAGTGAATTTCTGAGGTTTTTTAAATGCTAATTCCTAACTATAACGTGCCTGAAACCTATGGTTTTTTCTGTGAATATAGATATATATATATATTTATATATATATTATCTACTGGCGGTTGCCAGTAGATAGTTATAGTTAGGACCGTGTTTCCATAGGAAATCCGCAACATTCTATTTGGAATAACTTTGGCGCCGGTTGACGAATCCTCGCAAATTTTTCAAAATAGGTGGGGCGCTCCGCTCCGCTCCTACCCTGAAAGTCTCAGGGTGATTAGTCAAGCGGGGGCCGAGAAAAAAGGGGGGTCCCAAAACGTGTTTTTCCCATGCATTTTTCCATAGGGACCTTTAGTCCAAGGTACAGCCCGAACGGCTGAACAGAATTACTTGAAATTTGGCAGAGAGGTAGTCCTCAGCTCAGGGATGTGCCTTTTGCATATATGGTGTCAATCTGTTCAGTAGTTCCTGAGAAAATCAAAAGTAAAATCACATTTATATCTGGGCAGAATCTAACGACACATCTCATCGTGAGATCTGATTGGCTGTCAGTACTTCATCCAAGAAGTGTTGGCAGCCATCTTGGGACCAATATACATGATAGCACCTCATTAAAAAGCATTGCAGTTAATAGAAGGTTTTAAGACTTTAGTTACATTATAAACCATTTGTTGATGGTACCATACTCATTTTAGGAATTGTGGTGTGTTCTAAGGTGATTTTACCATGTGAAAAAGCCTTCTGCTGTGATATCATGAACCATGTTTGAGAGAAAACTATTTTCTCATGCTTTTCCCACAGAGGTTTGGAAGGTGATCTATAAGCTAAACTGAGAGCATATTTTCTGTAAATTCACATTATCTTTCTCAGTCATGTAAGAATGAAGTCTGACATTCTCAGTAAAACATGTACATCCAACAAGGGCAGAGACTGTCAGTTGATTCCTTTGTGTTCTACTGCAGCTTCCCAGAGTGCTCTAAAGAACAACTAGAGCGCTAACAGTCTTACTTATGACAAAAGTATGGCACACCTGAAGCCATCTTGATTGGAATAAAGTGGTAACACTTAAAACATTTAATTTACAAAGGAACAAAATGAGGGGGTTCATTTTGCCATATAAATTATGATTAGTGCTGCAGAAAGAAAAACTAGGGCACATTTTGACTTCTGAAATCCTCTTTTATTTCATAAAAAAATTCTGACATGCAGACTGAAACATGCACTTTGAATACCAGCAGCACGCTTGCCTGGTGAGCAGTAGCTTTACTACAGTGATCTAATGAGCAACTAGAGTGCTAACATTCAGAATTTATGGAAAATGTGTGACACATCTGAATGTCTTCTTGATGGAATCAAAGTAAAAAACTGAAAGTATTTCCTACTGAGGAGACTGTAGTAAATGAGGAAATTAGGAAACTTCATAACAAATAAATCTCCCAAGATGGCCACCAGAGACAAAAGAGCCCAAATGTAGCCCAAATATCACCCAGATGTAGCCCAAGTATAGCCCAATGACAGAATGTCCCAGAGTGTTCTTAAGAACAACTAGAGCGCTTACTGTCTTACTTATGACAAAAGTATGGCACACCTGAAGCCATCTTGATTGGAATAAACTGGTAACACTTAAAACATTTAATTTAAAAAGGAACACAATGAGGGGGTTCATTTTGCCATAGAAATTATGATTAGTGCTGAAGAAAGAAAAACTAGGGCACACTTTGAGTGACTTCTCAAATCCTCTTCTATTTCATTAAAACATTCTGATATGCAGACTGAAACATGCACTTCTAATACTAGCAGCATACTTCCGTGGTGAGCAGTAGCTTTACTACAGTGATCTAATGAGCAACTAGAGTGCTAACATTCAGAATTTATGGCAAATGTGTGACATATCTGAATACCTTCTTGATGGAATCAAAGTAAAAAATTGAAAGCATTCCCTACTGAGGAGACTGCAGTAAATGAGGAAATTAGGAAACTTCATAACAAATAAATCTCCTAAAATGGCCACCAGAGACAAAAGAGCCCAAATGTAGCCCAAATATCACCCAGATGTAGCCCAAATGTAGCCCAATGACAGAAGTGTGCAAAACACTTATTTTTTGTGTATTTGCAGTTTTATATAGTGCAGACTTGTCAGGTATTGGAGTGCTTTACATGAGCATCGGTTACATCACACAAGATCAAATTCATTTTGGTTGTAGACATGGGGAGATTAAGTGATTTGACCAGAATCACAGAATGTTGAGCTGAAGCAGAAACTCCAACCTGGTTCCCCAGTTGCAAAGTCTGCAGCTCTGGAAGTAACACCACACCCTCTCCCCTTGGATGCAACATTTAATCAAGTGGTCAACTGGATAAAAAAACTAAGATTACAAATAATTTAAAAGTTCTTTGTCGCTATTTGAAAACTCAGAAAATATGTCCTCATTTTAGTTTTTTAGAGCACTAACCATAATTTTGATGCAAATAAGACCCTCTCATATATGTAATTTCTAAAGGAAATGCTCTATGCATTACAGTTTTGATTACATCAAGATGACGTCAGGCGTTCCACACTTTTGTAATGAATATAGAATGTTAGCAATCTAGTTGTTCATTGGGATACTGTTGAGAGGCAGAGGCCAGGGGCACGGACTCTGAAAATTGAAGGCAGGTAGGAGAGTGCAGAGGTAACAATTTGACCACACAAGGCAGGCAGGAAGGGCAGTGGCAGCACAACAGACTATGGCGGGCAGTGGGAAGGGGGGCAGGGGCAACAAACCAACAATACAGGACTGGCAAGAGAGGCTGTGGCAATATAACAGACCATTGTGGGCAGAAGGAAGAGGCAGCGGTCATACAATCATACATGCCAACAGACCCGTTTCAGCCAGGAAACGTCCAATGTTTTTAAGCTCAAAGGGGCTTTACTTGATCTGTTTCCTGTCTTCTATTTTTCAATGTAACTCAAAGGGGAAAATCAATATCCCAGTTTTATTTCAAAATCTCCCTCTTACCAAGTTCAAAATGTTCGCAAGTATGGTACATTGGATCATGGTTGGCAGGAGGAATTGGGGTAGGGACATGGACTCGGATAACAGAGGACAGGAGGGACATTGAGAGGTGCACCAAACTGACCCTACAGGGCAGGCATCAGGGTTTGCAGCAGCACAATACACCACACAGGGCATGCGGGACGGGAGTGCAGCACAACAATCCATAGAAAGCAATAAGGAGGGGACAGGACCATGCACATGGACAACAGACAACAGAGGGGAAAGAGGCAATGGTAGCTAGCTCACCATAATGGACAGACAGGAGAGAAAGCTGCAGCATAACAGACCATAAAGGGCAGGAGGGACGGATCAGGGGCATTACAATGGAACCGACAAGCCAGGATGGAGGGAATAGGGGTCTGCACATGGAAACAGAGGGCTGGGGGTAAGGGGGCAGGAGCAGCAAGATGACCATGGAGGTCAGGCAGGATGGGCACTAGAAACAAGACACACCATGGAGAGCAACAGTGAGACTATGATGGCATACACACAGACCATGGAGGGAAGGTGGGAGGGGGTCAGGAGCAGCACAGAAGACCATGCATGGCAAGCGGAAGGATAAGTGGCAGCACAATGGCTATGATGGGCAAGAAGGAGGGTGCAGGGGCATGCACAAAGGACCATGGAGGATAGAAAGGAGGGTCAGGACCTGGGCACAGACAAGTGAGTTCAGGGGAAGGGGCCTCACAACAGACCGCGCGGGGCAGGCAGGAGGAGCAGTTGCAGCACAACAGACCAGGGAGGGCAGAAGGGTGTGGCAGTAAAATGGACAATGGAGGACAGGAGGAAGGGGATAGGGGCATGGCATGTGGACAGGTTACAGTCATCTGACAATGCTAGGCAGGTGGGAGGGGAGCTCAGCAGAACACTCAGAGTAGATAGGATTGGCAGGTCAATGGAACATGGTGGTCAAAAAGGATGGAGCAGGGGCATGCACAAAGACATCGGAGGGCAGGGGGAAGGAGAATAGGGGCAGCAAGCTAAGCACAGAGGCTAAGCAGGAGGTCAATGATGGGCCATAGAATTGGGCAATGGAGGGCAGGAGGAGTGGACTGGTACATCATGCTAAATGGAGGGCAGTGGCAGCACATCAGACCATGCATGGCAGGAGGGAGGAGGCTAGTCCATGGATTCAGACAACAGAGGATAGGGAGGAGGTGGATGGGGCAGCAAGCTAACTGTTCATAGAAGGTGGCTATTAGGAACTTTATTGTTTTTAAAATGTGTGTCTGTGCGAACTACTTAAAATATGAACAAGTATGCAGCATAATCTCACTTTTATTCAGGAAGAAGAGGACGTTTGGGACTGTGACTCCGGGCTCACTTGGCAGAAACATCCCCTGACCCTCCACCCCCCATCGCAAAATGTAATGCCCGTGAAAAGGGTAGGTGGACGCAGTGTTATATAGAACATAGTCCTGAGAGCACGATTGAAAATGAAAACTAGATATAGTATATGGTATAAACTATGCACCAAAAAGTGTGATATAAGATGAACCGGGCCTTGAAATATAATATGCAATACATTGTCCGCAATGACAGATTCATTGGAGAGCGCGAGATAGCACAGGCACTAGCGCTTGCTATGTGATATGCGCCTTGGAGTGTAATATGCACAGGGCAGTGTTGTGTAACCTAAGTAGTCTCTAAAGTTGTAATATAAAATATGTGCTGGGTAGTGTAACATTGCATATGCACTGTGACAAAGATATGGATCCCAGATTATAATATGTATGGCATAGCGCTGTGCTTTTAACATAGGCATCGAGGAAGGCACGTTAGATGGGGCAATATAACCCGTGCGAAGGCAAGTGTGGCATGACATATTCACGGGGTGGTGTTACAGTGCACATGGGCTAGAGAGTGTCATAGCATATGCACTAGCTGGTGGAATACAACACAGAGGTGTGTGGCACTCGGCGGGCACTGGTGGGTGTAACACAGCATTGGGCTCAGCCAGGTGCACGCTGTGACTCTCAAGTGAGGTTTGTCTCCTTTCCAGAGAGTAAAATAAAAAGCATTACACATCCGGCGGTGGATGTGTGTTTTATTAACCGTGAGGGAGGTTTCTTGCATAGTATGGTTGAATTTTGTCGAATCCCCTATGAATGGCTTTTCTGTGCGTGTTTATTAAATGTGCCCGTCAATAGCTACCCATGTTTGTATAAATAAATGACAAGGGTGTCTACTTGGAGAGTACCCACCGGCGGGGGCGCCGGGATTAGGCACGGTAGGGCGTCAGACACGTCAGAGCTTCACTAGCGGTGTAAATACATTCCACGTGGATTCATTGTATGCATAGTCGCCTTTTAATGAATATCACGCAAATCGTCATGGTGATGGGTACAAAGTGAGAGACTGATACAGATATTTACATATTTAAACATTGCACACTAAGCCATGTATTACCGTGAACAAGCTTTTTAGCGAAACACGTTGGTGAGGCAGAACATTTGCCTGGATTAAACATTGAATACAGCACCCCTGGGAGTCCTGGATTTCTTTTTGTGGTATTCCGGAAAGTCATGTTTGTGATATATATATATATATATATATATATATATATATATATATATATATATATATATATATATATATATATATATTAACTACTGGCGGTCGCCAGTAGATAGTTATAGTTAGGACCGAGTTCCCATAGGAAATTTGAAAATTCTATTTTGAATAACTTTGGCGCCGGTTGACTTATCTCCGTGAAATTTTCAAAACTAATGGGGCGCTCTGCTCAGCTCCTACCCTGAAAGTCTCGGGGTGATTCGTCAAGCGGAGGCTGAGAAAAAAGGGGGGTCCCAAAACACGTTTTCCCCATGCATTTTTCCATAGGACCTTTAGTCGAAGGTACAGCCCGAACGGCTGAACAGAATTACTTGAAATTTAGCAAAGAGGTAGTCCTCAGGTCAGGCATGTGCCTTTTGCTTAAATGGTGTAAATTCGTTCAGTAGTTCCTGAGAAAATCAAAAGTAAAATCACATATATATCTGGGCGGAGCCTAACCACACATCTCATCGTGAGATCTGATTGGCTGTCAGTACTTCATCCAAGAAGTGTTGGCAGCCATCTTGGGACCAATATACATGATAGCACCTCATTAAAAACCATTGCAATTAATAGAAGGTTTTAAGACTTTAGTTACATTATAAACCATTTGTTGATGGTACCATACTCATTTTAGGAATTGTGGTGTGATCTAAGGTGATTTTACCATGTGAAAAATCCTTCTGCTGTGATATCATGAACCATGTTTGAGAGAAAACTATTTTCTCATGCTTTTCCCACAGAGGTTTGGAAGGTGATCTATAAGCTAAACTGAGAGCATATTTTCTGTAAATTCACATTATCTTTCTCAGTCATGTAAGAATGAAGTCTGACATTCTCAGTAAAACATGTACATCCAACAAGGGCAGAGACTGTCAGTTGATTCCTTTGTGTTCTACTGCAGCTTCCCAGAGTGCTCTAAAGAACGACTAGAGCGCTAACAGTCTTACTTATGACAAAAGTATGGCACACCTGAAGCCATCTTGATTGGAATAAAGTGGTAACACTTAAAACATTTAATTTACAAAGGAACAAAATGAGGGGGTTCATTTTGCCATATAAATTATGATTAGTGCTGCAGAAAGAAAATCTAGGGCACATTTTGACTTCTGAAATCCTCTTTTATTTCATAAAAAAATTCTGACATGCAGACTGAAACATGCACTTTGAATACCAGCAGCACGCTTGCCTGGTGAGCAGTAGCTTTACTACAGTGATCTAATGAGCAACTAGAGTGCTAACATTCAGAATTTATGGAAAATGTGTGACACATCTGAATGTCTTCATGATGGAATCAAAGTAAAAAACTGAAAGTATTTCCTACTGAGGAGACTGTAGTAAATGAGGAAATTAGGAAACTTCATAACAAATAAATCTCCCAAGATGGCCACCAGAGACAAAAGAGCCCAAATGTAGCCCAAATATCACCCAGATGTAGCCCAAGTATAGCCCAATGACAGAATGTCCCAGAGTGTTCTTAAGAACAACTAGAGCGCTTACTGTCTTACTTATGACAAAAGTATGGCACACCTGAAGCCATCTTGATTGGAATAAACTGGTAACACTTAAAACATTTAATTTAAAAAGGAACACAATGAGGGGGTTCATTTTGCCATAGAAATTATGATTAGTGCTGAAGAAAGAAAAATTAGGGCACACTTTGAGT
Organism: Triturus cristatus; assembly: GCF_964204655.1. Classification (NCBI taxonomy): domain Eukaryota; kingdom Metazoa; phylum Chordata; class Amphibia; order Caudata; family Salamandridae; genus Triturus; species Triturus cristatus. Next base: position 962,973,550 of record NC_140585.1, on the reverse strand, counting down.
GACTTCTCAAATCCTCTTCTATTTCATTAAAACATTCTGATATGCAGACTGAAACATGCACTTCTAATACTAGCAGCATACTTCCGTGGTGAGCAGTAGCTTTACTACAGTGATCTAATGAGCAACTAGAGTGCTAACATTCAGAATTTATGGCAAATGTGTGACATATCTGAATACCTTCTTGATGGAATCAAAGTAAAAAACTGAAAGCATTCCCTACTGAGGAGACTGCAGTAAATGAGGAAATTAGGAAACTTCATAACAAATAAATCTCCTAAAATGGCCACCAGAGACAAAAGAGCCCAAATGTAGCCCAAATATCACCCAGATGTAGCCCAAATGTAGCCCAATGACAGAAGTGTGCAAAACACTTATTTTTTGTGTATTTGCAGTTTTATATAGTGCAGACTTGTCAGGTATTGGAGTGCTTTACATGAGCATCGGTTACATCACACAAGATCAAATTCATTTTGGTTGTAGACATGGGGAGATTAAGTGATTTGACCAGAATCACAGAATGTTGAGCTGAAGCAGAAACTCCAACCTGGTTCCCCAGTTGCAAAGTCTGCAGCTCTGGAAGTAACACCACACCCTCTCCCCTTGGATGCAACATTTAATCAAGTGGTCAACTGGATAAAAAAACTAAGATTACAAATAATTTAAAAGTTCTTTGTCGCTATTTGAAAACTCAGAAAATATGTCCTCATTTTAGTTTTTTAGAGCACTAACCATAATTTTGATGCAAATAAGACCCTCTCATATATGTAATTTCTAAAGGAAATGCTCTAGGCATTACAGTTTTGATTACATCAAGATGACATCAGGCGTTCCACACTTTTGTAATAAATATAGAATGTTAGCAATCTAGTTGTTCATTGGGATACTGTTGAGAGGCAGAGGCCAGGGGCACGGACTCTGAAAATTGAAGGCAGGTAGGAGAGTGCAGAGGTAACAATTTGACCACACAAGGCAGGCAGGAAGGGCAGTGGCAGCACAACAGACTATGGCGGGCAGTGGAAAGGGGGACAGGGGCAACAAACCAACAATACAGGACTGGCAAGAGAGGCTGTGGCAATATAACAGACCATTGTGGGCAGAAGGAAGAGGCAGCGGTCATACAATCATACATGCCAACAGACCCGTTTCAGCCAGGAAACGTCCAATGTTTTTAAGCTCAAATGGGCTTTACTTGATCTGTTTCCTGTCTACAATCTTCTCTTTTTCAATGTAACTCAAAGGGGAAAATCAATACCCCAGTTTTATTTCAAAATCTCCCTCTTACCAAGTTCAAAATGTTCGCAAGTATGGTACATTGGATCATGGTTGGCAGGAGGAATTGGGGTAGGGACATGGACTCGGATAACAGAGGACAGGAGGGACATTGAGAGGTGCACCAAACTGACCCTACAGGGCAGGCATCAGGGTTTGCAGCAGCACAATACACCACACAGGGCATGCGGGACGGGAGTGCAGCACAACAATCCATAGAAAGCAATAAGGAGGGGACAGGACCATGCACATGGACAACAGACAACAGAGGGGAAAGAGGCAATGGTAGCTAGCTGACCATAATGGACAGACAGGAGAGAAAGCTGCAGCATAACAGACCATAAAGGGCAGGAGGGACGGATCAGGGGCATTACAATGGAACCGACAAGCCAGGAGGGAGGGAATAGGGGTCTGCACATGGAAACAGAGGGCTGGGGGTAAGGGGGCAGGGCAGGAGCAGCAAGATGACCATGGAGGTCAGGCAGGATGGGCACTAGAAACAAGACACACCATGGAGAGCAACAGTGAGACTATGATGGCATACACACAGACCATGGAGGGAAGGTGGGAGGGGGTCAGGAGCAGCACCGAAGACCATGCATGGCAAGCGGAAGGATAAGTGGCAGCACAATGGCTATGATGGGCAAGAAGGAGGGTGCAGGGGCATGCACAAAGGACCATGGAGGATAGAAAGGAGGGTCAGGACCTGGGCACTGACAAGTGAGTTCAGGGGAAGGGGCCTCACAACAGACCGCGCGGGGCAGGCAGGAGGAGCAGTTGCAGCACAACAGACCAGGGAGGGCAGAAGGGTGTGGCAGTAAAATGGACAATGGAGGACAGGAGGAAGGGGATAGGGGCATGGCATGTGGACAGGTTACAGTCATCTGACAATGCTAGGCAGGTGGGAGGGGAGCTCAACAGAACACTCAGAGTAGATAGGATTGGCAGGTCAATGGAACATGGTGGTCAAAAAGGATGGAGCAGGGGCATGCACAAAGACATCGGAGGGCAGGGGGAAGGAGAATAGGGGCAGCAAGCTAAGCACAGAGGCTAAGCAGGAGGTCAATGATGGGCCATAGAATTGGGAAATGGAGGGCAGGAGGAGTGGACTGGTACATCATGCTAAATGAAGGGCAGTGGCAGCACATCAGACCATGCATGGCAGGAGGGAGGAGGCTAGTCCATGGATTCAGACAACAGAGGATAGGGAGGAGGTGGATGGGGCAGCAAGCTAACTGTTCATAGAAGGTGGCTATTAGGAACTTTATTGTTTTTAAAATGTGTGTCTGTGCGAACTACTTAAAATATGAACAAGTATGCAGCATAATCTCACTTTTATTCAGGAAGAAGAGGACGTTTGGGACTGTGACTCCGGGCTCACTTGGCAGAAACATCCCCTGACCCTCCACCCCCATCGCAAAATGTAATGCCCGTGAAAAGGGTAGGTGGACGCAGTGTTATATAGAACATAGTCCTGAGAGCACGATTGAAAATGAAAACTAGATATAGTATATGGAATAAACTATGCACCAAAAAGTGTGATATAAGATGAACCGGGCCTTGAAATATAATATGCAATACATTGTCCGCAATGACAGATTCATTGGAGAGCGCGAGATAGCACAGGCACTAGCGCTTGCTATGTGATATGCGCCTTGGAGTGTAATATGCACAGGGCAGTGTTGTGTAACCTAAGTAGTCTCTAAAGTTGTAATATAAAATATGTGCTGGGTAGTGTAACATTGCATATGCACTGTGACAAAGATATGGATCCCAGATTATAATATGTATGGCATAGCGCTGTGCTTTTAACATAGGCATCGAGGAAGGCACGTTAGATGGGGCAATATAACCCGTGCGAAGGCAAGTGTGGCATGACATATTCACGGGGTGGTGTTACAGTGCACATGGGCTAGAGAGTGTCATAGCATATGCACTAGCTGGTGGAATACAACACAGAGGTGTGTGGCACTCGGCGGGCACTGGTGGGTGTAACACAGCATTGGGCTCAGCCAGGAGCACGCTGTGACTCTCAAGTGAGGTTTGTCTCCTTTCCAGAGAGTAAAATAAAAAGCATTACACATCCAGCGGTGGATGTGTGTTTTATTAACCGTGAGGGAGGTTTCTTGCATAGTATGGTTCAATTTTTGTCGAATCCCCTATGAATGGCTTGGTGTGCGTGTGTATTAAATGTGCCCGTCAATAGCTACCCATGTTTGTATAAATAAATGACAAGGGTGTCTACTTGGAGAGTACCCACCGGCGGGGGCGCTGGGATTAGGCACGGTAGGGCGTCAGACACGTCAGAGCTTCACTAGCGGTGTAAATACATTCCACGTGGATTCATTGTATGCATAGTCGCCTTTTAATGAATATCACGCAAATCGTCATGGTGATGGGTACAAAGTGAGAGACTGATACAGATATTTACATATTTAAACATTGCTCACTAAGCCATGTATTACCGTGAACAAGCTTTTTAGCGAAACGCGTTGGTGAGGCAGAACATTTGCCTGGATTAAACATTGAATACAGCACCCCTGGGAGTCCTGGATTTCTTTTTGTGGTATTTCGGAAAGTCATGTTTGTGATATATATATATATATATATATATTATCTACTGGCGGTCGCCAGTAGATAGTTATAGTTAGGACCGAGTTCCCATAGGAGATTTGAAAATTCTATTTTGAATAACTTTGGCGCCGGTTGACTTATCTCCGTGAAATTTTCAAAACTAATGGGGCGCTCTGCTCAGCTCCTACCCTGAAAGTCTCGGGGTGATTCGTCAAGCGGGGGCTGAGAAAAAAGGGGGGTCCCAAAACACGTTTTCCCCATGCATTTTTCCATAGGACCTTTAGTCGAAGGTACAGCCCGAACGGCTGAACAGAATTACTTGAAATTTGGCAAAGAGGTAGTCCTCAGGTCAGGCATGTGCCTTTTGCTTAAATGGTGTAAATTCGTTCAGTAGTTCCTGAGAAAATCAAAAGTAAAATCACATATATATCTGGGCGGAGCCTAACCACACATCTCATCGTGAGATCTGATTGGCTGTCAGCACTTCATCCAAGAAGTGTTGGCAGCCATCTTGGGACCGATATACATGATAGCACCTCATTAATAAGCATTGCAGTTAATAGAAGGTTTTAAGACTTTAGTTACATTATAAATCATTTGTTGATGGTAGCATACTCATTTTAGGAATTGTGGTGTGTGCTAAGGTGATTTTACCATGTGAAAAAGCCTTCTGCTGTGATATCATGAATCAAGTTTGAGAGAAAACTATTTTCTCATGCTTTTCCCACAGAGGTTTGGAAGGTGATCTATAAGCTAACTGAGAGCATATTTTCTTTAAATTCACATTATCTTTCTCAGTCATGTGAGAATGAAGTCTGACATTCTCAGTAAAACACGTACATCCAACAAGGGCAGAGACTGTCAATTGATTCCTTTGTGTTGCTTCCCAGAGTGTTCTAAAGAACAACTAGAGCGCTAACAGTCCTACTTATGACAAACGTATGGCACACCTGAAGCCATCTTGGTTGGAATAAAGTGGTAATTCTTAAAACATTTAATTTAAAAAGGAACAAAATGAGGGGGTTCATTTTGCCATAGAAAGTATGATTAGTGCTGCAGAAAGAAAAATTAGGGCACATTTTCAGTGACTTCTCAAATCCTCTTCTATTTCCTAAAAAAATTCTGACATGCAGACTAAAACATGCACTTTCAATACCAACAGCAGACTTCCCTGGTGAGCAGTAGCTTTACGACAGTGATCTAATAAGCAACTAGACTGCTAACATTCTGAATTTATGGCAAATTTGTGACACATCTGAATGCCTTCTTGATGGAATCAAAGTAAAAAACTGAAAGTATTTCCTACTGAGGAGACTGTAGTAAATGAGGAAATTAGGAAACATCATAACAAATAAGTCTCCCAAAATGACCACCAGAGACAAAAGAGCCCAAATGTAGCCCAAATATCACCCAGATGTAGCCCAAGTATAGCCCAATGACAGAATGTCCCAGAGTGTTCTAACGTACAACTAGAGCGCTAACAGTCTTACTTATGACAAAAGTATGGCACACCTGAAGCCATCTTGATTGGAATAAAGTGGTAACACTTAAAACATTTAATTTACAAAGGAACACAATGAGGGGATTCATTTTGCCATAGAAATTATGATTAGTGCTGCAGAAAGAAAAATTAGGGCACATTTTGACTTCTCAAATCCTCTTCTATGTCATAAAACAATTCTGACATGCAGACTGAAACATGCACTTTGCATACCAGCAGCATACTTCCCTGGTGAGCAGTAGCTTTACTACAGTGATCCAATGAGCAACTAGAGTGCTAACATTCAGAATGTATGGCAAATGTGTGACACATCTGAATGCCTTCTTGATGGAACCAAGTAAAAAACTGAAAATATTTCCTACTGAGGAGACTGCAGTAAATGAGGAAATTAGGAAACTTCATAACAAATAAATCTCCCAAGATGGCCACCAGAGACAAAAGAGCCCAAATGTAGCCCAAATATCACCCAGATGTAGCCCAAGTATAGCCCAATGACAGAATGTCCCAGAGTGTTCTAACGTACAACTAGAGCGCTAACAGTCTTACTTATGACAAAAGTATGGCACACGAAGCCATCTTGATTGGAATAAAGTGGTAACACTTAAAACATTTAATTTACAAAGGAACAAAATGAGGGGGTTCATTTTGCCATAGAAATTATGATTAGTTCTGCAGAAAGAAAAATTAGGGCACATTTTGACTTCTCAAATCCTCTTCTATTTCATGAACCAATTCTGACATGCAGACTGAAACATGCACTTTGAATACCAGCAGCAGACTTCCCTGTGAGCAGTAGTTTTACTACAGTGAGCTAATGAGCAACTAGAGTGCTAACATTCAGAATTTATGGCAAATGTGTGACACATCTGAATGCCTTCTTGATGGAACCAAGTAAAAAACTGAAAGTATTTCCTACTGAGGAGACTGCAGTAAATGAGGAAATTAGGAAACTTCATAACAAATAAATCTCCCAAGATGGCCACCAGAGACAAAACAGCCCAAATGCAGCCCAAATATCACCCAGATGTAGCCCAAGTATAGCCCAATGACAGAATGTCCCAGAGTATTCTAACGTACAACTAGAGCGCTTACTGTCTTACTTATGACAAAAGTATGGCACACCTGAAGCCATCTTGATTGGAATAAAGTGGTAACACTTAAAACATTTAATTTAAAAAGGAACACAATGAGGGGGTTCATTTTGCCATAGAAATTATGATTAGTGCTGAAGAAAGAAAAATTAGGGCACATTTTGAGTGACTTCTCAAATCCTCTTCTGTTTCATTAAAAAATTCTGATATGCAGACTGAAACATGCACTTTTAATACCAGCAACAGACTTCCGTGGTGAGCAGTAGCTTTACTACAGTGATCTAATGTGCAACTAGAGTGCTAACATTCAGAATTTATGGCAAATGTGTGACTTATCTGAATACCTTCTTGATGGAATCAAAGTAAAAAACTGGAAGCATTTCCTACTGAGGAGACTGCAGTAAATGAGGAAATTAGGAAACTTCATAACAAATAAATCTCCCAAGATGGCCACCAGACACAAAAGAGCATAAATGCAGCACAAATATCACCCAGATGTTGCCCACATGTAGCCCAATGACAGAAGTGCGCAAAAGACTTATTTTTTGTGTATTTGCAGTTTTATATAGTGCAGACTTGTCAGGTATTGGAATGCTTTACATGAGCATTGGTTACATCACACAAGATCAAATTCATTTTGGTTGTAGACATGGGGAGATTAAGTGATTTGACCACAATCACAGAATGTTGAGCTGAAGCAGAAACTCCAACCTGGTTCCCCATTTGCAAAGTCTGCAGCTCTGGAAGTAACACCACATCCTCTCGCCAAGGTGCAACATTTAATCAAGTGGTCAACTGGATAAAAAAACATAAAGATTACAAATAATTTAAAAGTTCTTTGTCGCTATTTGAAAACTCAGAAAATATGTCCTCATTTTAGTTTTTTAGAGCACTAACCATAATTTTGATGCACATAAGACCCTCTCATATATATAATTTCTAAAGAAAATACTCTAGGTATTACAGTTTTGATTACATCAAGATGACATCAGGCGTTCCACACTTTTGTAATAAATATAGAATGTTAGCAATCTAGTTGTTCATTGGGATAGTGTTGAGAGGCAGAGGCCAGGGGCACGGACTCTGAAAATTGAAGGCAGGTAGGAGAGTGCAGAGGCAACAATTTGACCACACTGGGGAGTCAGGAAGGGCAGTGGCAGCACAACAGACTATGGAGGGCAGTGGAAAGGGGGGCAGGGGCAACAAACCAACAATACAGGACTGGCAAGAGAGGCTGTGGCAATATAATAGACCAATGTGGGCAGAAGGAAGAGGCAGTGGTAGTACAACCATACATGCCAACAGACCCGTTTCAGCCAGGAAACGTCCAATGTTTTTATGCTCAAATGGGCTTTATTTGATCTGTCTCCTGTCTACAATCTCCTCTTTTTCAATGTAACTCAAAGGGGAAAATCAATCCCCAGTTTTTTTTCAAAATCTCCCTCTTACCAAGTTCAAAATGTTCGCAAGTATGGTACATTGTATCATGGAAGGCAGGAGGAATTGGGGTAGGGACATGGACTCGGATAACAGAGGACAGGAGGGACATGGAGAGGTGCACCAAACTGACCCTACAGGGCAGGCATCAGGGTTTGCAGCAGCACAATACACCACACAGCGCATGCGGGACGGGAATGCAGCACAACAATCCATAGAAAGCAATAGGGAGGGGACAGGACCATGCACATGGACAGCAGAGAACAGATGGGAAAGAGGCAATGGTAGCTAGCTGACTATAATGGACAGACAGGAGAGAAAGCTGCAGCATAACAGACCATAAAGGGCAGGAGGGATGGATCAGGGGCATTAAAATAGAACAGACAAGCCAGGAGGGAGGGAATAGGGGGTCTGCACATGGAAACAGAGGGCTGGGGGCAAGGTGGCAGGGCAGGAGCAGCAAGATGACCATGGAGGTCAGGCGGGATGGGCACTAGAAACAAGACACACCATGGAGAGCAACAATGAGACTATGGTGGCATACACACAGACCATGGAGGGAAGGTGGGAGGGGGTCAGGGGCAGCTAGCTAACCACACAGGGAAGGTGGGAGGGGCCATGGCAGCACAGAAGAACATGCATGGCAAGCGGGAGGGTTAGTGGCAGCACAATGGCTATGATGGGCAAGAAGGAGGGTGCAGGGGCATGCACAAAGGACCATGGAGGATAGCAGGGAGGGTCAGGACCTGGGCACAGACAAGAGAGTTCAGGGAAAGGGGCCTCACAACAGACCGCGCGGGGCAGGCAGGAGGAGCAGTTGCAGCACAACAGATCGGGGAGGGAAGAAGGGTGTGGCAGTAAAATGGACCATGGAGGACAGGAGGAAGGGGATAGGGGCATGGCATGTGGACAGGCAGGGTGGAGGTGGCAGGGACAGGTTACAGTCATCTGACAATGCTAGGCAGGTGGGAGGGGAGTGGCAGCTCAACAGAACACTCAGAGTAGATAGGAGTGGCAGGTCCATGGAACATAATGGGCAAAAAGGATGGAGCAGGGGCATGCACAAAGACATCGGAGGGCAGGGGGAAGGAGAATAGGGGCAGCAAGCTAAGCACAGACGCTAAGCAGGAGGTCAATGATGGGCCATAGAATTGGGTAATGGAGGGTAGGAGGATTGGACTGGTACATCATGCTAAATGGAGAGCAGTGGCAGCACATCAGACCATGCATGGCAGGAGGGAGGAGGCTAGTGCATGGATTCAGACAACAGAGGATAGAGAGGAGGTGGATGGGGCAGCAAGCTAACTGTTCAGAGAAGGTGGGTATTAGGAACTTTATTGTTTTTAAAATGTGTGTCTGTGCAAACTACTTAAAATATGAACAAGTATGCAGCATAATCTCACTTTTATTCAGGAAGAAGAGGACGTTTGTGACTGTGACTCTGGGCTCACTTGGCAGAAACACCCCTAACCCTCCACCCCCATTGCAAAATGTAATGCCCGTGAAAAGGGTAGGTGGACGCAGTGTTATATAGAACATAGTCCTGAGAGCACGATTGAAAATGAAAACTAGATGTAGTATGTGGTATAAACTATGCACCAAAAAGTGTGATGTAAGATGAACCGGGGCGTGAAATATAATATGCAATACATTGTGCGCAATGACAGATTCATTGGAGAGCGCAAGATAGCAGAGGCACTAGCGCGTGCTATGCGATATGCGCCTTGGAGTGTAATATGCACAGGGCAGTGTTGTGTAACATAACTAGTCTCTAAAGTTGTAATATAAAATATGTGCTGGGGAGTGTAACGTTGCATATGCTCTGTGATAAAGATATGGATCCCAGATTGTAATATGTATGGCATAGCGCTGTGCGTTATAACATACACATCGAGGAAGGCACGTTAGATGGGGCAATATAACCCGTGCGAAGGCAAGTGCGGCATGACATATTCACGGGGTGGTGTTACAGTGCACATGGGCTAGAGAGTGTCATAGCATATGCACTAGCTGGTGGAATACAACACAGAGGTGTGAGGCAATCGGCGGGCACTGTTGGGTGTAACACAGCATTGGGCTCAGCCAGGAGCATGCTGTGACTCTCAAGTGAGGTTCGTCTCCTTTCCAGAGAGTAAAATAAAAAGTATTACACATCCGGCGGTGGATGTGTTTTTTATTAACCGTGAGGGGGGTTTCTTGCATAGTTCGGTCGAATTTTTGTCGAATTTCCTTTGAATGGCTTGGTGTGCGTGTATATTAAATGTGCCCGTCAATAGCTACCCATGTTTGTATAAATAAACGACAAGGGTGTCTACTTGGAGATCACCCACCGGCGGGGGCGCCGGGATTAGGCACGGTAGGGTGTCAGACACGTCAGAGCTTCACTAGCGGTGTACATACATTCCATGTGGATTCACTCTATGCATTGTCGCCTTTTAATGAATATCACGCAAATCGTCATGGTGATAGGTACATACGGTTTGTCCAGCATGTCCTAGGTGTTTCTATAAATATATATATTTTTAAAATATTAAAAAACAAAGACCGGCCCCGGGGGATGGGGTCCCCGGAGCCATAAGTGGCCTGAGGAGGGGGGCAACGAAGCCCCCTCCTAAAGAATTTAAATAAAAAAAGAGGCCATTACCTGGGGGTTGGGGTCCCCGGGGCTGATTAAGGCCTTGGGAGGGCCAAATTTATTTTTTTCAACAAAAAAAATTAGGGTGCAGGCCCTGGGGGATGGGGTCCCCAGGGCCAGTAAATTAGAAAAAAAGGGGGGCCACACAGCCCTCCTTCTTAAAAAAATAAAATAAATAAAAGACCGGCATCGCGCTGGAGGCCACGCCCCCTCCTTGCAGCACTCTGCAAACGTGCCCCCTGGCCAGTTGTAAGTTGGGGAATTAATTCCCCTTCAATACTGAGCGTCCCTGAGGGCCAACTAGCCCAACAGGTATCTCCAGTGTGCGCCAGGGAGCTGCGTTGCAGACAGGTGTTCTGAGGCCACGCCCCTTTTTACACCTCTATGCAACGCAGCTCTGTGGCGCTTACTGGAGGTACCTAGTGGGCTAGTTTGACCCTAGGGACCCTTAGGATTCAAGGGGTCTTAATCTCTCAACCTAGAACGGCCACAGGGCGCGTTTACACAGTGGTGAAGGGAGGGGACGGAGCCTGAGGTGACGTGTGCAAAAACGCCCTGTGGCGCGTTTGAAGTTGGGGAAATAATTCCCTTTCAATCCTGAGGGACCCTGGGGGCCAACTAGCCCACCAGGTGCTTCCAGTAAGTGCCACTGCTCTGCGTTGCCGAGAGGTGGTGCAGGCCGTGCCCCTTTTTACACCTCTCTGCAATGGCGCTTACTGGACGTACCTAGTGGGCTATTTTGCCCCTAGGGATCCTCAGGATTCAAGGGGACTTAATCTCCCAACTTAAAAAACGGCCACAGGGCATGTTTACACAGTGGGGAAGGAAGGGGACGGGGCCTGAGGTGACGTGTGCAAACACGCCCTATGGCGCGTTTTAAGTTGGGGAAATAATTCCCCTTCAATCCTGAGGGCCCCTGGGGGCTAACTAGCTAACCGGGTGCTTCCAGTAAGCGCCACTGAGCTGCATTGCAGAGAGGTGGTCCAGGCCGTGCCAATTTTTACACCTCTCTGCAACGCAGCTCTGTGGCGCATACTGGAGGTACTTAGTTGGCTAGTTGGACCCTAGGGACCCTCAGGATTCAAATTAACTTAATCTCCCAACTACAAACGGCCACAGGGCGTGTTTACACAGTGGTGAAGGGAGGGGACGGGCCTGAGTTAACGTGTGCAAACAAGCCCTGTGGCGCGTTTTAAGTTGGGGAAATAATTCCCCTTCAATCCTGAGGGCCCCTGGGGGCTAACTAGCCCACCAGGTGCTTCCAGTATGCGCCACTGAGCTGCGTTGCAGAGAGGTGGTCTAGGCCGTGCCCCTTTTTACATCTCTCTGCAACGCAGCTCTGTGGCGCTTACTGGAAGTACCTAGTGGTCTAGTTGGACCCTAGGGACCCTCAGGATTCAAGGGGACTTAATCTCCCAACTTAAAACGGCCACAGGACGTGTTTACACAGTGGGGAAGTGAGGGGACGGGGCCAGAGGTGACGTGTGCAAACACGCCCTGTGGCGCGTTTTAAGAGGTAGTTTTAATCCCCTGCCCTATTATATACTAGGGGCTTACAGAGGAGGTCATGCTGATCACAGGGGGACCCCAACGCATAGTGTTCCCTAGTGTATGTAGGTGTTTTCACTGTATTCTGAGTGTTTTTCAACATAGCACTGGCTCTAGGACTGGTTAGTCAGACTCAGTTACCACCAGTCTCCGTCTGAAAAAGTTGAGGGTACAGGATGATTTTGCAACAAGGCTTCTTTCTGCTCTTCGTTTTGTTCTTTCTGCACATTATCCTTCTTCCTGCACTTTTCTTCGTCTTTGAGGACTTCTGTTGCTTCTTTCTGCATTTCTTTTTTTTCTTTCTGTGCGTTTTTTCTTCTTTCTTCAGATGTCCTATCTCTGTAGGCATAGTTAGAAATTAGCATTTAAAAAACCTTTGAAATTCACTGAAACAACCATAGGTTTCAGGTACGTTTTAGTTAGGAATTAGCATTTAAAAAATGTTAGAAATTCACTGAAACAACCATAGGTTTCAGGGGCGTTATAGTTAGCTGGACTTTTCAATCGTACAAAACCATTGAAATTCCCCCGTTATAGTTAGTTCAGCTAACTATAACTCGCGCGCCCGCAATGCACTGCTGATGACGTCACATATTACATCACTCATGACATGGTCAGTGACATCACTCATATATATATATATATATATATATATATATATATAGTAAGTTTAATGTTATATTTGTTTAAATAAATGTTAAATATATTATATTTTGATACAATTAATGTTATTACTTCATGTTTCTATAATTTACCATTTAAGGGGCCGATTTCGATCCGGGTCGGAAAGCACTCCGTCCGAGCCGGATCCGGAGTGTTTTCCGACCGAGCCTGCAGTCTGACCGAGCGAGTACGATGTGGCCGTATGCTGCCAGACTCGGTTTGGTTGGACTCCCATAGAAGTTAATGGGAGCCGGTCGTACGACGCACACATGGGCTTCCATTGACTGAATGGTTACGTCGCGGACAGGTGTGCCCCCTACAGTGGGTACACGTCGGTGCCATCCCTGCCATACGTGCCTGTGTTGGGGAGACCCTGTGTCCGAGTCATAGGGCTGCTGGTGACAGGGGGTCCGGCGCGGACCCCCAAAGGCAACCACCCGGACAATTTGCGAGCCGGATACTCCGGCTCGCACAGGCTGTCCGACGCGTGCATCGTACTGGCTCGGTCATGAATCGCATCCATTGCATGCCACGGTTAGCTTACGACCGAGACGTACGGAGTGGTTCGGACCCGGAAACGACTCGGTCGGTGAATTTCATGTAGCTCGCATCATACTTGCTCGCTCGTACAGCTGTATGAGCCAGCCAGAAAACTCGCGTACGACTCGTAGTTTTTCGGCCAGATCGCGTTCGGTGCCCTTGCGACCCGGATCGGTATCGGCCCCTAAATGTATATGTATTTAAAAAACAATATTTTATACTACTATATTAGTGACAACATTATTTGTTTTTTAATATTCCTGTACTTACCATTATAAGCATAGGGTGACAATATTTTTGACAACGATATTAAGGTCATAATATTTTTGTATCTCGATGTTTTCCAGAGGTAATGTTTTGTCAGTGAACTATCTGCAACAGAAGCCATCTGTATATAAAGCCATAACTCGCCTTCATAAGATTGTAAGCCAGATACACCAGAATCCAGGCACCTGGACTTGGTCCGGTTGGTTTTGGAGTGTATTATCTACCTTTGGATGGAAGGTCCTATCCTTCCTAGGTATTGGCTTCCTCATATTATTCAGTTGCTGTCTATGTCTACAATGTGGACCAGCGATCTGTGGTCTGTGTGCCACATCGTGTATTCCACCACCAAGATTTCATTCATCACGGAAGAAGAAAGAAGAACAAATGATGCTATATGAACAGATCAATGGATTGATGAAGATTGATATCTCTTGACGGGCAAGTAGGGGACAAGGAGGGAATGTGGAAATATGGATTTTTCTGGTCAATTATGTCCCCTATCTTGGACCCCAACGGTTTCATGTATAAATCACAAGTACATGTATGATCCCTCCAGTTCCAGTTATGAAGACGCAAACACATGTGCGTCCACCGCCAACATGTCCTCTTTCAGATCCGCCATGAATGGGCCGGATATTCCATTCCTAAGTATGAAAGGCCACCGGCTTTATATGGTTCACTTATGCCATTTTACAGTCCAGGCAAGTAGGCCCTGATTCTGCCATCAAGCTTTTCCTGCCTTCTGCCTTTGAAAGCTTCAGTCTGAGCTCGCATCTGTATCCATGAACTTTGTCCTCATTCTCTGCGCAGCTAACGGTGCCTGACATCAGCCTGTTGCCTGCCAAAAACTGTATTTCACCTTCGAAATTATCTGCTCCGCTCCCTACCCAATGCATTCCTGTCTAGTAGTTTAAGTAAACATTCTTCCAGCTACCGAGCAAAGGGCCCGGCTTCTCTGTCTTTATGCAAGTAATTCATAGCCCTGTTACTATGGAAGATTCCTGCCCTCGCATCTAGTGTAGACACTTAGACGCTTGTACACGCACTCACAGTCAGTATAGTCAGTATAGAATAAGATTCTACTCCAAGAAGGCCTCTCTTTTGGATAACATAGTTCTTTAAACATAGGATGTTAGATATGATTTGGGATTAGGTTGACTTGACTCTCCAGACTTCTGTCGCCACATGTAGAGCTAAATGTCAAGTCCCCTTCATCCCCTAGTTGCACGTCAATCACACGTCATGCTGCTGCGCGCGCATTTCTGCCAAGTATTTCTGCTGACATTGCGAAATTCTTTCATGGAACCACCCTATTATGACATCATACCTGATGATGTTCTTTAGTTACGCCCAGTTACACCCACTTTTGCTACGCATGTATGTTTTATCTTTACTATCAATTGTTACGCCTCCTCCATTTGCTTCACTGTAATGCCTATTGTATAAAAATGATTACCTATCAATAAAGTACGGTCTTCACTTCCTGAACCTTCGTGGTGATGGAATCTGGAGCTCATCGATTTAAATTGATTATGGAATAAAGCCCGTTCTGAACCTCTAATACCACGGATTCTGCCTCTTATTTTACTGAGCTATTGTTATAGATTTTCCGCATCAAATTAAGTTCCGGTAATTAAATTATTTACCACATAAATGGCGCCCGAACAGGGACACTTTCTCATCTCACGCGCCGGCGGTGCGTTGCAGGCCCGGTCTCCTGTCACGGCTGGACGGACAACAACGCGTACCCACAGGATTTCCTGTATCTCCCTCCTGCCGAGCGGGGGTAACTGAGGCTGCGATCAACACCCAGACGAGGCGGTGAGAAGTGCGAAGTATCCCGACCAGAGCCTAGCTGAGAGAGCAAGATCCGAGGTATACAGAGGCCCACCAGTTTCCGAAGTTTCCGAAGTTCCGAGTCGAGTCCAGTCCGGTTCAAGTTCAGTTCAGTTCCGAGGCCTTCCGTTCCGAGCTACCCGGTGAGTACCATTATCGGGGAGGCGTTCTGACGTGCACATAGGTTGTGCCGGTCAAGACGGGTTTGGGTACACAAATCCGGTCTGCACTGTTTCAGCAGTGTATCTGTACTGTTTAGCAGTATATCAAGTATGTCTAGTATATAATTCAGATTTACCTAGTTAGTATCGAGTATTATGCTTAGTGACTAGTTCCCTAAATGACCATCATTGTTTATTCATTAAATGTTAAATGTTAAAATGTTTTAAATACGTTCTGTATATTGTGGTATGAATGACTGTTCATTATTGTGTTTTATGGTATGAAACGTGTTCAAAATTAGGTATCAGATCAGATCAGTTCTCAATATGCCGCTCTTTTCTAAGTTAAGACAGATCACAACTAGAAAAGGGGTACTCGAAGAAGCTGTTCCCATTCCTCCTAGGGACACTCCAGGGTACTTCATGTATCATAAACATGGCCTAGACGCCATATTATTTCTTGATCTATGGGTAGACTACACCAAGGAATTACCAGAAAGTCAGAGGTGGCCCGCAGCTGGGACCTGGGATGCAGATTGCATTGTGAAAGTAGAAGAAGAATTATGGAAAAGGAAAGCTAGACAGTCACAGAAAGACGCCATTGAATTATGGCGTAAAGAATCGTATAGACGTACAGAAAAAGCACGTAGACAGGAAGAGAAGAGTAAGGAGAATTCAAATAAAGTTCGAGAAAATGTATTAATTGAAGAAGGTACTCGAGTAAAGTCAGAACAAACAGACAGACAAAGAAATGCCCTTGTGAATGGTATGTATCCTCTTCTGGCCGAAGGACTACCTAAGGCTACCCCGGAGATACCAAGAGACTTGCCACCCCCATTGTTTCCGATAAAAGCACATCCCAAAGGGCATCCCAGAACCGCAGAAGATGTTTTCCTTTCCTCTTATTTAGACGACGCAGCTCCCGAGTATGCTAATGCTGCGCCACATAGACCGCCTGCCGAGGGGGTTCAACGCCGAGACCCTCCTTCGTCTGTACCTCTGCAACAGCAAACTCCGACACAAGTTCCAGCAAGCACATCTGTTTCTACATCTGCATCCACACCTATGGTTGCTATATCAGGTTCAACGAATCCTTTCACATCCAGCACCCCAGGTGGTGCTACCGGAGGTACATCAAGCATTTTTTCTACGCCACCCAGAACAAATAAACTTTACTTTCAAGAATTAGCCCACCAACGTACGCCCAAACTAGTAACTCCCAGCACGCTCAAGGAACTTCTAATAGATTGTAGATACGACCCTGTGCCCGGAAAAGGGGACGAAATGATGCTGGCATCATTACGTATCCGACGAGCTGCAATATATTTAGGGAAGCTACCAGGAATGACTGCACATTTAGAAAATATATATCATTTTGTTCAATAAGGGTGAGACCCTGAGAGTATTAACAGAGCCATGGAGTATCAAAAGGTGGAAATACAGGGGGAACTGTTACGTTTCCTCATAAACTGTGTGATCAGAAATCAAGATCAACCAGGGGTAAATACGGAAGAAATGCAAATTCTTACCACATGGGGTAAGAATATATCAGAGGGGAGACACGATAACCGATCATGTATAGTAGCTATGAGCCGAAAGATCCGCAATGAAATAGAACGAATACACGAGGAAAGATTAGCAGTAGACGAACCAGAACAAACCGAGGACGAGGAAGAATTAGAACTGCCCACAGGACAGTTAGAAACTATGGCCTATGTAGGTAGAGGAAGATCTTGCAATAATACTAGATGCTTTACTGATCCGACATGTCCGATACGTTCAGATAATAACAGAAAATTCCAAACTCCTATAATAAATATAAGGTCCCCCGAACATTCGTTCCAAGCCGCTGACAAATTACTCCGAGAACGAAGGGGTTATCATATACTCGATTCTATAGACGAACAAGAATTAGCCAGGTCAGCCGTTCACTGGGTTGATAGTCCCGGAAAATATGGTGATGATACACTAGCACATACGTTTTTGAACCTCGCCCCAGATGAACAGCGTTTAGCTGGTATCTACATGATTCAACAACTCCTTATATTATATAAAAGCCAACACTCCGATCCTGGTCCCTTACCTGATATATTGACTGAATTACTCACGAATAAATGGAGAGGTTCCGGTACTAAGTTACTTAGAGAAATACTAGAATCTAGAAGACAGTATATTCTTTTTGTATGTCCTGAACATATCTCATTGCCCATCAAGGAAAGAACGACGTATTACATGGATAGACAGAATCCCTTACGCGAAGTGCACCCGATAAAGGGTGATGACAATGAGTTTAAGCGTGTGTTTGTATACACACCCATATCTAAAATAGAACTATTAGAAATGAAGAAAGTGGTACCCAGTCATGATAAAGACCCAGCAGGTTTCCATCGTGAAATTAAAGATATGTTACTCATGGGAGAATATACCTACCCCGACATTATGACAATATTGAAGGTATTAATGCCTGCGGGCATTTACGAAAAACTCAAGGAAAAGGATTGGGAGGTGGGAGACCAGAAGATAGATTGGACAGCATTAGAAAACGAAGAAAAAGCTCGAGGTCCAGGTTCAGGACTCGGGGACAAGATCAAAGCACTACCAGGTCTACTAGTACAGGTATTGCCACGTTTATTAACTACGAAAAAGGAAGACTGGGGTGCAATCTCAGCCTGTAAACAAAAATCAGATGAAGACACTAGTGATTTCTATTCCCGATTTGAGAAATGTTTTGGTATAAATAGTGGAATAAAAGCAAGTAGCGAGTCGTATCCACATCTGTTTGTGACAAAGTTAGTTGAAAATGCCTTGCCCCAAGTTAAGAATAGAGTCTTGAAGTTCGAGAGTACCTGGCAAGGTAACACTCCGTCACAAATGTTACAAATGCTACAGTACCATCACAATAGGATTAGAGAAGAACAAGAACATGAACATAGACGCATGAAAGACACGAAAATGAAAATGCTAGTTTCCCAGACAGTGCCAGTTGACGGTCATAAGAAGGGTATAACACAGTCCAGCGGTTCAACAGGTCCTGTGAAAGGGACGTGCAACTATTGTAAACAGCCAGGTCATTACGTACACGATTGTCCAGTTTTAAAACACAATATTGCCATAGGTAACGCAAAAGAAAGACCACGACCAATTAGACAGGATCAGAACCAACCAGGAGCTCCGCAGCATGCACAGGCCATGCCAGTTCCGCAACAGTCTATACCAGCTCCGCCATCGCAGCCTATTGCTGCCACACAAACAACGACACGACAGATGTATCAGACCGCACAGTATGACTATCCTGATTATCAACGATACTCATGAAACAGCCTAGAGAGGGAAGTTGGCTTACCCCTTATAGAGGTCCCTGTAGATCAAGAAGGACCTTATGTACACAGTGAACTATTAGGCCAAGATAGAAAATTCTTACTTGATACAGGGGCAAGCCGAACAACAATAAAACGTAGTGAAGTTCCAGGGGCACCCCTCTCAGGCACACAGAATATTTCCCTTGGCTTTTCAGGAAAACCTATCATTAACGAAGTAACACAGCCTCTTCCACTTACGATCGGTCCCTTGACACAAACTACAGATTTATTACTTACTAAATCATGTCCAGAAAACTTGTTAGGCATAAAAACTTTGAAAGCTCTAGGAGCTATTATATGTTGTTCTCCGGAAGGAGTAAGATTATTTTTACGTGATTTCAAAGGGCACTACGTGTCCCGAGACATGGATCACCGACTACAGACTTTACCGACACATTTATGGGCACAAGGCCCTACAGATGTTGGTTGCATGAACATTACACCATATCAAGTCACACTAAAGGCAGGAGTGGTACTTCCACGAATGCGACAATACAAGTTACCCCCAGATGCTGTAGTGGCTTTACTACAAATCATTGACGAGCTTATTACCCAAGGAGTGGTTGTGGAAACTGACTCCAATGTATGTAATTCACCGATAATTCCGATTCTTAAACGAACCGATCCAACAGCCCCGCCAGTATATCGATTGGTTATTGATCTGCGCGAATTAAATAAATGCATAGTACCACAATACCCCGTAGTCCCAGACATTTCTTCATTACTGACAGCCATTGATTCCGAAGCAACATTCTTTACTGTAATTGATCTCAAGAATGCCTTTTTCAGCGTCCCAATAGATCCGGAAAGCCAATACTTGTTCGGATTTAGTTTAAATGGACGAAGCTTTAAATTCACACGCGCACCTCAAGGATTTACAGAAAGCCCCAGCATTTATAGCCAAGCACTGAAACGAGAACTCGACAGTATCCACATGCCAGTCAACACAGCCTTGCTTCAATATGTCGATGATCTGCTGATCACCGCTAGAAGCGAACCTGAATGTGAGAAAGCCTCACTGACGGTATTACAATTTTTGGCCGAAAAGGGGCACAAGGTGTCCCCTTCTAAGCTGCAATTCTGTGTCCAGCGAGTTGTTTACCTTGGTCACTCGCTGTCCAAGGAGGGAAGGCAGCTTACACCAGACCGCATCCAGCTAATTGCTAATATGCCAATACCCAAGACACAAAAGGAGGTGCGGGCTTTCATAGGCCTCACTTCATATTGTAGGCAGTGGATCCCTCAGTATGCATTTCTAGCAAAACCACTCATTCAATTGACAACACAGGAGGCAGCCACATCGACTGTTCTCCCTTGGACTCAGGAACATACACAAGCTTTTGAAAGCCTAAAGAAAGCCTTATGCCAAGCACCTGTTTTAGCAACACCATGTTACAATAAACAGTTTACACTCTTCGTTACAGAACGCGAAGGTACTGCCTTGTCAGTACTCACACAGGAACAAGCAGGATCACACAAACCATGTGCTTATTTTTCTAGTACATTAGATCCCGTAGCTCAGGCTTTGCCTGCGTGCCTGAAATCAGTGGCAGCAACAGCTTTAGCAATCAGACAAAGCGATGCCATAGTATTAGGACATCCATTGACAGTAAAAGTACCACATGCAGTAGAGGTTCTTTTGAACCGCACACAAACACAACACTTGACTATAGCACGACTTACTGGTTACGAATTAACATTGTTTCAGCCACATATAGAAATCAGACGTTGTAGTACATTGAATCCTGCCACACTGTTACCTGTAAATGGAACAGACCCACTTGCACATGATTGTATTGAAGTTATCACTATCACGACGAAACCCAGACAAGATTTGACAGACGTCCCATTGTCAGACCCAGACCTGACGTTGTATGTAGATGGTTCATGTATGAGAACAAGTACAGGAGAGCTAGTGGCCGCTTACGCAGTCACAACAGACACTGAAATCATTGAAACAAATTGCATAAATACCTTGTCCGCTCAAGCAGCAGAGCTCATCGCTCTGACACAAGCCTGTATTCAAGCCACAAATAAAAAAGTCAACATATACACTGATTCACGTTATGCATTCGGAGTTGTACATGACTTCGGCGTGCTGTGGCGAGAGAGAGGTTATTTAACTTCTCACGGTGCCCACATTCAGCACGGACCCCTTATTCATGCCTTATTAGATGCAATACATCTACCCACTGCAATATCAATTATGAAATGTAAAGCTCATACGAAAGTTACTGATATCATCTCTCAAGGCAATGATCTAGCTGACAGAACAGCTAAACAGACTGCTCAAACTCAAACATCCGACATGACAAAGACAATAGTCCCGACACCAACACATTGCATGATGGTTAAGGATCCCGCTCTTGACGTAATTGACATACAGACACATGCTACACCAGACGAAATAAAGAAATGGACTGAATTAGGAGGGATCCAAACGGATCAAGGATGGATGACGAAGGAAAAATCTGTGTGGTTCCTTCCTGATTCAATGGTCCAAGTCGTTATTAACACTGTACATAGTCCAGCACATCTAGGAGAAAAAGCTATGCTAGACAGCATCCAACACATTTGGTTCAACAAACATTTACGAGCAGCAGCTAAACAAAAAGTCCGTACCTGTATGATCTGTTGTCAGTTTAACCCAGGTAAAAGCATTCCCGTAGAACAGGGTGGATTTCAGCCTCCTGATCACCCTTTTGAAGTCCTCCAGATGGATTATATCCAGATGGAACGATGTCGAGGATTCAAATATGTTCTCGTAGTTGTCTGTGCTCTTTCCCGTTGGACAGAGGCATACCCGGTTTCAGATTACACTGCCCCGACTACTGCCAAACAGTTAGTTCGAGAATTCTTCCCACGGTACGGTTTACCACGTGTTGTCTACTCAGATAACGGCCAGCCGTTCTCATCCGAATTAATGAAACACGTTTCACTTTTGTTAGGTTATCAGTGGAAATTTCACTGTGTCCGACACCCCGAGGCAGCAGGTCTCGTGGAAAGACATAACCAGACCCTGAAAATTAGATTGTCCAAAATATGCAGAGAGAAAGGTGTCGACTGGGTAGTAGCCTTACCCGTTGCACTCTTTTACATGAGAATGGTAGCACACTCTCGAACAGGGCTATCCCCTTATGAAGTGATCTTCGGTAGACCACCAAATATGTGGGGGACGCCTATACCACGCAAAATAACTGATATTGACTGTAATATGCTGACAGATTACTTGGCTTCCTTGATGTCTGCACTACAATCTTGTCGTTCACAGGTAGCTGCAGCCTTTCCCGACAACACCGAGGTGAAACCCCATGACGTACTTCCAGGGGATTTAGTTCTAGTGAGGAACTTTGATCGGAAGTCTCAGCTGGATCCTAGGTGGAAGTCACCTCAGCTCGTACTGCTAACGACGAGGACAGCCATAAAGATCGAAGGACGAAAAGGCTGGATACATTCAAGTCATATCAAGAAATTTCATGGACTATCGTCAGACGTAAACGACACACCTTGCGTGTCTTCCCCGATTGACTCAAAACTTCCTTTGGTTGAACTGAATAGCCATGAACTATATAAACTAAAACTTAGGTCTAACCAGTCAGGCAATTTGATTGTTTAAGTCCTCTCCAAGGTGAAGCGGTCGAATTTGTCTCTGACATGTATCCCTTAGACCTGTATAGAGAAAGAAACAAAAGGATAAAGTTGAAACGACATGCGTACTGTAAATCACTGCGTAGTCATTGCACAGTGACGTTATTAATTCTGTTTTTCTTAAGTCTTTTAATAATTACTGCAAGTATATTGTTGCATATATATTATCCTATTTCTAGACATGTTTATAATGTTACTGCTGAACATTCTTTTAGTGAATTACCTCCGCATGAGTTGTCTTATAGATTTGCGCTGCGCAATAACACTTTTATTAGTATGTTACATCATTCCCATCAGGTTAGCAATGCTACAAATTGTTGGATATGTGGTCGACTCCCTCCCTATCAGAACTATAAAGGAATTCTACCTCTCTTTCCATACCCGTTCACACACAACGGCTCCTGTGGAGCATGGTTTAGTTTAATTAATTACCTAGATTCGAATTCTGCAGTTTACCAGGACAACTGGGTATGGGGAAATCTGAACTTAGTTTTACTCAAAGTCTGTCACCCCAACAAGGAGGGACTTCCCAAAAGAACAGGAACTGATCTAGAAAATGAAGTATATGGATTAGGTAATTTTACGCTCAATCTCATGATCTTGAATGTCGAATCCGAAGCTACTCCAATTTTGCCCGCCATGTCAGTATTTTCAGTAAAAGGTGAATTATGTGTAAGAAAGAATGGTTCCATACATATGGGCCATAGTAGATGCACCACTATAATAGAATTTAGTGATCAAGGCAAGTCTACATTTAGAGCTTCCCGCCATTCCTACTTCATATGTGGTCAGACAGCATACATACGTTTGCCACTAGATTGGGATGGTACCTGCTACATCGGATTCCTTTTGCCACCTGTTTTCCTAGCTCCTCCTGATTATCACAGAAATACTCATTTAGTACACAATAGAGAAAGGAGAGATCTCCCAATAGTCGATTACACTGAGACAGCATGGGAAAAATACACAGATTTCAATAAAGGTCTCTTTCCCTTTATAGGTACAGTTACCAATAGTAAGCTGATACGTAGATTAACCAGAACACTTGAAGCAGTAGTGAACGAAACTATTTCCGCCTTAGGCAATTTAACAGAAGAGCAGTCTGCTATGCGGATTGTTGTGCTTCAAAATCGTCTTGTCCTTGACGTCATCCTGGCCGATAGGGGCGGAGCTTGTAGGGTCATCGGATCAAGTTGTTGCATTTTCATACCTGAAAATTCGCCATCTGTATATAAAGCCATAACTCGCCTTCATAAGATTGTAAGCCAGATACACCAGAATCCAGGCACCTGGACTTGGTCCGGTTGGTTTTGGAGTGTATTATCTACCTTTGGATGGAAGGTCCTATCCTTCCTAGGTATTGGCTTCCTCATATTATTCAGTTGCTGTCTATGTCTACAATGTGGACCAGCGATCTGTGGTCTGTGTGCCACATCGTGTATTCCACCACCAAGATTTCATTCATCACGGAAGAAGAAAGAAGAACAAATGATGCTATATGAACAGATCAATGGATTGATGAAGATTGATATCTCTTGACGGGCAAGTAGGGGACAAGGAGGGAATGTGGAAATATGGATTTTTCTGGTCAGTTATGTCCCCTATCTTGGACCCCAACGGTTTCATGTATAAATCACAAGTACATGTATGATCCCTCCAGTTCCAGTTATGAAGACGCAAACACATGTGCGTCCACCGCCAACATGTCCTCTTTCAGATCCGCCATGAATGGGCCGGATATTCCATTCCTAAGTATGAAAGGCCACCGGCTTTATATGGTTCACTTATGCCATTTTACAGTCCAGGCAAGTAGGCCCTGATTCTGCCATCAAGCTTTTCCTGCCTTCTGCCTTTGAAAGCTTCAGTCTGAGCTCGCATCTGTATCCATGAACTTTGTCCTCATTCTCTGCGCAGCTAACGGTGCCTGACATCAGCCTGTTGCCTGCCAAAAACTGTATTTCACCTTCGAAATTATCTGCTCCGCTCCCTACCCAATGCATTCCTGTCTAGTAGTTTAAGTAAACATTCTTCCAGCTACCGAGCAAAGGGCCCGGCTTCTCTGTCTTTATGCAAGTAATTCATAGCCCTGTTACTATGGAAGATTCCTGCCCTCGCATCTAGTGTAGACACTTAGACGCTTGTACACGCACTCACAGTCAGTATAGTCAGTATAGAATAAGATTCTACTCCAAGAAGGCCTCTCTTTTGGATAACATAGTTCTTTAAACATAGGATGTTAGATATGATTTGGGATTAGGTTGACTTGACTCTCCAGACTTCTGTCGCCACATGTAGAGCTAAATGTCAAGTCCCCTTCACCCCCTAGTTGCACGTCAATCACACGTCATGCTGCTGCGCGCGCATTTCTGCCAAGTATTTCTGCTGACATTGCGAAATTCTTTCATGGAACCACCCTATTATGACATCATACCTGATGATGTTCTTTAGTTACGCCCAGTTACACCCACTTTTGCTACGCATGTATGTTTTATCTTTACTATCAATTGTTACGCCTCCTCCATTTGCTTCACTGTAATGCCTATTGTATAAAAATGATTACCTATCAATAAAGTACGGTCTTCACTTCCTGAACCTTCGTGGTGATGGAATCTGGAGCTCATCGATTTAAATTGATTATGGAATAAAGCCCGTTCCGAACCTCTAATACCACGGATTCTGCCTCTTATTTTACTGAGCTATTGTTATAGATTTTCCGCATCAAATTAAGTTCCGGTAATTAAATTATTTACCACAGGACCTGAGCCCCGACCTTTTTCTATGGCAAGGGAAGCATACAGTGCTCGCTCTTGCCAGAACTAGAGATGAGGTAGAATTTGCATCCTTAGGAAGATGATAGCCAGTGTGACACAATATGAGGGTACATTACAGTGGGGAATACATGCTGTGAATATACAGATAGGGTAATGAGAGTGAGTCTAATAACAATTATCTGGTGTCCACTAATGAGTGAAAAGAAGTGTAATGCAGGAGTTTGTCAAAATTACTGTGAATCTGGTAAACGAATAGTGTGGTTGAATTTTTTCATTGAAGCATGTGAATAGGTCACTAAACGGTGCACATCAAAAGGTGATAGAATTTGAGTGCTAAGAAGTCCTCATCAATAGAAAGATAGGGACTATCAAATAAGTGTATAGAAATACAATGAAACACTTTTTTGAATGGGTGCAATGGTACTCCTCTACAATCACATACTAATTTACTTCAGTTCTATGTGCCTAAAAACTATAATCCAAAATCCAAAAATCATTCAAATACTGTGGTATTTAAATATGCAACAACCAGATACACATAACCCACTGATCATGACCACACTCATTTTATCGCTGGTGATGTGCAATATGATATCATTTATGGCATAAGGCTGTAATTTGTCCCATCTTATAGCACACCATATCCTATTGCCTGAATATTATTGACGTGATCAGTGAATATGAGGACATCTGTGGGCTATAATATAATCTCTCTGAATGAATCTAATACTTGTTCTGAGGAACTGTGGTTTTCAGTATCCATAAAATCTTCTTAAGGACACCTGTTGGCTATCAGTGGGAGGACAGCTTTGAAATATTGCATAGTCTCTATGAGGGCATGCTATGCCAGCCAATAGAACTGCATCTTTTCTTCGGCAAGAGGTCCTTATGGATACATCTGTTAACATCTGAGTCTTTAGTTACCTTTATTATCCATATAATGGCTGAAATCATGTCTGTAAGCTGTGAGCGTAAGGTAAAAGTTTGGTAACTCATAAATCTTTGCGATAGCGTCAGTTGTCAGGACCAAGGCAGCCGTTAATTTTCATATGTAATGTCAATCAGGTAAGTCATTGATAATGTGATTCGTAATGCCATCTATGATGTTATGGGTGAGGTCATGAGTTGGGGCATATATGGTTATGTAGCTAAAACTAACTGGTACAATGCATTGCATAAAAGGCAGAGAGCAGAAACGTGCCTCATCTACTAAGGGTTGGCTCACTTTTATTTTTTTTAAAACTGAGTTTTATATAGATCGAACTTGACCCAAAGGTATCAGATCGCTTTACATGAGCACCAGTTGCGTTACACAAGGACACATTCATTTTTTGTTAGGCACAGGAAGATAAGTGATTTGCTCAGAATCACAGGATGCTGCGTGTCCTTGCTGAGACTCGAATCTGGTTCCCCAGATTAGAGTTTGACCGCCCTTGCCATTAGGCCAACTCCTCTCCCCAACACATGTACACTTACACCATGGTGAAAGGGTGCCTGTGTTACAAGGATACCTTACTGCACAGCCACAATTGCTTGAGGAATTTTCCTCTGTATAAACCTTTGTAAATATAGGATTGCATGAAAATCCATGGGTGGATGCATGGAAATGCCCATGATCCACCCATGGAACGCCATATGAAATTTAATGTAACAAAATGCAGCCTAAGTTTCCGTGTTGCAATACAGTTCTTTACAAAGCCAAGCAAGGTGGTGCAAATTCTCATTGCGCACATTTGTAAATATCTACTAGTATTTTGTGTCATGGTTGCACCACAAAATTGTTAGTAAATCTGTTTTTCTGTGTTTTAGGTCTCAAATCATAACCATAAACTTCAATTAAGGCTTTTCTAGGAAGTTGTGCTTTTCTTCTCTGTGGAATGTTTGTGAACTTATTAGAGTCCACAATGCCAGTCTGTTTTGTTTGGAGGTTTTGTGCAGGGTGGACAGAGGCAGTTACAAGGTTCATGACATGTCTAAAATGTTGTCTTTTCTCACAGACATAAAAAATAATGGATGAATTGTTAAAAACAAACTAGTAGACAGCTCTTCTTTCGAACTCAAAATTATTTAACGTTTTGCAAAAATCTTTTCAAGTTTAAAAAAAAAATGAAGTTGAAAACACTAGGGGGATTATTTACAAGCCCTGTATACTGCTAGAATGTCACTTTGTTTTACTGCTGGCAGCACAGAGTGCAGAGCTATATCTACGAGGCCCAGAAGAGCCACATTGCATGGTTTTTCATGGCCTCGTAGATATGCGGTAAGGCAATGCAGCGTAAGTCGCTGTGTTGCTGAACACTGCATCAGGGAGGTGTGCCATAGGCATAGCGTTGGGTGTTCCCACTTAACGCCCATGGTATTTGACACTTTCCCAGATTCACAGCACAGTGTAAATCTGGGATTGCTCGAAAACCGTGCGCCTTCCTGCACAAAACAATAGTGCCAACAATGCACCATGGTGCAAGGGTGCCTGCATTGGTGCTAGACACCAATTTGCGTACCGGCACAGTGGAAGAGGACAGGAATGTGTTGTATCCCTAAGATACAGCTCATTACTGCCCTTTTGTTTTCACGTAGGGCAGCGCAGCAAAGTGCTAAGCATTGCTGCCCTGCATCAATAGTTGCATATGAGGCCTTGGTTTGTTAAACACACATGAGAATTGTTGGTCCAGCCATCAATATGGCATGTGATTTGACTTTGACATGTGAAATTCATTGTGAGGCATGATCTGAAATATAATATTCTCGGCTAAAGTGGGTGCATGGTAAACCATATGCAGTGGTGAGCACGGCTCAAAATAAGATGGCTAGAAATTGCCCTTATTTAAAAAAATAAAAGCCAATGGGTGGCTTTGTGGCATGATGTGTAAGGAAGCCAGTCATTGTGCAGATTCTTAGACACCCCTTTCTAATCAGATTAGATTAAATTGTTTCACATATCATGAGCCAGACTTTTCAGTTCATGAATCAGAAACTAAATTAACATTTAAAAGGTAAGCACAGTCAGGGAAGGATTCTGGGTATAGGGAATGGCTTCAGAACATTCCCTATATTAAGTTCTTGCAGAGCATAGAGTTTTTGCCCAGTATTTCCTGGGATAAAGAACACTAGGCACAATGCCAGGATGAAAATCATATCTTTCAGGATCCATTTGTCATGGGCACAGTAACTGCCTAGCGGCTATTTGGACAGGGGTACAGGGTACCTAATGCATTTGAAGTGCAAAACCATATCTAGTGCTCACTAGGTACAGCTGCATGGATGCTGGCTCATGGCAAGGCTAAATCAAATTACCTTTGCCAAGTTTCGAGTCCACTGAGCACAATTGCATACTTTGCCCAGGAGATACTGCGGAATGGATAATGGGCAAATGATTTTGTAGTGGGCCACCTTTTTCTCCTGTGGACGGGAAAACTAGGAAAGGACATAGTCCAAACACTGTAGGTATGGCCACAAGCTGTGTCCAGTAGTTTCTATGAGCAAGGGTACAGGGCCTATTATGCATAGAGGCAATGATCTCTCCGCAGGGGGTATTGATACTGGGCAAAATTCATGTTTTAAATCTTAGCCCAGTGATTAATCTTCATTGCCAACAAAGACAATGGGCACAGGTTCATCATGATGCCATGCCTTGTAATGACTGCTATTGGGCATACCCATCCGGCATGCTTGCTACACAATACTTGATATAGCTGTAGTCCATGCCCAGGAAGCATTGTGGGCATTGATACTGGACACATCAGCTGATTATGCTAATTGCCTATTGAGTAGCCACACATTATCACCTTCAACATACTGAGGTACTGGACTTCTCTTATAGTCAGCATAAATCTTATAAGCCTTTTCAGCTTTTTCAAAATCTCTGCAGTGATTTCTGAATATCATTTAACTTACTTGAATGTTCTTGCACAGACAAAAATGAGGAGAACAGAGACTGATCCGAAAGGAAATTGATGATAATGCATACTGAAGAAATATGCCATTCCAAATATGAGTGCTCAGTGTTGTACATTAATTCTGCCAACCACATCATCCCACCAGAATCCTCTTTTTGTGACAAGACTTAATATAGCAGATTCTCCTCAACGCATTCATTAAACCTTTCAGTTAGTTCATCTGTTTGAGGATGGTGACTAGATAGACAGACATCCATGACTAATTCTTTACAAAGAACAGACCAGATTTTTAAATAAATTGAATTCCTGTGTCAGTAATTGGAAACCGTTAAATACTATGCAACTGAAAATGGTGTCCATCTACTGACAGTTTTTACCAAAGTTGAGGTGGACCAGGCAAAGTCCTCACTAAACCAATTGGTTTACTATGCAAAATCGTATTTTTGCACAGATTGAATATATTTGTACAGAACTCTTAAGATCAGCAGACGGATCTGACCACCAAAAAGTTCTCCGTAACACTGCTAAAGCCTGCAGCATTTAAATCATGAAACCAATCATTAGCCAATTGTATGACCTGAACAGCAAGTATAGAGCTTTTCCTTGACTCAATGTGCAATCTCTTTAATGACATCTTGCTGTTTTTTTTTTAATCAATTCTCCTTATCATCATCGTCATAATCTTTATTCCAGCTAAAAGCCATAAATGAACAAATAAACATACATACAGAATAAAAACACATAAAATTTAAATCGGGCAATTGGCATTGAAGGGGTCAATTGCCAACAGTGGAGGTTGAGATGCAATACAAACAAAACTGCCATAAAACAATTATTTACCACCAATAAAAGTTTTGATGAAAATCAGTGCAGCTAGTGCTTTTTACTTTGTAGCAACAAAGATATACATGTATTGTCAAGGGCAGTAAAGTGAAGGTGCTACTATGAGATTCAAGCAAAGCAATACAAACAAAAAACAATTAGTTACCATCAATAAAAGTTTAGATTAAAATTGGTGCACCCAAAACTTTCATGGCGCACATTAAGCATCAGAAAATATACATATAACGCCTATCTAGCCCAAGGCAGTAAAGAGCAGAGGCTACTGTAAGGCAGAATCAATTGTGGGACTAAGACTCTTGAAAAACATAGGCAGTATTTATCTGCCACATCTTTTGCCTGATCTTCATCATTGATTGGAAATATCGTGAAACAGCAAAGAGAATATTTTGGCTCGTGTTATAATTTAGTAGTCATAGTTCCTCAATATATTGTATGACTCTTAAATTCCGGAACAGCAGAACCAACCACCTTGTTGTCCATTTTGAGTAGGCTGGGCGAAAGAACAGGGTGCGCTACTGTTTCCTTGATCTCACTACAAGAGGGGCAAGCCCACCTTGCTAGATTGCCTGTCCGAGTCCACCTATGAGTAAAAGAAGAGAGGGGTAATGTGGCATAATGAAACTGGAGGTAAAGCTTTCGAGCAGCCGCTTGTTCGATATCATCTAGAAAGCTCTCCACCCAGAAGAAATCCTTCACCAAAAGGAAGGAGTCTGTCAGGGTCTCAAAGGAGGGTTGTCCCTGCATTAGGCTTTGTCTACACTGACCATAGTTCCCCTGGATGGCTAGCTTGTTATTGGAAAGGGCTAATGACAGGTCATTCCACGATATACTGTTACTTGACTTTTGGAGGGGTTCTCTGACAAACTTGATTGACGGTATATTGCTTGAACCAGGTAGGCCCAATATCTCAACTAATCCGTGATGATAGTAGAGAAGGTCAGGAGTGGGCCAAATACTCCTCCTATAGAGGATTGGTCTCATGCCTATGCCTTCGGAAATTGGCCTAAGCCCACAATTGAGTCTAAGAGGTAGTTAAGGGGTGCGGACATGGAGATTCAGCAATTGACACAAGAAGCTATTTTCCACGACTACTAAGGTCGCAGAGTCCTTGTGACCCCAGAGCTCTGCACTATATAGGGCAACACCCCGAGCCTGCTGTTTGTAAATTTGTAGAGTTGGAAGGAGCCGGGCAAAATTTGGATCTGTGATGCATTTTAACCAGCCCTTTATCTATAGACTGAATTTCAATACCGACGTTTGTCAAACATGATTCCTCAGTGATTAAAACACTTGAATCATCATTCATAACCTTAGCAGACAAAGTTAATGGGAATGCTCTGTAAACTGAATTACTTTCACATTATATCTGTCGAAAAAAATATAACTCGTAGTATTTTAGGTAGCACATACAGAAGCAGACAACAGCCACTCACGCTTAATTTGTTGTTCCTGTGCTCATGCTGGAGACATTTTGTTCCACATTACGGAAAATTATGAGAATAGGTATAATTGCATACTTTTTTGTAACTTCATATAAAACGAGTAACACAGAACTACCAAAATTACACTGAATCCACCAACACGATTGACTGGAGTTGTGTACGGTATCCCCTGAAACCTTGGAGAGACAGGCTCTGTCTGATATGGGACAAAGTGTTTGTATATCAGGGCCTATGGTTAATATTTCTGGGATAACTGTAGATTGTACGCCTATGGGCAAGGAGGGTGATCCAGTAGGTTGCTCGGAGTCATTACTGGAGCTGTGTACTGTACCCCCAGAAATCTCGGAGAGACAGGTCTCGTCTGGTATGGGTCAAAGTGTTTGTATATCAGGGCCTATGGTTAACATTTCTGGGACAACTGTAGATTGTACGCCTATGGGCAAGGAGGGTGATCCAGTAGGTTGCCCGGAGTTATTATCGGATACTTCTAACATCGCTTTTTTTCAGCAGGGTATTAACTGTTCTCCTATGGGGTCAGGTGTCTCCGGTTTTTCCAGCTGTTATATTGCCACTTGGAATATTGCGGGTATTAGGTCCAAATCAGATTGTCTGGGTTGGACTGAATTTTTAGCTCTCTTTGATATTATTTGTTTACAGGAAACCTGGTGTAGGGACTTTAAAGGATATAATGGTTTTGTCTCTTACCAGCTACCTGCTACCGGTTCCCTATCAGGTAGAGCTAAGGGGGGCCTTTTGATTTTGATTTCTGTCCAAACTCCTCTGCTGGTCAAAAAATACGTACAAGTTGGGGTTCATTCCCAGATTTTATGGCTGCACAAAACAGGAGGTAGGAATATTCTCTTAATAAATTTTTATAACAACGTTTTTGATGATACTAGGGATCAGGTGGTTAGAGCACTATCAAGTGCATTGGATGACATCCTTAAGGATTCCAATGTAATCTTTGATTTGTTCATGGCAGGGGACTTTAACGCCACTACCTGCCCACTCTCAGATGTCAATATATGTGGGGCGGTGGACTGTCATGGAGATGGAGTCCCCCATTTTCAACATAACTATTATGGAGATGCCTTAAACAGTCTCCTTGACTCACATAACATGTATATTATTGAGGTATTCAGGTCATTATGGTATGATTAGCGCAGTATATCTAATGACGGTATGCTTAGCCACGGTGCATTGGAAGGATCGAAATCCCCGGTATGTTTAGCATGACAAAAGGGCCGAGAACCAAACTGCCTCCATCTTGGATTGCGGCCCTTGCTCTTAGGAGTCACGTGGTCTTCTTACACACCATCTGCCTTTCCTTTTCACGGTAATAATTAGGAGACAGGCAGAGTTGCTGAGAAGCAAGGTCACATCTGCTAAAAGGGAGTATTAAGCGAATTCCTCCAGACCTGGGACGAGAAGGGAGTCACCCTTCCGACCTTCTCTGTAAAGATAGTAACCCTTTGTATATGTAACCGAAACTAGAAATAGGCATGAGCTCATTAGGGGTGCCAGGACTAGCTGGTACTTTTCCACATATAAGGTTTTGTACGCTGTGCTGATAAATGTATAAAAGTGTGTTACTGTCAAGGAGCCGGCAGTCTTCCTCGGCACACCTGATGGGTGAGGATCGACGAGGCTCCTCTATATAGAGATCTATGATGATAATAAACGTTTGAACCTTCCACGTTGCCAACTGCTCCTTATTTAAAGGATATTGCGGGCCAATGGTAAGTGTGGCCCTTGGAATAATTATTTGAACACATCAGTTGGCGACCACGAAGGGACCCCGTGACAGGGTCAACCCCCCCCGTATTCGGGTGGTGGGATTGGGGGCGTCCTGACCGGTCGACGGGAGAAGGAGCCTGAGGATTTCTCCCACCCTGCGCGACTTTTCGGTACGTCCCCTGCTGCTAGTCACCCTTCACCGGGGTCCTGCGGGCTTAACCCAGAAAATGGACTAAGTTGGTCAGGAGGAGTTGGCAGCGGAGAATGAACATTCGTATCTGGGTGCACCCGGTGAGTATAGATTGATTTGATTTGATTTGACGCACGCGTTGTAACGGTGCATTATGTTTTGTTAAAGCACGCGTCGAGGACGGTGTGCTGTTTGATTGATTTTAAGAGCATTCGTTGAGAACGATGCATTTGTCTTGACTTGAGCACTGGTTGCATTTGTTTGAAGCTCGCGCTGGACAGCGGTTCGTTGATTTGAAGACACGCACCAGAGAGTGGTGTCTGGTTTGATTAGGTTTGCATTACAGTGATCTGATTCGAAGTACGTACTGATGATATTGGATTGATTAGAAATAGCGCGCCGGAGGAATATAGACGGACTGCACGTGGAAGGACCTGTGACCTAGACTGGGTAGCCACAGGCCATACTCCCGACGAGGCAAGTCCTTGTTGGAGAGGGGTCGGTCTTAGTGGTGAGCCAGGAGGGTGACCGGAATTCCCGCGTGCGGTTTGAAACCTGGATCGTGAACCAGAGTCGACGGGCTTGGTTCTCGGATATTGATTGTATGTTGTGTCCGATTGTTGTTTTATGTGTACATGTCTAAAAACTAACCAAAATGTCCTGTTTCAGTAAATTGAATTGTTTTGGCTGCTGCTGCCGCACAAGTGACTCCAGGTTAGCTGAGAGCCAACCCGCCCCACCGGAAGGCAGTCCAAGCCATTTCATGTATGTCAAGCATGGAATCTCTCCTTTATTGTTTTGCACTCTGTGGCATAAGTATACTAAGGGTAATGAAGAATTACGGTGGCCCAAGACTGGTTCGTTTGATGAAAAGAAAATTGCGTTCCTACAGGAACAACTGTTTTCTAGGCGGAGCAGGCAAGCCATGTTCGATGCTCTAATTGCATGGCAGAAGGAGGCTAAGCAACGGCGAATAAGGGAAGAGAAAGTAGCTAGAGCCAAGGCAGGACAGAATGTTACTCAGAAGGCTATGGCCTATGACCGAGAAAGAGTAGAGAAAGGATTGGATTGCATGAATCGCGAATTCAGACTCAAAGTTGATAAAAGTTATGTGACCCGCCCGAATGCGGAAGATGAAATAGAGGATCTGTTGGACACCAGGCCACCGCCCCCTTATGTGCCCCAGAGACTATACCCCGAGGTGACAAGAGCCTCGGCCCCGACCCCAGATACGTCCCTGGGGGCCTCGGCTTCGGCTCCCCCGGCCAATACTACCTCTCCCTCCCTGCCTAACCTCTCCCAGTTGTCGGCATCTGTGTCCGACGTTATAGCCCTGTTACCTAATTTACTTTCGACAGCTGCAGCCGGGGCCCTCTGGAAAGGTGCAGACTTTGGTTTCTAATAGAACTCGTCTGCAGTCCGCCCTTCCCGCCGGATCCTCCCAATTCCCCATGCGGGAGGTACACCCTATCTTCCACCCAGAAGTGGCCGCAGTGGTAGATGACCACGGTGTCATTACCCGTCCGGGAATAGATGCCCGGTTCCAGGAACAATGGGTCTATACCCCTTGGAAGCGGAGTGAGGTATTATCCTTGAAAAGTCAGTTGCCTGATCCTAGAAAAAACCCCACTGCCTATTATAAAGAACTGACCGAAGCCGCCTCGTCAGCAGTAATGACGTTGGCGGATATTGAATTATTCTTCGCTCTACTAGTACCGGTGGATATTTGGCGCCAGGTACATGACCAGGACCATGTCACGGAGTTTGGTGGGACATGGGACCAACTGAGAAACTGGGATAGAGACCGCAAGCCGGGGAATAAGCCCCGACCTGAGATATTGATTCTACCTGAAAAAATAATAACATATATGCATTCCTTGATCCCGCCCAGAAAGGTAGATTGGGACAAGCTGACGGCCTGTAAACAAAAGAAGGATGAGAGTGTATCTGATTTCTTCACAAGGTTTGAGGGAGTATTCATTGATTTCAGCGGGCAGGATCTGGCTACGGAGGGGGGTGTACGTTTATTTGTTAATAGATTTGTAACAAATTTGCTACCCGAGGTATCGGCTAGGCTACAGGCAGCCGAGAGTACCTGGACGACCACCACGCCTTACACGATATTAAGCATGGCTCAGTATTATGAACATAGGGAAAATGAGAGCAAGGATAAGACAGAAAGAAAGTCAAAGGATCTGAAAACACGAGTATTGTTACAGCAGGTGGAGAGAGGTAGAGGAAGGGGGAGAGGGGTACAGAATTTCGTTCCGAGAGGGGCGGGGCCCGTGCACCCGACTGGGCGAACGGATCTTGGCATAAATCGATGTGCTTTCTGCAAGGAGGAGGGGCATTGGAGAGCTCAATGCCCGTTACTGCATGAACAGAACGCTGCTTCTAGGGGACGTGGAAGGGGTAGAGTAAGTGGACATCGAGGTGGATACACGAGACAGGAACAAGCGACACGAGGTGAGAACAGTCAGAATTATTTCGATCAGAGTCAGGGTAAACAATATTATCATGACGGACGTGTGACGGAGGGAGACATCGGGTACACCCAAGCATAGGATAGCCAAGGGCAGAGTAAGGGGCATGTGTCAATCCCGATAGATCAGGCTGGACCTTATGTCCATGCACAATTGCTGGAGGCATCAGGTAAGTTTTTGGTTGACACAGGGGCTATGAACAGTTCTGTTTCACGTGCCTTGGTCCCGGGGGCTGCTCTGTCTGGCCAGACTAATGTGTCCGTGGGGTTCTCTGGAACTCCAGTGGTAAGCCCCATTTCAAAACCACTTTCCCTTACTGTGGGACCAGTAACAATTGAATCACCTTTCCTCCTCACCTCCCAGTGTGGGGAGAATCTCCTGGGTATGGATATACTAAAAAGATTACATGCACACATCTTTTGCTCCCCCGATGGAGTTTACCTAACCATTAGGAATCCCTCTGTCCCCTCCATTCAATGTTTTGCAAAAACTGACTCCTCACCCCCTGAGCTTGCGACACTCCCGAGGAACCTTTGGGCCCTGGGGGACACTGATGTGGGGTACTTACCAATTCCACCGGTGTCCATCACTTTAAAACAGAATGCTCGATTGCCAAGGATTCCGCAATACAAAATAGCCCCCGAAGGTGAACGTGCCTTACTGGCCATTATTTCCGACCTGATTAAAACAGGGGTGGTGGAAGAAACGGCGTCCAATACCTGCAACAGTCCGATTCTCCCGATTCTTAAACGAGCCCCTGTACCCCAGTCCCCTGATTATGCTAATACCTATCGGTTTGTGATTGACTTACGAGAAATAAATAAAATTGTGGTACCCCAGTATCCTGTGGTGCCGGACATTAATTCCATCTTAACGATGATTCCTTCCACTGCCACATTTTTCTCGGTGATTGATTTAAAGAATGCGTTCTTTAGTATTCCCATTCATCCAGATAGTAGACATTTGTTCGGTTTCTCATTAGGAGGCCGCAGCTTTAGATTCTGTCGCGCCCCCCAGGGGTACACCGAAAGTCCGAGCATATATAGCCAAGCCCTGAAAAGAGTATTGGACTCTTTGCAATTGCCGCCAGGTAATGTCTTATTGCAGTACGTTGACGACCTCCTTGTGGCTTCTGATACAGAACAGGGTTGTCGTGACGCCACGGTAACCCTGCTGCGACATCTGGCCACCCACGGTAACAAGGTGTCACTTTCTAAATTTCAATATTGTCGACCGGAGGTGACCTATCTCGGTCATCTCCTGTCGAAGGAGGGAAGACGGTTGACTTCTGAGCGTATCGCAACCATAACTAACATGCCTGTCCCCCGCACGCAACGTGATGTCCGCGCTTTGCTTGGCATAACCTCCTACTGTCGCCAATGGATTGCTAACTATTCTCTCTTGACTAAACCTTTCCTGTATCTCACTACGAAGGATGTGCATGAACCTTTACCGTGGACTGACGAATGCCAGAATGCTTTTTCCGCTCTGAAAACTGCTCTTTGCTCTGCTCCTGTGCTTGGCACCCCTGACTACCGGAAGCCTTTTGTGCTCTACGTGCATGAGGTGGACGGTTGTTCTCTTTCAGTGTTGACACAAGACTTTGGTGGTAAGCAAAGGCCTTGTGCATATTTCTCGGCGGTTTTGGATAATGTCGCCAGAGCACTTCCCAGTTGTCTGAGGGCTGTAGCGGCAGTTGCCATAGCAATCAGACAATCGGAAGGGCTAGTCCTGAATACGGACCTGACAGTGATGGTGCCTCATGCTGTGGACGTATTATTAAACAGGACGCAGACGCAGCACTTAACTAGTGCACGTCTTACAGTGTACGAATTGACCCTGTTTGCACCTCACATAACGATTAAACGATGTGTTAATTTGAATCCTGCCACGTTGTTACCCCTCCCTTCGGAAGGCGGTGGACAAGACACACATGATTGTATCTTTCGAACTGAAGAAGAAACCAAGGGTCGGATAGACCTGACTGACACCCCACTGTCTGATGCCCAAGGGGAGTTGTATGTAGATGGGTCATGCTTCAGATTACCGGATGGTAAGACAGCTGCGGCTTATGCGATCACTACTCTACAAATGGTAGTTGAGGCGGCGAAGATACCATACCGGTCGGCCCAGGCAGCCGAATTGGTTGCATTATTCAGGGCTTGCGAACTAGGAAAAGGTATCAGGCTGAACGTCTACACCGACAGTCAGTACGCGTTCGGTGTAGCGCACAGCTTTGGGAGGTTGTGGGCGGAAAGAGGATTCCTGACATCCCATGGTGAGAGAATAAAGAATGGACCACTAGTTGAACGGTTATTAGCCGCATTAACATTGCCCAAAACCCTGTCTATAGTCAAATGCAGTGCACACAAAGTTATCACTGACGACGTGGGGAGGGGAAATTTCTTTGCAGACCAGATCGCGAAGGAAACGGCCCGGTCTGACAATACTTCCATGCTTGTAGTAACAAGAATGATAGAAGCAGAGGTTTTTAATAACACCATAGATAGTGTGAAAGAGCTGCAGAAAGAGGTGACCCCGGAAGAACTGACATACTGGCAAGAGCAAGTGGGGAGGCTTGATGAGAATGGGTGCTGGACCGATCTGTCAGAGAGGTGTAGATGGTTACTGCCGAACGCTTTTGTAAATGCGGTGGTAACTATGGCACACGGACCTTCGCATGTAGGGGTTCAGGCCATCTGTGCCATATTGGATTCTGTTTGGTATAATGTCAATATCCCCAAGACAGCTAGGAACTTGGTCCAGCATTGTATAATTTGTCTCCAACATAATCCTGGGGTTAGTATCCCCGTCCTAGCAGGTAGTTTTGCACCGCCCACCTTTCGAAGTACTCCAAATGGATTACATACAGCTAGAGCGAGTTAACAATCTGAAATACGTGTTGGTGGTGATTTGTACCTTTAGCAAATGGGTAGAGGCGTACCCCACGAAGGAGAACACTGCCTTGGCAACTGCGAAGGCTCTGGTAAAAGAGTTCTTTCCTCGATATGGATTGCCACGGGTAATTTGGAGTGACAATGGGACCCACTTTAATGCTAACTTAGTTAAGTATGTATGCAAGGGCCTGTCCATCCGGCAGAAGTTTCATGCCGCTCGACATCCCCAGTCAGCGGGTCTAGTGGAAAAATATAATGGAATTTTAAAATTGCGATTGGCTAAGCTTCAGGACACGACGAGATTAAGATGGCCCGATCTCCTCACCCTGGCCCTGTTGTCTGTAAGAACTACCCCCCATTCCCGGAGCGGTATCTCCCCTTACGAAGTCATTTTCGGCAGACCTGCCAACGTATGGGGAGTACCTCGGCCCAAATCTTTCAGGGACATTGAATATCCTATGTTGACTGATTACTTGTATGCTCTGACTAAAGATCTTCGTTCCATTCATCAACAGATATCTGCCACACTGCAGCCCCTGCCGGAGGGTCCTGGACACGGCGTAGAACCAGGACAGTGGGTCCTGGTCCGAAACTACCAACGGAAATCGAGTTTGGATCCGCGCTGGTCCCGGCCATACCAGGTGCTCCTGGCCACGCGAACAGCGGTGAAAGTCGAAGGGAAGCAGCACTGGATCCATATCTCCCATCTTAAGCGAGTTCCTCTCCCATTGCCAAGGGAGCAACTGGACCAGGAGGAAGGTCAGCCGACTCAAGGTGAGCCCAGCACGGAAGAGTCACTTTCCCCGGACACCCGCAGAGAGGTTGACGGGCGAGGGGAGAGTGCTGAGGGCGTTGAAACCCCTTTCTGTCGCCACCCAATCGTCCAAAGTGAAGCATCTGGTTGGGAGCCCAGCTCCTCATCTGACCCCACTGTGCCCACCTTGTTCACGAATCCTGAAACCCCTGGTCGGGATCGATATCACCTGCGGCCCCAAAAATAGACGAATCCCAGGTCTAGCCCCGGCAAGTGCAGCTGGAGGCCACCGCAGAGACCTGAGGATTATCGGAACACTGGACTGAACTCGTTGAGAGCATGGAACTTTAAGTAAAGCTCTGTTCAGAACGAAGATAGAGACATTGATTAGACGAACAGGGGCCCAGGTGGAGGTCTCTTTTCAACACGGGTTGCGTCAAGTGTGACTCCAACGCGAGAAGTTTTTACCCTTTTTCCTTTTGTTTTTTCTGCCTGTGAGGCTCTAAACGGACACAGGAAAGAAGCACCCTCCGGCAGGACGGACTGCTTGTAGACCCCTTTTGCCCGAGATTATATTTGGACTTTTAGTGAGAAAATGTACCCTTTTGCTCGTTTTGTCCCTGAAGACGGGCGTCCCATGGTACCCCGTGCTGTTCCCCCGCATTTGCCAATGTTCTCCTCATGGAGCTTGCGTGTTAAAATTGTTTTCATTTTTATACTGATGGTATCATTTGTACTATGCTTAGGTTTGTTCATATATTTAGAGTTTCGTCATCCTGTGCACACCCTGATAATGTCTACTCCTGCCCCTAAGGAACATCATTTCCAGACTTTTGCTCCTCATAAAGAACGACACCGACAGACATATGTACATAATGCTTTTATCGAAATGCTGCACCAGACTCATAGCTCCACAAACGTTACTGATTGTTGGGTCTGTGGGCTTCTCCCGTCAGTGATGAATAAGCAAGATTTGTTTATATCAGTGCCTCTGTCTTACTTAGGTAGTTGTGAAGCTTGGTTTAAAATGTTATCCATGTTGTACGAACACTACACTATGGATGAACGTCGATTCTCAGAGAAGGATTACGCCTTGATTTTAGCATATATAGAGACACACCAAGGTTTTACCCCTAATGCTGAAGGAACGGATGGTACCCTTGACCCCACCGCCTGCATGAATGTATATACCGATCATGAAAATGATACCTGGCTGAGGGATGAAGTACTGGATTTCAAGACCTTCAACTTTACTGAATATTTCAAATACTTCCAAGAGCGAAATGTCTCAAATTAAAAAATCATTCCGGTCCCGATATTGAATACATCCTCCTCTTTCTGTGTGCAGGGGATGGGGCATTTGTTCGTAGGATATAGCAGATGTAATTACACTTATAGGTTGCAGACATACAGTAGCCCCCCTACACTCACCCCTCCCAATGTTTATTTTGTGTGCGGTGAAAACGCCTACACCTGGTTACCCAGAGGGTGGATGGGTAGGTGTTACTTGTCTTTCCTTTACCCACCGGTGTACATAGCTCCTTCTGATTATCATAAGTCTCATTCCTTAAATCGGCGGAGCCTAACAGCCGAAGTTGCCCGTAATGATGCCACTGATCAAACCGACACCCCAGCACAACATTTTGTTGATATTATAAAAGGGGCGTTGCCCATATGGGGACCCATCCTCAATAGTAAGGAAGTTAGGAGGTTATCCAGAGTGGTGGAAGGGGTGGTTAATACTACTGCAGGGATATTAACTAATATCACAGTAGAGCTCCAGGCGACCCGGCTCGTGACCCTTCAAAATCGTCTTGTTTTAGACGTTATCCTAGCAGATCGTGGTGGAGCCTGTAGGGTCATCGGCAGTTCCTGCTGTGTGTATATACCTGACTCCACCCCTTCCGTCCATCTAGCTATCCAGAAACTGCATCGACTAGCCTCTGAAATTCACACTGACACTGGTACATGGTCCTTGTCCGGGTGGTTCTGGGATTTGGTGACCGCCTGGGGATGGAAGTTATTTATGATTCTCTTGGGGGTGGTAGGATTCCTTTTTACCTGTTGCATTTGCCTACAATGCGGGCCGGCCTGTTGTGCATATTGTGCTACTCAGGTTCGCCGATCCATCCCTAAGCCCCCGTCCAACCAAACCAGGATCGATGCTCAGCGGACTCAGAAGGAGACGCATGATTTAATGCAGATTGATGAGGGTATCTTTGAAGACTGACTTCGTTATTAGTTATACTGCACTAAAAGGGCCGTTCTGAGGTATTCAGGTCATTATGGTATGATTAGCGCAGTATATCTAATGACGGTATGCTTAGCCACGGTGCATTGGAAGTATCGAAATCCCCGGTACGTTTAGCATGACAAAAGGGCCGAGAACCAAAGTGCCTCCATCTTGGATTGCGGCCCTTGCTCTTAGGAGTCACGTGGTCTTCTTACACACCATCTGCCTTTCCTTTTCACGGTAATAATTAGGAGAGAGGCAGAGTTGCTGAGAAGCAAGGTCACATCTGCTAAAAGGGAGTATTAAGCGAATTCCTCCAGACCTGGGACGAGAAGGGAGTCACCCTTCCGACCTTCTCTGTAAAGATAGTAACCCTTTGTATATGTAACCGAAACTAGAAATAGGCATGAGCTCATTAGGGGTGCCAGGACTAGCTGGTACTTTTCCACATATAAGGTTTTGTATGCTGTGCTGATAAATGTATAAAAGTGTGTTACTGTCAAGGAGCCGGCAGTCTTCCTCGGCACACCTGATGGGTGAGGATCGACGAGGCTCCTCTATATAGAGATCTATGATGATAATAAACGTTTGAACCTTCCACGTTGCCAACTGCTCCTTATTTAAAGGATATTGCGGGCCAATGGTAAGTGTGGCCCTTGGAATAATTATTTGAACACATCATTATGGTTAATGAGAAAAATGAACAGGAGGAGATTTGCCCAACTTTCACAGGCCGGGGAGCGAATTCTGTTATTGATTTTATTTGTATCTCCTCGAGTCTTGAGGCCTGTATTATGGCACCTAAAGTTATAGACATCCAGCTTAGTGACCACAATTGCCTGATAGTAGAGGCCATGCTATGGGAAAACAAAGGGACCCGCATTCCGGGGTGTATTGTTAACAACATTGAGGCTGTGCGCCCTAATGGCACCAGACTCAGGTGGAAGGGGGATAAGGCTGAAATCATGTCTGATTCAATCATCACTAGTTGCCTGGCAGGTATTACAGGGATCTTAGAAGACAATCAAGGTACCACTGGCTCTATTGAGTATTTTATTGGTATTAATGCGGTTATTGACTCTAAGCTTACTAGTACACTCAAGTACAAGGAGGAACGCCTGTGGGGGTGGTTCAATTCAGCTTGTACCCTGGCCCTAAAGGAACTAAAGTCAGCTTTATCAGCTACGCCAAGAGATAAGGGTTTGGTTGTAGATCTTAGAGCCAGATACAAAGAAACCCTTAAATGGAGGAAATTGGAACTCCAACAGGAGGCATGGGACAATTTGACCCTGGCTGCTGAATCGAATAATTGTACCCTGTTT
The DNA here is from genome assembly GCF_964204655.1 of Triturus cristatus. Classification (NCBI taxonomy): domain Eukaryota; kingdom Metazoa; phylum Chordata; class Amphibia; order Caudata; family Salamandridae; genus Triturus; species Triturus cristatus. The sequence continues at coordinate 962,930,453 of NC_140585.1, read as the reverse complement.
TGGAAAACAGTTAATTCCCCATTCCTCAAAGATGATAAAATCCCTGAATTAGCTTCCAACGTTATGAAGGAAGAGTGGGTCTCTCATTTTTCTAAAATCTTTGATTCGGACAGTGCATCCAGGGATATAGGGGATAAGTGGCGGCATACGCCATTGAATATCACCGTCCAAGAGGTTTTAGATAGTATAAGGGTCAGTAAAGGAGGAAAAGTACAGTGTCCAGACGGGGTACCAATCGATGTTTATAAATTGGTCCCTGAAATATGGGGGCCTTTGTTAACTAATATTTTCAACGCAGCAGTCCGTAATGAGGTGCTCCCTACCTGGGAAGAATCCATCCTAATTCCAATATTTAAGAAAGGAAACCGAGGGGACGTTAAGAACTATCGTCCAATCTCCTTGTTGGATTCTTCCATAAAAGTAATGAGTAGAGTGCTTCTAGTAAGGTTGGAAGAATGGGCGGAGGACAATGGCATTCTAGCAGAGAGCCAGTTTGGGTTCAGGAAGGGTCGTGGTACGATTGAGCAGTGTCTAAATTTAGACCTGCTCATCGGTAAATATACCTTGGCAAAGACCGGCACTATATATCTCTGCTTTGCGGATTTGAGTAGTGCCTTCGACCTGGTGGACCATGGCATTCTCTGGGCAAAGCTAATTGAAATTGGGGCACCCGAGGGCATTGTGTTCTTTCTAGCACGTCTTTATGCCAAACTACGTGCTTGTGTCCGTTACGGATCCAACGGGGAATGTACAACTAAATTTGAGATCGGGCGTGGAATTAGACAGGGATGTGTGTTGGCCCCACTGCTTTTTACCCTTTTCATCAATGAGATTGATTCTTTTCTCAAATCTCTGGCAGTGGATGCTCCCAAAATTAATGAGGACAATGTCCCTGTGTTACTTTACGCGGATGACGCGGTCCTAATTTCACGCACCCCAAACGGCCTTCAACGGCTGATGGACGGCTTTTCGCAATTCATTAAAAGCAGAAAGTTAGTGTTAAATAAATCTAAAACCTATGTTATGGAATGCGGGCGTAGGAACAGAAAGAAACAGTTCTCATTTTTTATAGAGGGACAGAAGGTCCAGGCCGTTGATAATTTTTCATACTTGGGGGTCACGTTTTCAAATAATAACATTTGGGCCGTTGAACATAAGAATGTCCGGGCTAAGATGGCGAGGAGTGCTCATGGAATTTTCACAATGGCTACGAAACTGGGAGACAGGCGGGTCCATGACATGCTTAAAATTTTTCAGTCCCGTTGTGTCTCGATTGCCTTGTACGGAGCGGGCATTTGGGGCCACGCCCCGGCAGGGTCTCTTCAGGTTGAGGAGAATGTGTTCTTGAAGAGACTTTTGTGCCTGCCAAGCTCTGTTTCTAATGCTTTAGTGCACAATGAACTCGGTATTCACCATCTTGTCGACTTGATCCTCCTTAGGCCACTGATGCTATGGCGTTCCATTTGGATAAAAGAAGAGACCTCATTGTGCAGAGCCATTATTTCTGATTGCCTCTCTTTGGACCATCATTTAAAGATCCCATGGTTAAAGTATATTGTGGATAATTTTCGTGAGATCTTTAACATTAACATCATTACGGATCGATGTGGGGCTACTGAGCTGTCTAAAATCGAACTTAAGCACTGTTTTTTACAACAGCTTTCCACCAGGAGGCATCAAAATAGCTCTGAACTCTCATCCTGTGTTCTTTTTCACGATTTAAATGAATTTGTGGGTTTCCAACCGTATTTGTCACAAGTGACCTGGAAGGCACATCGGTTTGTGTTGGCTAGACTTAGAACCGGAGTAGTCCACAACCTTGTTGCTTTCCCCTCTCAGCATTTACATCCTGCTGGCCCTTGTCCGTTTGACAATACCACCCCCCAAAGCACTGTGCACTTTCTTTTGCTCTGTCAGTTGTACAAATACCTGCGGATTGCTTACTTGAAACCCCTGTTTGCTAAATTTGGAGTCAGGACAATACGAGACTGCATGAGCTTGCTTTTTAACTTACATCACCCCGACGTTTGTTTTTATACGGCTACCTTTCTCCTTAAATCAATTAATGCAAGGAAAAGTATGCTTTTTTAACCATTTTAAACTGTTGTATCTCCTGCTTTTGACTGTTGTTTTATATTGTTGTCTTTTTATGCTGTGCTTTTATGGACTTATCTTTTGTTCCGAATAATGCCTTATGAAATGAAATGAATCCACCAACATAATTCAAATTTCACCCAGGCCTAAAAAATGCTTTATTCTTATCAAATGCATCATAAATTATTCACAGCAAGAGAATAGGGAAGTTGCACAATCAGCAAACTGGTGAAATACACATTTCTGCAACCCCTTTAAAAGAAAAACTCTCCCTGGGGAGACAGAAAATCATACAGCTAGTCTGACAATAATCAGATTTTAATTGAACAGGCTTGAGAGCACAATCAGTATTAGGATTATGTAACACCAATCATGGCATTCCCAAAATTGTCTTGAACTGAAGTGCCTCTATTAAATCATAACAAATCTTTTCAAGATGATTTGCAAAACACAAAAAGATGATGGACAGAATGCTCAACATTGACAAACATCCACCCCCAGTACAGAAATCTGGGCCTAAATACATAATTTCCTTGCTCACCAAGCTACCCCAGTTGGAGCCCGGCCATATGCAAATCAGTCCTGACTCTGCTCCCTAGTACAGTGATCTGGCCTTAGATCTCTGTACTGGGTATGAATGTTTCACATTGCTCAGCATTCCATACATCAATTGTTCTTTTTTCATTTGTCTGAGAAGGGTATGCCCAGACTTGGGTCCCGTGGTCGCCATGCCAATAGAGTCAAGCTAGCCTGGCCAACAGGGGGTCAGACCCCAAAATCAGTCCCAGGATGCTTGTTGTTAGTCTACTCAGGACCTGACCTGGCAGTCTGAGCTGAACTGTTCCCATGGGGAGTGATTTGCATATGACTCGGTCTCAACTGAAATGGCATAGTGAGCAAAAACAATAGATTTAGGCTCTGTAGTGGGGGTGATTATTTGACAATGTTTAGCATTTCGTCCATCATCTTCTCATGTTGCTATAGTAGCCCTAAGTGGGAAGGGTATGCCCAGACGAGGGTCCTGTGCTCACTATGCAATTGGATTCAAGCTAGCCTGGCTGTTGAGGAGTGATACCCCAAACCCGGTCCCAGGATGCTTGTGTCCAGTCCAGGAAGAAACTGGCCTGACAGTTCAGGCCGGACTGTTGCCATGAGGAGCAGGGTCAAGACTGATTTATATATGGCTGGGTTTAAACTGGGGTGGCATGGTGACCAAAAGAACAATGGATTTAACGCAGATCTCTTGACTGGGGCTGAATGTTTTGTTCTGCATTCCGACCATCATTTGTGTGTCTTTCGCTTTGTCGTCCTATAAGAGTGGAGCTGCTGTATATGTTCTCCTGTGAAATTCATCCATAAGACGAGCAGGGTTTTTGTTCTTTTGCGATCTTGATCCAATCATCCGAGCCAAGGACAACATTAGAAATATATGCTTATACTAAAGACAGTTACATGCAAAATGGCATTAAAACTGGCCCTATCTTAATTTTTTTAACATTAATGCCAAAATCATAGATTTATTCAGGAATAATTAACGTTAAAAACATTAAGTTAATGCATGTCAGCAAATTAGTTAATCTTTGATGTCATATAATTTTCTTAATTTTGCATTGCTGGAGAGTGTTAGCTATTTCATCATGTTGGATTTCTGTACTTTCTTTTCATGCATCCTGTTAGACCTGGCACCTTGGCGTGAGTCTCCCTTCCACATTTTTTCGTTGTGCCTCATATGTTTTTGCTGGTGTTAGCTGCTCAGGGCACTGTGCCACTGCCAACCAGTGCCACAGTGCAAGTGCTCCCTATTTAAAATGTTTATGTTGTTTGGATTCCATGATTGGTTCATTTGGTTTACTGTCAGCCCCTAGTAAAGTGCACCAGGAGTGCCCAGGGCTTGTAAATACAAATGCTGCTGGTGGGCTTGCAGCACTGTTTGTGCCACCCACAGAAGCGGCCTAGTAAAATGTGTCTAGGGTCTGCCACTGCAGAACCTGCGTGCAGTCTGGTACTGTCATGCTGACTGGGTAAGTGCACCCACTTCCCAGTCCCTAAACCTTCCCTTAACTTCATATTAGTCACCCCTATGGTAGGCCCAAGGGCAGGGTGCATTGTAAGCATAAGGTAGGACAAGCCCTGATGTGTGTGGCATGTCCTAATAGTGAATTACTGCCATTTTCGTTTTTCACTATTGTAAGGCTACCTGTTCTCCATAGGCCAGAATGGGCTGTCAGAATTGTTACATTCTATGATCCTAACAGACCCAGGGAACATGGTAGAAATTCGAGTTTAGTATGCCTGAACTCAGAATAATAAAATACATCTTTTAGTAAAGTTTGTTTTAATATTCTGTGTTTGCAAATACCACTTTTAGAAAGTTGGTATTTGCTTGCCTGACCATTTCAGCCCGCCTCTGCTATGCTGTGTATCTGCCTGTCTGGTTGTGTGAGTGACAGGACTGGGGAAACCCAGAGGGGCAGGGCTAGGTAGCCTGGTGGTGAATAGGAAGATTGGCAGTCAGATGGGTGGGAGGAGTACACCTGGGCTCTGAATAGGGTTGTGCTCTGCTACCACAATGCTGGCGCCGCCTCCTGCGGAGCGGCTGATGTCTCTGCCCTGCACCCTGAATAGAAAGGCTGAGTCATGTCAACAGAGTGCTCAAGAACTGGTTTGGACTGGGCAAAGGCCCCTCTACCCCAGAGGAACAAAGGAATTAGGGGTATAAGTATTGGGACCCTGCTCCCAAGAAATTAGATCAGATCCTGCTGAAACAAGAAGAACCTCTGCCAGAAGAGAAGGAACTGGAAAAGCTGTAGGAGGAGTAACTGTCCCTGACCTGGGGGATTGGCCTGCAGTGGTTGCCTTGCTGCTGAAGGAGAGGAGAAAAGACTACAAAGACTTTTATTTCAACTTGTGCTTAAAGATCTCCAAGGGCTTGAACTGAGCTTGCCCCCTGAACGAGGTCCCAGGACCAGTGGACTTCATCCCCAGCTCCCCAAAGTCTTTTGGAAGTGCCTGCTGAAGTTGTTGGGCCTTCTGAGGGACTGCGTGTCGCAAGGAGCTGGAAGCGCGACGCAAGGGAGAGAAGCGTATCGCCGTCGTAGCTGTTGCCGTCGCATCTCGCAGAGAGTGTCGCCGCTGCAGCATCGCATCGAGCGGAAGCGTCTCGCATCGTCCGGAAGTGTCTCGTCTCCACGGAGAAGCGTGCCGCCGTCGGAGCCGCGGTTGCCGCACCTCGCAGAAGGGGTGTCGCCGCTGCGGCATCGCATCGAGCGGAAGCGTCTCGCAACGTCGGAGAAGAGTGCCGCTGCCAAAGCCGCTGTCGTCGCATCTCGTCAAAGGTGACGCCGCTGTAGCTGACGCATCGAGTCGGGCCTTCTCGCAACCTCGGAGAAGCGTCACGCATCTGGAAGATCCCGTCTTTATTTCTTTTGCACCAAGAACTTCAACGCATCTGCATCGCTGCAACACTTTCGTTGCCCGGCGTGTCGCATCTAAGGTACATTGACTTAAAGTGTCGCATTTAAGAACTTGAGAGAAACTAAGCAACCTTTTACCAACTAAGCAACCGTATTGTGTATTTTTAATCGTTTAATGGTCTTGTGGTAATCCTATATAAACAATCCTTATTTTTAATATACCTATCTGTGTGGTGTCCATTTGTAGTGTTGTCACTGGGTTACTGTATGTGTTCACAAATGCTTAACCTATAACGCTCTGAGATAAGCCTTGTCTGCTCGCGCCAAGCTACCTAGAGGGTGAGCAGGGGTTATTTTAGGAGGGTAACCCCTTACCCTGACTAGAGGAAAGGTTCCCTGCTTGTCACAAGTACCTACCTGTGCCAACCAGAGAACCCGGATTCTAACCTTGCATCCTATTAACCCTGCTATGATGCATACTTTGAGTCATGCCAGGTGTTTATGAGGGGCTTTGATTGAGAGCTCTGGCACTGAGGCTGAAAGCAAAGCAAAGTGCCTGTCAATCGGTTGGCCTAGCTGCAGAGCACACAGAACAATAACATTCTGTTTAAATGTGTGTAAAGGGGGTACACATATTTAAAAATATTTACAAGGCAAAAGTAAAAGAAAATAAAGTGCTTAAACGTAAGTGAGTGAGGGTATGTTTGGGGTGGTGAATTGAGAAAGATGCGAGGAAGTGCATTCAAGGGAGAGTGAAAACAGGGTGATCAAGATGAAACAGATGAGGTTAAAGATGTGCAGATTTACAAGATGTGCAGAGAAAAATTGAATACATATCTCACAGAAAGTAACCATAATTGAAGGCCAATACTCCTTCCACAGACCTCATTAATATTTAACTCACAGTCTCACAATTTCAGAATTGAAACTTTTCCAATGTTAACATTTTTACAAGAAATTAATTTTGTTACACATTTATCTTCCAATCAAAGACCTGTTTGCACTTATTTTATATTTGACTGATTGCTGACAGAATGTGCGGGTGCTTCCCGAAGACTGGTTAGAGCATTTTCTTCCAAAGTTGAAGCTGATCTCAGTACAATACACTTGGCAAGCACATACTTTAGAGGGCCTGAAAGTGTTGCACTGTACAATTTTCACATTACAGTAACTGTTTAACATATGAATGCAATAATATATGGGGTCGTTTTTATTGTTTTTAATTTTTCAAGCCTGTATGCTCCCAGTGCTATATAAACCTTATTCTCCCACCAAATTAATTTGCTTTAAATTGCACCGTTTGCCTATCTGTTTTTAAATTTTTGCTCAGGAGGAGTACCCCCCTGGACTTCATGTTTGTCTTACCTAACTTTATGCCTCACCACTTTCAAATGTCACCAGCCACTATTTTCACCTTCTAATATCAAAAACTCAATGAAAAGAAAACAAACAACTAAGTCAAATCCATTTCAAAGCACACATTTCAAAAGCTACCATCCATCCCATCATTTACTTCAACATAGACATTTAATTGTGAACATGCAGTACTCAGGGCAAAATAATTGGGTAATACTTTAGATAAAAAATGATGAACATAAAACAAAATTACAAGAAAAAACAGCATCAATGCAACAATTAAAGAACCATAACAGATTGGACAGAACTAAAAGTTATTGATAGAGCTATGAGAGGATGTCATATCTGACAAATGCACTTAAACAGCTGGGATCCACCCTGCATGGACAGTCAGTGACAAGCCCAAAGAAGCACAAGGCACACCACTTATCAAGAAACCATAGGTGAACCAAAAAGACTTTCAGAACTTTAGTCTAATTTTCAATCTAATATTTCTAAGGAAAATAATGTAAAATATAATAAGCAATCAGCCACTCAAAATAGCAAAAGTAAACCTCAAACATAGCTACCACTCAGGTTTTGAAAAAGGTTGGATGACATTTCCTTTATGCCACTATAAGCTTGTGTAATTTTCAGCATTGCATGTTTCGAATGTGATATGCAATGGAAAATATTATGCATGGAGGCGAGTGTAGTAAAAGGGATTTTGTTTTGGTATAAATCCTATTGCAGGAGCATAGGAATAACCTAAATTAACAAAAAGTGAGAGGCTGTTGTTAAAATATTAAGTAGGAAGTTCGTTCTGAGCTGAATTTGTATCCAGAAGACTGTTTGACAAACATTTATTTATTGATCAATTTTTTACAGGGTAAATGGCGTACAGAGTGAGGCTACTGTACAGATAATGTAAATGTATTCTTCCTTTCTTGAAGAATCTTCCCTCAAGTTGATGAGAGCTTGCGATGAAAAGTCTGGGGCCAAGGAATATTTTTGCAGTCTGGGGCCAAGGAATATTTGTGCAGTTGAGGTTCAGAAGACCTATGAGACTGATGTGAGAACCTCCGTAGTTATCGAGGCAGCCGTCAATGAGAGATTTGTGATGTGAGAAGCTGCATCAGAGAAGCTTTTCACAATGGCAGTTCTGATGTGGGCTGCAGAGTCGATGCAGAGTACTTACGCTGGGAGAACCCTTGCAGCAGAGGTGATTTATGGGTCTTGCACTGCAAAGAAGATGTGTTGGTTCTGCTGGGTCCACAGATGGGCTGGCAGAGCACCTTTAAGCCCGCTTCCAAGTGACAAGGCCTGGGAAGGTACCACTTACAGTGGTAGGATTCACAGAAGCAGAATCCAAGTGCTGAGTTCATGGTTGTGGTAGTCTTCATTTCCTGATGCATCTAGTCAGGAGGCTAGACAATAAGCCCTTAGAATCACTTTGGGGTCCTGGGTTCAACAGATAAAGGTACTTTCCTTCTCAAATGGGCAAGAGGGCAGCAGGCAACGAGTGATCAAAGCAAAGCAGCAGTCCAGCAAGGCAGTAAATGGTAAATAAATGTTTATTGTTTTAGTTCATTAAAACCATAACAATTTGTCTCTAATATAAAGAATCAACAGTAAAATGTCATTTTCCTTAAAACCTAAAAAGCTTTACATTCTCAGTTATTAATACACAAGAGTATACAAGAGTATGTAGCATACAGGTAACACGTTCTGAGTGCTAGTTGATTAATGTTCCACTGTACAATCAAAGGGTTACATTTCAGGCTTGATTCTAAAATGACAGACAATCTCACTTGAATTTCGTGTGAGGTAAAGTATTTAACATATTGGGGTGATAGCTAGCTCTTGTTTTTAATGTCCGCTCATGAGAGTTAAGAAACGTTATCAATTTACAGTTCATTAGAGTGTCAGTCGGGTCCAGACCTGCTATTATAGCTGATCTGCAGGTCCTTATTCTTCTGGTGTTCAGCGCATTCCTCAATAAAGTGACTTGTGCTGTGCCAAGTTTGGGACATATGCAGATTAAGTGGATGAAATCCTCCTTGTTGCTGCTGCATTCTGTCGGCCCTTAATGAACCCAGGTTGGCTGTTCTGCGATGGTAGGAAGTTTGCTGAAGCGAAGGGCCATCAGTGGTTGCTTTCAATAGATCGAGAATGTAATGTTTAGGTATGGTGCCAGCGCGAGGTTCTTGTAGTTATTGATCACCATCCAAACATTCTCTTGCTGAAGGTGTTTTTGTCAATTAACAAGGAATTACATTTTGCAGATTTGTTTATGGCTTGTTAGTGTTCAAAAGCTTGCTTGTGCAAGTTGTTATTAGTGATTTTTAGATATATTGATTGTATGGTGATTTTTTTTGTTTTCTAATTCCTCCCACAGAGCTTTGTTCAACACCGAGTCTGCTTTGTTTTGTTTCAGTTGGTACCATAGCTTAATAGTTGCATACATCCTCCCTAGAGTTTCGTTTATTAAGCCAAATTCCAGTCTAACCTGTGCTGGTGATGTGAACTGATGTATCTGGAATACCTTTTTGTATGTTGAGACTAGTTATTTGTTCAAAAGTTCAGAATCTTTACCGTGTAGAGCAATACTGGTGTATGTTAGTGTTGGAAGGATTTTGGCAATTATCACTGTGAGCAAAGGTTTGTATGATGGCCCCTTCATTTTTTTTGCTAGGGTCCTGAAGGCATACGTTAGTGTATTTGTTCTCTGTGGCATATAAGCTTTCTGCTCTCGATGGTTCTGCCTATTGTCCATATAAAAACCCAGGTATTTGTAGTTAGATACTTCCTCTAGCAGGTTACCCTCAAATTGTATGTTCTGCTTGGCTGTTGGGCAGTTACTGATTAGCATTGTCTTGCTTTTCGATGTATTCGTTTCTAGTCTATTAGTTGTTATATATTCCAACATGCCTTTGAGTGACCTGCGGATGCCAATCTTGGATGGGAGTTGATCTTGTGGAGCTGGTGTGCCAGGTCCACCATGAACAGATTAAAAAGGTGCGAAGCCAGCAGGCACCCTTGTTTTAGTCCTTTAGTAGTGATCACCTCTCTTGTTAGTCTTGAGCCATCTCCCAGCTTTGCTCTCATCCATGTGTTGGAACAAAGAAGCAGTATCCCTTTGAATATTCTCTAGGGAATTTTCCAAGCTTTCAGCTTTTCCCATTGGAGGTGATGGTCCACACTATGAAATGCAGCCTTAAGGTCTATGAAGCGAAGGTGCAGCTGTTGTTTTCTCCATTTATACTTGTCTGCAATTAAGGAAAGTGTTTGTGATTGTCCCAATTCCTTTTCTGAAACCTGTCTGGTTGACGGGAATCAAATTGACCAGGTCTTCCTGCAGTGGCGACTGGTGGATTTTATAAGTGGTGCGGAGGTAATCTTTGACCAGAGTGTAATTTGTGACTGACCAAAGAGCACATGCCTGAAATTTAAAAAGGGGAATATGTGCCTGTGTGTGGGGTCAGGGGAGTTTCTTCCTATTAGAACATTTTTTAAAAAATGGATTGAAGTGGGTGGGTTTTACAGCATACATATGCTTCAAAATTTTGAATTAAAAGTGATCACAATGGGGCATTTTGCAGGACAAGAAACATTAGAAGCGTGCCAAGAAATACCCCAAGAATAACATTTGTCTGTTAGTAAAATGCTCTACAACCCCCAAGACAATCACAACCTCCCACTCCCAAAAATAGGCACCCCAAGCGTTGCCTTTCTGTAAAGCTAATGAGCCCCTTGGCCTTCATTTGAACTAGAAAATATAGCAATAATCACGGTATAGCGGACCTTCGGGTCTCTGGGCCCTGGTGTCACTGCGCCTGCTGCACAAATGGGTTCCTTGCCATCATAGAAGATGCCAGTGTATTGGTAGCAGCTGAAGTCCCCAATCATCAACTCCTGTAGGTAGACGACATTGCGGTCTATATGTTGTATACTGGAACATATATTTGTCTATTTAGACTTTTAATTGCAGAACTGCAATTACAGGTAAAGAACTGTGCAAGAAAACACCAGAACTTGGCGAGCTGCTCACGCATGACTTTTAAGAGCAATGCACAGTGCCAGAGTATGTTTGTAACATGGCTGCACCATTGCAGGAAGTTTTTATTTATATATACACATATATAGCGGAAACTCAATGCGTTGTACATGGGCACCCTAGCAGTAACATTACACTAGGTTGGAATTGATTCTTTTGGAGTGTGGGGTATATACAGGAGATTAAGTGATTTGGCCAGAATCGCAGGAGGTTAACCAGTCGCTAGGGCTCGAACCTGGTTGCCGGCAGCTCTGTCCTAAAGCCCCATTGTCTCCCATTTGAATGTGATTTAGTGTTTAAATGTGAGATGAGGGCTTCCAAATATTCACATGTGAAATAACACAAACACATATTCCATACTGCTGATTCTCAAATCACAGGTCGCAAATAGCTCCCCTCTCATCCCCCAATCGACGTTTGGCACAAGAGTAGCACGACCCTAAATCCGACCCTGCTTTACAACACACATGAATCAAGGCAGGTGTTTAATTTGCACAATCTTACAGGGATCCTAGTGGTCCTCTAGGGCGCATACAGGCAACTAGCTCCGGAGGCAGCCTTCGTGTGCTACTTCTGAATAGTCTCACAGTCACAAACTAGAAGTAAAGACGGCGCTATCAAAACAATTAACTGAATTTTTCCAAAAAAACGCTTTTTAGTTTTTTTTATAGTTCATCAAAATACATCATTTAAAAAATCATTTAAAAAAAGCTACGCTTTAGGCAAACCTCAGAACATTGTTTTTGGTGCTACACCCTCAAACCAGTAGCATAGCCCTGGTGGAACATATACAATAAGTATGTGTAGTTTCTCTTGCAGTGAAAGTTAATACAACATTTTAAACATGAACACTGATGCTTGAGACACCATGTTCATTTAGGACAGTGCCGAATGCAGCATGTACTAGGCCGGAGCTCAGAGACGGGACTGCTCTGAAAAGTACCTGCATTACTCACCGATTCAGTCCTCCTTGCAGCACTCGGCGATGAGACAGCACGTGAGGAAGGGGAGTCACTTACTCGGATGACTACAATCTGCAACTGCCTGTGCTTTTTGGGGGTTCCGTGAGCTTAATTATGTGTCAGGCAGCACTGTAGGAAGGACAGACAGGGACTTGCACGGTGCTTCGCGGGCAGGCAGCACTCTGCAGTGCAGCAGAGAGGCTGATAGAGCAGACCTGGTGTTCCGTGCTTGTACACCGAACGGTTCCTTCCGTTCGTCTGCCCAGCACAACAATAAACTTGCACTGTCTGATAACAAAACCACCAGTGCAGACAGGACAGCATGACTGACGTGGCTGGCGAACATGCTCCAAGGACATGGACATACTACTGTGAAGAGTATACAAGACACTCTTCACCATTAATACAGCACCCATCACCTCTACGTCCCTCGTCATCGACCCAGTCATCACTAATGAGGTATTCCACATGACAGGAAACAAAACAGGAAACGCTTTTAGGCTCCACCCACCCTCCCGTCAGGGGCTATAAGTACTTAGCCAACCAAAAGCACATCCTGTTTTGTTTCCTGTCAGTGGATCTGTCGGGGACGCTGGGGTAGGTGCTGGGCACTTACTGCTTCAAGTTGGCGCTGCTGGACCTTCGTGGGACTTCCTTGAGTCGGGCTGCTGGGCTTCCTGGACTCTTCAGGCTCCTGGTTGCTGGTCCTGCTGGGCTGTACTGGCTTCCTGGGTTCCTGCTGCTGCTGCTCCTGTCGTAGTGCGTGAGTCCTTCCCAGTGTCCTCCGGTTCTGGTTTTGGGCTCGGGCTTTGGGGGGAACGGTGTGAGCCGCTCTGACCTGTTGGTTTTGATCTTCGTCTCGTGCATGTTCATTCCCTGGTTTTTTACAGTCACTGTCGGGAGCTCCGGGCGCTTCTTTTGATGGCTGCCTCTGTGGTTGGAGCGCCCGGGTTGGGGTCCGGGCGCTCCCTGCTGTGTCTTGTATTGTATTGTATTGTATTGGATGCAATATTTGTAAAGCGCATCAAACACCCAACGGGTACCTCGGCGCTACAGTACAAGATTCAATATCAAGTGGTAGAGAAAGGAACGAAGCTTAGTTCAGATGGAGCACTTCCAGAGCTATCAAGCTCTAGGAAACAGCCATGTTTTAATCTGTTTTCTAAACTGCAAAAGATCATTGGATTGTCGAAGCTAAAGGCCATACTCCCTGCCTTGGCTCTTCAAATCTTGAGAACTTTCACCAAGTGAGCAGTGGCGGAGCCAAGACATCTCGTAGGTGTATACCAAGTGAAGATCTCTTGAAGGGGTAAGGGACCAAGGCCATGTAATGCCTTAAAAACCAGGCATAGGGACTTAAATTGCACCCTTTGCATTAACGACAGCCAATGAAGCTCTGCAAGGGCCAGCGAGCCTGATGAACGTCGTGGTTTCATCAGAGACAGTTTAGCCGCCATAGTTTGTACTCTTTGGAGACGTTCAATCAGAAATTTAGGGGCCCCCAGCAGTAGAGCATTACAATAATCTAATCTACTGAGGATAATACCACCAACGACCAGTGCTCTGGCCGTCTCTGGTAGTAACAGAAGAATCTTCTTCAGGGCCCTGATCAAAGCAAAACAAGACCCCACCACCTTGTTTACATGTATCTCCAAACTTAAAGTAGCGGCAAACGTTACTCCCAAGTTGCGTACAGCTTTAGCCAGTACCAAAGTAGCCATAGAGGAAGAGGACCAAAAATTTCCAGGAAAGGGGGGAGGAACCCTTCCCATGGTACAATATAAGACTTCAGTCTTATCCGAATTGAACTGGAGAGAATTAACTCTTAGCCAGTGCGCAGTGTCCCGCATACAGTCATGAAAGGCAGTCAGCGGGATCGACTGGTGTCCCTCCAAAGAGAAGAAGATTTGGGTGTCGTCGGCATAGTTCACCAGTCTCATGCCATGCGCCTTCATGATTTCAATCAGGGGTCGCATATACACATTAAAAAGAATAGGGCTTATCGCCGATCCCTGTGGGACGCCATGACAGACACTGGAGAACTTAGATTGAAACGACGGAAGAGAGACCGCCTGGCACCTATCAGAAAGATAGGAGCGGAACCATTCAAGGGCCATTCCTGACACTCCATCTTCTTCTAACCTGGTCAGCAAAATATCATGGTTGACCGTATCGTAAGCGGGGGACAGGTCAAGCAAAATAAGAATTCCAGACTGCCCCCTGTCCGCCCGCAATCGGAGATCGTCTAATACGGTCACCAGAGCAGTCTCAGTTCCATGGCCAGGTCGAAAACCAAACTGGACATCATCCAGCTTGAAATTGGATTCCAGGAACTGAGACAAGGTTTTGCTGACCAGTCGTTCAATGATTTTTATCGGATAAGGGAGAAGAGAGATAGGTCTATAGTTAGCAGCGCAGGTCGGGTCCAGAGTTATTTTTTTCAAAAGTGGAGTAATCACTGCTTGTTTCCAGCAAACTGGTACCGACCCAGAGGCCAAAGAGCCATTACAGATCTGAAGAGAGGAAAGAGCTCAGAGCCTAGCTCCTTCCAGATTTTGTGCGGAAGAGGATCCAAGGGGGACCCTGAAGACACACTTGCAGCAGTTCTGTAAAAGGTCTCCTCCGAGACTGGCTCAAAATGGTTCATGACAGGCATCAAGCACATCTCTGTACTTCTTACCTTTTCCAGTTTTATTGCTTCATTGATTACAATCATAAGGCCCTCTTTCCTGGGAGGAACAGGCGTCTTTAACCCATCAATGATGTTATACATTTTTTCCATAAAGAAAGTTGCTACACTATCGCACAGGACTTGGGTAGGCATAATTTTGGATTGTATGCACTCAGGGGCCGTCATATCTTTCACTATTTTAAAAATTGTTCGATAATTATTTTTTGAGTTTAAAATAATATTGGAAAAATATTGAGATTTAGCCAAATCTATTTCCTTCCTATATTCCCTTAACACAGCTTTCCAGGAGGACTTGCCCTCATCTGAGTAAGTCCTTCTCCATTTCCTCTCGGCTTGCCGGCAACACAATTTCAAAGATTTGAGAGGATCGTTGTACCAGCAGGCAGATGGCCTACCTATCTTCTTACAGTTTTTCACAGGGGCAATTTGGTCAAGCTGGCTTTTAATCTGATCACAGAGGTCAGTATATTTATCTTCCACTGTTCTTTCATTATTAAAGTTATTCTCAAAAGAGAATACCAAAGAAGAACTAGTCTTCCTCTTAAGGAGTTTCTTCCAATCTCTGCTCTCAAACATCCTTGCCTCTCTGGTGGCGGGCTGTACTCTTCTGATGTCAAGTATCTGGAACTTGACCAGATGGTGATCGGACCAGCCGATCGGGAGGATCTCTACTACTCCCAAAGCCTGTTCCTTGGGGAAGATTAGATCCAGCATATTTCCTCCCCAATGGTTAGCCTCACTGATCCACTGGCGCAGTTCCAAACTTTCAGAGGCCTGAGTAAGATTGCTAAGGCTAAAATCCAGAGTTCCATTGCACCATAGATTAAAATCGCCCATAATAAGCAGATTAGCGTGGGTGATGGCCAAATTGCAAATAACATCTATTAGACCCTGCAGGTGAGATGGACCCACTATTCCTGGTGGTCTATAGCAGACAATGCCCGCCAACAAACAACCTTTAGGATCTTTGAGTGAGAAACCAAAAATTTCAAAGCCCTCCACTTCATCAATCTCCAACTGGGTGAAGTTCAGGGCCTCCCGAAAGATGATCCCCACTCCACCTCCTCGTCCTCTCTTTCGAGGCTTATGTAAGATTTTATAGCCCAAAGGACATGCCAAACCCAGTTCTACCTCCAGGCCTAAGTGGGTCCAGGTTTCTGTCATAAAAAGGACATCTAGACAATGGAATTTGAGCAGCAGTTGGATCTCCACCTGATGTTTTGGCAGAGATCTGACATTGAGCTACCCTCCCAGTATGGCGTCTTTCCTGATAAAGTCAATCTAAGTGTCTGCTGTGCCCCCAAATGGGGTATACTGATCCTATTACTCTCTGACTTACCGATCTGCTTTAGCGCCTCACTAGAGTAGCTAATTCTTTTCTTATTACCATCACTCCCTTTGCCATCTCGGGCAGCATGGCTGGCGCTGTGCGGGGCCAGTGTGCAGACAGGCGCAGACGGGTTTGCCTTAGGCGCGCCATCGGCGCGCCCGCGGCGCGCCTGCTGCGCGGCCACGCCAGCGTGCTTCTTAAATAGGGCAGGGTGAGAAAAAACAACTAGACTGCTGAACTCGGTGTTAGCGGGGCCGCTTTTACAGGCGGAGACCGGGAGGTCGTTCTAAGGCTGAAAATAGCGTGGCTATGGCTCCAAAAGATTTTAGTTGTCATACAGGTCAGTAAACACAATCACAATTTTTAAAAACAATATAACATGTGCAAAGTTTGCAGTTAACGTTCCCCCCACCATGTAATAGTCAGAACAAGTAGCGTTAGTGCGCGGCCACGCCAGCGTGCTTCTTAAATAGGGCAGGGCGAGAAAAAACAACTAGACTGCTGACCTCGGTGTTAGCGGGCCGCTTTTACAGGCGGACACCGCGAGGTCGTTCTAAGGCTGAAAATACCGTGGCTATGGCTCCAAATGATTTTAGTTGTCATACAGGTCAGTAAACACAATCACAATTTTTAAAAACAATATAACATGTGCAAAGTTTGCAGTTAACGTTCCCCCCACCATGTAATAGTCAGATCAAGTAGCGTTAGCGCACGGCCACGCCAGCGTGCTTCTTAAATAGAGCAGGGCGAGAAAAAACAACTAGGCTGCTAACCTCAGTGTTAGCGGGGCCGCTTTTACATGCGGACACCTATTTCTGTAACGTTCAAAATAATATACCACAATCAAGGAAGGAACTGGTTTGGTCAACAGTTTAACCCATAGTAATTAGGTTGCCTTTTGATTTGTCATAGTTTTGTGTAAAAGTTTTAATCATTCATGTGAAGAACCAGAACCTTTTGGGCCTGGCGGCACAGGGTACGCCTTAATCTCTGGGGTTCTCCTGCTCAGCTACACAGAGACACGGGACACTCTGTTAGGCGTTAGAAGATCGGATTTATTAGCTGCAGCTAGTACAGTTATCCCAGAAGTACATGAGGTAGGTTCTCAGGAGACTGCCACTTCACTCCGTGGCGCACAATCTTATATAGTACATATGTGAAATATACATTAACCAAATACAAACCCAAAACATATAAGAAAGAGCCAATAAGAAAAGTTGGAAAACAGAACAGAACCAATAGAAAAGGTTTGAAAATAAAGTATCAGATAACTCGAAGAAGCCTCTCCTCCGACTGTGTTTGTCACCCCTCCCTCGAACTAATTCATTAACAGATCTGCAACCAACTTGCAGGTGGCGAGATACGTTTGTGTGTTTTGGAGGGCAGTTGTGAAACGAGAAGATGCTAGCAGAGGACAGCGAAGGCCAGACGATAAGATTAAGTCAGAAGATAATAGTGTGAACTAACAGATAGTTGAGACGGTAATTAGGAAAACCAGACAGGGATTAGTGTACTCGGCCAGTCCTAACACCAGCTTTGTAAATAGAGGCAGAAGGCTTATTTCCACACGAAGCTGCAGGAAAAGCAGAATAGACTTTGTTCGCCGTGCTGCCTGAGTGAGGGCAACACAAAATGGCGGCGCAGCACAAAATGGCGGGTCGATTCGATCACGATCGAAAACCGAATTTTCTCAGAGCCTCCTTTTGCCAGAACTCAGTCAAGATACATAGACTCACGTTAATCTGAGTCAATGTCGATGGCCATGAGGTCATCGAGCTGTTGCTGTAGCATCATTCTAATATTCTCTGTTCTTTGTGATTTGGGTTTAGGGATGCACATAGTAGCACAAAGGTCGCAGATGGCGGGACCACAGTGCATACAAAGGCAACAAGAGAAAATGATGGTCAAAACTACTCCAAGGAATGTCAATGCCTTCCAACCCCATTTGTACAGTAGTCCCCAAAACCACTCCAATAATGACCAATCTCCTTCGTCCTGATGAATCGACTCAGAGATTATATGTAACTTAGAGATAGCTTGGTATACTGTCGGAGCGTCATCAGGTATGAAAATACAGCAACTTGACCCGATCAATTTGCATTCTCCACCACGATCCGCAAGAACAAAATCTAAGGCAACTCGGTTTTGTAAGGTCATAAAACGATCCGCCTGTAGTTCTGCCGTGATATTACTTAAGGCTCCTACAGTGATGTCTATTGTGGTTTCTACGACATGAACCAGTCGCCTTATATTTCTGCTGTTGGCCATTGGACCCCAAAAAGTAGGAAATCCTTGAGGAAATCTCCTCCCTCTTGTCCTGCTGTGTCTTTAGAATCAATAATCCCTCTGCCATATCTGTTTCGATGATAGTTTGCAGAAGCGGTGTATGTGGGGGGAAGAAGGAAAGCTATATAACAGGTAGCAGAAAAACCCGTTGGCAACCACGTGTAAGCCCTATTGTGGCAGATAAAATACGTGCCTTGAGATGGCACTAGAGGTGGCGAGTTCTGGGAGTAGACGTATGTGTGGGAACAGTTGTTTCTTTGTATGATGTCAGAAAACTGACCATTTATTTGCAGACAGAAATTTCCCTGATGAGGAATAGTCCAAATCAGTAGAGATTTTCTTTGTTTAACCTTATCACTAAGGCTAGTGACATAATGGGTGACGTTCCAGTTAGTGTACGCTTTCCTTTCGTCAACGGAAATCTTACTATTTTCCATGATTTTAGCCATAGCTACCATTTCCTTTATCAAAGAACTATGACTAAAATCCGGACCACCAATATATGAACTAACGGATCGTCTGAATTTGCTTTGATAGGCATTGGAGAAGATAACAAAATAAGCCCAAGCAGAACCCTCATAAGAAAACGGAAGAACTAAATATGGCATTCCTATTTCTGAGGTATGTGGCATAAGTCCACATACCCAACAGTCAGTTGTGTTGATCACTAATTGGTGTTGATGTAATAACTGGACAAAGGAATTGTTATAATATTCAGTCCTTCTAATGAGTTCATGTTGAGGAAGGGTATGAAATAGATGTGGAGAGACAGTAGAAGAAGACGAAGAGGTAGAAGGAGAGACAACTTTTTGCTGCAGAGCATAAATAGTCTAATTTATAAACGCCAAAAGGATACACAATAATATAATAATACATAAGGTTATACTAAAACGACTGTACATTAATTTACAGGATTCTTTTTTCCTTTCATCCTTTCTCTCTCTTTTGCCTAGTGTAGTTTCCATCGTTCTAATGGATGCTCACGGCAATCTTCCTCGATCACTTAATTATGATTATCTGCCGTCCTATGACACTGCAAGTCCTGCAGGCCTATTGCCACTACTCAGGTCACAATCAAGACTCCTACCGTGACCCTGCAACCGGGATAGAATACTACATAGGAGAGAGAAAAATCTTAAGTGTTCTTTGGTCTAGGTCTCAGATTATAATGTTCTTTATCAGGTACAGGTTGGTCTAGAAACAATGTTCGCGGATTTGTCGTATTCAAGCAACGATATGGTGTTATTATCGCTTCCTGAAGAATGTTGTTGTTCTCTTTCTCAGACAATGTTCCATTCAGGTGTGCATCACTAAAAGGTACGATTTTTGGAACCTTCTCACTCTCAGAGTCACCAATGCCCCTACGGACCCATTGATCGAAGTGTAGAGGCAAAGGCACTTTCTTACAATGCACGCCGTGAATCCAATTTTTCTTTCCTTCGACTTTGACTGCTGTTCTCGTCACAAAAAGTACCAAACGAGGCTCCCTCCACCTGGGCTCCAAATTTTTCATCCTTTGGAAATTCTTTATACACACCCAGTCACCTGGTCGGATGGAATGCCCTGGGTCTGTGGAAGCCTCTGGTAAAGCACTCTGAACCTGTTGATGGAGAACACGCAATTTAGTTGTAAGTTCATGCAAGTAGTCAATCAACATTGGATATGGCAAGTCTGAGTATTTCTTAGGGCGAGGGACTCCCCATATATTAGCTGGGCGCCCAAAGACCACTTCATAAGGGCTAAGTCCCAAACGAGAGTGCACAGCAGTTCTGGTGGACAGGAGAGCCAGTGGTAAAGCATCGGGCTAATTAAGTCCTGTACCAGCCTTCACTTTCGCTAGTTTGAGCTTCAAAGTTCCGTTGTAGCATTCCACTAAACCTGCTGACTGTGGATGGTGTGCCGCATGGAACTTTTGCTTGATACCAAAACCCGCACAAACTTTTTGCATGACTTGGCCCACAAATTCGCTCCCATTGTCACTCCAGACAATGCGCGGCAAACCAAACCTGGGGAAAAATTCTTTCAGTAGAATTTTGGCTGTGGATAAGGCTGTATTGACTTTTAGAGGGTATGCTTCTATCCACCTAGAAAAGGCGCATACCACCACCAGAACATATTTGAGGTTGTTGCATCGTTCCATGTGAATGTAATCGATCTGCAACACCTCAAATGGATATGTCGGAGGAGCAAAGTGACCCGCTGGAGTTGGGGTTCCCTTTCCCGGGTTGTACTTCAAACAAACAATACAATGTTTCTCTTGTTTTTCTTTTTCTTCTTTATCTCTGTTTTCATAATATTGTGCAGTAGCCAATATCTGGGCAGAAGAAGAAACAGCCCATGAACTTTCTGAATCTTTCAATTTGTGTGACAGCTCGGGAAGCAAATTAAATACAAATTTGTCCACAAATAATCGCTGTCCACCCTCTGTAGCCATATCTTGATCACTGTGATCAATAAATGTCTCCTCAAAACGAGTAAAGAAATCAGAGATACTTTCATATTTCTTTTGTTGGCATGCCGCTAATTTATCCCAATTAATTCTCAATGCAGGCATCATCGTTTTCATTAATGTAATAATCCTGCCAGGGAGTTCTGAAATCAAAGCATCAGGCTTCGCACCACCCACTTGGTCTCTATCTGCGGCAGTTATAGTATCCCAATCAGCACCTAATTCCTGTGCGTGATTCTCCTTACGAATCCTAGCCCATAATGTCTGTGGGACTACATTTCCCATCAACATATCGATATCAGCTAGATTCATAATGCAAGCGTCAACTGTCTGTGATAATTCTTTATAATAACCCGCAGGGTTTTTACGAGGATCCGGTAGAGTCTGTTTAAGGGCTAAAACTTCGCATCTCTTCCAGGGGACATGTACCCATATACGTTGAAAATGAGCGGGAATTGCTGGATTAACACCTTGAGCTGCAACTTCTTCCTTCCATACTAGAGGAACCTCTCTCATGGGATAATTTTTCAGTGTCAGTCTAACCGACGGATCGGAATCAAGGAAAGTCTGAGAGGACAATAAGTTTCTTAAGGAAATAAGTGTCCTTACAGCGTTTTCAACTTTGGAACCCACAATAAGTCCTTTATCAAAATCAGCCTGAACATCTAACAGACCCTGTGGAACCGAATTCAAATTCATATCCTCCCATTCTTTAATGAGAGTATCACACATTATATCGAAAACATATCTTTGCGTGGGTGCATTCCATTGTGAGAAGGTAGGCATAATATCGGGCACACTGTATCGGGGACACTTTTTGATCCATTTTCGTGCGAGAGATTCCAAATGTTCTCGTTCTTCGGCAGCTGGGAATTGACTACGAGATTGTCTTTGAGAAAAAGCCGGAGATACATTAAAAGCTTCAAAGAAAGGAGATAGAATACCAGAGACAGTGTCCGTGAGTCGCCTACACACAGATGGAGAGCTGGACATGAGGATAGGAGACAAGGTATTAGACGAACTAACAGAAGGAGAACCGGTAATTGCAGGAGGTGCAGAAGGCAAAGGAGATCGAAGATCAGGAGATGAGGGCAAAGAAGTCGAAGTTAATGGTAAAACTGGCAGAGGCGGTAATACTGGAGGAGGCAAATGCAGAAGAGCCGGAACAGGCGGAGGTACTGCTGGCAGCTGAACAGGCTGTAACAACTGGGGTGCACTGGCACCTTGTGCATAGGGCAGAGGCAATCTCAATAAATGAGACATTAGGGGATCTTCTTCTAAATCTTTCTTGTTATCGGAAGGGGAAACAGGCAACACCGGATAGCATTTATCTATCGCCATACAATGCTGTCTCTCTGAAATTTCCGTCGCATTATAAATTTCATCATCTTTAAATCGTTGGGCAGCCTGTATAATTTTCATACCCTGTGCTTTCCTATCTCGTTTTGTTTGCTTAATATCTCTCTGTTTGGCTTCCTTACGCCAAAGGCGGAAAGAGTCAAACATTGCCGGCCGGGCTTTTCTTTTGAATAAAACTGCTTCTAAATTATCTAGCACATCAGGCTCAAAACTACCATTTTCTGGCCATTTTAAAACACCATCTTTCTTCGTGTATCGGGTCCATGCCTCGATAAAGGCAATGGGGCCAATACCCTGTTTTGAATAGAGCTCGTATGTGGGAGTTCCAACCGAAGGAATCGGACAAGAGTCCTCAAGCCGGGAGTCCCTATTACAACCAAAGCAACAAAGTTTTCCAAACTTAGTCAGACCAGGCATCTCGTGATTTCACCGGACTATTCACAAACTTCAAGGGGGTAAAACTCAGTTTACGCAGCACAAATGCACTTACCCCTCGGCTTCGGCTATTGCAATAGTCGAATCTAAGGACCAAAGGACCAAAGGAACAAAGGAACAAAATTGTGGGAGCGACCTACCAAATAATACTTAACTAAGGATGTCTTCTCATGCCAATAGAGGCATCTCGCCTTACCATACATCACCAAAGGAAGGGCCAAGGCAGGGCGGCAGTCAGGGCAGCAGTCGTCTGTAGCCGTCAGGAAGGAGTACCCACGCTGAAAAAGACCTTCGGACCACTTTCGACATACAGGGGTCGCTTGACGTGGCTCGTGAATCCTCCAGAATTTTCTTGTGGGGTTCCTCACGACCTTCAGGCAGAACCGGTACCACTGAAGCCGCCCCACATTGGGCGCCAGTTGAAGAACCAGAACCTTTTGGGCCTGGCGGCGCAGGGTATGCCTTAATCTCCGGGGTTCTCCTGCTCAGCTACACAGAGACACGGGACACTCTGTTAGGCGTTAGAAGATCGGATTTATTAGCTGCAGCTAGTACAGTTATCCCAGAAGTACACGTGGTAGGTTCTCAGGAGACTGCCACTTCACTCCGAGGTGCACAATCTTATATAGTACATATGTGAAATATACATTAACCAAATACACACCCAAAACATATAAGAAAGAGCCAATAAGAAAAGTTGGAAAACAGAACAGAACCAATAGAAAAGGTTTGAAAATAAAGTATCAGATAACTCGAAGAAGCCTCTCCTCCGACTGTGTTTGTCACCCCTCCCTCGAACTAATTCATTAACTGATCTGCAACCAACTTGCAGGTGGTGAGATATGTTTGTGTGTTTTGGAGGACAGTTGTGAAACGAGAGAATGCTAGCAGAGGACAGCGAAGGCCAGACGATAAGATTAAGTCAGAAGAGAATAGTGTGAACCAACAGATAGTTGAGACGGGAATTAGAAAAACTAGACAGGGATTAGTGTACTCAGCCAGTCCTAACACCAGCTTTGTAAATAGAGGCAGAAGGCTTATTTCGACACGAAGCTGCAGGAAAAGCAGAATAGACTTTGTTCGCCGTGCTGCCTGAGTGAGGGCAACACAAAATGGCGGCGGAGCACAAAATGGCGGGTCGATTCGATCACGATCGAAAACCGAATTTTCTCACATGCAATAAACATATTTATTTGTATTGACTGAACAGATTATTCCTTCTTCTGAAAACAAGTCTCAGGCTTCATCAAGAGATCGTGCCCTCAAAAAAGTAAATCTGTACTGCTTTATTGGATCAGCGGTGCAAACAAGGACTATCTATTTTCATTTATTTTTCAGAACCAGATGTCTCTGTTTATACAAACTGGATGATAAAGAAATTAATTGAATTAAAAGATGAAACATTGCCACTTCAAGATCAAAGAATCGAAGTGCTGTCTTTATCAATGTCTGGAGAGTATCCTGGTGGATCTAAGTCCAGAAGCATGTCACAACTACAGCAGCAACAGCCACCAGTGTTAAAACAATCACCAATACAAGACACAACTGCTACTAAATCATCAACTGCATTACTTCAACCAACTTCTGCTATAGGTTGATTTCTGGAAATTGCAAGACTTAAACCTAGCACACAGGCATAGCCAACATACAATAGGGATCAAGAACCATTAATCGATTGGCATGAGGACAAGAAACAGTGGGCAGAACTAGTAGGCTGGAAATAACATATTATAATGTCCTGTAGCCTGTGTATCTTTCTAACTGGCTTTCAGGGCAGAGGTTACAAATGTCAGGGTCAGAAGAACCATTTTCTCTTTTTGAAACATGTTGAGACTAACTATGAAAAACATTACCCAACATTTCCAGAAGGCATGACTGTGGATATCGGTGAATTCTTAGACACGTCAAATGTGGACAGTCAGTTTTGTATTCAACTTATTACACCATAGCAATCGTTGCTGAAAAAAATGTCTTTTTATGTTTTAAATTGGTGTGCCAACAAATATAATTCAACTTAAATGGACCAGTGCTGAAGGTACAGATAGACAACCAATAAAAACAGGACCTTTTTGGCCTGGTGACTGGGTGGTGACAAAGACAACTTGTTCAGCCTTAAGGTCAACAATAGCCTTTGCAATGAACACTAACTACTGAGTCTCTAAATGATGCTTCCATTTCCAGAAAGAATGAGATTCCTCCCATGCTTTCATTCCCGCACTTAGCAGTCAGTGAAGATTCAGAGGACTACACTGCGTATGTGTGTGACTTTAAAAGAAAACAAGACGCACAGATACCTCACTGCTTGGAACACATGACTTGTATAAATTAATACATGGCAAAAATTATTCATGTTATTGATGGAATGGGCCTAGGTAAATGTGAATATTTTAATGTTATGATTATTGTGATGGATGAGAGGAGCTATCATTCTGGGTGCATGCCTCAACATGTTTCAGGGAATGTTACTGGAGTGATTTTTATTTACTGCAGGCCAGCATCTCATCGATCTTCTGAGACATCACAGTTTACCTTTATTCTAAGTCTCTACTTCATTTCCTTTTCATGTTTCACTGGTTTGTCTCTTTTTGGATGAAACTAAAATCGACATGTCCACTGTTAGACCTGTCAGCCATGTGCTGGTCTTCCCCTAGACTTTTAGCCTTTACCCTCCTATATTTGCTGGTATTTGTTTTTCCTGTCCTAAGAAATCTGTGCACTTTACACTGAGAACCAGTGCAAAAGTGCTTGTGCTCACTCCCTAAATCATGGTAATATTGCCTTACACTTGATTGGCATATTCAGTTCCTTATACATCCCTAGTAAAGTTGTATATGATATATCCAGGGTTTGTAAGTTAAATGCTACCAGTGAGCCTCTAGCACTTATTGTGCCATCCATGTAAGTAGCCTCTTAAAACATATCTTAGGTCTGCTATTGCAGCCTGCATGCATGTTCAACTGCCAATTCGACTTGGCAATATACCCCTTTGCCAAGCCATAAACTCCCCTTTTATTGTATATGCGTCACAACTAAGTTAGGCCTTAGGTAGCCTGTAGGGCATGGTGCTCTGTAGTTAAACATTTGGACATGTGCTTTTAAGTTTTACATGTCCTGGTAGTGAAAAACTCCTAAATTCATTTTTTACAAATTTGTAAGGTCCACTTCCCCCATAGTATAACATTGGTGCTAGACTTGGGGGTCTCTAGTTGGCACAGGTATGCACTTGTGACAAATAGGGACCCTCTCCCTAGTCAGGGTAAGGGGGTACACTCCTAAAATAACCCCTGCTCACCCCCTTGGTAGCGTGGCATGAGCAAACAGGCTTATCTCAGAGGCAGTGTGTAAAGCATTTGTGAACACATATAGTAACCAAGTGACAACACTACAGATGGACACCACACAGGTTTTATATCAAAAATAAGTATTCTTTATATAGATTTACCACAAGACCATTAAACGACAAAAATACACAATACTGTTACTTTATATGGTAGAATTTTGCTTAGTTCTCTTAAGTTCTTAGATGCGACACTTTAAGTCAATGTACCTTTTAGATGCGACACGCAGGGCAACAAAAGTGTTGCAACGATGTTGATGCGTTGAAGATTTTGGTGCAAAGAAATAAAGACGTGAAGATCTTCCAGATGCGGTACGCTTTTCCGATGTTGCGAGAAGACTTGACCTGATGCTTCAGCTGCAGCGGCGACACCCTTTACGCGATGCGACGAAAGCGGCCTTGGCAGCGACACTCTTCTCCGACGTTTGCGAGATGCTTCCGCTCGATGCGATGTTGCAGCGGCGACACCTCTTTACGCGATGCGACGACAGCAGCTCCAATGGCGGCACGCTTCTCCGTGGATGAGAGGTGCTTTTCTTGATGCGGTGCAATGCGACAGCTACGACGGCTGTGATGGCGACACGCTTCTTCCTCGATGCGAGACTCTTCTCTTGATGCAGTGCAATGCATCAGCTACGATGGCTGCGATGGCGACACGCTTCTTCGGTGTTGCGAGACACCTCCTGGATGATGCGAGATGCTTCCGCTCGATGTGATGCTGCAGCGGCGACACACTTTACGAGATGCCACGACAACAGCTCCCACGGTGGCACGCTTCTCCTTCTTGATTCGCGCTTCCAGCTCCTTGCGACACGCAGTCCCTCAGAAGGCCCAACAACAGGCACTTCCAAAGAACTCTGGGGAGCTGGGGGTGAAGTCTGTTGTTCCTGACACTTCAGCAGGAGGCAAGCTCTTTTCCAAGCCCTCGGAGATCCTTCACAAGTTGAGCAAAAGTACACACAAAGTTCCTTTCACCTCTCTTTGGCAGTAAGGCAACCACTGCAGGCCAATCCCCCGGATTCAGGGATAGTTTACACCTCAGCTTCTTCTGGTTCCTCCCTCAGCAGAGGTTCTTCTTGTTCTCCTAAAGTGATCTAAATTCTTGGGATCAGAGTCCCAATACTTATACCCCAAAATCCTTTGTCCTCTGAGGGCAGAGGGGACTTTGCCCAGTTCAAACCAGTTCATGAGCACTCTGTTTACCAGACTTCTCCTTTCCTTTCACAGTGTAGGGCAGAAACATCAGGCGCCCCACAGGGGGTGGAGCCAGCATTGTGGACGGCAGGTACAGCCCAGGAGCACTTTGTTGACAGGATTCCTTCTCTTCATTCACTGTGCAGGGCAGAGACATCAGCCGCTCCCCAGGAGATGGAGCCAGCATTGTGGAGGGAAGGCACAGCCCTATTCAGGTCCCAGGTGCAACTCCTCCCACCCATCTAGATGCAGATCTCTCTATTCACCACTGGGCTGACTCATCCTGTCTCTTGGAATTCCCCAGCCCTGTCACTCACAGAAACCAGACAAAGGAATACACAGCCTAGCAGAGGCAGGTTTGAATGGTTAGACAAGAAAATACCTACTTTCTAAACGTGGTATTTTCAAACAGAAAATGTTAAAACCAACTTCACTAAAAGATGTATTTTATCATCCTGAGTTCAGGCATACTAAATTCGAATTTCTACCATGTTCTCTGAGTCAGTTAGGACTATAAGATGTAATAACCAAACTACCCATTCTGGCCTATGGAGAACAGGTAGCCTTGCAATAGTGAAAAATGGCTGTAATTCACTATTAGAACATGTCACACACACCAGGGCATGTCCTACCTTATTCTTACAATGCAGCCTGCCCTTGGGTCTACCATAGGGGTGTCTGATATGAGGAAAAGGGAAGGTTTAGGGACTGGCAAGTGGGTGCACTTGCCCAGTCAGCATGACAGTACCAGACTGCACGCAGGCTCTGCAATGGCAGACCTTAGACACATGTTTACAGGCTGCTTCTGTGGGTGACAAATGTCCTTCCAATGGAACATCATGAGCCAGCCCCAGTAGGAAGGCTCTGAAGCGCTGGCGTACCACCAGCACATGGGCTGACCCAGGCTCAGCAACCTTAGGCTCTGTATGCAGGAGATCATTCTCCCAGTAGATCCAATGTGATCCAGACTGATCACCTGCTGCCTGGTCTGCAGCCTGTTGCCACAGACCCACAAGAGAAGCGCATTCTTTCTGTTCTTTGCAGAATTCCTCCCTGGAGGGTCCTCCTTCTTGCTGCCAATGGGTCAGCTCAGGCAGGTTCCCCAGTTTGGCTACCTGTTCCCCTGTAGGCTCCAGGGCATCCCCCTCAGGGTCTGCTCCCTCCTGGACCGTGGGAACTTCAGGGGCCGGTTTCCCGTGCCCCCTGCCTCTACTCTTGACGGCAGGTACCTGGGCCTCCCTCTCAGGCTCCAGGTCCTCTTGAGCACCTTTAATTGCTGCCATTGACCGGGTGGTCACACACGCCGAGTTAGGCAAACCCAACATTTCTAAATGTGCATTCCGCTCCACCTTTGCCCAAGGGGAACTCTCCAAGAAATTCCCTAGCAAACAGTCATCAGGCATGGCGGGCCTCACAGCTACCTGAAGAGTACCAGAGACCCCCCCACACTCAAAGGGAACCTGAGCCACCTTGCAGTGACTCTCTGTGTTGTCAGTGGCAACAACGGGGTAGAATGCTCCAGGGACAACCTGCTCTTGAGACACCAGGTGACACTTGACAGCTGTCACACTGGCCCCTGTGTCTCTCAAAGCCTCCACTCTACAGCCATTGATGGTCACCCACTGCCTGTAGGGACATCTCTGCGGGACCCCACCCACCTTGTGCACCCATCTCCTCACCCAGGGCTACACTCGCCATCTGCCGGGGGGCTGCACCAGTGGGTGCTGGTTTTCCAAACAGGCGACACTTGGGATCATTGGCAAAATGACCCAGTTCTCCACATTTGTAGCATCTCGGGGGCCCTCTTTGAACAGGTGGACCTGTTGGGACCCCTGACGGTTTCTAGGGGGGAGGCTGCAAACCTTCCCTTGGTTCCCTTGGGGATTACTTTGGGGCCTCTTATGGAACTACCTTTGTTTACCCTTGTCCCCCCACTCTTCTGCTAGGGACCCTGCCCACTCTTGGCTGAGTCTCCCACGTGACCCTTGTGGACCCTGGTACTGACCCAGCGGTCCGCCAAGCTTCCTAGGATTAGTCAGCCTACTATCAATCAGGTGCTGGCGTAGCTCAGGAAAAGTTATTTGACAAGTGCTCCCATACAATCAAATCATCCACTTTGCTACCCTTCACCCAACCATCCAATGTTCTGCAGAAAAAAGTGACATATTCAACATAGGTACTGTTTGATATTTTTGTGCAACCCCTGAACCCTCTGTCTGTACATCGCAGGGGTCAAACCATATCTAGACATCAATGCATCTTTCATGTGGGGATACGAATCATAGACATCAGAAGGCAAGTCTAGCAGTGTGTCCCGCCCCTCACTAAGGAACCACCCCCACAACCCCACTCCCCAATCCTTCTCAGGGACCCGGTGGGAAGACATGGCTAACTCATAGGCCTTGAAGCACTGCCCAATATAATCATTTAAAAAAAATTACTTCACCTCATCTTCAGGGATATATACTAGGCCTGGGCTAAAATTTCGTTCCGTTCGCGGAAATTGCGATAATTTGACATTTTCGCGTTCCGCGGAAAGCGCAAAAATGTCAAAATTTCCGCATTCCGCAGCTTGGCGATAATTTGTTTCTTGCTCGCGCTGTAAAATAATACATTCTCGCGCGCGCGCGATCGCCTTACCTGAATCCCTGCGTTCGCCGACAAGTTTTCTTGATCCGGTGGCGTTCTCCATGAGATGTTTTATTGTTTTAAGCCATTTGCGCTGTCTCGCGCCCGCAGGGACGTCATGCGTCGCTTGATCACGTCTTTCTTCTCGCGATCATGCACCGCGAGACAACTGAAAACAAGATGGCCGCGCCCGCGAGCAACCACATGGGTAAGTTGGCGAGCCGCAACCATGCAGAAAATCTCGCGAACATGCGGGAAAAAAACTTCTGCATCTTCGTGATATTTCCGCGCGTTTGCGATAATCTTTAAAATTTTCGCGATAATTTGCGAAAGTGGATTTCCGCCCACCCCTAATATATACTCTAGATTCTACAGGCATTGACGGTGTGCTGCCACCAGAGGGAGTACTCCCTAAGCTCTGGGCTTTCAACTCCAACTCCCTCAAAATCTGTTCATGTTCAAACTGTAGCTTCTTTTCTACTAGGGCTTACTTTTTACTTTGCATTTCAAATTCTAACTGCCCACTTAGCTTGAGCTTGGTCAGCTCAATTTCATGCATCCTACACTCTTTTCTATCGGTCAACTCCTCTGGAGATAGACTTTTATCAGAAACACTGCTACCGGCAGGAGAAGGGGTTCTCCTTCCTCTTGGACCCACTGGCCCATCCAGCTGCTCCTCTGCATTATCATCATCAGTGGCATTCCTGACTTCTACCCAGGCCCTCAGCGCCTTGTAGAACTCTGCCTTGTTTTTGCATGCAGTAGTGGAAACATTGAATTTCTTGCAGAAGAACTTTAGTTGTTTTACTGGGTAGCTGTCCAGTTTCTCTTCTTCCCATTCCCATTGATTATCAACAGAGACTATGGATGCTGCTTTCTCCACCATGGTTAAGCTTGACAGCACTCAAAAATAGAAATTCCCAAAAAGAAATCTACCAACAAGTATCGGTTGCGTTATGGTCTGCACTCACTAAGTAGTGTTCACCAATCACTGTAAATGAGTCACAAATGCAAGTCCAGAATCCTCACCGCTGACCACCAATGTTAGACTTGGGGGTTTCTAGTTGGCACAAGTATGCACTTGTGACAAATAGGGACCCTCTCCTCTCCTCTAGTCTAGTCTAGTAAGGGGGTACACTCCTAAAATAACCCCTGCTCACCCCCTTGGTAGCTTGGCACAAGCAGACAGGCTTATCTCAGAGGCAGTGTGTAAAGCATTTGTGAACACATACAGTAACCAAGGGACAAAACTACAGATGGACACCACACAGGTTTTATATAAAAAATAAGTATTCTTTATATAGAATTACCACAAGACCATTAAATGACAAAAATACACAATACTGTTACTTTAGATGGTAGAATTTTGCTTAGTTCTCTTAAGTTCTTAGATGCGACACTTTAAGTCAATGTACCTTTTAGATGCAACACGCAGGGCAACAAAAGTGTTGCAACGATGTTGATGCGTTGAAGATTTTGGTGCAAAGAAATAAAGACGTGAAGATCTTCCAGATGCGGTACGCTTCTCCGATGTTGTGAGAAGACTTCACTCGATGCTTCAGCTGCATGCGACGACAGCGGCCTTGGCAGCGACACTCTTCTCCGACGTTTGCGAGACACTTCCGCTCGATGCGATGTTGCAGCAGCGACACCCCTTTACGCGATGCGACAACAGCGGCCATGGCAGCGACACTCTTCTCCGACATTTGCGAGACACTTCCGCTCGATGCGATGTTGCAGCGGCGACAACCCTTTACGCGATGCGACTACTGCCGGTCCGATGGCGGCACGCTTCTCCGTGGATGCGAGGCGCTTTTCTTGATGTGGTGCAATGTGACAATGTGACAACTACGATGGCTGCAATGGCGACACGCTTCTTCCTCGATGCGAGACTCTTCTCTTGATGTGGTGCAATGCATCAGCTACGATGGCTGCGATGGCGACGCGCTTCTTCGGCATTGCGAGACACTTCCTGGATGATGCAAGACGCTTCCGCTCGATGCGATGCTGCAGCGGCGACACACTTTACGAGATGCGACGACAACAGCTCCGACGGCGGCACGCTTCTCCTTCTTGAGTCGCGCTTCCAGCTCCTTGTGACACGCAGTCCCTCAGAAGGCCAAAAAACAGCAGCAGGCACTTCCAAAGAATTCTGGGGAGCTGGGGGGGTGAAGTCTGTTGTTCCTGAGACTTCAGCAGGAAGCAAGCTCTTTTCCAAGCCCTTGGAGATCCTTCACAAGTTGAGCAAAAGTACACACAAAGTTCCTTTCTCCTCTCTTTGGCAGTAAGGCAACCACTGCAGGCCAATCCCCCAGGTGCAGGGATAGTTTCCTCCTCAGCTTCTTCTGGTTCCTCCCTCAGCAGAGGTTCTTCTTGTTTTCCAAAAGTGATCTAAATTCTTGGGATCAAGGTCCCAATACTTATACCCCAAAATCCTTTGTCCTCTGAGGCCAGAGGTGCCTTTGCCCAGTTCAAACCAATTCCTGAGCACTCTGTTTACCAGACTTCTGCTTTCCTTTCACAGTGCAGGGCAGAAACATTAGACGCCCCACAGGAGGTGGAGCCAGTATTGTGGAAGGCAAGTACAGCACTTTGTTGACAGGATTCCTTCTCTTCATTCACTGTGAAGGGCAGAGACATCAGCCGCTCCCCAGGAGGTGGAGCCAGCATTGTGGAAGGCAGGCACAGCCCTTTTCAGGTCCCAGGTGCAACTCCTCCCACCCATCTAGATGCAGATCTCTCTATTCACCACTGGGGCACCTCACCCTGTCTCCTGGAATTCCCCAGCCCTGTCACTCAAACTCCAGACAAAGGAATACACACAGCCTAGCAGAGGCAAGTTTTAATGGTTAGACAAGAAAATACCTACTTTCTAAAAGTGGTATTTTCAAACACAAAATGTTAAAACCAACTTCAGTAAAAGATGTATTTTATCATCCTGCGTTCAGGCATACCAAATTCGAATTTCTACCATGTTCTCTGAGTCAGTTAGGATTATAAGATGTAATAACCACACTGCCCATTCTGGCCTATGGAGAACAGGTAGCCTTGCAATAGTGAAAAATGAAAATGGCTGTAATTCACTATTAGAACATGCCACACACACCAGGGCATGTCCTACCTTATCCTTACAATGCACCCTGCCCTTGGGCCTACCATAGGGGTGTCTGATATGAGGAAAAGGGAAGGTTTAGGGACTGGCAAGTGGGTGCACTTGCCCAGTCAGCATGACAGTACCAGACTGCACACAGGCTCTGCAATGGCAGACCTTAGACACATGTTTACAGGCTGCTTCTGTGGGTGTCACAACCAGTGCTGCAAGCCCACCAGCAGCATTTGGATTACAAGCCCTGTGCACTCCTGGTGCACTGTACTAGGGTCTGAAAGGTAAACCAAACCAACCAATCATGCAATCACAAATCATACATCAATTTACAATAGGGAGCACTTGCACTGTGGCACTGGACAGCAGTGACACAGTGCCCTGAGCAACTAACACCAGCAAAAAAAATACATGAGGCAACAGCGAAAAATGGAAGGGAGACCCACGCCAAGGTGCCAGGTCTAACAATTGGGTTGTCTTGTTACGTTTAATAAGGGCTAACATTTCATATTTGGTGTATGAAAAATTGCAATTTAATCTAGGCGTGGGTGGAATTTGCGTAGTCGCGCTACGCAAAGCTCTGCAAAATGGTAAAAAATCTCCGCAAGCACGCAGACATTCCGCAAACACGCAGAATTGCTTGTTCACGATGCTTTTTTCCTGTTCGCGAACGCTGTTTGCGTGCTCGGGGAAAATATCTCGCAAACATTCATTTTGAGAACGCAAACAAGCAAAAAATTCCGCGAAGCCGCGGAGCGCAGAATTTTGGGCAATTCCACGTTCTCCGTGGAACGCGAAATTACCCAAATTCCACAAATTCCGCGAGCGGAGCGCAATTTACCGCCCAGGCCTAATTTAAACACATCTATAATGGTAAAGTTGGATTTTAAGTTACACATTTTGAAATGCCAGTTTAGAAAGCTGTCATTTTCCTGCACCAGCTATTTGGTGCCTGCAGCCTGTTCCTGGGTCACAGGACTGGGCATAGTTGGCAGTTGGACTTTGTTTATTCCTCCCAGACAGCCACACAATAGAAGTATAAGCTGAGCCTAGACGGGCCATCACTGGCAGGATGGGGGGGTTGAGCTGGACACAGCCCCATTTGCTACTGAATAGGCTGTGCCCTGCCTTCATGCAAAGTATTTGTCTCCCTTTGCATTAAATATGCAGACAGCTAGGAGCCAGAATAGGGAAAACAGGAAACTTCAGCTACTTCAAATGGAATTCTTTAGAAACCTTTCCTACTTCAAAACAGGCACTAGGTATACAAATAGAATCCTCAGACCCACTCTTCCACAACAATGCCTAGCTGTACCTGGTAGGACTGATTTGCTGCCTGAAGCCTGCCTTGAAAACTAAGAGACCTTCCCATCTGCTTGACCCTGTTTAACTGCTTGGACCCCGGAATACCCGAATGACTCCAAGGGCTAGATGACTGGCCTCCTGAATCCTGATCAGAGCCTCAGGGACAGAAAAGGCTCCAACCATCGTGGAACCACACCTGGACCTAGAATGAGTGAGTCCAAATCCTTGAAGTTGTGCCCCTCTAGTCCCAGACCCTTGGTGGGGGTGTTAAAGATGCCCAGATCCAAAATCTGGGGTTTAGAACATTTTTTGGCTAAAGACTGCTCTGAGAACCGATAGGAAACCAGGACCAACCTGCTTGTCTGTCTGGCCTAAGTGAAATGCTGGTAAGCCTGACTTCCTGGCAGCTCCACTATATTGTTCTCTCCACTATCAAATCCTGTTCTGTGGACACCAAAGAGGTATACGGCTTTGTGAAACTCACATAGGCTACAGCCTACAGCTTGGTACTTCTAAAGAGATTTGACATCCAAAATGGAGACTAAGGGGGTCATTAGTATAGCGGGCGGATTGCCACCATCCGTATGGTAGTGGAGATCCTCCCGCTTAAAACCTCTGCCCGCTGCATATGTCCCCCTGCCACATTACCATGGCGGACGGGACCCCGGCGGACGGGAAGACCGTCCGCCGGTAGGCAATCCGCCCGATTGCCTACCGGGCAGAAAAGCAGTTAATCCATCCATATTAGTATGCAGGCGGGGACCTGCGTTTCCGTGGCAGCGTTACCGCCACGGAAAGGCAGGCGGTTTTTAACATTGGGGGCCCATAGCGGGTCCCCAGGGATTCTGGGGGGTGCTCATAGTACCTATGGTACTCCCCTGCAGTTCCATTCACAACATGGCAGGCACCGGTGCCTGCCATGTTGTGCATGGAAGTGCACGACATGCCTTCTGGGCATTGCGGCGGGCGGTGCTGAGAGCACCGCCCGCTGCCATGTCAGGAATGCAGGATGCGCCCGCCAGTGTGGCGGGCGCATCCTAATTTCACCAACGGGACCCTCACACCAATGGCAGGCAGTCCCATTCCACGACAGGATGGCGTGCGGACAAAGTCCGCCCGCCATCCTTATGGCCTCCTAAGTCTGAACATGAAAATCTTCACCACAACTTTGTCCAGCAGCTCCCCGATGATGTCGTAGCCTCTTCGGACACTAATTGCAGCTTTGCCCTATGGAACTTCTGTCTTCTCAGAGACGTTTCTTCACATTTCCTCTAAGTCCGAAGGTAAGTGCCCGGCCGAGCCCAAACCACGTTTTGTATCCGACTAGTGCCCCATCTCGGTCGACCATCTTTTGCAACTTCGACCTGGTCTCTCACAACTAGATGCCCATGGTTGGCACTTTGACCTTTCAGCACCGGGTTTTACCTTAAACTTTAAAAATTCATAACTTCAATTCTACTGCTTGCATTTTTGTGGCTTTGGTGTCAAAAAATGTATTAAAATGTATCCTATTTTCTAATTTGGTGTGTGATAGAACTGTCATCTTTAGCGTGGTTTCACCTGACTTTTTGCCTTTTGACCTCCTATTTTGCTGACTTCATTTGTGCTGGCTTTAGGTTTATTGGCACTTTACCACTGCTGACCAATGTGAATTTGTTCTTGCTCTAACAATGTGGTAACATTTGGTTATCCACAATGGGCATATTTAATTTACTTATAAGTCCATAGTAAGTACACTGCATGTGCTCAGGGCCTTTACATTTAATGCTGTGAGTGGCCTGCAGCACTGATTGTGCCACCCACTTCAGTAGCTTTTAAAACGTGGCTCAGGCCTGCCATTGCAGAGCCAGTGTGTGTGGTTTCAACTGTCATGTCTACCTGGCAAGTTAATCCTCTTGCCAGACCCAAACCTTCCTTTTAAATACATGTAAGTAACCCCTAAGGTAGGCCTAGACAGCCTTAAGGGCATGGTACAGTGTATTTAAAAAGTTGGACATGTACTTTTAAGTTTTACATGTCCTAGTATTTGAAAAACTATTAAATTCATTTTCGCTACTGCAAGGCCTATCTCTCTCACAGGTTAACATTGGGATTACATTATTACATTTTATAAGTGTAATTTCCAATTGGAAAAATGTAGATATTTCAAATTTGGTGTCTCTGGACTCACAATTTAAAATCACAACTTATGGTCAAGTTGAATTTTAAGTTGCAAGCCTGAAAATGCCAATGTTAGAAAATTGCCATTTTTTTACTTAACCAGTCTGTGCCTTCTGTCTGTCTGAATCCAAGTCTGGGGTAGGTTACAGCTGGTCTTCGTGCATTCCTTCCAGACAAGCCACATGCAAAGGGAGTTTAGGTGTGACTGATGGGCCATCAACATTCTGATGGGTCATCCTGGGCAGGATGGGAGGGAGGAGCTGACATTTACACCTGCATGGGCTGTGC
Source organism: Triturus cristatus (assembly GCF_964204655.1). Taxonomy (NCBI): domain Eukaryota; kingdom Metazoa; phylum Chordata; class Amphibia; order Caudata; family Salamandridae; genus Triturus; species Triturus cristatus. The sequence goes on along the minus strand of NC_140585.1, from coordinate 962,894,026 downwards.
CTGTCCCCACACAAAAAGCTGCATACCCACCTGTAGTGAGCCTAGAGTCAAGGGAAGAAGGGATGTGACCCTGTGCACTACAAAGGTCTTTCTTTGAAGTCTCCTCTCACTACAAGGCCCAGCTAAGTAAAAGTGCTAGACCCCTGACACCACCAACTCAGTACACTTCTCGACCTGAAGACATTCTGCTAGGAAGAAGGACTGTTGTGCAGCTGAAGGGACTGTCACTCTGCTAGACTTTGTTGGACTCCTGATTTGCTGTGCCAGCCCAGCTGTCTGCTGCCTACTTTGTCTGAGAGTGGGAAGGACTCGACCTGCATCTCTACATCCCCATAACCAAGTGACTCTGAGGGCTTACTGGCTTGCCTTATGTTCGGAAGTCTCAGGGACATCAAAGACTTCCAACAACCCTGCTGTAGCCTCCCGAGTCTGCCAAATGTAAGTTCTGCCCTGCCAAATGGTGTCATTCCGGTTTGGGCCATTGGAAGTTGGTTTTCTGCATAATCCATTCATCAACATCGTTGCGTCAGATGGAAACAAGGCATCTCCCCTCCACTCCCTTGCATTGCTGCTGAAGACAAAGACATTGGCTTGCCAGCTGCTGCTCAATGACGACACATTGCCTTCATCTTAAAGGGGTAGCAGACTGATGATTCACCTGAATCTAAAGGGATCAATGCTGACCTATTGCCTCCTCTGCTCCTCACATCAGGACTTCGACACCGACGCATCCTCCATCCAAAGTTACTTTTTCACCAGAACAAGGTTGGTCCCTGTATCTGACCAGCGCTTCATTGGGGTCGGCCTGAATGTTTGGATTTACCGTGGTCAAGCGCGACCAGATGTCCTAGGTTGGTGCTTTATGCGTTTAAGAACTATATTTGTAGGTATTATTTAAAATTCATAACTCTGGCTCTACTAATTGGATTTTTGTTGTGTTTTGTTCATTAAAATAAGCTCTATTTTTCTAACCTGTGCTTGCTCATTCTTTGTGAGGTGTTTTCACTGTTTGCAGTTTTTTTTTAACAATTGTAAATTGCATTTTCAAAAAAGACAAATGAACATGACGCACAGTGCAGTTTCGCTGGAAGCAATGAACATCACTCCCGGAAAAAGGGAAACACAGCCCACATACTAATGAATATAATGAAGCACAACCCCGCCCAGGCAGGGCACTGAATAAAATGAATCTTGTAATATTTCCTCAGACAACCCCAGAAAGAGGAGATAGAAAAGGGAGGAGAGAAGGAATGGGAAAGAAAGGAAAGTGAAGCGAGAACCAGCCGCGGTCCTGGGCTGGGTTGAGGGGGAGTCCGATGGACGATGCAGAGGGAAAATTAAATAAATCATTAATTTTCCCTCTTTATTGTTCGTCAAAATCCCCCTCAACCCGGCCCCACCGCCCCACCGCTCTGACCTGCATGGACAGCGGCTGGCGAGAACAATTAATGTACTCATTGCGGTAGAAGTCATGTTCCTACAGATCCCTTCTTAGGGTCAAAGGAGGACATGATGTGGATGTCTGATGCACGTAGTGTTTTGGACATTGTCATAAGGAGTCCTCCTGCTTTCTGAAAGCGCCTAAAATGGGTTGTAAAGGAGCACCATATGACATTCAATTTAGCCACATGGTTGCGGGTGATGGCAGTCAATTTTTCCATAGCATAGATGGACAAAACCTACTACCACCACATGTTCAGAGAATCACGTAGTGGTTGTTTCTACATTTGACCCACACACAACTGAGCTGCTAGGAGCAGGTGGGAGAATAAACCGCCTTGGAGGGTCATCTTGGGAAAGATTGTATCTGCGTCTGGGTGATCCAAGAGAATTGTACGTGGTTCTAGTGGTAATTAGACATTTGTGATGGTCCGCACTGTATGCTGAATCTCTACCAAAAAAGTCGAGCTCAGTGGGCATTACCACCAGGTGTGTAAAAATGTGCCCTGCTCCCTGCAACTTTTCCAGCACAAATCTGAGTTCCCAAACATCTTGGCAAGTCTATCAGGCATGAGATACCAGTGGGTCAATGTTTTATAGCCATTCTCTTTGTACTGGATGCATATTGATGATTTCGCTGCCATCTGCCATATAGCCCCCCATGTGCCGTCCGATTTTTGAATAGCCAGTTGCCTGTCCCATTACAATACATAAGCGTGTTTTTTTAGGGGAGTCAGCTGCAGGAGGTGTTGGCATAGTCATGATATGCCTTTGCGGTGAACATTGTTAAGATAGAGGGACTCAATGGGTGTACCATCATGCTAGAGGGCCAAGCATGCCAGGGGCTCACCTGCCCAATTAAGCAATTGTTTTACTGTTTTCAGTGTTGCACAAATACTTTACACATTGCCTCCTAAGTTAAGCCTGCTTGCTCTGTGCCAAGCTAACAAAGGGTGAGCACAGGTTAATTATGGTGTGTTACTGAGTTACCCTGACAAGGATTGTGGTCCCTACTTGTACAGGGTGCATACCTCTGCCAACTAGAGAGACAATTTCTAACAGTGTGGGATTTTTCTTGTGTGTGTTTTCATTTATATACTGTCTTTTTGCTACATAAATATTTTCCACATTGCCTCTAAGTTAAGTCTGACTTCTTTGTGCCAAGCTACCAGAGGGTTAAGCACAGATTAATTTAGTGAATTTAGTGATCACCCTGACAGCAATGGTGGCTGTTGCTTGAGCAGGGTTCACGCTCACTCAACCAACAAACCAATTTCTCACATCCACTCAAAAACATTTAGGAGAAGAACCCACCGTTATCTACTTCTATTGGAAAAGAAGACTCTAAGGTGCATTACCCTGTGAACTGGAATGAGGTAATTTAGATAGAATAATGCTGCGCAGTGGCTTGAGTGGCATATCCTAAGCAATTTTTTTTATCAACATGATGGGAAGAGCTAATCTTGACTTTTTCATGATATGGGCATTGGGTGATCATTCATTCATGATGCAAACAGCTAGTTGTCTGGTTGTCTGGTATACTGGCCTTATTTAATCTACACCAGCCTACCCTCTTCACCATGAATGCTCAAGTACTGCTCTCAAATTCTGTCCTTTTCTTTTCTCATGCACTAGGTCTTCTCTTCTGTAAGGAAACTCCATGGCACTCCATCTCTGCATTTCAGCCCTTCTCCCAAAATGGAAAATCCCAGAATGCAGTTTTACCATTTTTATCCAGTATCCTTTTAAATTATTTTAAATATATTTGACCTGTGCACGTTCACTCTGTTTTTACATTTCATCCAAGGTAACAGAGGGTTGCTGAGGACTGTTTGAATATGTTAACTGCCTAGATTTGAGGATGGTAAACATGCATTTGAAACTAAATCACAATATAGACGACACTGACCATATTAAAGAGAGGTTCAGCAGAACCGAGAAGCCAAGAGGGACCGAAGAGCTACGTGGTTCTTCTTGCATGTATCTGCCACCAATCTGCCAGTGCAAGGCAACACTGGTCTGAAAGAGGCAAGGAAGGGGGTTGAGATGCAGGTGTCTTGGCCTGAAATGACCAATACTGAATTGCGAGTCATGAAGCACATGTCAGCAAGCCCCTAGTGACATGGGGAGAGGCACCAAGGTAGGATTGACAAAGAAATTACAGAGTTTTTATTTTAAATCTGTTCCTCTATGTGATACATAACAGATCCTATTAGTATCCCATACAAAATTAGTTCTAAAATATTTAATGTGTTTATAAAACATTCTTTATGAAGTAGATGTAGACTGGCTCAGTCTTTATTAGTTTCTAAACAATTTGTTTAAAACCGTTCTAAAGCTATGCAATATTCAATTAATGTATCTAGCTGATTTTAATTTCATTAGTTTCGCTTCAAGAGAGGTGGCATAACTTTCATTGAGTTAATTAGGTTTTTAGGTTTACACGGGCGCATAAATGCTTCTCAAACTGGCTCAATTAAATCTGCAAAACAAAAGCAGGGAAAAAAGCATTTGGGGAATGTTTTGTAAGTGACATATTGGCAGATATGCTAAGTGAGCCATCTATATAGACTGTGCCATTCAGTATTCCTAGAACACGCAATCACAATATTTTATTTTCACTCGTGGTGCTTATCAGAGGATTACAGCTGTTGTACTCATTAGAGAAAGCGATTAGTCTATTTTCTTACAAACATATTTTTGTTAATGTGCACGCTATATACTTGTACTGCCGTATTCCAGAGAACTATCAAATATTAGGCACCCTCCTCTAGCCACGGCACCAGGCGCCACATTTTTGTTTCCATTGGTTATGTGATGTATGATGCGGCACAAACAAAACTGCCAATGGTGCAGTTCCCTCGAGGTCTCGATTATCTTTAAATTGAACTGCCTAATCCTAGGAGAGTCCTTTCTTACTTTCCAGCGTGGATTTACACTTCATCTAAGGATGCAGAGACTCCAAAAGCAATAGAGATTACCTATCAGTGACAGTGGGCATGTGCCTTACATAGTAAACGTAAATCACAACTGTGTCACGTGTAAAATTCTGTAATCGGAAACTGAACATCTGAGTTTCAACAATATTTTATTATCCCATACCCCATACTGTGACAAGGTTTAAAGCAAGAGCGTAGTGAACCACCCGCTATGCCATTTTAAGCGGGGGTACCACTGAGGCAGATTAAATTGTTTTATGGCCCTTCTTAACATTTATCTGTGGATTGCAGATCATCGCACGCCACAAGTTAAAAGAAACTAATAAACTCCGCGAGAAAAAGACACAACAACACAGATGTGGGATGGGGACCAAATGAAAGACTTTTTAAAAGTATTCTAAAACGGTGACAGAGAAAAAGACAAACTATTAATATGACAAAACAAGCATTTGCAGTGCAATAGGTCTCGCATTTGCAGGAGTTTGAATTATTGGCATTCTAAATGACAATGCATTTCATTTATGTGTTTTGAAAACCTGCAAGTAGTGTGCAAACACTTTAAACTTATAGTCCTTGCTTACGAGAAGCAAGGCTGGCAGTAAAAGAAGCGCAGTTACTGCCATCCTTGCTTCTCCTAAGCAACGACTATACGTGCAAAGTGCGTGTTTATGCACCGCTTGCAGGCTTGCAAAATACATAAATAAAAAGCATTGTCATTTACAATGCCAATAGCTCAGATTTTTGCAAATCCGTGACCTATTGCATTGCAAATGCTTGTAATATAAGTCACAAGCAAGACACTTTCTATACCATCAGAAAACATCTATGTGGCTTCTTAGTGGGCATAGTGTAAAAAGCATGATCCACATTTTGTGTATACTGACAGCTAGGTTATTTCTTTCCTATCGCATATCACCCCATGCTAGTTTAGAAGCAACCTTTATGCAACCGGGATAAGGGGTTCTCTCTTCATTTGAAAAGGTACACTGCCTTTCAGTAATGTAGCGACAGGTACAGCAGATTGATGTGTGTGCCTCCAAAGTGATTCATAAATTTAAACAACAAAACAATGTTTAGTTGAGTCATTGGTATGCTTATGTTATGATCATTACCTGGAACTGTTGGTATTTTCAAAGCCCCAGGCTTACTTTTAGTGCTCCCTCTGCCTTAGCAACAGGGCCCTGTGTGAAGCCCGAGTCGAAGCCTAGCACCCACTTAAGGCAGCACCATACAACACATGCCTACTATTGCTTTAATGTGCCACATGGATGACCAGGAACAGAGTAAGGATTTTTAGCACTGCAGGCATCATAGACATTTGCCTTTCTAGAGCACTTCCCAAAAACTTAGAAATGGCAGTTTCTTGGTCTGTTGTATCACATTACTAACTCCAATAGGTGGTGCCTTAAGGTTGTTTCTTAACCTTTTGTTATCGAAGCGCCAGCCATATAATCTCCTTGCTCTGCCCCATTACAGTCCAATGCTGTGGCCCTTAAAATCATTTTAAGGAAGTAGATGAGTGTGTTTGAAAACCGGAGCCTGTGGAAGGAGAGGGATGCCGGAGAGGGGAATGGAAAGAAGCAGGCTCTGCTCTGTACAGCTTAGCAGCCATGCTCGTAAAGGGACTACAAAGAGATCCGTTGCAGCAGGAGCTGCGTCACAGAATGGAATGCTGGTAACAAGCTAGCTGGTAGAATGAAATGAATGAGTAGGGTGAAGTAGGGGATGCGAAGAAACCAAAGGACTGTTTGGAGGGAAGGGGGGATCTCCTTTCCACTGACAATACCCCTGCTAAGGTCCGTTTTGTTACATCCGAAACCTGCTCAGCACGGGTGTCCACTCCACTCTGATCCCTGTCTGAGAATAGACATTAAGCCTGTCCCCTTGCTACAAAAACAAGCATTTGCAATGCAATAGGTCTCGCATTTGTTGCAGTTGGAGCTACTGGCATTGTAAATGGCAGTGTTTTTTATCAATGTTTTTGTTTGCAATGGAGTGATTATTTAAAAATTACAAACTATACCATATTTTTTTTTTTTTTTTTTTTTTTGTCCTCATTTGCCTATCCCACGATGTTGGACAGGCCGACCACCCCACTCGTACACAAGTTGTTGAAGTGGTGGCATACCCGCCCCAACATCCGAGGGGCTTTCACAGACTCCATCTAGGCATTTTACAGCCTGCCGGACCATTAGTGGACCTAGACAAACAAAAGCCCGGTCCAGGAAGTATTCAAGGCATAATACACCATACCATATTATAAGCTATTCTAGCAAATGTACAGTAAAGCTATGGCTATTTTAACGTAAAGGAGTGTGAATGGATGAATAAAAATACAAAAAACAGGATCTAAAAATTTACGATGGAATGTATAGCAGGGGACAGGGACTACCGATCACAACAAATGTACTTGAAGTGATTGGGGCATCATATGCAATAAAAAAATCGGTAGTATGGGGTGTCAGCGACGCTTGTGCAAATGTTGTTCAGCTGGTGAAGTGGTCAGCTCTGTTTGCAGATGCAAAGTGGTGAAAGGTGAAGTATTCAGCTCTGTTTGCAGGCACAAAGGGATGAATGGTGAAGTGGTCACTCTCTTCAGCGGTGAACATTCTCTTTACTGTTGCTCATGGGCATCAAGAGACTCTGCCAGGTCTAAGGCATTCCAGAGACCTTATATGATGGCTGGGGTTTGTAAATGAACCTACATTAAACACCACTAAGAGATGAAGCGATTTCTGCAACATTACATGATTTTTCTCCAAAATGTGTTTTTTCAGTTTTAATTTTTGTATTCCTTGGATGCTCTGGCATAAGATTCCCGGTTCCACCATGATTCATTTGGTACAGTAAATAAACACAATAACCAAAAATACTCTCAAACTGCAGTTTAATGGAGACGTGGTTTTCTGTGTAACAGACAAACGCCTGACCATGGTCCCAGCAGGGGCACGTGCCACCTAATCTAGAGACACTTCTCTCACAGGAGTTGTGCCAACTCACCTGCAGCCAAAGCTATGGGTCACGGGAAAATGGGATGGAGAGTAAGGGGGGTACAGGGAGAGAGAGAAAGGGGGCACAGGGAGAGAGAAATGGGGGCATGGAGAGAAATGGCGGACCGAGAGAGAACGGGGGAAGAGAGGCTGGAAGGGTGAAAACGAAAGGGAGAGAGGGCACTAGTGAGGGGGGTACCGGAAGGGGAAGGAGGTGGGCAGGTGATATACATTTTAAAAAGCAGGTCTTTGGCAGTCGGTGATGACTGCTGGCAAGGACCAACACCCGGAAAGGAGGTTTGACATCCGAGCCCCCACTATTATAATGTGAAACTATCATACAACTACAATATCACAAAAAGGTGCTAGTTTTCCAAAGACACATGACCCGCCTGATGTACACACTACAAGATTCTTATAAGTCACAAGAACATAAAGACAAATTCATCTGGCACATTGGAAAAAAATTATACTTTTTAAATAGCCCTCCGTATTAAATTTGCTCCATTTCTACGCTCGGTTAACAGATATAACTGCTACCCAATCAATGGTATTCAATTGATCCACCTCGGAAGAATGAAGGCTGAGGCAGACTTGCCGGGAGTGTAACCTCTGCTCCTTACAAGTGTACGTCTCACTGAGCCCTTCTGCCGGTATTGTGTTGGACAGCTGGTTACAATTCGATCAGTTGAGCCCCTTATGTGTAGCCTTTAAACAGAAACACAGCAAATCCTGCTTTTGTATTCACCAGATAACTAGGAAAAACAGCTATACACGAGGCGCGAGCAGCAACCGGAGTCACAGAGGTAGAGAGACCAGCCTTGGCTCCGCCGGTTATGAATAACATAATATCCACGTACCTACCAAACATGAATGTGTCCTTCTATAATGGATCTGGTATACATGTAAAGTGCTCCAATACCTACAGATTGAGTTTGCGCTAAATAAAAAAAACTAAAAAATAAATACAAACACCTAACAGATCTGTTCCAGGTCAGGCAGCGGAGTCATAGTTCGCCCGACCCTTGTGAAGACAGAGCAGCCGTCCCTGAAAATCAGCAGGGCAAGGGCGAGGATGTGGTCTGTCGGCTAAACTGCTGACTTTGGTGCTGGAAACCAGAGTTTGAGCCCCGAGGTCGCATCAACATCCTGTGATTCTGGGCAAATCACTTAATCTCCCCGTGCCTGAATGTGTAATGTAAATACGGTGCTCGTGTAAAGCGCTCCAATAAACTTCGGGTCGAGTTTGTGCTATATATATATGTAAAAAAAAACAAGTGCAAAGGCAAGTAACAGTACAAGGACATGTCGCCAGCTAGTCACATGCACTCATAACCACACCTACAGGCGACGCAACAGCACAGTGAACCCATCCGCCCAACACCGGACATTTTGCAACTTGCTTTTATATGGTGTACGCATAATTATACATTTGCCACACTTGCCTCATACCATCATCTCCTGCATATTTTTCCTTTTCTCGCATAATTTAGCCAACCCTGCCAGTTGTACTATAATAAAGTAAACAAACTAAACAGTTCACAGAACTTACCCCAGTAAAACAAGCGTCTTCAAATAGGTCGTGTCTCCAATGAATGTCGCTGATTCGCCTTCTTTGAAAATGTTCAGTGCTGCACGTTTAAATAGAGCATTGGATGCACGAAAGATATCACTAATAGCACTAAGTAAACAAAGTAATTGCTAAAAATGTCCTAAAACATGCCGCCCTAATTATCGCTTGCCATGCAGCTTTTATGACTAATGAAGGCGTGGCGGTGGCGCCAGTAATACGCCTGCTCCCGATCACAACACAGAAAGTGAGAATTATCACAGCATGAGACCCCACAGTAATCATTAGCACAGCATGTCGACAGGCGCCACAGGCTGCAGGAGCACTCAGCTATAATTAATGCTCAGCACGTCTTCCGGAGACGAGCACTCAACTGGATTTAACGCGCACAAGCTGTTCCACTATGAAGCGCGTTCACAGACCAGAATCGGCTCGTGCCCAGACCAGAATCGGCTCGTGCCCAGGTCTGTCTCCCTTGGGAGTAAACACAGCAACAATAGTCTCGTTGGCGGCAGCGCTTCGCGCTGCAACGCCAGCGAGACCTAAAAAGAAAATGTCCAGAGCTCATACCGTTTGAAGTCCCTTACCCTTCTCCGTGCTGGTATAAACATTGCTAATAATAAAAACAACTTGTTTTACTTTCCCTAGTTCAGAAAAGACCAGTTTGCCTCCTTTAAAGAATCCGGAGTACAGACAACCACTGATAACGTGCAGCAACACACAAGGGAAGCAGAACCTTCGACAGGGTGATACCAAATCGCGGTGGAACTACAGGGTGTACACTGCCATTACGGGGAAAAAATTACACGCAGTTCTGCAAGTTTACAAATGTGCTAGCGCTACTGCATGATTTTCTTTTAAAAAACGAGCTTTGTAGCAATTCTGTTCAGAGGCGCAACTAGAGTCAAATTTTGGGGGGGGGGCTAAGAAAAAATTTCGGAGTGGGGGCTGATTCTTCAAGCAAAAGGCAGAGTGGAGCTGCAGGGGCTCTAAGCAGGGGTGAAAACCATCAAAGCCTCATTAACAAGCAAAAGGTCTTTTAAAGACCTGTGAAGTACTCGGGTGCGGCTGTGTGTGTGCCCGGGAAGCTGTGTCATCCCGGGCTGCCACACACGACGGTGGGGCTGAAGCCCTTTGAGTCCAATGGGCGTTGCACGCCTGATTCTGGTGCATGTTGAAGGATTTACACTTACTTACATGAACAAACCCCCCCTCTACTTAGATGATGGTACATCCCAAACCACACAATTCGTAAAACTAAGCAAGGCGCACTTCAAATGGCCGCCGCAATTAAAGTATGTTTCAAGGGCACCGCGCTAACAGTTAAAGTTGTCCCAAGTATTTAACAAGACTTAAAGGTATTGTTTATTTTTCCAACATAAAAATGGGCGCTGTGCTTGAACATAAAGCACAGTGCCCATGTTGTGAATAAATTAGAAGCGGGCGCCATGCTAACAGAAAGTGTGATGTTATGCAACACTTCAGGGGATTCGCTTTTTTATTGGTGTAGGCAAGCAAAGAATTGTACAATAACATGTGAATCCCTTCTTCTTTGTGCTCAGAAAGCAAAGAGTTGTGCGATACCATGTGTATCCCTTCTTCTTTGGGGTTGTCTTTAAAGCAGTGGTAGATCCTTTGTGCCTGGCACAGTAAATTTAAGTGTGCCTTTCCGATTAGGCAGCCTAAAATTTAGAATGATTTTCAATGGCAGCATCCCATGTCATCTCAAGCTGGAGACTGCAGGGCAGTAACCGAGTGGTAGATAGGGATGAGCCCCTTAAAGTTTTCCCGTGTTTTCACCCAAGCAGAGCCCTCCTTCGTCTACCTGGCTTCGCTGGTCTTCTGTGACTTTGGGCTGGCTGGAGCCCTCTATCTGAATGAAAGAGAGGGGGAGCCAGAGCTTAGACAGCGGGATGGAACACAGGTGAAGAGTCTAGAAACATGTGTACGTTAGCGTTTCTGAAAAGTGCAAACTATGGGGCATATCAACAAGCAGGCGATAAAAAATTATCGCCGCTTTTGCGCGCGTTTTCGGACGAAAAGCGGCGATAATTTTATCGCCTAATCAGCAAGGGCACGCTAACGCGTGAAACATTGCTTTAGCGTCAGGATTCCTAATGCCCAGCTTTGCATCTCTAATGAGATGCAAAGTGGGCGTTCCTGACCGGGCATGACAGGAGAAATGTCGCTAAGCGACATTTCTCCTATCAGCAAGTCTAACGCTATGAAGCATAGCGTCAGGAAGAGTAGCGATAACCCCTGTTATCGCTACTTTTCTTACGCCTGCTTCAGGACTAACTTAGCCATGATATCCTATGGAAGGTGGATATCATGGCTAAGTTTGTGAGTCCCTATCAACTAGCTAACGTGAGATTATCGCTGGATTTCCAGCGATAATCTCAAGTTAACCAGTTAGCGCTAGGATTTTTATCGCTGATTAAATAAGCGTTGCTAATAGCACGCTATCGCAGCGATAAAAATTGGCGCTAGCCGGCGAAAATTATCCGAGCGCTAAGTGCGCTCACCGATAATTATCGCAGGTTGTTGTTGATATGCCCCAAAGTTTTTTTAAATAAAAAGTCGATCGCTAGCATCGCGCTAACTAGAAGGAGAGACACGGGACCGGGCTCTGCTTCATAGACAAAGACACAAGAAGGCTCTTGCCCAAAGACACAGACGCAGTGATGCCGCGCAAAGGAACATTTAAACAAAAGAGTTCCCAGAAACTCAAGATGAAGAATGCAGGTGTAATTAGACTGTACTTGGCCGGTACTCCTGACCCATTAACGGAAGTGAGCTATCGGCTGCCTGCTGAAAGAAGCAAATAAGAGCGACGTCTGAATGAGCCAATGGTAAGGAGCAAGCGGGAATTCACTGAGTTTGTTGATTACTGCAGGTCTTGTAGACAGCGCTTGCATGCTGTAGACTCGACCTAAAAAGGTAGAGGCCAATTGAGTAAGATAGAAAAGCAAGTAAAATGCAAATAATAAAGGAAGGAAAAAGGAAGCATGAAGGTGCGAAGGGTACAGAGAAACACAGGAAACAAGGAATACTGGTGTTAAAGAAGAAAAGGGCAAAAAGAAAGATTGAAGGGTAGAAAGAAGAAAATGAAAGCTCAATGAAATAAAAAAGACAAATGAAAGGAAAGAAGGTAGGAAGGAAAGCACAAAAATATAACGAGGAAATTTGAGATTAAAGAATGGGCATTTGAAGGAAAGAAGAGGAAGGAAGAATTAACGAATGGAAAGTATACACAAAATAAAAGATGCGAAGAATATGTGAAAGAATGCCAGGGGCAACATAAGAATAAACGGATAGAAAGAAGGATTGAAAGATAGAGAAAAGGACTGATGGAATAAAAGAAAGGAAAGAAAGATTGAAAGAAATAATTAAATACACATAAAACAAAAAAAGATAACGGGAAGAAAGAACATGGAAAGGGTGAATGAAATAGGTCAATACATGTAAATATGTGGTTAAAAAAAAAATACTTTAAAACCATGCTAAAATATTTATAATTTTGCATAGATTTTCTGCACATTTTTCACTGGCGTACAATTCCAATGAACTTCATAGGAAGAGTTGGCATTACTCACTTTACTTGCGCATTTATTCCTACATATATGGGCCAAATTTAGGAGGTATTTTATTTTTCTGGCTACTCTCTTGGTTTAAAGGAAAACTGCCAATACATAGCCATTACAACGCACATTGGTTTCTTAGTAAGTGTATGAGAAAATAGTGCAGCCAACTTCATCGTCAAACCAACATATGCAAGAACCTTGCACACAGTTGTTCAAATCTAGTACCAACATGAGGGAAGTAAATGGTGCGTGAATTACTATTTCAGATGCGGTAGAAAACAAGTATCAGCAAAACCAATTGGCGTCATTCTTTTAAAAAATGCATATGCATGCATCAGGAAGGAAGGAAATGCCGCTGGCCGCGTCCCACGCAGGGGGACATTAGCAGGTCAGCCTTCTAGTGGCCGCCCGTCGGAGCCTCCCCCCCCCGGTTCCACCTATCTCAGGATGCCGTGCCTTGGGAGGGGAGCCCCCCCCCTACCATTGGCCCTGCCGGGGGAGGCGGGCCACTGGGCGGGCGGGGCCAGGCCTACTTATGCCTCCCGCCCCTGCAGTTCGCCCTCTGCTTCCTGTTCGCTCCTTCCCGCGCGAGGTTAGAGGATCAGCGCTCGTGGTTTTGAGGGACGGCAGCTGAGGGATAGCAGGACTGCAGGTTAAGGAAGTAGAGAGCAGCGGCGTTCCCGTAGAGCTGTAAGTGCGGCGCAGCCTAGAAGGAGGTGTCTTTAGCCATGGTGTACTGGTGGTGCACGGAGGTAAACAGTGCGGGGTTTCTTCGGTTGCGGGCAGGGCAAGCGCGGAGGAAGCCTTAGATTGTTTTTGGGTAGACGGGGTAGGGAGGACTAGATCGGGTGCCCCCTTTCACGCGACTGTCCCAGCGGCCTAGTGCGCGATGGATTTAGATAACGCGCGGGAAAAGAGTGTTAGCTTTGGTCACCTTGCACCCCTTGTTATCCCAACTCAGCGCCGGAGGGAATTGGGCGTCGGTTTCCTTTGGGGGCCCTAGTTACCGATCGTTTGCCCGTGGTTGCTTGTGGCCCCGACGATTTGTGCGCTTCGTGTGTGCTGTGTCCTTGGGCGTGCGGCGAGTCATGATTGTGGCCTAGTGGGGAGGGAGCGCTGGAGTGCGCCATCTAAAGTGGGGAGCCTTGGAGTGGGGAGCGGGGGTCAGACTCGCTCTGGTTGGCCAAGCGGAGCAGTTCTCCGTTTGGGAGAGTCCGAGTCGCTCTCTCTCTGTCGGTCGCGGTGGTGTGGGGGGGGGCTGTTGGCTTTGCGGGCCTTCGTTTTCCCTCCCCCTGGCCTAAGTTGGCTGGGCTGGCCGTGTCTGTGTGTGCACGCAGGAGCTATGGCGCGGTCTGTTATGGGCCTTCGTGGCGACCCTCGTTGCAGTGGTGGTACCGGATTGGGGTCACGGGCAAAACCGGGCGTGTCTCGGTGGATCGGAGTGTCTGTGTCGGCCGGTGCCTAGTTTGTTGTTCTCGTCAGGGATGATGGGGGAGTGGGGTACAACGTTTGCATAGTTGAGGAGCTTGGAGGACAAATGGTGGATGCTTTCAGGAATGAGGTGGGCTTGGTTTCCAATTCCCTAACAGAGGTGTTGGTTTGTCCGGCAGGTCTGCAGAACAAGTGTTGTTATGCGGCTCCCATTTCGACTCTGTTTGATTTACAGACATGTGGAGACCCATGTGTTCCTAGGTGCATCTTTTTGTTTGGAACTACAGGACTGGCCCGGGGTGTTTCCAGACGGAGTTTAAGCGGTATTGGATTGGTGTCCGGCTTCCTGGCCGGCGAAGGTTGCAGGAATTCATGCAGTGTCTGTGGGATGTAGCTGGCTGTCCGTGGTTGTTGTCGACCACGCTCATAGTTTGGGGGTCTGCTGTTCAGAATGCTTGTTCCACAGAGGAAGCTTTTGCCCTTTCTAACATTATTCCATCGATTTCTGGTCAACGTCTTGGTCTATCTGTGCATATGTGCGAGTTGTTGGATAATATCCCAGGTAATTTCTTCTCAATTTCTGAATTGTGAGATTGTTTTGGGGTGTATGCCGGGCCTGCACGAATGGGCATTGGCAGCACATTGTAAGTGTACCCTCTGGCATGTTGTGGACATCCGATCTTGCCGTTTGTGGAAGCGAAAAAGTCAGGTTGATTTTTGGTGTCCAAGTTCCTCGACTATGTTACTTCTAGTTGGTTTTCCTGGCCTGGTTGATTAGCTCGGTTGGTTGTAGCGTGGTACTAGTGGCGCGAAGGTCACGGGTGCGATCCCCGTATTGGCCAATGCTTGTGGCATCAGTCTCTGTGGCGTAATCGGTTAGCGCGTTCGGCTTTTAAAGGAAAGGTGGGTGGTTCATGCCCACCCAGGGACGCAAAATTGTATTTTCTTAACTGATTATAAAGCTTTCAGTGTGCTGAGCTAGTTGTTTTTCCTGGCCTGGTCGGTTAGCTCGATTGGTTGTAGCGTGGTGCTAGTGGCGCGAAGGTCGCAGGTGCGATCCCCGTACTGGCCAATGCTTGAGGCATCGGTCTCTGTGGCGCAATCGGTTCGCGCGTTCGGCTCTTAAAGGAAAGGTTGGTGGTTCAAGCCCACCCAGGGACGCAAAAAATTGTATTTTCTTAACTCATTGTAAAGCTTTCAGTGCGCTGAGCTCTTTTATAACAAAGTCAGAATGTTTATTTTTCCCTTTGACAGGGAACAGACAGCTCTCAAACACCCACTGTTCTTATCAGCCCACGCACATGAATTGCACATGATTGTACAGCTTTCAGCTTTGGGGAGATCCTGGGGCCTATAAACGTCTTCGGTAGTACCGAGGATTTATCGCGTACAGGCTTGCCTTGTCCCCTAGTACAGGTGGACCAACGTTTAAAAGGGTTCTTTCAATTTCAAAACACAGGGATACAGAGCAGATTGCATGGCTCACCCGGGCCGCGCGGTTGGTAATCTCCGGTTGCACTTTGTCCTTCGGTCGACGCTTGACTTTTGTTATATGACATGCGTACGATGGGAAACCACTCACGAGTTCAGAAAGTATGCATCGAAGCCCAAGCCCGTTTTTGCTTCCATGATGCACAAACACAAATAGGACACGCTTGCGTTGCATGGCGACTGCAGCAGTGGGATTGGTAGCATTCGGTGGTACTCTGAACATCAGGGTGTGAGGTATGGTGCTATCCCGCATCCTTACAGTAACCGCACCCTGATTGAGAATAGACATGAGGGAATTGGTTGCCGTGCACGCGGTTACACCCACGTGGGGGCCGCCATTTATTAAATTATATATTGACCCCGTCCTTGTCGGGGCCACGGTGAATGCACTTATCCCTGCACTGCACGGTCACAAGTCGTGAGGCCGCTTCACTCAGCCATGTCTCTGGAACCATGCAATGCCATGGCTCACTTGTATATCGTTGGGCCGGCCACATATTCATCTATCTCCAGCATGCTGTGCTGATTGAATGACTGAATGAATAAAGTGGCATGTTTTTGTTCAAACAGAGCAACAGTTGCTGATCGCAATGACATGGGTTCACACGCACCAGAAGGCGCTTTACATAGGTTCCCTGGTATCTTGTCCCAAAATCCAGCATTTATTAGGGTATCTGGTACTAGGGGGGAATCTCTTTGGCAGTAGCTCCATGCCAGTAGGTACGAAGTGACAACGTTGTGTCCCGAGTGGTGCAACAGGATAAGGGAGGATATGTATGTGTGTATATGTATATATATATCCACTTCCAACCTCCGACCATGAGCCTCTGACCTCAACAGGGCGGTCTCGGCATGCGGGGACCGGAGCACCTCGCTAACATCCACAAAAACCTCCTTTGTAGAAAAAGAAGAGCGCTGAAACCAGACTTCTGTAAACATGTGCTTTTATTCTCGAAAACTTCATCACGGCAGCATGGAAATCCTTACGCGTTTCAACTCATGTAGAGTCTTGATCACAGGTGAGCCTTCTGGATAATTGAGGGCGTGACCTTCCTCATGCCCCCTTTAAACACAGACTGCAACGTCACTTTGCAGTCCTCGTGTACTATAATGTCCACGATGCACTGGGAAGTTCATTTTGTGTCTTGGTTCCAGTCAAACAATTCGTTTTCACAAGTATTGATTATTTCAGTGAAATTGCAGGCTGAACAATCTTTTTGTTCAGCCTGCAATTTCACTGAACGGATAGTTATGGTTAAAGGTGAGATAAGGTTACATCGTTTTACAAAATCAATTCTAAAATTGCAGTGCAAGTTGTATCAGTCAATAACATCAACTAACAACATTATATAACGATCAGTACACAAACGGTAAATATTTTCAGTGCCTGTTAAAAAGACTTTGCACATATGTTCCCGATTGTTGTGGTTAGCATTAGGTTTTGAATTAGAGAAGGAGGTGCCGAGCCAAGTCACGTATTAAAACTGATTGATTGCTACAAATATTGGTTCAAATTACATGCCGTCTTCAGGAATTAAGCTTTAATTTAAGCAAATTAAAAAGTAGGAATGAACCGAAATATTTCAATAATATTTATCTTGGTTTGATTTATATGAACTATTGTAGAACAAGGCTGGAGTAGGACTCCACCATCTGATTGAATGTAACTTAATCTGCAAGAATATGCAATAAAACTCGAATTAACTGGTTAGGAAGGTACAGAACAGGCACCCTAGGGCAGCTGGGGCGGGAGTGTGCCAGTGCCCGGAGGGTGCAGGTTGCCTGGTTAGGGCTGCCTGTTGGGAGGGAGCACTATACGGATAGCCGCAAGAGCGCGTTTGCAGGCAGAGAAGGCTGAATTGATACTTTTATGGTTGGGTGCCAGTTGCTTCAGTTATGCGCGTGTCCCTTGACTGTGTCAGGAACATCCAGAATGCAATGCTGGTGGACAGCCTGTTGTCCTGCTTTTCAGAGGTGTCTTAAGCTCAGGCATGGCCATGCATGGGTCTGAGGCCGGTGTCCGCCCTGGGGATTCGTGTTAACAGGCAGGTGAAGCAGCAAAACTTAGAGGGGCAGGGGTCGGACCCCTGGTTTCAAGGGCTAGCCGGGTCAGCTCACTTAGCAGCCTTTCCTTTAGTTTCACAATACAGGTACATTTATAGTGAGTAACGGTAAGGGGTGAACTTCTCCCGCCCTCGAGCACTGCCCGGCAACTATGCAGGCTGTGGAAGTGGCCTTCCCACGGGGGCGATTGGGTCCATATGTTTGGGGCAAACTCCTGGGAGGCATATTTGGGCTGCAGTGGCAGGAGTACCACCAGTATTAACATAGTGAGGCATTTATGCTTTGGTTCCCCCCCTGGGTCACGCTGTCCTGTCTGCTCGCTGGTATGCGGGCAGAACCTTGGGAGGGCTAGGCTTCACATAGGGTGCTGGCTGTCGGAAGGTGATGGTTATACTCCGACTGGGGCTAGACTCAGATAACTGAGGTAGGAGGAAGTAGAGCGGGTTTGTCAACTCTTCCCTCCACCCGCGGGCACTTCCTGGCATGAGTGGCCTGTCATAGGTATTGTTCTTCAGCCATGCAAAGGTAACATTAGACCAACGCCTATTATAGGTTTCGGGTCACTTCAGTCAACATCCACGGGGAGTTTTGATAGTATGGGGGTACTTGCCTGAGGGGGCATGCCGGCTCCGGGTCTGCATGGGCTAAGACTGGTTTGGCTGGATCTGGGGAAGCCCGGTTATCGGTTGCAAATTATTGCCATTATTTACGGGTTTCAGAACAGGATCCATAATTTAGCCCATTAAAGCTAGCTCGCATGGGCAGGGCACCTATAACAGCGAAGGGAGGAAGGGGGGGCTCTGGCAGCGACGGGAGCCTCCCCAGAGCTGTGGCGGAGTTACAGGGCGATCTGGAGGCAGAAGGGTACAGTAAGGGTACCTCTGCGACAGTCGGTACAGTAAGGGTACCCCTGTCCGGCACAGTAAGGGTGCCCGAGCCAAGGTCCGGGAGCCGAAGGAGGTTCTGGGAAGACCGCGACGGCGCCCCGTTAGTCCTTCAGGCGGTTGGGGGGCCTGACCAACCGGGGGTGTGCCATAACACACTCCGCCCCCCGTGAAAAGGGGGCGGGAGTATTAGATCATGTGATCCAAAGGAGGATCTGAAAAGTATGTGCCGCACTGTCGGGCATCGACCCACCGTCCGTGCTGGCTCGTAAGGCGGGCGGAGCAGCGAGGGGCTGCTTGCCCTGGATCACCCGTAAGATAACCCACTCTATCGTCATACTTATGTTGTATGAAATAAACCTGCAGCAGTTCTTCACCCATAACAAATGTGTCAGTGTAATCCTTGGGTGACGTCTGTGCATGCGTGTTGAGTGGAGCGGATGACGGTGCGGTCACTATGAGGTAGGGTTTTTCAGATTTAAAAATGCACATTGGCACAATGACAAGGCCTGAGCAAATCTCTTCAAATACTCGGAGCTACACTTCCCAAAGTATTAACCAAACTCCAATTAGAGAAGCGGGATCACAGGACACAGGCCCACCCAACCTATGAGCTTTCGTATAATCCTAGTCATGAGCGGACTCAATCCAGATTGGCGTTGGTGGTTCAGCCAATGGAGAGCGGACATTGTCAGCAGTTATTCCTTGCAATGAGATACGGGGCCCCGCCCTGCCTATTTACTGACCCCTTTTAATGTTATCATTCATATTTCTGCGAAGCGGCAGCCACCCACTAGTTTTGCAGACACATGTACTAGTGCGCATGTGCCTGCCATCGCATTATTTGTTGGGCTTATCTTTCATCAGCCCTAGCCTTCAGTGTCTTGCTAGGCTTTAGGACCACACCTCCTGTAAGGTAATGCAACCTCGCAAACTGAACACAGGCCGGACGCATTAGGCTTCAGCCCAATGCTTTCAAATGAGGGGTGCCAATAAGTGAGAATGAACACCCTAGTTCCTATCTTGTCACAGCAAAGGGTGGGATCAGCAGGACTCGTGAATCCCACCTCTCTGTGTGTTGAGATGGGGAAGGGGTGGGCTTCAGAAGGGGGTTCAACTCCAGATTGTTTTGCTGCGTCATCAAAGTGCATGCTTTTCGGCAGCACATGCGTCTTTCCATGAGCTAATTGCCTGTCCCCAAGAAGTCTCGAGCAACAGTATTCCTTTCAGGTAAGGTAATTTCACATATTTTCAATTTAAATTTGTGAAGGTTCTGGCGTTCTCCGTAACTTTCTGCAGCCGTCCTCAGCTTTCCTTCACAGGGCTCAAAGGGGCCTCATTTCAACAACTGTAAAACTAATTACACCCAACCAGGGCCAAACATGCTGGTTTTGATTACGGTAAAATGTTTTCCAGACTCATGGCAAGCCCAAAGGACAATTAAAAAAAAAACTAAACTGCACCCTGCCAACCTTCCAGCAACCAGTGAATTGCTCCTTGAACAATTGTGAAATGGTCTGACATCCTGTGATCTCGTCTGCAAAAAAGAATAGCTGTCTCATGGGCTCTTGGCAATCACTGGCTTTGGTAAGGAGAGAGACAACCAAAACACAGCTGGCAGTGCGCATGGCAGTAGCTCGCAGGCTCTCTTGGAGCAGGACGGTGCCCGAAAATCAGGGATCTTCGACTCGCTGCCTGTGATGTACTTAAGAACATGTAGATAGTGTATGAAGTAGCTTGCAGCCCGCCCACATCTAAACTAAGTGAGTGCCACTGATGCCAGCTAAGAAGCCTGACAAAAAAGAAATGCCTCCAAGCAACTTCCTTGAAAACATTTCTGAAAACCACCATAAAAGTACTGCTTTAATGATTGCATGCATTCTTGAGAGGGCGACTACATTGTCTTACTTCTTTCTCCTTCTTTCTTTTGTTTTTTTCTCTCTTAATTTTATTTTCTCTGTCTTCCCTTTTTCTCTTTCCTTTTTCTTCTCCTCCTTACTCTAGCTGAATCCCCTTTTTGTTGTATTTTTTTTTATTTCTTTCCACTCTACTTGGTTCTATGCTTTTTTCTCTCTCATTCTCCATCAACTCTTTCTGAATTTGTTTCTCTTATTTCTCAGGTTATTTTATTTCTATTATTTTTCTTTTATGATTTCTCACTTTCTGTTTTCTTACTTCACTTAACTCCTTTCTCTTTTTCCTTCCTTTCCCTTTTCTTCACGTTTCTCCCATGGTTTATTCCTACTTTCCTTTCTCCTCTTTGTTCCATCCTACTTTGTGCATTTCTATGCTTCTTTATGCTTTCTCCTCCTCGTTCCATTTCCCCTTGCAGCCTTCATTCCATTTTTCCATTTTTTCAGTCCACCATTCCCTTCTTTCTTTCTTTTGTTTTCTTCCTTACTTCCTTTGGTTCCTAACGTCCTTTCCTTCAGCTCTTCACTCCTCTCCTTTATCTTTGAATGCACAGCAAATGTGACAATATAAGAACAAGTATACAGGCCTGATTACTGAAAGGAGCACTCTTGAAAGAATGCAACGGGAGCTGGTGTGAAAATGCTGTGTTTCTTAGAAAGGATGGGCTCACCCTGGACAGCCTAAATCAAATAAAGCCAAAAAATGTGAGTTACAAACCACAAAGCCAATGGCAAGCAATGGATCGAATGCAGTCCCTGGGAAGCTTTTTGAACCCTCCCAAGATGTCTTTAGCAAACCAGCCAGCTCTGCAGGGTGGTAGGCTTCAATCTAAAAACTATGCTGCACCACAAGTTCTCGCCTGAAACTAGAATTGTTGAAAACTATTTCTTAGAGTATGTAAGGGCCTTGTTGGTACCCCAATAGAATGTATTTGCTTTTACACATATAGATGTTGAAATAGTTTCTATGGTAAAGGTAGTCTAGATGCAAAATGTCCTCTTTTCTTCAAAGATTTATTGGGGGAGAATCCTCCCAATCATTGTGCCTTTGAAGATTTGGGTTTGCTTGCTCATTACTGGCAAATCTTGACCAGTGTGTTGCCTCTATGAGACACATTTCTTGGGCTCATGGTGATGGTTGTATGTATGCAAAAAAGCCTGCATCCCTATTTGAGACCTTCAGTACATCTAAGATAAGTTGAGGATAACCATTCTCCGTCCGCGTTCCTTTTGTCTTTTGAAAGCGAATTGCCCAATTACACAGAATTCCCTTAGGACTTGTGAGCAATTCACCAGTGTGCACTGGTGCATGATTGCACATTTGTTACTTTTGCGAATAGTACTCAGTTGTTTTCTCCCTCTGCTCTGCACATACTATGCATACTGCACGGATTGTCAGTCACCTAAATTATCACAGAGGTACGCCTCCTTGTAATAACTAGTTATCTTGTACTTGGATTCAAACAGCATATATATCTAATTGGATATTGTCCAACTATTCTTAAGCTTTTCTTCTGGTCTGCCACAAGAAAAGTAAGTAAGGTTTAAACCCAATTTGGGCTCACTTATCGAAATTGTTTCCCCCTGACTGAAGAATATTAAGTACTCCCTTGTAGGATAATCACACCAGACCAAGTCCTCAGAAGACCACTTAGGATCAGAGGTTGTAACCTGTCGACATGTTTGGGATCAAGGATTTAAAGACCCTATGGGAGGGAAAGAGGAATCATTATAAAGTCCCCTTCCAATCTTTATCACACTGACCGTGCCCAATTGTTCATTCAGAGTGGGATTTCAATTGATGGGATGGAGTCACTAACTTTACATGTGCGTGACCCTATGGTAGCTTCAAACAAAAGCAGTCAGGCTTTACTTAGCGGCAATGTGTAAAGTATTTATGAAGCACTCCAACAGAAGAAATATCCAATCAGTATAACCAGACTCATGCAGTTTCAAAGATTTTAGGAAAAATAACGTGTTGTAATCTCTCTCCTTTCTTCCCCTGTACCTTCCCTGAGGTGTCTTCTCCATCCTTTCCTAGTGGTAGCTTCCTTTCCTCCCCCGCTCATTACAACATAACGCTTAGAAGCTTAGAATCAAATAGCGTTTATCTGGTCGCACTGGACTGGAAAAAGTCACAAGTTCAGGCCAACCACAATGGAGTGCAGGCCAGACACAGGACCAAGTTTGGCCCGCAGAGATAGTAACTGGTGTTCCATGGCATGAAGATGTGAAGTCTGCATTGGCCTGTGTCACACTACATTGCAGAATCATTGAGCAGGAGCTGCAATGCAGAGTCTTGCTTCAAGCTGGGTCGGTGCTGTTGAAGCCACTGATCAGGAGCTATGATGCTTGCATCAAGATGCATCACCCTGCGTTAAGTCAATGAACCCACTGGTCTGGAGCTGCATTCCAGAGACATGAATCGAGATGCATCACGCTGGGTCAGTCATGGGAAAGCTGCCGATTAGGAGCTGCCATGTGAGGTTCAGCTTTGAGGGACAGCTTGCTGCATCAGTTCCAATGTACCCACCGGTCTGGAGCTGGTGATGTGAGCACTTGCATTGAGATTGATTGTGCTGCATCGGTTCTGATGAAGCCACCAGTCAAGAGCCTGTTGTGCCCCTGTAGCTCAGAACAGGAAGCCAATTAACTGATCTTTGGAGACAATTTGGTAGTACTGGGTTCAAGCAGCAAGGCAGTCCTCTGGCAGCAGGACAGTCCTCAGGCAGCCGGGTGGTCCTTCTTCTTCTAGAGTCCACGTCTTGACATTTTGTGAAGAGTTCAGTGTCCAATATTTATACATGGTGGAAGTTTTTAAGTGAGAGAAACTTCTAAACTTCCCCCCACATCTGGTTCTGGAATTTCCTTCCCCTTCTCAGGCCCCAAGATGTCTGGGGAGACAAAAGGCTTGTACGAAGTCCTTTGTGGGTGCAGGAGGCAACACCTATTGGAGGGCAAGTGTGGTAGGTGACAACTGCACCCCACCTATCTGTCCAGGAGGGCCCCTTTGTAACATTGTCTGGGAGGAATACACAAAGGCCAACTGCCAACTACTTGTCATGTGAACCAGGACATAGTCTGTAGGCATGAAATGGTTAAGACAAGAAATTGCCAATGTTCTAAAAGTGGCATTTGAGAATTGTGAACTAAGATCGAACTTTACCATAAAAGAGGATTTGAAATCATAATTCTTAAGAGACCAAACATGACATTTCCACCTATTTCCAAGCAAAAGGAATCACTTATTAAGTGTAATAAGGTAATCCAATAGTATCCTATGTGAGAGGTGGGCCTTGCAGTAAATACAAATTAATTTAAGAGTTTTTCACTATCAGGATATGTAAAACATAACAGTGCATATTCAACGTTTTAAATGCAATGCACCATGCCTAGGCTGTTTAAGGCCTACCCTAAGGGTGAATTTCATCTATTAAAAAAGTACAGTTTAGGTCTTGAAATCAGGTTTATTTTTCCTAGTTGAAATTAGGGGTGGGAGGAACTTGCAGAATTTGATTTCGCGAAGTTACACAAAAAACTCCACAGAGTTCCACCAAATGGCAGAAATAGACATGTTGCTCTGCTTTCTCAGTGATTTAGCGTCTGGAGCTTGTTCTAAGCTGAAAAATCACCACAAACTACACCATGTGGTGTGCCAGAGTGCGCAGCTACTCGAGTTGATTTTGCTGCCGCTCAAATACATTTTTTACTCGAACGGCAGCCTTCTGACCGTGAACGGCTGTGACCACCTGTGACAGCCAGTGTTGGAAAAATCTCATCAGATGTCTTAGAGACAAAAAATTGCACTAGGGGATGCCAAATCTCGCTTGCTTTCAACAAGTTACCATTTTGGAGTGCACACGAGAAAAAATTCCACGACGTGGTGATTGGCGGAATTTGGCCAGAGCAACAAGTTACAAGAGTAACCCAGAGTCACCAAAATTCCACCAATTCCTCCAGTGGAACTGAACATTTCAACCTCTCCTATTCAAACTGGCAGTTTAAAACTGCACACAGTCTGCAATGGCAGGCCTGAGACATGCTTTTAAAAAACTACTTAAAGGGCTACTTTAGTGTATGGTACAATGAGTGCTGCAGGTCCACCAGTAGCATTCAATTCCTTATGAGTGATTTAAATGTGCCAATTGGGTGTAAGCCAATTTTAAACTGCTTAAAGGAGAGAACACAAGAAATTTAACACTGGTTTAATATTGGTTACCATGGGTAAAGCCAATACAATGGGTTAAGAAAACAGGAGAGATGAAGAAAAATAGTTCAACAGTTTTCCAGTGTGTTGCTTGTTGCTCCCTGCATAGAGGATGTTCCTGTAGTCCAACCTGCTGGTGATGAGGGTGTGAGTGACAGATTTCTTAATTTAAGGGCAGGAAGTGGTCCCTGGTACCACTGCCTGCTTTAAAAAAATATTTGCGCACACATACACAAAGGGAACATTATCCCCTGGGGACCCCTTCTCGTTTGCGAGTGGCTTATCACCTACTCGAAGTAGGCGGTAAACTGTGAGTGTTTTGTGACCGCAAATGCGGTTGCAAAACAATGGTATATACCATTCTTATTTGTTATTAGGAAGGGACGCCTTTGGCATGCCCCTTCCTAATAGTGACTCACAAACACTATTTTGCGAGTTACTTTTGCACATAACATCACCCCTTTTTGAAGTAGCAAACAGGCCGATTTCACATCTGCGACTCCAAAAAACGGTATTACTTCAGCCCCTTTGTGTAATGGTCGAAAATGGAATAAGAACTGTTTGCTCCTCCTGATTGTGCAGTCTTAAAATGGTTCAAATTGTATTTGTTCTATCTTTGCCCTCATGTCAATCCAGCTTTGCAGTCAACCCAAAAATGATTGACATTGTCATGAGCCATTTTAAGTACAAAGAGATAGGAGGCATTGGATTAGAGACAGCACCCTGAAGAAGTGTGCACCCCTGCTAAGTTGCATTCTGACTAAGGCCCTCATTGCAATGGAGGTGGGACCGCTACCGTCAGGCCGTCGGTAGCGGTCCCACCACCATCGTACTCTGCATGACCGCCCACCACATTATGATGGTGGGCGGATGGAGGGCGGGAGGAGAGACGGACCGCTGTGCATTCGATGGGATCAAGTAGCCTGTCAGTGCACCGGAGGGACTGCAATCCCCACAATAGTGGAGGTGTCTGCTCAGGCACCGCCCTATAGAATACAATGTCCCTTTCCACTGGCCCATTCATGGCGGTCAACCCACCATGAAAACAAAAGGCAGATGGAGAGTAATTCGGGGGACTGTACCGGGCTCCCCTACATATTCCTGCACCATGTGGCAGGCACCACATGTCATTAATATTGTTTGCAAAAATATAGTTTTTTAATTACTGTTATGTATTTTAGTATATTTTAAATGTAAGTGATGTAATTTTTTGTACAAGTATTGTTTATGTTTTTTAATATATATGATACATTTTTAGTAGGTATTAAATTCAATTTAATGTAATTTTCCGTTTTTTAGTTCCCTAGAGAGTTGTTGGGTAAATATTATGTGTGGGTTGTGGTGTTTATACCGGTAAAAGGTGGAAAGTAATTTATTTTTAATACATTAATAATTAGTCGTTTATTAATATTAATTAATGGATAATTATGGTAATTGTGTAATTTGTTTTAGGTGCGGGTTGTGAGGTTTATAGGGCTAAAGGGTGGAATGTAATTTATTTTTAATTAATTAATTCCTAATGAGTTGCTAATTAATATTGATAAATTCATTGATCATTAATTATGTTAATTGTATATATAAAGAAATTGGTGTAAATTTTGGGTTTATAGTGGTAAATGTTGGGGAGCAAATTAATTTGAATTAATTTATAATTATTCGTTAAATATTATTAGTTATTTAATTGAAAAAAAAATTTAATTGTGTAATTACGTTTTTTTAAAGTTTCATTTTTGGTGTGGGTTGTGGGGATTATAGGGGTAAAGGGTTGGAAGTTAATTAATTTTAATAGGTGAGAATTTGGTTTTTAATTAATAATATTTGTTTAATTGATAGTTGATTATGTTAATTGTGCAAATTAATTTTTTTAAATTAGATTTTAGATGTGGGTTTTGGGTTTTGCAGAGGTATGGGGTGGGAAGTAAATTAATTTTAAGCAATTAATTTTTTTTGTATTTAATATTAAGGGCCCAATTACGATGCAGGCAGGAAGAGCTCCGACTGTCGGTCGGAGCATTCCAGCCCGCATCGTAATCGGATTCCCTTCCGACCGAGCCATTTCGATGGACTTGGTCAGAAGGGTATCCAAATCAGTCTTCCGAATGGCTTACGACGAACTCAGAGAGCCCGTCTGCCATTCAGAAGCCCCACAGTAATCCCGCGACCGGCTCTTTCTGGCCGATAGATTACAATGTCAGTTTCCCACTGCCTTTTTGTGCCGGCTTTTCCGAAACAAAAAGGCATTGAGGAACAGCTTTGGGGGCCTCCAACTGGGCCCCCATGGGTGCAAGGCCGCTGAATGGCAGCCTTGGGGGCACCTATGGTGCCTCCCAGTGATCCCTGCACCCGATGGCAGGCACCTTGAGGGGCCTGCCACGGGGTGCAGGGATGAACTGCACCCCTGCTCTTTGCTATAAGGGCATGCATTCCGTTCTGAAAGTATAGGATTGTGACCGAACAGGGTTTGGTCACAACCAAATTCCCGGGCTGGAACTGACGACTGGATGTCGTTCGGTTCTAAATCCAGAACGATGCCGAATGGACTCAGGTCCGTTCGACATTGTAATTGGCCCCTAAGTATTAATTTAATAATTAATTGTGTTGTGTGTTTTGTGGGGGTATATCATGGAAAGGACATTATTGAAATGTAATTAAGGTTTAATATCTAATTAATGAAAATTAGTTTCTTGACGAGTATTTATATTAATAATGTAAAAAAAAATTAGACGCAGGTTGTGAGTTTTGTGCTGTTATAGGATGGGAAGTAACTAAACTAAATGTATGGAATAATCAATCTTTTTGCTAATAAATAATTTCTAAATAAAATATTTATTTACATGAAAATTATTTTTGTATTTTATATATAACAATATTTATAGGTATTTGTGATATGTATTTAACATTATAATATGTCTTTATTTTTTAGATTTTTAATATTACATATATTTTAATTTTATTTTTCAACATATTTAAAAAAAATACATTTACTTTGTTTTTAAAATAATGTAATTTTCTTGAAGATATATTTTGTTTGTTTTAAATGTTGAACTCAATGGAGTGGGAATAGTAAATATTACCCCTCTGCATTCCAACACTTCCCTACTGTCGTACTGACTGAAGTTGTAATAATACATTATACCAGTCCACTATCCAACACTTTACCTACTTTTGCACTTATTGGAGTGGGAATAGTAAATGTTACACCTCAGCAATCCAACACTTTCCCTACTGTTGTACTGACTGGAGTGGGAATAGTACATTTTATCCCTCTGCTACCCAAAACTTTTCCTACTGTGGCACTCCCTGGAGTGGGAATAGTCATTTTTACCCCTCCACAATCCAACACTTTCCCTACTGTTAGACTGACTGGAGTGGGAATAGCAAATGTTATCCCTCCGCAATCCAACACTTTCCTTACTGTTACACTCAGGTGCCGATTCCGATCCGATAAAAAATATTTCCGTACGACTAGAATCCGTATTATTTTCTGTGCGAATCGGGAAAAAGTACGTACGGATCGGCCCGCTCCATACGAATCGGAGCGGGAAAAGTTGTACGAGACGTACCCGGACACTTTTCTGTACGATTCGTAAAAAGACAGTCCGAGCGTACAAGTACGATCCGGACCGGCTATCTGATTTATGAATCGTACGGAAAACGGCCCGTACACGGGGAATGACTCTACCCGCTACGAAGCGAAGTTTGTACAACTCGTAGCCTGGGAAAAGTTGTTCCCTGGGTACGAGTCGTACAGACTCCCCACCACCACCCGTCTGTACACACCGTACCCCCACCACCCCCCGTATGCACGCACCGTACCTCCATTCCCGTATATGTACGCACTGTACTCCCATCCCCCGTATGTACGCACCGTACCCCCATCCCCCGTATGTACGCACCGTACCCCCAGCTTAGATCTCGGAAAGCCGTTGTGGTACAGAAGTATCAATCGATAAAGATTCCTTTTTCTTGGGCAAATATATTTGGAAGCCAAATAGAAGATATGGTGAAGAAGTCACATGAGGATAGAAAGCTGATGGCACCAAGAGTGATGAGAGACAGTTTTTAAAAAATAAGATGTTCTGGGTCTGCTTATCTAACGCCCCAGATCAGCCTTTTGAGGCGGGAAATGTGGCAAGCAGAACCCCATTTAAAAAAAGACCACTCCCAGCAGAGTGAGGAATTACGACAATCTACAGCAAAGCCATAACTGTGCAGTGGAAGAAGATCAGCACCTAGTGGGAGGTCGTCTCAGGTTCTTTTCAAAGGAATAGGAAAGGTCAGTCTTAGATCAAATGGAATTGCAAAAGGATTATCGTATAGTTTTTCAGATGATATCACCACATTTCTTTTAATTAATTTCCCTCCCGGAAAAACACAGACGCAAGCTTGTAAGACGGTATTAAAAAATGACTGCTAGAGAGACCGATGATTACAGTACCATTTTCATAAAAGGGGAAAGGAGTGGACTGAATATTGTTTCTTGTTCTAAAATATTTGAGCTATTACAGGCCTGTATTGGATTTAAATATAGTACATTTGTACATCCCGCATGTAACGTTCAAACTTTTGACCTAACAAAGAATTATTCCTTTTATAAAGAAAGGGGATTTCATGGCATCTCTGGATCTGCTTGATGCATATCTTCATGTTCCAGTCCATCCAGTGTTGCCAAGGTTGCAAAGCTGTTGTGTGCAATGGCAGTATTTCCAAATACACGTACTTCCTTTTGGCCTTTCTTCATCCTCTACAGCAGAGGTCTTCAAGCTTTTTAATGCTGAGACCCCTTGTCAAACCTTTTTAGGAGTAAGGACCCCTCCTGACAAAATTTTCTAGAGCCTGGTACTCCTCATCATCGACAACCATAAACGCCCCCAATTCCCACACAAGATAATTGATACAGTGGGGAAATAATAGTAAACAGTGTTTAGCAAACCAAAGGTCAGTGAGCGTGGTCAAAGGTGTAGCTAAAAACAAAGGGGCAGATTTATGAGCCCCTTGCGCCTCATTTACGCCACTGTTGCGTCACTTTTGTGACGCAGCGGCGGCGCAAATCCTGCGCCATGCTGCGGGGTATTTACAACGTGACGCATCTGGCAGATGCGTCACGTTGTAAAGCCCTGCGCCACATGTAGGCGTTCTGGAGCAGGGGGGGGCGTTCCGGTGCAGGAACGCCTCCTAAAAGTGGCTGAGTGAAATCTACAAGATTTCACTCAGTCACTTTTAAGGCCATGCTGCGTCAAAACCCTGCGCCTGCTTGAAGCAGGCGTAAGGATTGACGCAGCATGTAAGGGATAGGGCACCCCCGAGCCTTGCTGGAGCTGCGTAGCGCTTGCGACGCAACTCCAGCAATGCACCGCCTTTCCGACAGGAGATGCGTCACGCATCTGCCCATCCGAGTGCCACGGTGCGCCGCATTGTAAATGCGGCGCATCAATGGTGGCGCACGGGTGGGCAGATGCGTCGCAACTCTTCTGGCGCATCTCTGCTGATTAGCAGAGATGCACCAGACATCATAAATCTGCCCCAAAGGGTCTTCCTGCGCTGCCATACGCCAATGTCAAAGGGCAGGAATGCACCATATTTATGAAATACAGTCCATTCCTGTCCTTTCCTTTTTCGTTGGCACACAAATTGCTGCCTAGCACAAACATAGGCAGGATTGTTGCTTTGCAGAGAGGGCACCTTTCCTCACAAAAACAATTTCGAGAGATGTTTTCCTCTTTCTATGTGAGCTGCAGAATGCAGCATACATGGAAAGAGGAAAAAAACGAGGAGAACTTTTTCACTGGGGAGACATACGTTTTTAGTGCTGCCCCAGGTTTAAGTGATTTTTTATATATCGGGCAACATCAAAATCCATGGGTGTTGCATGGGAGCACCCACACAGAGCACATGGAATACCTCCTTGATGCAGAGTTAGGCAAGGCAGCAACTTGCCCTGCTTTGTCCTACTCCATATCTATGAGTCCTTGCAAAGCCATGCAGGGTGACTGCGCTGCCTCATAGGTTTTGGTTGAGACGCTTGCACCGCCGGAGCATCAAAAAACCTGGTGCTCTAGCAGAGCAAGCTTCTCATAAATAAGCCCCAAAATATTCTGCATGTTTTTAGGTCTTTCACCATCAGGTACCTACATATAAAATAATGAGCAGAGTGATGAAAAATAAATTTTAAAGGTTGTTACTCAGTGAGAAATGCACTGTAGTACATTATGAAACCTCTATTAGTTAGTGCACTGCAGAGGTCTGTGTGTAACCAGAGAGACACAGAATTAAATCTTGGTTGGTGCAGTGGAGAATAGTGTATTTTTAGTGCTACAAGGTCACAGCCTGTGACAGAAAGCACTGTGAGTATGTAAGTCATGATTTTATACTTGCATTGAATTACAAACAGTGAAATATAGACTGATACAAAATGTGTAATTAGTTTTACAATAAAATGGTTCTTCCAAAATGTAGATTTTAGGAATACCAGGGCTTATGTAATGCAATTTGTTTTTTAAATAACTGTCACTTCAACACCTCCTTAGGGGTACTAATGGCTGTGTAAGTACAGTTATGATTAAAAGCAAACACTTCACAGCCCAGTTGTTAATGCTTGCACTACCTCTCAAAAAAGCAACTCTTTTTCATCACAAAGCTTGGAGTGATTCACCAGGTCCCAAGCACCCATTACACTTGCAGATTAACTAATAGAGCACATTTGCATTTCTTTGAGGTGACCAGGCACCATGGCACGAAAGCTTTTCACAGCACAGGTGACTCAGCTGAAGCATTTTAAACGATCGAAATCTGTTGTCCCGGGACGGTTGTCTTTTTTCCAAAACCAAAGTAAATGTTTTAGTATCCAGGCAAAGTGAAGCTGGGAATGCGCAACCCCCTTCCCAGCACTCCACGACCCCACTGGTGGTCGTGCCCGACAGATTGAAGATGTCTGCTCTACAGTATTCACAAAAGTGTTGGCTCCTTTAATGGGGGTAATTCATGTAAAGAAAATTTGATTGCAACCATATTTGGAAAACTGGCTCATTTGTTGTTCCTTTTCCAAGATGCTGTAAGCAGAGAAAGTATGTGATCTGGTTGACAGCACAGATCTGTATTAAATTATAAAAAGTCCCCTATTATTTCTACTCAGGATCTGCAGTTCATTGGACCACACTTAAGAGCAGACTTAGAGCAAATATTCTTGCTACTGGACAGGAAGCAGAAACTGAACAGAGAATGTTCGAGTCTGATAGTATGCAGGGCTCCTCCAGGAACAAAATATGTTAAAGGTTCAGCGCCTAATGACATCCTGAGTTTTCTGGCCAGACCTGATTTCACAAATATCCTCTTGTACACCACTTACAGTCCTACTTTGATCTGAGCTCTCAAATATTTGAGCAGGAGGTTCAAGAGAAGCCTCAAGTTCAGAGTGCTTTGCACTGGAAGTTGCTTAAGAAGAATTTGTCATAGGGATCTCTTTTTCAAATATTTCCATCCATTATAGTAACCATGGATGTCAGTGGGTTGTGGTGTCTGTCACTCAATCTAGGCAAAATGGACAATGGTGCAAGCAGAGTTCTCATCCAATTGGAGGGAGCTCAAGCATATGAGCCCAGCTCTAAAGTCCTTATCCCAGAATCTGAGGGATCACAATGTGCAGATCAGAACTGACAACAGGGTTGTAATGAGTTACATAAACTCTCAGGGGATTGTCAGCTGCAAGAGATGAATGTGCTAACTCAAGAGATGTGCATGTGGACCTGAAGCCAACTTGTTATTGCTGAGGGCTGTTTAACTTCAAAAAACAACAACACTACACCAGGACGGTTACATAAATACGCCGCCGGTGGTATTATCGCGATTGGAAAAGGCGGATGACGTCTCCAAGAACAATCATAGTGGAGTAGCAAAACAAGTTTTACCGTTGGAAAATAACTATAACTGGAAATCTATTGATCGAATCTACGAACATTAGGTTCTATTTAAGTTTAAATCAAGGTGGAAACGGTTGCAGCGATCATAACAAAAGAAAATATATTAAATAAGACGTTAATCATCGATTGGAGTTATAAACAAGGCAAGGATGGCTGCTGAGATCAATCCATAATTGCAAACCAAGGGCTTAATTTTTACAGAACGTTCAAGATTTGAAATACGGGAGAAACAAAATACATTGTCTTGATAAAGAAGGTTCTATACGAATATTCCTTCGAAACGTGTCGATGCTTTTTTATGTAGCCACGAACCCGGTTGTATCAACATTTCCCTAGATATATAATACTTAGGAGATATCGGGGTTTATGTGGTTAAATAAATTCACCAGTTGTGGCAAATGATGACAAAGGGCATTGTCTAGGCAGCATACTCTCGTGTATAATTTGCTGTGGATAATAACTTTATGAGTTGGTTTTAATATTGATTATAGTGTAATTGCATCATTGTTTTTATTGGATAAAATTGTATCTCATTGTGTTAAATTTGAGAAATAAATTGTTTTTAAGAATTTTTAATTATTATTGTATTAATTTCAAATATTTGTGCCAATACGTAACAAATTCAGAGGGGGGTGGGTCTGGTTTATTGGACCAGAAATGAATGAGATTCAGGATGCAGGTGAG
Organism: Triturus cristatus; assembly: GCF_964204655.1. Lineage (NCBI taxonomy): Eukaryota > Metazoa > Chordata > Amphibia > Caudata > Salamandridae > Triturus > Triturus cristatus. Next base: position 962,860,913 of record NC_140585.1, on the reverse strand, counting down.
AATTAATGTGTGGATAATTAATCCTCCCAAAGGACACCTCTGTTTAAAAACGGCAGTTTACCTTCTACAGAGAGAGAACTGGGCAGCAGACCATTTACGTAGTGTTTCATCCAATGAACTCACTATCTTTGACCCAGCAAGTATACCAGCAGTTACAGAACAGTTTTGGGTGCCTTTTTGCATTGAAAAAGTATGCTCTACTCCATTGGCTTTGCATGATTATGCCTTTCTTAGAAACATGGAGGGTGGATATGCTGTCATTCAAATGGCCCAAAGGCCTGTTGGATGGCTTTCAACACATTCTCATGAGCCAAAGGTGTTACAGCAGACCAGGGACGACAGAGCATTAGCACTATTATTGGTTCCCGGTTGGAAACAGCATCTATGTTTTCCAGTATTGTTACAGTTGTAAATTCAACCACATTGAGGTATTCCAGTAGTTGTGTGTGTCCTGAGAGAATCTCAGCTTTCTCAGACAGTGCTGGTGCACCTTCATATGGAGGCATGGATATTGAGGAGTCACTTGCTGTCTAGGAGTTGTTCCACTGGAGTAGCAGACATCATACAGCAGTAAGACAACCATTTACTTGGAGGTCATACTCTTTTTCCTAGAGGTCATTTGAGAAGTGGTGTTAAAATAGGGGCCTTCATCGTGGTTTAGCAACCACTACTCTATCACAGGATTTACTGATGATGTTATGAGCCTTACATGGCTCAATTTGAATCTCTTGATATGGCGGAATTTTTTTTTTTTAATATAACGGGATATTCTGGACTGTGAATTCCTCAGGGTTTGGGGGAATTGGGAGCAATGGTAAGCACAGAGCATTTTGATACTTTCCCAGTGTTTCTCCCTTGCTCAACGTCAGTGGAAGAAGAGTGTTTGCATTCCTTAGATATTAAAAGGGCCCTTGAGTATTATTTGTCTAGGACAGAGACATTCAGAAAACTTCATGTTCTTTTTGTGACATTTGGTTGACTGGTCAGGGTATGAAAGCTTCTAATTCCACTCTTGAAGGTGAATGAAGCAAACTAGTTTGTCATTTGATGAGTCTCAAGGCTGAGGTTTTCCACATCAGATAAAAGGGAGACCCACAAAGGGAATTGTCCCTTCCTATGCACCCTTAAAGGGGGTCTTTTGAAGATATTTGCAATGGAGTGACTTGGGTTTCCCCTTTGGAAATATTTCTGCCTCTTTTGCTCAGTCAGTATTGACATCAGTAATGAAGGAATAATATGTGCAGATAGCATATTGATGTATGCTTTGTTATTTACATTTATACCTGTGGTAAACTGATACAGTTTTGACATTCATAGAGTAGTCTCTTTTTTCAACAGCTGATAGTATGCTTTGGTGTCAACTCATCATGTAATTACGTTGGCAAGGAAGACGAATGAGGAGGTAATGCCCTGGTTACTTACCAGCAATCTTCTTCACTCTGAAATCCAGGTCTTCCTCGTCACAGTCAAGGTTTCTCATCCATCCCAGCCCGATAGATATTTGGCCTCATTTAACATATTAAGTTTAGGATTACAGGAAGTGGGTTTTGATTTCCCTTTTCTTGCTAATCACGGGGTATGAAAGTCAGCAATACTGGAGGGATTGGAAACTAGTATGTGCTTTTCTTTTTGGTGAATTGTTTGTCCGATGGAGTATTTGATTTGATGGTGATGAGTAAGATCTGGACTCAGCATAATGATCATTCAAGGTAAGTAACCAGAGCATTTTCTCCTATACTGCTACTGAGGAGCGCAAAGCCAGAGATTTCACAAGCACATCACATCTTCACATTGAATGCAGTCCAGGACACATGAAGAGTGAGTTTCCAGCTCATTAAGAAGCTGCAGTCCAACCAGTGCACTTTTAGAACAAAAACTGATCAGCGCTAATTGTTTTGTTTTATCTCTGAAGGCAATGCGGTGCTAGTGTAAACCAGGACTCCCGTGCTGCTTGATGGACTAGAGACAAAGGGGTATATTCTCAAGAACATGTGATAACTACCGCAAGAGTAGCTTATCGCAACTCACCACATCGCAGTCCATCGTGGGAAAATAACTCTGTGTCAACGTGGTATTCCCAAGCCGGCGGCAACATGCGATAGTCCCACGACAACGCGTCAAACCAACGCGTAAAAACCAACGCGGCACGGCAAAAATGTGAAACACCAACTCCAAAAAAGCGGTGAGGATACCAATCGCGATACGAAAACCAGCCACAGGCCTGCAATCCCCATGCGACATGCGGGAAAATGCATTACAAAAAGTGAAAAAAACCACAAACCAAACAACATCAAGGCACAATGGAGTCAGCCGGAGCAAATGTAGAGGAGAACCAGAACCCCACAAGCCCCCCGGAGGACCAGCCTCGGACTTTGGGGTCAGTGAAGGCCAATGACAAGAAGAGTAGGAAGAAAAGATTCAGTCCGCAGGAAAACAGGATCCTGATAACGGAGGTGATAGAACACCATCCACTACTGTTCGTCACCTCCACTGTGTCACTGGGAACTAAAAATGGAAGACCATCGTGGACAAGATGAATGCAGTCGGAGTGCTGAAGAAGACAATGGACGAGGTCAAGAGGAGCTGGAATGATGTCAAGCGAAAAACCAAGCAGAAGGTCACAAACAACCGGAAGGCAGCAATGCAGACTGGAGGTGGCAGTCCAGCGCCACAGGAAGAGCTGGACGAGATGGAGAAAATGGTGTCCACAGTCATCAGTGGGGTGAGGGTGGCAGGAGTTGGGCCCGGACACTGCTCTACAGGACTGGACACAACAGCAACAGGATGAGTAATGACCAGGGACTGGGGGGATGGGGGAGATGGGCACAATGGGACACATGCACAAGTAAGCACAGCACATCATTAGACAAACCATGCCCCAGACCCCCAACTGCCACCAAGATACCAATGCACCCACAAATGCCACATACCAGCACTGTACAAGCACAGAAGTCAGAGGCATACCACATGTAAGGGATCAGGGGCAGCCAACTCAGAGCTGCAGGGGCGACTCCCCCAAAATGTGGCACACACATCACATGCAGAGCACCACAACATTGACAACAACGTGGCACAATCGGCAACATGTCCACAGCAGGTCCCGCTTGTGTGCAGTAACTGGCCAATCACATATGGCATCACAGGGAAATGTGAGTTGACAATGTACAAGTACAAACACACATCCGTGAATTTGTCGAAATGGCCACTGTACCACATCACATAGGCAGCTCCCCACAAACAGTCACAATGTACACTGTTATTCAGTCTGCATGTAAACATGTTCAATGCGTCAACATACATGTGAACACAATGTTAAACTGCATCTCCCCTTCACATTGCAGAGGGAAATACAACACCTCCAGCAGAGCAGTCGCATCCTCTCTTCTCTGATGGCGAAGAGGACAACCAGACCTTCGACCCCGACGCCCTCCAACAGCTTGTGGACAGCCTCCGCACCCCACCTCCAGGAACAGCACAACCCAGCTGTTACGAGGAGAACCCACCCCCTGCACAGTACACACTGCAGGCAGCACCCACCACCATGGCTGATTCCCAGGACCCCCACGACCAACACATGGCCTTCCAATTCCATGTGTTGGGGTGCCAGGAGAAGCTGGCCGAACAGATGCAGATGGGGTTCGACCGCATGGCAGACAAACTAGATGCCATACGTGGGTGTCTAAGTGCCATCATGGACCACTCACGGTCCTTAACAGACACCGACAGTCCGCTCCATGCTCCCCAATTAACCATGTCCGCCATTCCCAGAGTCCTGACTCAGAGGCAAGAACGACTGTCCAGTCATAGTGGCTCCAGCGAGCTCGCCCGGGAGTTGGGACTCATGTGGAGGCTCATGGAGGACAGGGAGTGTCAGCATGTGGAAACAGCAGCTGACACGGCTGTACACCAGCGAGAGTTGGCTGGGTCCCTCAATGCCATCATGTCCATCCTCATGGCATTGCTGCCACAAGGCCTGGCGCCGATGCATACTGCTGCTACCACTCCATCCACATCTCCGGCCCCTGCAGTGTCAGTGTCACACAGTGCTGGAGCCAAAATACCAGCACTCACATGTGAGGCACCTGAAACAGCAGTGGACGAAGATGTGGATGAATCTAGCCTCATGGTCATAAGGAAGCGGTTGCATCCATGTCCACCATATGGCCTGTTAATGCTTAGTTCTGCCCTCAGCATCATCCCCTTCCAGTGTCCCATGATGCATTCTGCGACACTCACCTTGGACCTCAACATAGACTGCTATATTCTGTCTGGTCACCCATGGCACAGATATCTGACTGTGGACTGAACTCCTCCACTACTGAGGAACATGTCATTCACAGAAGGACTCTGGATAGCCCGCCAAGGGCCAACGCTGCAAGGTGGGCTTTGCATGGCCCTGTACTGCTCTGCATACAACACTCCATTGAATGTGCATTAAACATTCATTTTCACAACGATGTGTCATGTCTATAAAATTGCAAGTGTATAGGTATGAAGGCATATACGGTCATTGATTGCACCTTACGTCCATGTTGCTTATGTTGTGGGACTTGGGTTACAGGGTGACACATTGCCGATTGCGTGCCGGGTGGTGCCGACAATAGAATGGGGAATCACGCATTCGTTACTGCCTTGTCCAGGCCAGCATGGAAGCACGCACACAGCCCTGGGGTCCTTGTTCACACACCTATACTGGACTGGCATTCGCCAGGCCAGTCCACTGCGCTCACGCTCACAGGGGGGGACGACGACGCTACATGTCCCAGGTCTTCCCTGTAGGGATCTGCTGATCACAGGTCTAGTTGTCAGCATGCCACAGCCACTCCCTCGCAGGTGGTTCACACCTGCACCACACCCATTTGGCACCAGTGTCACAGGACATGTGAACGTGCCAATAATAATGGCCTGGCGCACGTGCTGGACGCCATTTCCACTCTCCAAATGGGTGTCTCCGTGTGGGTATCCTTTATGCATGAGGGCCTAGGGCCCTGCCACGTCACATTGCCCAGTGCCAGTGGTGAGATGATGGCGTCCGCACAATGGGACTCGATCATAAAGGGTCCATGGCTAGCGGTGCACAGACTTGGTGGCTCCAGATGAACTGCGGCAGACACAGGCACACCGCCACGGGACGGTGTCTTTCAGTGCACCGAGATAGGGGAACCTTCAGTGCTGAGCGGGCATTGCAGCCTGCGATGATGCGTTGTCCGGGCGTTCTGCAATGGTGGACTTGGTGTGAGCCCTGCTGGACCGCAGTGTAGGCCTGAGCCAGCGGACAGTGCGTGCTTCCCGCCACATGGTGTCGCCTCACAGTTAACAGAGTCAGTGGCACCTATTGGGCTGAGCGGGTGTTCTGCCTGCGATGATGCCCTGTGCACTGATGTGTTCTCTGCCATTGCGAAATCAAGACCCAGAATCTTGTGTGTGACCTGGTGGCCCACAGTGCATGGCTGCATGATGTGAAGGGTGGAATGGTCACGGGCCACGGGCTTGGAGATCCAACTGGCACATTGTGGGCCCTCTTGGAGACACGCCGGGGCGGAAGGTGAACAGTGAAGTTTGGTCGCGCAGGGGCAGGCAGTCTCCGCTGGGCGGTGGGAGGGGCTGGGGTGCAGAAGCCTGTATGCGCAGGGGCGGGCAAGCGGTGATGGTGTGCACTACTGTATGGACTCTGCTATTCATGTCTCTGGCAACTGTTTCAGATGAGTGACCTGGGGGACAGCAGTGTGTGCTGGCACATGGTTGGAGACACACCCGTGGCTGCAGGTGAGCAGTGGGGCCTGGGTCCGCAGTGTCGGCACTCTCTCTTTCTCTCTCCCTCTCTCCCTCTCACCCCCTCTCTCCCTCTCTCTCCCTCTTTCTTTCTCTCTCTCCCTCTCCCTCCCTCCCTCTCTCTCTCTCTCTCTCTCCCTCTCGCCCTCTCTCTCCCTCTCTCCCTCTCTCTCTCTCTCTCTCGCTCTCCCTCTCTGTCCTTTGATGGGCACATGACACACATTCTTATCTGTCTTTCTGTCTTGCAGGCTGTGATTTACGGAATGCCCGGAGAAGACACGCAGTGCCTCCACATGATTGCTTTTATTTGTTTCATCTGTAATAAAGGTTTTGTTTTGGTTATATGATGTGGATGTGTGTCTCAATTTTTGTGGCCACACCTGTCTGTTAGGTGTTGTGGTTGTGCGACTTCAGGCGCTTTGTTGGGGTCATGGTTTCGTGGGGTTGATGTGCATTCTCCTTGTCAGGAGGGAGGGGGGATGGGGTTATGTGCTGTTGCCCTCTTGGTGCTCCAGGCTGCATGTTCAGTTGCTCGGGGCATCTGTTGTTCTTCATGCTTGGCTATGGGCTGTACTCCCTTGGCTGAAGCCGGCTGTTGTCCGACTTTGCATCAGCTGAGCGCAGGTGTTAATTTCCTGCTGTTAACGCGCCTTATCGCATGTTTTGTGCTCTTATCGCAGATCAGGCAGGTCGTTGAGAATGTTGTGGAGTGGTATTGTTGCAGCTATTTGCTCAGGAACGCCTACTCTGCATCTCATTAGCGATAGTCGCCGGGGTCATCCGTGTCGATGTTTTTGGAGGATGCTATCACAAGAAAACTGGTGCTATCGGCTGTTTGCACCAGCTTGTGAATGGTGCGATGAATTTATCGCAACTTTGGCTGCGATAATGTGCCGTTAACTCGGCGATAGCTCCTTGAACATATGGCCCAAAGTGTTATCAGCGCGCCTCTGAGACCACAATGACTGTGTGGGAAATGACTTGTGATGTTTGCATGCAACACAAAGCAAAGGAAGGGTCAGAAAAGTGTGTTCAGTAGCTCTGTGGCTTCAAAAGAAGCAGAATAATTGCACGTCATTTTAGATCTTGCCTTCATTTACACAATTTGAATGCAGTGTTTGCAGTGCTTACTGCTGTAGCCAGTGCCAACGTAGCTCATCCAACAACAGTAAAGAGAAGAAATGGATTAGCTGCCTGCATAGCCCAGAGCTACGCTACAGGGCTGGGGACGTCTGTGTCTGTCCCACAGGTCTCGGACAAGCATGGACAGACTGACAGAAAAAAACACTTTTCTGTTTACCTCACCTTTCACTCACTTCTGCCACAGAAAGCAACATCGCCTCATCTCCATGGGCCTATTGCAGCCCAAGCCACACAACAACAGCATAAACTAAAAGTGAGATAAACATAATAACATTGTCAATTTCAGTCAGAGCGGTGGCTTTGCCTAAATCCTCTAAAGAAAAGTTGCCATTGCATACAGCGGTATCATAGGCTACACATGGAGTTGCTGACCGCTGGGACAGTAGGAAAAGCAGGTGAGAGGGTAAGGCATGAGAGAAATGGCGAAGAGGAGTACGGGGCTTGGAGAGAGTCCAATGCAAGTTAGATCATGGAATGAGCTAGAGGGGGAGCAGTGATGCTAGGGAAAAAACAGCAACATGACAGACTTGGAGGACGGGAGAGGCGCCAGCAACATAACAGTAGAGCTGCATCACAATTAGAGGACTACTTGATGTTTTCCCAAAAAAGCTGAAGTTCCACTGTAACCTTCCACGAAATTCTATAGGCTTGATGGATAAATCAACTAATCAGAGGAAAAGCACATGGCTGCCAACGACTGAAAGGACTCAAAGCAACTCTCTTTGTACTATCATTTATATGTGCACTCTCTTTAAAATATTGGTAATATTAGGTCTCCGACACACTACTAAAACAGTTGGTGAGGCGAAACCCAAACAAATTGTCTGGACAAAGTAAAAGGAAAAAAAGGAAAAGCTTCAAGCTCTGTAAGTAGCATTATCAGGAATTCCACAGAACTCTGCGTCGTATAATTAGAATCTCATAATATCCCAGCAATGATAAAATGGTACAAATGCAATACGTGTTTTATTTTTCCATTCGCATGACACCTAAAAAGTCTCGAATGTAATGATGCAGGATACGTCTTCACGTTAAAGTTCGCCATAATCAACCTATTAATCACATGCCCCGACATTACTGCACACATTTCAAGAAAGGAATATGTCTTCGCTGTCGAGTAACTGAACGTCTCTTATTCAATAGCCCTTTGAATTAAATTTCCCAAGAGACATTCTTATCAAAGAAAATAAGGAGGGATTCCCAAAGAACACAGGTGGAACATATGTCAGATTTAGATATAAATATACCTGTACCAATATTCTTAAATTTAAATTATTACAATTTAGACACCATACACACATTCCATTTGGCGCAATAACTTCCACCGTTGAAAATTTCCACACTCAGAAATATACATATACATATATTTACATGCACAGTAACAAACTGTGAAAGAATCAATTAAGCAGTTCTAACAATTTGTCATTGTGCCTAAAAGGTGGAAACTAGGTAGGAATATCCCCAACCTTACTGGGTGAATTACCTAAAGAACTGAAATGCATTGGGCCAGAGACAGAGGTATCTTATCTCCATAGCTGCAGTATGGTTAAAGTGCGACTCACAGCCATATGCCCAACTGTATTAGGAGGATCCAAAGAGTAAGATGCATTTTTACAAAAGACAAGGTAGACATCAAGAGGCCTATTTATGAGAGCCCTGCGTCACTTTTGCACCATGTAAAGCAGTACATGCTTGACGTAGTTCTCCTGATCCAATTTATGAAATCTGCAAAACCACCCTGCGTGGATTTGAGTGACCTTATAATTCTTGAGTAAGGCAACGCAGTGCAAATCGCTGCATCACCTTACTCTTCTCCTGGGTTGCATCCCATAGGCTTTGTGGTGGGTTTTTCTATGCAACACCCATTGATGTTGACACTGCCCCAGATTTACTAAATCATGTAAACCTGGGTAAGTACCCAATCTGTATGCCATGAGGCGTAACAAAGAGAAAATGTTTATTTTTCCTTGTTTTTTCCTCTTTCTATGTGTGCTGCATTCTGCAGCACACATAGAAAGAGTTAAACACCTCCTAGGATTGTTTGTGTGCAGGAAAGTGTCCCTTCCTGAACATGAACAATCCTTCATGCAATCAAGGCACCCTTGCACCATGGTCCAAGGGGAGAACGACCTTTACAACGCAATCGTTACACCGTAGTATGTTTACATCGCAGTCAATATAACGCAAGTCATTACAACGACTTGCGCTGGATGGCGCTCTAAACTAAGGAATAGTATGATTTACTATTCCAACACCTTCCCTACTGTTACGTAGGCTGGAGTTGGAATAGTAAATCATATTATTCCTAAATCCAGAACATTCCAGCGCTAGTCGTTGTAACGACTTGCGTTGTAACGAACGCGATGTAAAATACCGCGTTGTGAATGTATGCGATGTAACATCATACATTCGGTCCAAGGGTGTCTACGTTGGTGCTAGGCTGCAGAAATGAGGCAAGGCAAGGGAGAAAGGACAGGAATGCACTGTATTGCATAAATATGGTGTATCCCTGCCCTTTCACTTAGGGGTGGGGCCGCGCAGCACAGTGCTTTGCTGTGCGGCCCTATGTTAAAATCCCAGAAATGAGGGCCCAAGTGTCATTTTAGGTTGATTACTAAAATGAAGCCATCCACAATGAAGCCATCCAGGCAGCCGCTGGCAGAGGGTAGGTGCTGATTGAGCTGGCCCCCGACGCAACCCAAATAGGGCACTGGCAGCCTCGGCTAGACCTAGGAGGCCCCGTTCAAATACACGAGGGTTACACTAGCTTGGTACGCTCTTCCTTTCCTGCTGACTAGGTCACTATACCCCGCAGCCCCGTACCTCTTTTAACCTCCTTTAAGACGTGGGTTACCCCTCCAATCCTTGGCACCCCCGTCTTCACCGTGCACAACCTCTCACACTGCTCTGGTCCTGATGAAACGCCACTGACCCGTTCGGGCATTTCAGGCGTGAAACATGTCGACCTTTCACTGAAGTCACGTTAGCACCTTGCGCTTATTAGTGACCTTGCGACCTTTCGGTCTTTTTACCTTGCCAGGGGCTCCATTATATTAAAATTCACTGTTTGGACACCACTAGGCATTTTATTTTTCACACACCTCGCACGCACGCCATCACTTATCTCTCGGATCCTCCCTACTGTTTTTTGGCCCACACACCCGCATTCACCTTACGGCTTTTCTCTTTAAAGACCTCCGAAAAAGAGACCCTTCGGGGGACCGTCGGGCATTGCAGCGCCGGCCCGACGAGGAGCAACAACAAGCCCAATGATGAAGCAAGACATCCTTCGGGGTGTGTGAGGGCTAACTAGAGGCTACATAGAGTCCTCCCCTTCGGGATTGGATCCTTGAGACTGGGGAAATTTCTCTCTGCCTCTTTTCATCTCCCCTCTACCCTCCTTCCCCCCTCTACACTCTTTCCTCTATCCCCTTTTTATGTTGAGCAGGTGATCGCTATTTTTGTTTCACCGCCAACAGGGAACAATGTCCTCATTGATTTAACTGCCATCCACAATGTTACAGCAGACATTATAGCACTTTATGATTATGGCAAATACACTAATGGAGAAGAGGTGGCAAGATGAGGCATTTGATGGTGAAGTTACCAGGATGCATATTGCTCTTACATTGCCAGGCCCAGGTATAGCAACTGTTCTCTAACCCCTCTGACTGAAGTAAGCTGTTAGCATGATGGCTCACAATGGACTACCTGAAAATGCTCAGGATGTGGAGCCGGTGCAGAGCCTGAGCTCTTATGATGTGGTTGCTTGGGTTTGGTTAGGACTTTGCCAATCCGTGACTAAGGTCTGTGCTTGTAAATGCAGGGTCATCAGTTAGTGGTTGATGCAGCAATAACTAATGCTCTGCTCTTCACCGGATGCCTTGATCAATACCTGTACAATTGGAAATGGTTTAGCAGCCCTCCTGCTTTTGTGATTGTGTGCTTTGTGTGGGTAACATATTGCAGCACACTCCCCACAGCGCAGGAAATGAGAGAGATCCAACCAGATCTCAGATCCAGCAGTTATTAAAGAGCCTGATCCAAGATCTGAACTGACCCCAGTGAAAAATGCAAATTCAATTTCTGAAACAGGATGCATTTTCTAGCCCCTGTACGATGTTTGCTTTCTGTTTAGAGCAGAAACCTACCAGCGTTGAGGCTTGTTTTTAAAAATGTTACTTCCAACTGAACCAACACAAAGGCTTCACTCAAAGTGCCATCAGCCGTCCTTGTATTGGAGTTTTATTGCGGCTAGCAGCTATCAGGTGCAACCTAGATGCCAATGGAATAAAGGTGAGCAAATGCGCTCATATTGCTATTTCTTCACAAGTGTTATGTCATTTTATGTTAAGTGTATTTGTAGGGCATTCATATCACTATCCGGGCACCAGTAGCCATGTCGGGCTTTTACCTGGACCTAGTTAAAGAACCATGTATTGAGGTTCTTATGAAACGCAAGGACAGAGATAGGAGCTTTGATGCAGAGGGGGAGGTAATTCCAAGCTTTAGGACCTAGGTGCGAGAAAGGTCAACCACTGGCTCAAGTTCTGTGAATTAGGATGGTGAGAGCTAGCAGGAGGCTGGCTGAGTGGAGGGTTCTGGATGGCATATACAAACTGATGGTAGGTGGGGGGTCAAGATTGTGCAGCACCCTGTTTTAGCAAAGGAGAAGTTTGAAAAAAGAGAATTTGTGGGCCAGGACCCAGTGTAGGTTTTTGAGGAGGGTTATGATGTGAGTGTGAGGGGGCATTGGAGCGTAAATCTGACTACTGCTTTCTGGGTGGAAATGTTTGATGAGGTGGGCATATATGCCCTCATATAGGGCCCGATTCACAGAACTAACTTAAGACAAAATCCTAAACTTACTACCATTTTCGTATTCACAGAAGCCACTCACTCATTTTGGTATTCACAGAAGACACTTACTCATTTTGTTATTCACAGAAGTTAGGATTCCTAACTTTAGGACTCCTAAATGCTTTCTGTGAATACCGAAAAATTAGGATTTTTCTCAGTTTAGGAGTCCTAAAGTTAGGACTCCTAACTTTACTACTACTAAACTGAGAAAAATCCTAATTTTAAGGCTTTCGGTATTCACAGAAGGCATTTAGGAGTCCTAAAGTTAGGAGTCCTAACTTTACTACTACTAAATTGAGAAAAATCCTAATTTTAAGACTTTTGGTATTCACAGAAGGCATTTAGGAGTCCTAAAGTTAGGAGTCCTAACTATACTACTACTAAACTGAGAAAAATCCTAATTTTAAGGCTTTCGGTATTCACAGAAGGCATTTAGGAGTCCTAAAGTTAGGAGTCCTAACTTTACTACTACTAAATTGAGAAAAATCCTAATTTTAAGACTTTCGGTATCCACAGAAGGCATTTAGGAGTCCTAAAGTTAGGAGTCCTAACTATACTACTACGAAACTGAGAAAAATCCTAATTTTAAGGCTTTCGGTATTCACAGAAGGCATTTAGGAGTCCTAAAGTTAGGAGTCCTAACTTTACTACTACGAAACTGAAAAAAATCCTAATTTTAAGACTTTCGGTATTCACAGAAGGCATTTAGGAGTCCTAAAGTTAGGACTCCTAACTTCTGTGAATACCGAAATGAGTAAGTGCCTTCTGTGAATACCAAAATGAGTAGGTGCCTTATGTGAATACCAAAATGGTAGTAAGTTTAGGATTTTGTCTTAAGTTAGTTCTGTGAATCGGGCCCACTGTGCCTTGCTTTTGTCCAGTTTGCTTGGTATCAGGGCCGGGGGAGCTGCTCTCTGCATGTGGAGTGGGAGCCCTGGAGATCGTTGTTTGTCCACCACTATGCTAAGGTTCTTGGATTGATTGGCGAGGTTGGGTACTTGTCCAATTTCAGCTGGTCATCAGGCCAGAGTCTAAAGAGTAGTGTGTTTTCTGAAAAGTACCCTTTCTGTTTTGTATGAGTTGAGCTTGAGGCAGTAGACCATCATACAGTCTGAATCTTCGGGCATGCAGGTGGCAACGGTGATTCAGGTTTTAGGTGTGTCATTAGCGAGAGCGAGAGGATGAGTTGGATGTTGTCCACATAATAGAAGATGTTGGCTCTGTAGGATATGATGATGCCTGAGAGCAGAGTCATGTATATGCCCCAAAGTGTAGGACTAGGTGAGGGTACCTGGGGGACTCCACAGATCAGGTTTTTTGCCATAGAGGTGTAAGGTGCCAGATGAGTGTTTAAGAGAAACTATGATTTGGAAGAATGGTTTTAACTTTGTTCAGATGTATCTGTCTGTACAAATAATTATGCAAATAAAAATGTACTATTTTTTTCTATTTTTCTTTATAACACTACTCATTCAATGTAGGGTGTCAGAGCACTTTATATTACACACATATTATACAGAAGATTATGAAGCATACAATTGTGTAAATCAATCTACATGAAAAGTTACATGAGGCAGTAAGAGTTACATGTTGTAGGAGTCACAAATCATTCATATTAATAGGCATTATATGTTAAGATTGCCTAGTCTGGAGAAACACAAAATCATCATTTTAAACAGTGATTGGAGTTGTTTGTGCTTATACAACTTTATTACTACCCAAAGGAACCCCTTTTAGCAAACTGAACATAATTATAGTATTATGGTATTATGGTTCGAAACGTATGCCTTTCCGGTGCATTCAACTCCTTGATGCCAGTTCACAGCGCTATATTAGAAGGACTCTAACTTAGGAACTAGAAATAACAAACGGATCACTGTGACAAAAGCAGTAACCCACTGAGCTGTCTACATAAAATAATAATCTGTAATCTGTATGTTACATGTTGTGCTTTGAAGCAGGCACATTAACCTTCTACATGACATTTTTATGAGTCAAAACTGTGACTAAACAAAACACAGATCTCTCCAGGTAGTCAGGAAGTGCATTAATCCCCAGAGATATCTTACTGTTATTATTATTGTTTGCAAATATCTCTGCAGTAGGTGCCTTAAACCATAACACACACAGTACTGAGACCAATTAGGTGAGCCAGAACAGATTTACTCTTACATTTTTCCTTTTATTCTTCTTTTTTAAAGATTTATTTATAGTTTTAAGCCAAAAAGGAGAAACAAATGTAATCTTCATACATCACCCCAAACCGGTCACACACCAGAGCCCATCGCTTCATACCTGAATCGTCCAGGCTTAATTATACATCCACATCGCATCCCCCAACTGTGTGGTATATCTTCCCGCCTCCCACAGTGGTCTCTTTCTAGTGAAGTTTTGATCTAGGCTATTTAGTCCCATCATTTTCTTTTGAACTTTCCTCCACTCTACCTCTACCAGATCCAGTAGAGGCTACCCAGTTGCCACATATTCTCTCAAATTTCCATGGGCAGCCCCACTTTTATAGACCTCCCTTTCCACAATTTTGTAATGTTCTATGCCTGCCACCCAGTCTTGGTAGAGTGGGGATCCCCATCGCCCCATCTTTGAGCAACATCCTGCTTGTCCTCCATCCATTTTATGTTTGCTAGTAACTTTTGGTAGCAAGACAGATCTGAGGGGCCCCATAATCCCAACAGCACCAATGTGGGGTCTATCTCTAGGGGCATTCCCCTGGCCTACTCAAGTCATCCTCTGACTGCCTCCCAGAAAGAACGCAATCAAGGGTAACTCCATTGAGTGTGTGGTAGTGTACCCTCTATCCCACAGCCTCTGAGACAGACTGCACTTTACGCCCTCCCATATAGTGTAGTAATGTTTGCATGTAAAATGTTCTATGAATAATTTTAAGTTGGATCAGGCTGTTGTTCGCTTTTATCACTACCTCTGCAGGAAAGGCTAGTTCCATCTGCCAGTCCTCTTCATACAATTCTCTCAGGTCTTGTTCCAATCTACCCTGCAGTCTGAAGAGGTGAGCCTGTGTGTTTCTCATTTTAGTGCCATATGTCATTGAGTTTACCACTGACTCACCCATCCAACAGTTTCCCTTCCAAGGGGGAGTCCTCGTGAGTTTACCCCTCCTGGGACACACACTCCTGGAATTCATGTTGCAGCTGGCCATATCGTAGCCATTGCGACTCTGGCATCTGATATTCTTTCCTCATGAAGGCAAACGGAACCAGGCCATTGACATCCCAGATGTCTGCCAGTGTGGAACAAACAATATTTTCCCAGCCCTAGAAGCCTGGTATATGTGTGGTCCTTCCAACAATGGCATTTTAGGGGTCAGCCTAGTACCCCATCCCATCTTTCTAATCAGTCTCCTCCAGGTGTCTACTACTGTCTTAGTTGCCGTGCCCACCTGAGAATCCAGCTTCCCCCGTAGAGTACGAACATGTAACTTTGCGTGCCCCTACCCAGACTATCCTGGTGGAAAGTTGGGCTTTTCCAATCTATGCCCAATCATTAACCACTCTTACCTGTGTCTGTTTGCAATATTTCTTGATGCTTGGTGGGGCCATGCCACCTTCAAATTCGTCCCCCTATGCAGTGAAGTGTTTTCATTAGTGCATCCGCACCGGCAAACAGAGTATCATGGACCGCGTATGATTGTTCTGAGGGATATAGTGAAGCTGGGGTAGAGCTACCATTTTAAACACTGCTGCCTTTTTTACTAACTAGAGTGTGCTAGGGCCTTATGTCATGTTTTAGCCCCGCAATCGAGGGCAACAGGTTTGCTTTGTAGTGTGTGTCAACATCTTTAGTGATCCAGGTACTTAAACAGCTTAGTTGCCACTTTTAGGGGAAAGAGCATCGCACCATCTGGTATCCAGCCCACAATTGGGAACATTAGGGACTACTCCCAATTTATGGCTGTTTCTGGTGAATATACCGAAGATATTCTGCAGCCTGTTCAGCATCTGGTCTGGTTTTGTCAAGTACAGCAAGATGTCATGTGTGTTTGGTGATATATCATCTCTTCCTACCCAGTGCCCCCTTTCCAACCCATATTTGGGCATTCAATCCCATAACCATTCTGCCAGGGCCTCTATTGCCTGAACAGATAGCATTGGTGACAGTGTGCACCCCTGTCTAGTGCTCTTCCACACTTTGAACTCTCAGGAGATCTGACCGTGGAGTTTTACTCTGGCTCTTCGTCTATCATAAACCCACTTTACCCATCTAATCTATTTAGACCCAAAGCCCACCTTGGCCAGTATTTCAAACAGATAGAACCACTCCACTGAGTCAGCAGCCTTGTTAGCATCAAGCAACACAATAATCCCTCAGCCTGCTAAAGCCTCCTCAGCTGCCATGTTATTGAGAAGTCGTTTCTGATTCAGTCGGGTCGAGTGACACGGCATGAAACCATTCTGATCTGGGTACACCCTATCAGTCACCACCGAGCAGAGGCTGAATGCTAATACTGAAGAACCAGAACCTTTTGGGCCTGGCGGCGCAGGGTACGCCTTAATCTCCTGGGTTCTCCTGCTCAGCTACACAGAGACACAGGACACTCTGTTAGGTGTCAGACGATCAGATTTATTAGCTGCAGCTAGTACAGTTATCCCATAAGTACACAAGGTAGGTTCTCAGGAGACTGCCACTTCACTCCGTGGCGCATAAACTTTTATACCCTATAGGTAACATATACATTAACCAAATACACACCCAGAAATACAAGAAAGAGCCAATAAGAAACATTGGAAAACAGGACAGAACCAATAGGAGAGATTTGAAAACAAAGTGTCAGATGACTCGAAGAAGCCTCTCCTCCAACTATGTTTGTCAACCTTCCCTCAAACTAATTCATTAATGGATTCGTAACTAACTTGCAGGTGGCGAGATACATTTGGGTGAGTTGGAGGATAGTTGTGAAACGAGAGAATGCTAGGAGAGGACAGTGAAGGCCAGACGATAAGATAAAGTCAGAAGAGAATAGTGTGAACCAATAGATAGTTGGGACAGGGATTAGAAAAACCAGACAGGGATTAGTGTACTCGGCCAGTCCTAACACCAGTTTTGCAATCAGAAGCAGAAGGCTTATTTTGACAAGCAGCTGCAGAAAAAGCAGGATAGACTTTGTTCCCCGTGCTGCCTGAGTGATGGCAACACAAAATGGCGGCGGAGCACAAAATGGCAGGTCGATTCGATCACGATCAAAAATCGAAGTTCCTCAGACCCTCCTTTTGCCAGAACTCAGGCAAGATAGACTTATGTTAATCTGAGTCAATGTGGATGGCCATAAGGTCATCAAACTGTTGCTGTAACATCATTCTTATGTTCTCTGTTACTTGTGGTTTGGGTTTAGGGATGCACATAGTAGCACACAAGTCGCAGATGGCAGGACCACAGTGCATACAAAGGCAACAAGAGAAAATAATGGTCAAAATTATTCCAAGGAATGTCAACGCTTTCCAACCCCATTTGGACAGTAGTCCCCAAAACCACTCCGTAAATGACCAATCTCCTTCATCCGGATGAATCGACTCAGAGATTATATGCAACTTGGAGATGGCTTGGTATACTGTCGGAGCGTCATTAGGTATGAAAATACAGCAACTTGACCCGATCAATTTGCACACTCCACCACGATCCGCAAGAACAAAATCTAAGGCAACTCGATTTTGTAAGGTCATAAGACGATCTGCCTGTAGTTCTGCCGTTCTAAGTCTCCTACAGTGATGTCTATTGTGGTCTCTACGACACGGACCAGTTGCCTTATATTTCTGCTGTTGGCCATTGGACCCCAAAAAGGATGAAATCCTTTGAGGAAATCTCCTCCCTCTTGTCCTGCTGTGTCTTTTAAATCAATAATCCCTCTGCCATATCTGTTTCGATGATAGTTTGCAGAAGCGGTGTATGTAGGGGGAAGAAGGAAAGCTATATAGCAGGTACCAGAAAAAACAGTTGGTAACCATGTGAAGCTCTATTGTGGCAGATAAAATACGTGCCTTGATATGGCACTAGAGGAGGCGAGTTCTGAGAGGAGTAAACGTATGTGTGAGAACAACTGTTTCTTTGTATGGTGTCAGAAGACCGATCATTTATTTGCAGACAGAAATGTCCCTGATGAGGAATAGTCCAAATTGGTGGAGACTTTCTTTGTTGCATCTTATCATTAAGGCTGGTGATATAGTGGGTGACGTTCCAGTTTGTATACGCTTTCCTTTCGTCAACGGAAATCTTACTATTTTCCATGATTTTAGCCATAGCTACCATTCCTTTTATCAATGAGCTATGACTAAAATCTGGACCACCAATATATGAATTAACGGATCGTTTGAATTTACTTTGGTAGGCATTGGAGAAAATAACAAAATAGGCCCAAGCAGAACCCTCATAAGAAAACGGGAGAACTAAATATGGCATTCCTTTTTCTGCGGTATGTGGCATAAGTCCACACACCCAACAATCAGTTGTGTTGACCACTAACTGGTGTTGATGTAATAACTGGACAAAGGAATTGTTATAATATTCAGTTCTTCTAATGAGTTCATGTTGAGGAAGGGTATGAAAGAGATGTGGAGAGACAGTAGAAGAAGACGAAGAGGAAGAAGGAGAGACAACTTTTTGCTGCAGGGCATAAATAATCCAACCTATAAACGCCAAAATAATACACAATAATATAATAATACATAAGGTTATATTAAAACGACTATACATTAATTTACAGGATTCTTTCTTCATTTCATCCTTTCTCTCTCTTTTGCCTAGTGTAGTTTCCATCTTTCTAATGGATGCTCACGGCAATCTTCCTCGATCACTTAATTATGATTATCTGCCGTCCTATGACACTGCAAGTCCTGCAGGCCTATTGCCACTACTCAGGTCACAATTAAGACTCCTACCGTGACCCTGCAACCGGAATATAATACTACACAGGAGAGAAAAACCTTAAGTGTTCTTTGGTCTGGGTCTCAGATTATAGTGTTCTTTATCAGGAACGGTTTGGTTCTGGAACAATGTTCGCGGATTTGTCGTATCCAAGCGACGATGTGGTGTGATCGCTTCCTGCAGAATGTCGTCGTCCTCTTTTTCAGACAATGTTCCATTCAGGCGTGCATCACTGAAATTACAAATTGTGGAACTTTTTCACTTTCAGAGTCACCAATGCCCCTACGCACCCATTGATGGTAAGGTAAAGGCAAAGGCACTTACAATGCACGCTGTGAATCCAGTTTTTCTTTCCTTCGACCTTTACTGCTGTTCTCGTGGTCAAAAGCACCAAACGAGGCTCCTTCCACCTGGGCTCCAAATTTATCGTCCTTTGAAAATTCTTGGTGCAGACCCAGTCACCTGGTCGGATGGAATGACCTGGGTCTGTGGAGGCCTCTGGTAAAGCACTCTGAACCTGTTGATGGAGAACACGCAATTTAGTTGTGAGTTCATACAAGTAGTCAATCAACATTGGATATGGCAAGTCTGAGTATTTCCTAGGGCAAGGGACTCCCCATACATTAGCTGGACGCCCAAAGACCACTTCGTAAGGGCTAAGTCCCAAACAAGAGTGCACAGCAGTTCGGGTGGATAGGAGAGCCAGGGGCAAAGCATCGGGCCAATTAAGTCCTGTACTAGCTTGGACTTTGGCCAGTTTTAACTTCAAAGTTCCGTTATAACATTCCACTAGACCTGCTGACTGTGGATGATTTGCCGCATGGGACTTTTGCTTGATACCAAGACCTGCACAAACTTTTTCCATGACTCGGCCAACAAATTCGCTCCCATTGTCACTCCAGACAATGCGCGGCAAACCAAACTTGGGGAAAAATTCTTTCAGTAAGATTTTGGCTGTGGATAAGGCTGTATTGTCTTTTAGAGGGTATGCTTCTATCCACCTAGAAAAGGCGCATACTACCACCAGAACATATTTGAGGTTATTGCATCGTTCCATGTGTATGTAATTGATCTGTAACACCTCAAATGGATATGTCGGAGAGGCAAAGTGACCTGCTGGAGTTGGGGTTCCCTTTCCCGGATTGTACATTAAACAAACAATACAATGTTTTACTACATTGTCTGCGCATTTTGGAATTCCTTCGTTTTGCCACACTGGAGCCAAAAGCTTGCATATACCTTTCTCACTTAAGTGGGCTGGACCATGTGCCATAGTAACCACTGGTAGTACATAGGCATCCGGTAATAGCCAACGTTGGTGTTCAGATAACTCCACCCAACAACCCATCTCATCTAACATTCCTGTACTTTCTTTCCACCTACTTAATTCCTTCTTTGTAGCCTCTTTCTGAATTGACTTTACACTTTCTACTGTATTCTCATACATTCCCCTCTCTCTGACCCAATTCGCAGGACCCGCCACATACATTTGACTTGTAGCGTCTCTCGCTGTCTTTTTCGCTACTTCGTCTGCAAATGCATTTCCTCGGCCAACATCATCTGTAATCTTTTTGTGCGCACTACACTTCATGATTGCTATTTGGGCAGGTAAAGAAAGCGACTCAAGAAGATCAGTCACCAACTGACCATGTTGTATTTTAGTGCCATGCGAAGTGAGGAATCCCCTTTCCCTCCAAAGATGCCCAAAGTTGAACGCTACACCAAAGGCATATTGGCTGTTGGTGTACACGTTCACTTTTTTTCCTTTTGACAATATACATGCTCTCGTTAAAGCTATCAGTTCTGCTGCTTGAGCTGAGTTGTGTCTGATGCGGGCTGTTTCCACAACTGTATGTAAAGTAGTTACAGCATAGGCTGAAACTGTATCTCCATTAGGCATTTTGAAACAAGAACCATCTACCCATAGAGTTCCATCCGGATTCCCTAGCGGCGTATCTCTCAAGTCAATTCTTTCTTTTGTCTCTTTCTCGGTACGGAAGAAACAATCATGTTGCTCCTCAACACTTTTCTCATCTGGAAGGGGCAACAGAGTAGCTGGATTTAGGGTATTACATCGTTTGATGTGTACATGACTAGCCAAAAGTGTCAGCACGTATCCGGTTAGATGAGCACTCGTAAGATGCTGTGTTTTTGTTCTGTTTAGCAAAGTATCCACTGCATGTGGTACCATGACAATGAGAGTATTATCCAACACCACTCCAGCAGACTGTCGAATAGAAATTGCTGCTGCTGCTGTCGCTTTCAGACAACTAGGCAATGCTTTAGCTACAGGATCTTACGTAGCCGAAAAATAGGCACATGGCCGCTGTTTGTCTCCAAATTGCTGTGTTAAAACTGACAACGCACAACCCTCTCTCTCATGAACATAGAGTGTAAAAGTCTTACTGTAATCAGGGGTGCCTAGTACAGGAGCAGAACACAGAGCAGTACGTAAGTCAGTGAAACTCCTTTGACACTCGTCAGTCCAAGGAAGGGGCTGAGGTGTATCTTTCAAAGTAAGTGCCAGCAAAGGCTTGGCCAACAGAAAGAAGTTAGGGATCCACTGCCTACAGTAAGAAGTAATACCCAGAAAGGCACGTACCTCCCTTTGTGTGGATGGCACAGACATTTGCGTAATCGCCTGAATTCGTTCTGGTGTTAATCGTCGTCCCTCCTTTGATAGGAGATGACCCAAATAGGTAACCTCTCGACGGACATATTGTAGTTTGGATAGTGAAACCTTATGATTCAGATTAAACAAATGGCGTAACAATGCAATAGTGACATTTTTGCAAATATCTTCTGAATCAGCAGCAATCAACAAGTCATCCATGTATTGTATAAGAGCAGCACCAGACGGCAAATAAAAAGTATCAAGATGACATTTTAAAGCTTGGCTGTAAATGGAAGGACTTTCACAATAGCCCTGAGGTGCTCGCTTAAACCGGAAGCTTCGGCCTCCAAGAGAGAAACCAAAAATGTCCCTACTCTCTTCGGCAATGGGAATACTAAAGAAGGCATTCTTTAGATCGATAACGGAGAACCAAGTCGCTGTGGAAGGTATCATTGTCAACAGAGCAGTGATATCTGGGACTGTAGGAAATTGTGGTACAACAATTTTGTTTACCTCCCGAAGATCAATTACGAAACGATATACAGGAGGCTGAGAAGGATCAGTGCGTTTAAGAACAGGAAGAATAGGACTATTGCATATGTTTCCTCTCGTTTCCTCAACCACATCCTTCTGAATCAAATCATGAATGATTTCTAAAAGCGCTTTTTCACCTTCAGTGGAAATTCTATACTGAGGAATACGAGGCAATTCAACATTAGGTTTGAGAGTGACAACATAAGGTGGAATCTCAAGACAGCCCACATCGTTCGGACCCGTGGCCCAAAGCGTTGTCGGAAGAGAAAGCAATTCAGGTGGAAACTGATCTTTGGACAAATACATAGGAGAAATCAGTTTCTGTCCTAGAGTAAGATGTACACCAGAAGGAGAACAATATATAGTAGCATGCATTCTTTTCAATAGGTCCAAACCCAACAGATTCTCACCGCAACCATTCGTCAAAAGAAGTGAAGTTTCCAAATTATAAGGGCCAATTGAGATAGGCAGAGGGCAAGAAACCGGATTACGAACAGGGGCGCCAGAAAATCCTACAGATACATTCGTTAAGCCAGACAAAGGTGCCCCAGGGAGTTTTGAATGGATGATAGAACTTCTCATCGCACCAGTATCTAGAAGAAATGGCTCTGAAACACCCATTGTAGTGACTTTAACATAAGGTCCATTCTGGTCTACTGGAATCAACACAACTCCCTTACTTTGTCCATGGCTGTCCTAGTTAGCATGAAGACTTTCGTTCCCGTCTTCAATGTAACAATCCTCATTGTAGTACTGTGTAGACCGGACGTTCTGCTGGTCAAAGTAATTCACGGAATTAGTAGGAGGAGGAGAACGCCGTTCTTGGGTCAACATACACCGACCCCTACCTTTGTTTGCTGACTGGAGGCCAGCACGACCTCGTGAAGCAGATGGTATGCCATTACGCTGCAGTGAAACCGGACAACTATTCTTGAAGTGACCTTCCTCTCTACAATAGGCACATTGATTAGGTCCTAACAAAGGTTGCGGAATATATGGCTCAGGCTTTTGATACACCCTCTGAAACTGTGGAGGCTGTTGGAACTGGGGCTGAGCATAGCGAGGAGGATAAGCTTGTTGCAAGAGAACCTTCGTTTTCAATTCTTTCGTTTTTTTCTCTTGCTTTTCTTTTTCTTCTTTATCTCTGTTTTCATAATATTGTGCAGTAGCCAATATCTGGGCGGAAGAAGAAACGGCCCACGAACTTTCTGAATCTTTCAATTTATGTGACAGCTCGGGAAGCAAATTAAATACAAATTTGTCCACAAATAATCGCTGCCCACCCTCTGTAGCCATAGCTTGACCACTGAGATCAATAAATGTCTCCTCGAAACGAGTGAAGAAATCAGAGACACTTTCATCTTTCTTTTGTTTGCATGCTGCTAATTTATCCCAATTAACTCTCAATGCAGGCATCATCATTTTCATTAATGTAATAATCCTACCAGGGAGTTCTGAAATCAAAGCGTCAGGTTTTGCGCCACCCACTTGGTCTCTATCTGTGGCAGTTATAACATCCCAAGTAGCACCTAATTCCTGTGCGTGGTTTTCCTTACGAATCTTAGCCCATATTGTCTGTGGGACTACATTTCCCATTAACATATCGATATCAGCTAGGTTCATGATGCAAGCATCAACCGTCTGCGTTAATTCTTTATAATAACCCGCAGGGTTTTTACGAGGATCCGGTAAAGTCTGTTTAAGGGCCAAAACTTCAGATCTCTTCCAGGGGACATGTACCCATATACGCTGAAAATGGGCTACTGCTGCAACCTCTTCCTTCCATTCCGGAGGAACCTCTCTCATGGGATAATTTTTCAGTGTCAGTTTAACCGAAGGATCAGAATCAAGGAAAGTCTGAGAGGATAATAAGTTTCTAAAGGAAATAAGTGTCCTTACAGCATTTTCAACTTTGGAACCCACAATAAGTCCTTTATCAAAGTCAGCCTGAACATCTAGCAGGCCCTGTGGAACCGAATTTAAATTCGCATCCTCCCATTCTTTAATGAGAGTATCGCACATTACATCGAAAACATATCTTTGCGTGGGTGCATTCCATTGTGAGAAGGTAGGCATAATATCAAGTACACTGTATTGGGGACCCTTTTTGATCCATTTTCGTGCGAGAGATTCCAATCTCTCTCGTTCTTCAGAATCTGGGAACTGACTACGAGATTGTCTTCGAGCAAAAGCCGGAGACACATTTAAAGCTTCAAAGAAAGGAGATAGGATACCAGTGACAGTGTCTGTGAGTCGCTTACGCATAGATGGAGAATTGGACATGAGAATAGGAGACAAAGTATAAGGCGAGCTAATGGAAGGAGAACCAATAATTGCGGGAGGTGCAGAAGGCAAAGAAGATCGAAGATCAGGGGAGGAGGGCAAAGAAGTCGAAGTTAATGGTAAAGCTGGCAGAGGTGGAAATACTGGAGGAGGCAAATGCGGAAGAGCCGGAACAGGTGGAGGTACCGCTGGCGGCTGAACAGGCTGCAACAACTGGGGTGCATTGGCACCTTGTGCATAGGGCGGAGGCAATCTCAATAAGTGAGACATTAGGGGATCTTCTTCTAAATCTCTCTTGTTTTCGGAAGGGGAAACAGGCAACACCGGATAGCATTTATCTATTGCCATACGATGCTGTCTCTCTGAGATTTCTGTCGCATTATCTATTTCATCGTCTTTAAACTGTTGGGCAGCCTGTATAATTGTCATACCCTGTGCTTTTCTATCTCGTTTTGCTTGCTTAATTTCTTTCTTTTTGGCTTCCTTACGCCTAAGGCGGAAAGAGTCAAACATTGCCGGCCGGGCTTCTCATTTGAACAAGACTGCTTCTAAATTGTCTAACACATCAGGATCAAAACTACCATTTTCTGGCCATTTTAGAACACCATCTTTCTTTGTGTATCGGGTTCACGCCTCGTTAAAGGCAATGGGGCCAATACCATGTTTTGAATAGAGCTCATATGTGGGAGTTCCAACCGAAGGAATCGGACAAGAGTCCTCAAGCCGGGAATCCCTATTACAACCAAAGCAACACATTTTTCCAAACTTAGTCAGAACAGGCATCTCGTGATTTCCCCGGACTGTTCACAAACATCAAGGAGGTAAAACTCAGTTTACACAGCACAAATGCACTTACCCCTCGGCTTCGGCTATTGCAATAGTCGAATCTAAGGACCAGAGGAAAACAAAGAACCAAAATTTTGGGTGCGACCCACCAAATACTTAACTAAGGACGTCTTCTCACGCCAACAGAGGCCCGTCTATCGTCTCGCCTTACCATACATCACCAAAGGAAGGGCCAAGGCAGGGCGGCAGTCAGGGCAGCAGTCAGGAAGGTGTAAGCGCGCTGCAAAAGACCTTCGGACCACTTTCGACATACAGGGGTCGCTTTAATGTGGCTCGCGAATCCTCCGGAATATTCTTGCGGGGTTCCTCACGACCTTCAGGTAGAACCGGTACCACTGAAGCCGCCCCACGTTGGGCGCCAGTTGAAGAACCAGAACCTTTTGGGCCTGGCGGCGCAGGGTACGCCTTAATCTCCTGGGTTCTCCTGCTCAGCTACACAGAGACACGGGACACTCTGTTAGGCATCAGAAGATCAGATTTATTAGCTGCAGCTAGTACAGTTATCCCAGAAGTACACAAGGTAGGTTCTCAGGAGACTGCCACTTCACTCCGTGGTGCATAAACTTTTATACCCTATAGGTAACATATACATTAACCAAATACACACCCAGAATATACAAGAAAGAGCCAATAAGAAACATTGGAAAACAGGACAGAACCAATAGGAGAGATTTGAAAACAAAGTGTCAGATGACTCGAAGAAGCCTCTCCTCCAACTATGTTTGTCACCCCTCCCTCAAACTAATTCATTAACGGATTCGTAACTAACTTGCAGGTGGCGAGATACGTTTGTGTGAGTTGGAGGATAGTTGTGAAACGAGAGAATGCTAGCAGAGGACAGTGAAGGCCAGACGATAAGATAAAGTCAGAAGAGAATAGTGTGAACCAATAGATAGTTGAGACGGGGATTAGAAAAACCAGACAGGGATTAGTGTACTCGGCCAGTCCTAACACCAGCTTTGGAAACAGAGGCAGAAGGCTTATTTTGACACGCAGCTGCAGAAAAAGCAGGATAGACTTTGTTTCCCGTGCTGCCTGAGTGATGGCAACACAAAATGGCGGCGGAGCACAAAATGGCGGGTCGATTCGATCACGATCGAAAATCGAAGTTCCTCAATACCTTTGCTAGGATTTTAGTATCTGCATTGAGCAGGCTTATCAGTCTATATGATTTGCAACTGTTACTCGACTTTCAGTAAAAGAACAACCTTTGCCATCCTTATGTCCACGGGCAGTTCTACAGTTCTAAATGCTTCCTATACCCGGGATGTAGAAGAGCATCTGTCCTATTCAATCTGTAGAACAACTTGATAGAGAACCCGTTTGTGCCCGGGGCCTTCCCAGTCTGCATCTGTCCCAATGCTAGTGCCACCTCCTCCACTGAGACATCAGTCTCTAGGAACTTCACCTGTTCTGGTCTTGGGCTCCGTTACTAAAGTCAGTATGTCCTCGTTTGGAGACTGCAGTCTCTCCCCAATAGCAAGTGTGCCATAGGACATCTCACCAGCCAGAGACTCATTGGCCAAAAATCATTTGGAGCCAAAGCAGGAGGGGCTGAGCCTGCTTTCCCCGCGCCACACACTTAAAAGCACCCATCAACCTCCTGCGGGATGCATGTGGACCATACCAGGGCAAAGCCCGGGCCAAGGGCAGGCCTGTCCACACCCGTCAGAACCTGGAGGAGGCTTGACTGGGCCCCCTCTTGGTTCTCTGAGTCAGGGCTTAATTGAAGCATTCAATCCCATGGCACCCCATCGGTTCTCTCCATTCTCACAGGGAGTTGGCCTTACCATCTCTGGGTGAATTTGCGTAGCGTCTAAGATTGTTAATCATTAAGCAAGCACGTTCCTGTATACTGGTAGAAGGCACCAACATTTTCTCTCCTTTGCTAACTTCTATTTAACCGGAGATTTATGCTGTGTGCTGTGCAGTAGGATAGATAACATCAGGACTTAGGGGGTATATCAAAACAGACTTGGTGACTCTTGTTTGTGTGCTGGTCATCAACAATCAGAGTAGCAATGCCCTGCCACAGAGGTTGGGCTGGCCCACCCCCTCAGGAATTATGGTTAGATGGCACTACTCTGTTGACTGCTAATACTTTACGCCCACGTTGGCTATTCATTGCCCTTGTTTGGAGTACATTTTATTACTTATAATTGTGAGGAGAGCCACGCCTTTAGTCAGTTTCTCTGGGTTCCTGTTTCCCTTCATTTTTGCAGAAAGAAGGGCAAACAGAAAACTATCTCTTCAGAAGCTGGCAGTTCACAACCAGATCAAAGGATACTGTCAGTAATGGTCTGTACTAATCATCAATGCACTCCTATTTAACTTCAGAGGCGGGGCAATCAATGAAATAATTAATATCTGAGAGGACAGGCTTGGTAAGTACTCTTATCTACCTCCCCCATCAATTCACTGATAATCCTGGCAGCCACACCTGTTGACACTCTGAGGTTGGGCCCTGATAGTAAGGCCGTGGAAGGTGGTCGAGTGTATCAGATCCAGTTTCTGCCCTGATTGTTACTGTAGACATTCATCAGCCATCGTAATTGGCTAGGAACTCCCGCGTAGCTTGTGGTCCCCCATCATCCAAATCCAAGAAAGAAAAAAAGGCAGACACAGAGTGCAACCATTCAGAACCAAAATAAAGGACAGATCAGCACAGCAAGCCCCCATGAAGGGCAGCAATCAGAAGCCTTTTAGTGATTGCACTAGTAGCATTAATGTTAACAAGCTTGCTCCTATGTTGCACACCCTGATTAATGTTGCTGCCAACAAATGTTATCAATTTAGGTATATTTAAACAACTTTCTGAATTTTTGTAAAGCTAATCTGTCCCGGGGGGGTCTTAATGTGCAGGCTCATAACGGCTAGGAGGGTCGACAGGGAGGGACCTTCCCCCAACAGGCGTGTTGGGGACTGCATTGTAATTAAGTTTGGCTGCCGGGCGCTGTACCCGCAGTTTTGAATCTCGTCATCTTGATGGACAGCGTTTCACCGCTTCTGGCACTATCCTTGGGCTATTTATACAGGCTGGTTATTGCCCGACCCTGTCCTGGCCCAGTTTGAGTTCTAAATGCCATCAGAATACTAATATACAGCAGTCTGAGGCAAATGTGTTTGCTTTAAAAAATTATAAATAGGTTTGAGGCCCTGGGCGCGGAAACACTAGATTGACACTTTTGCCCTTTAGATGTAACCATCTTGAGTTTGGTTCAGCCAGTGCCAGGGTCTGATAGATTGTCACCTGGGTTGTCATGCTCTGGGGCCTTATTGTCTGAGGTTCATTGTATACCTTATTTGGGGTTAAATGTGTCTCCTAATTTCATTCCTGAGAGGGAGGGCATTTTGGATAGCAATAAGGTAATTATTCCTACTGATATGACAGAGATCCGCAAACCATTGAATAACAGTATGATTCCTGAAGTGCCCCATCTGGCTTCCTGGAATGTGGCCAGGGTAAGGAGTAAATAATTCAACCGCCCGGACTGGCTTGCATATCTTAAAACATTTGCTATAATAATCTTCAGGAGCCATTAGAGACGGGGTTCTTTTTTTCTATGGTTAAAAGTCTGTTTTTATCTCTGCCAAGTCATCTTTAAGG
The DNA here is from genome assembly GCF_964204655.1 of Triturus cristatus. Classification (NCBI taxonomy): domain Eukaryota; kingdom Metazoa; phylum Chordata; class Amphibia; order Caudata; family Salamandridae; genus Triturus; species Triturus cristatus. The sequence continues at coordinate 962,832,363 of NC_140585.1, read as the reverse complement.
GGATGGCCTAAAGGTGGCCTGTTATCGCTGGTCTCTCCATCCTTAGATTGCAAGTTGAACAACTGGTTACATTGTCTCCCAATGTCCAAGCCATTTTGTTTTCTTCAACAGTGGTTGGCAGCTTTACACTGCTGGACTTCTATGATGCAACCAATGGTTCCATCTTTTGTGCTACACTCTTGGCACTCAGGGCCCAATTATTGTATATTGAAAACAAAGAGGATGTCAGAGCTGGTTTTATTTTACTAGAGACTTTAATATACACCCTTGCCCATATTCTTTCACCTCATGTGACCACATGCCTAGCGAGGACATTTTACATCTTGAGCATAGCCAGGCGGGTGACTGTTTGAATAACATCTCGGTTGAGTTTAATTTGGAATGTGTCATGACCAAGTCATCCCAAGATCTTGATGTTAGCATCACTGGTTTTATTCACCATTATTGTAGTTTTGTTGACATTTGTAGCCTCTTTGTTTGTGCCCCTGCACAAAGTATTACACTCCAGTTGGATGGTAAAGCTACAGACCAGGGAAGAAGTTTAAAATGGTCAAAAACTTTCACCGAAAATGTGTTGAAGAGCCTTGTATTTGCCAAGAGCAAGGAATTTGAAATATGTTTGGAGGATCTGCCTGATGATGCTGCCTTTCCAAGTGCATTTCAGGTGATCCAAGTGGATGTTAGATCTGTCCTTCCTCCCAAAAAGATTAACAACAATAAGCCTTGGTTTAATAAAGATTGTACTGCTAGTCATAAACTACTACTGTCTGCGCTTAAAGCCCAGCCGAAAGATCATTGCCTCATTTCTTGCAGACATAGAGCATATAAGCAGGCGATAGAGGAGAGAGAAAGGGAAATCAGGGTGCTTGATCTGACCTGTTGGAGGCGTTGAATAAGGCAGACAGCGCCCACTTCTGGAAGATAGTTAATCACAGTTAGACCTGGCTTTCCCAGCGGGTTTATCCCCAGACATTTTGCTTTTGGGTCTCCTGTTTTTAACCCTGGTTTTGTTGGTTTTAGGACTATGGGCACTTCACAACTGCTAATCAGTTCTAGAAGGGCATATGCTCTCTGTGTAAATTGTTATGGATTGGTGTTTCCATGATTGGCTTGTTTGACCTACTACTAAGCCCCTACTACCATGCACTGTGTGTGCTCAGAACCTGTAAGTCAAATGCTGCTAGTAGGCCGGCAGCACTGGATGTGCCACCCACACAAACAGCCTTTCAAAGGGGTCACAGACTAGCCACTGCAGTGTCTGCGTGCAGTGTCTACTGCCATGTCGATCTGGCAAGTGCACCCACCTGCCTGGCCCTGACCTTCCCTTTCATTACATGTGAGTCACCACTAAGGTAGTACCAAGGTACCCCTGGGGGCATGGTGCAGTGTATGTGAAAGGTAGGACATGTACTGATGTGTGTGACATGTCCTGATAGTGAAATACAGTGTATTTCGTTTTTCACTATTAAAAGGCTATCTGTCTGATAGGATAGAGTGGGTTTTATTTATAACATCTTATAAGTATAACTTCCCATTGTGACAAGATAGAAAGATGGAGTTTAGTATGCTTGAACTCAGAATATAAAAATTCACCTTGTAGTAAAGACGATATTTATATTGTGTTTTTGAAAATACCACTTTTAGAAAGTGGGTATTTTCTCGCCTATCCATCCTGGGTACCTCTGCTGGATTGTGGATTGACTGTCTGCCTTTGGAGTGGCAGGGGCTGGGGATGTGCATTCTCTTCAGACAGCCACTGGGGGGTTGAGTTGTGTCCTGCCTTTCCTGGATGAATCAGGACTGGGCTGAATAGACCTGGGCTGCATTTAGAGTAGCAGGAGGAGATTTCCTTGCACCTGAATGGGCCCAGTCTGCTTACACAATGCTGTCTGAAACTCCTGCCAGGAAACTGGACCAGAGAGGACATAACTGGTTTGAAAAAAGCACAGGGACTCTCTGCCACCAGAAAACAAAGGAAAATACTGTATAAATATTGAAGCCCAGACCTCAGAACTTGACAATACTTCTGGACTCAAGAGGAACCTCTACCAAGGAGAAGAGCTGGTAAAACTGAAGAAGTACTGCCCATGTGCTGTGTGGGGTTGGCCTGCAGTGGCTGTTTCTGCCAAAGAGAGGACCAAGACTTTGCTGTGTATCCTGCTTGAAGATCTCTCAGGGCTTAGTGTAGAGCTTGCATCCAGTTCTGAAGTCTCAGGGACACAAAGACTTTATTTCCTCTGTCCTCCTGCACCTGGAACTGCTGTTTCATCTGCCACGGAGGGGAAAAAGCAACATTGATTCCAGCGAGCGATGCTGCGACGTGCAACGAAGCCGTGGGCACCGCTTATGAAGTGCATGATGCACTGCCCTGACTTGCACTGCAGCCCGACGCTGGCGACACCACACTGTATCAACTCCGAAGCCGCCACCGAGGCCACTGCCTGCACCGAGGACACCACTTGTGACAGTCGTTGTGACTCGCTCTGACTCGCATCGCAGCCCCATCTACACTGCCACTGGCACTTCATCCTTGCAGAGCCGATAGCTGACGTGGGTGACCTCCCAAATCCATCGACCCCCTATCTTCGTAAGGAACCGATGCCTCACTGCCACCGTGATGTCACCTCCACGGCAATAGTAAGTAACCGACGCCTCACCTCTCCTGCATCGCAGTAAGGAACCTATGCCTCACCACCCGGCAACAACGAAGCACCACCCCGCCCCCCCAATGCCATGCACTGTCTTTTTTCCTTCGTATTCCCAGGTACTGTTCTTTTGGGGTCCCTGTGACTCTGGGCCCGACGCTGCGCTCCTCATGGTCGGTGTCACATGTTGGGATTTCACGATGTCGCAATAGCTCCAGGTGGAGTTATTTGTTGCTACAGGCTTTATTTGTGTGAATAACCTATTTTTGGTGATATCTGAATATATGTATTGTGATTTTTTGTCTTGTTTGGTTTAGATTAAGATTACTTATTTTTCCAAACTGGTGTGGGGTCCACTTGTTATGTTTTCACTGTATTACTGAATGCAAAAATGCTTAACACACTGCCTCTGAGATAAGCCTGTCTGCTTGTGCCAAGCTACCAAGGTGGTGAGCAAGGGTTATTTTAGAAGTGTATCCCCCTTACCCTGACTAGGAAGAAGGGTCCCTACTTGGACAAAGGTGCAAACTATTGCCAAATAGAGACCCCCATATCTAACAATCGCTCTCTTTAATGTTAACGGAGCCATGCCACTTCTTCCCACATTTCACCTGAGAAATGGATTGTGCATTTTGAGGGCATTTATAGTGCTGATGATAATATAGGTATGATTGAGCTCCCCACCATTGCTGTAGCACTATAACAGAGTAGTTCAACTTTTGAAGAGAAGGAGGTTGAGTTAGCTATCGAATCCATGACAGACCAGAAAGCCCCTGGCCCTGACAGGATTTCCGCCAATTTGTTTAAGATGTTACCCAGTCTATGGCCTCCATTGTCACCCGATTATTTAACATGGTCATTCGGACAGGGTTACCACACTCTTGGCCCAAGTCTATCATTATGCCTGTTTACAAGAAGGGCTTTAGGGATCTCCCCAGCTGTTACAGGCCTATTTCATTGATAGACTTGGTTGTGAAGGTAATGGGCAGGGTGGACCTTGAAAGGGCCATGACTTAGGCTGAGGATGGGTCTATCTTATCTGACGTCCAGTATGGTTTTGACCAGGTCTAGGCTCATGTGATCAGTGTTTTAAATTCTCTATGCTGATCAATAAATATACTGCTGCCAAATCAGGTTCACTATTCATTGCATATATGGACTTATCCTATGCCTTTGACAAGATGAATAGAGCTAAACTGTGTCAGATTCTGTTGAGTATGGGTATGGATGTGGCCAATGTTGGTTTTCTTAATGATCTGCATCGAGAGATGAGGGTAGTAGTAAATTATAGTGTTTGTGCTTTAGCTCCATTAAATTGAAGAGTGGAGCCAGGCAGGGATGTATAATAACTCCCTTTTTGTTCACATTGTATGTGAAGGACCTTGGCGTCAGGCAGCTTGGTAAGCCAGTGGACTGGAAAAGGTTCACCCCAGATTTCTGTACTACTATATGCAGAGGGCACTGTCCTGTTGGCAAGCATAGCTCAGGGTATCCAGATATTACTCAATGGTGTTGTACAATACCTGAATAATGTAGACCTTTCTACTTATTACTGTAAATCACAGGTGATGATGATGAGCCCCAAAAAGACCAGATTGAAATCCTTCCATGTTCTGGGCAATAGGTTGCCTAGGGTCCACTTACAATTATTTGGGCGTTGTCTTCGATGATCGAACCACGTGGTGTCCCTTGATTAAAGCTAAGAAGTTATCTCTTTTAAAAAGCCATTGGTGCCAGGTTTTCCTTTTCTGCAAGAATAGGCAGCAAGCCATTGGGGCCTTGAGAGAGATCTATCAGGCAAAGTCTGTCTTAGTAGCTACCTATGGTAGCACCGTACGAGGCCATGTTAATTCAAAGGAACTCCAAGTGGATGAAAAATGGATTCTGCGGGCGTTTACTAGTGGTTCCTGCTTCAAATTCGGTCCATATGGTTCATGAGAAGTTAGGGTTATATCACTCCCGTCGGACCAAATTGCCATTCACCCTTTGATTAGGTGGCTGACCATCCGGGTGCACACTAAAAACCATATAGTTGAAGATATAATTAAGGACTGTTCGGAGATTGATGAGTGGAGATCGGTTAGTTGGTCGAAGTACATCAGGGACACCTTTGTGAAACTAGGCAGGCTAGCTCTGTTTGAGTCATCCCTTTATGTAATGAAGGCAGATATTATATGGACTCGGGGCAACTTTATGCTGTGTAGGAAAACTGAGAGGGAGGCAATCAAGCTTAAGAAATCCCTGGTTAGCAGGCATGCCTTGCTTGTAAATGGTACCACCATTAAACCCTTCCTTCTCAGTACTCTCAATGTACACCATTCCTTCCTCCTCACTAGGTTCAAGTTTAATCAGTATCATATGCTTTAGACATATCTAAATCCTGCCTCATGGTGTTAAATGCTATGTTCCTGTGATAGTGTTTCCCCACAGGATCTTTGCAATTCATTTTTTTCTGTAGTTTTTATGAAATCCCTTGCATAATATTTTTTAATTGCCCATATTGAAATCTCTGCACTTTGAACAGGTTAGGCTTGCCCTCATGTTTTTACAGTTACTTTTGGATGTTTACTCAACCTATATTGTTGCTTGCTTCCTCGCCTTGTCATTGAAATTGAAGAAATCGCTGGAAACATTGGGGGACTCCACCTGAGTGTTTTTGTTTGTTATTTGCACAATGCACATTTTCAGGTTATTGCTCTGGTTATTAATGTGTTTGTATTGCTTTAAAATAAAATCACCTGACCAACTAAATACTTGTAATATAGTGCATTATAATTTTGCAGGGTGACAATGGAAAGTTTGTTGAAGGCCTCACAGCCTTTTAAATTGGTATCTCTTTTTTTGTCTTTCATTATTTGTATTGTACTCTGAATATTGTCAAGGTATCGTATGCAATGTCTGCTTTAATTCTTCATACACTTTTATGGGCTCATGTAGACCGAATAAAGTAATTCTTGACTTGACTCTCCAACTACGCTAATTACTGCTCCTGGGTGGTCAATCTTTGAAGTTTTTCCCTGGGTCGCCTCTCTCTCTTCTTGTGCTCATCCTATCTATCTATGTGTGTATCTATCACTAGATTAAACGTCCCCCCAATGATGATCATGAATGCCAGAAGGTCCTCCATCAAACTATCTCTGAATTTGCATAGTTTTGCGGATTGAAGTGCCAATGGGACATACACATGGATCAGCAGCATAGTGTGACCCTCGCAGTTGCCCATCTTTGCTACAAAGTTCCCATTAGTATCCATCCATGGGTGGGACACATGAAAGGGCATAGTCTTCTTGGTGAGAATCAGCACTTCCCTTGAGCCTGATGTGTAATGTGCGTGGCAGGCCAGCCTATTTTTACCATTCACCAGACTACATTGCTGGCCAGCTGTGAGGTGGGCTTCCTGTAGGAAGACTATTCGTTTTTGTATCTCCTAAGGGCCTTGGCGACTAGGCCCCTTTTTACTTTGTTCCCTAACCCATTGACATCCCACGTTGGTATAATCAAATTCTGATGCTATGTCATGGTGTCTGTGTGACTACGTTCTCACGCTTCCGCCCTGCTACATAATGTGCATGTTGCACTACTCCCCTGGAGTTCCAGTATCCTGTTGTGCTGTTTTCCTATAACTACCCCCTACCTTACCATGCTGTGATCCTAAAACTGACCACTCCTCAAATTCACTGTATGTTTGGACTCTGAACAATGATATCATATCAAGGCTCTGTGCTTCTTTTAGTGGGGTACAATCTGAGGCTACACAGGCATGACAATCAATTGTTCTGTGCCTCATTCCCCTCTGTCTCTGCATACTGTGCTAATTCCTTCACCCTCTAGGGTGTCTGGGCCCCAGAGTATGTCACAAATCTTACAGCATCCTGTAGTTGCCTGTGTACAAAAGGATGAGTTCATGTTCTGACCAGTCTGAGGGCATCCGTGAGGGGCTGTGTTTTACCACCCACCGTAGGCCCCTCATCCTAGATTCACAGCTGTCATCGGTGTGACTGTCGGCATCCGCTCCTCCACTGTGTCTAGCTCCATCTCCGCTTGTTTCGATCCACTGCCCTTCTCCTCATAGACCATCACTCTACAATATTATTGCAAAGAGTGTCACTGTGGTTCTTGATCTCCATCACCATTTTCACTTGTTCTGCATTCATTTGTTCTTTTTTCATAGAGACAGTGGTTCTCTTGTTATTATTTTTTGCCTTGGGGGGCCTCTCTCCAACTAGTGCCTCTCTGTGTTCAGGGTGGTGTGCTGTCCACAAGCCCTGTTGTTCCAGCCAGCATCTGGCTGGAACAACAGAGCATATTTCAGGTCCAGCTGGCGTAGCACCTTCTTGACTGGTACATATGCCCCTCTCTGTCTCTGGACCAGGGTAGGACAGGTTGACCTCACAGCCTTTTATTAGCTAAGGTCCATTTTTTCATGACTCCTGCAATATGACGTCTCTGTTCCTTAAGTTCATCAGCCAGGCTATGATCAGGCACGGGCCTGCCCCAGGTGCAGGGGGAGTCGCCGGAATTCTATGAGCTCGCATCAACTGAAAAAAAACATTATGGGCATCTCTGCAGAACAGTTTTTGCCAGTCATTCCTCCACAAACAGTTCTATATTGGGAACCCCCCCCCCCTCCACTCTGTCTGGTACTCCCAACAATAACATCCTTCTGGCAGGAGGACTGGCTCTCTGCATCTTCTAGTCGGGTAGTAAACATTTTTACCTCCCTTTCCATGGGTGAGCATTTCAGTGCTTGCTCCTTTGCATTCTGTAGAGCAGCACCTATTTGCTCCTCCATTTCCTTTACTTGGTTCACAAGGTTTTTTTGATCCTCGCGCAGTAGGCACACGTCATGACCTGTGCCTCCAATGGTATCTTTGTGTCCTTTATGGCTTCCAGGATAGTAGCTGTGTGCATGGCCTAGGGAGCACTTACTTCCTCCAGTGATATTCACACTCCCCTCCTCAGGTCATAGGTTGCACCCTTTACCAAACGTGCCTTCCCCATCCTTTCGTAGACAGGTCCACTGGTAGCCTTAGCCATCATGGGGAGCGTCTATCTGATTTCCCTCATGTTAGTCAGGCTTTAGAGTCCTCTGCCAACCTTTTGCTGTATGTTTAGCATAGTGCAGATCGGTGCACCGCACCAGGCCCTTGCAGACACTGTCTGCACACCCTGACTAATGCCCTGGAGCATCTCCTCTGAGTCCCTTCATATAGGCAATGCCAGTTAACTTTTTGCTGGGCTGGTGTTTTCCCTGCACCCCCTACTTCGGATCAGGTATGAGGCCTTGCTCATGGACCAGACAGCGTTTCTTTCATCCAGTACCTCCTTTCCCAGTCGGTGCGGCCCTGAAGGTTCAGCTCTGCTTTCTCAGTTTTCAGCTGCAATTACGTGTCACCCTGGCAGGCAGCTGGACTTAGGGTGGGAGAAAGATGGTGGCTGTGTTTGCAAGGCCACCCCACCCGTACCTTTGACCACTCACTTCAGGGGTGGCCTTCAGCCCACATTCCATGCAAGCTGGACTCGGCTGATGAGCACTCTTTCTCACCCCGTCTCCAGAGCATGCCTCTACCCTGCCAGGCCTCTTTCTTTTTGAACCACCTCACTGCCTCAATAGGGTCCAAATGTATTGTGCCTTGCAGTGCCCCACCCTTCAACCAGTTGCTGGGTCTTCCTCTCAGCCTTGGCCATTCTTTGAGGCTCTCGGGCACCTCTTTACTTGCTAATGACCTCCATCTTGGCTGCTCCTCTGCTCACTGAGCCTGATCAGGGTCTCACCCAGGGACCGCAGCGGCGCATCATTACCAGCCCCCTCAGTGTTCCTGGGAATTACCCCTTTGCCATCCAGGGGCTAGAACTCAATGGCAAACAGATCATATGTCCCTTGGGTCTCAGACGGCCACGGTAATACCACAAGACGTGCCTTACTCCATGGCTGACCAGGCCACACCTCCCTCACACTTGTCCTTGATACTAAATTCTTTGTGGCAGAATTGTGATCATGTCTCTTATGTGAATTATATTGATGTTTTAACAAATTGCAATTATTCTCTCCAAAACCTTCAATGATACAGCAGATAATTATCTACAAAAATGTGTAACGTAACAACAAAATGCATGATGTTTGTTTAAACAGATTCAACAAAAATGGAAAACAGAATTAGGAAAGCTTAAGAAGCCAGAAAAGCAGGTAAGACTAGTGAGAAGAGTAATTGGGTGTGGAAAGGATTAATGGAGAAAGTTTAGAAAAAGCAGTTCCAAATTAAATAAAATGTACTCATCATAGTAAACTTTATTCGATCTATAAAAATAGACCATAAAAGTACAATAAAAAGTAGCACATTACAGTACAATAAATTAACAACAGTATATTTTCCAGTGCATTAGAGAAATGGCTCATAAAAAGGCAATATCACGTTTTAACAGCATACCCCTGTCTATGCCATCCTAGTATTAGTTTTACATTTTGAGCTGAAATCAAAAGTAAAGGGGGGAGGGCAAAAACCTCAACTAGGGGTCCGCTATGTGATCCCACCTGCCTGCATTTCTCTTACAATTTTCAAAATGCATTTTAAAAACTTTCTACGGTATTTACGACAAACAAACCGTAAGGGTCAAGATGGGTATAAGTTCAATTAAAACCATTTGGGGTACGTCATATAAGGGACTTATAATGGTACAGTTCATCAAACTCAGCACCCTGAATTACAATAGTGATGAGACGGGCTATGACCATAAGATGGAAATAAGTTACATTCTAGCCACCACTAATCACAACTGGATTGATGGAAAGCATTTGTAAAAAAATAAAAGCATGTCTGACCAGCCTAAAATTTGCCTTTTTTTAAATGGGAATAAGATAGGACTTTCTTGGTACCTCATAAAAACTGCAAAACATTTTAAAAAAAATGCATCATGTGCTGTGGAGACTGTCTGTCCCATCCATAGGGAGAAAGACTCTGGCCCCTGTGCGCCCCACACAAGTGAGCCAGAAGATAATGAAAAAGGTCTGAGCGAAACCTGGTCAGTAAAAATCGATCATCGCTGCTTTTAAGCCATAAAAGGTAAGGCTTGTTTAATGGCACAGTTTTCAGTAAAGAATGCCTACACACGCTTGGCTTACTCAACTCCACTTGTTCCCTGTCCAGCTGCCGCTTTTTAGGTTTAAGTATTTTTATTAAGGTTTTCAACAGGAGAAAGCATGGCAACAAACAAGGGCATCGCCCCTGGCTCAGACGGGCCGGGATAGGCTTAGCTTGTGTCCACCGTCAACAAACGGGTTAAAAGTCAAAGAGACGGTTGCTCAGCCCGGCCGCCGCTGTCTTTTCCGCCCGCCGCCCCTACCCCAAACCCCCCCCCTACCACCCCCCTCCCGCCTTCACACCCCCCCCTGTCAACAAAGAAGTCAGATGAGAAAGAGAAAGAAGAAGGGGAAAAGGAAGTTAGATCCTATCTCGGAGTAAAGAGGACCCGGAGGTCGAACATGGGGAGCCACCTCTGGGTCAGAAGTCCAATCAGGATGTCTGAGCGGGGTCCCCGTCCCCTGAGTCTGTGCTAAGCCGGAGGAGGCGCAGGTAGCGGGGACATGTCAGCTGCCTAAAGTCCTGAGCCAGGAGGGATCGGAACGGCTGCCACAAGTCCGGAAAGGAGGCGCACTTACCCGCCAGCGTCAAAGAGATACGCTGCCGCTTTTTAAAGAAGTTCTCCTTCACCCAACACTGGTCTCTGCTACACATTTTCTCAGGGTTGGTAAATAGGTCCGCACTTCCCAAGCCCATAAGGCAATCCCTCACATGATTGAGCCAGGGAATATGATTACAATGATCCAGAGAGAGGCAGTCATTTATATTTCCTTACTTAAGGCAATTCCCTTCCTAAGCCAAAAATTCATCCAAAGGGATAGGGGGCGATAAGACAACAAGTCAGAAAGAAAAACCATCCCCAAATCTTCGTGGACTGCAAAGGAGGGGGATGCGGTAAAAATAATAGTTGTTTTAAAAAGATGTTTTCAACAATTTGGATTTCCTCGTGTTCCGTATAGCCCCAAATCTCACTGCCATAGACCACCTTGGTGATGCACTTGGCCTTATAAATCAGCAAGAGGGCCACAATGGGTCTATTGCCCAATCAAGACGCAAAGTTGAAAACAGTGGCATTGGTCCTAATGAGATACCTTTTCTTTCTACTAATAAGTGGACGCCAATTCATGGCAGCCTCAAACACTATCCCCAGATATGAGAAGGCGTCAGTCTTACAGCCTGGCATGGATCCCACCACAAATGTATAAGACTTGCTAGGACGAGAACCTACTTGCATTACAAAGAATTTGTTGTTATTGACCATCAAATCCAGGTCCTCCATAAAGTGGACAAATGAGTTCAACAAAGATTGCAATCCCTTGGCTGTCCTAGCCATGAGAACGGCATCGTATGTACAGACTTCGACAACCCGCCTGTGGACTATTAGTTTTCAACTTCAAAAGGGTTTGCTCCAAAATACTGATATGCAGATTAAACAGGAAGGGGCCAGAATACACCCATGTCTGATCCCTTTCTGAATTAAGAACTGGTGCATAACTCTAAGATCTTTAGAATATCGAACCACCAGCTTGGTGTCTCTGTGGAATCTCTGACAGAATATCGAGGAGCTAAATATCGACCTACAAAAATATCGGTGACAAAATATCGACTACCAGAATATCGAATTCCTATCTACAAACAGGTAAGTACAAAACTATTGAATCCTAAATATTGTTGTAAATAATATAGTTTGCTAAAATATCGATGTAAAATTAATGAAATAATAAATATATTTAAGTACAACTTACTTAAATAATACTTAAATAACCTTAAAATTAGTAAATAAGAAATGTAAGTTAATAAAAAAAATAAACATGCTTTAATTTTTTATTACATATATATTAACTTAATAATATTAAAAAAAACTCAATATTTTTAATAATTAAATGTTAAAAACATAATTTTAAATATAATTATATATATATATATATATATATATTGATACACCTATAATATAAATATAAAAATAAATTATATATAAGTTGAAACATTTAAAAACAAAATTAAAGATAAATAATATTTGACACTACATCAAATATAACAATACTGAAAAGATTGCATAGCGTAAAAGATAACATTACTATTTCCACTCCAACAAGTGGTACAGTAGGGAACATGTTGGATAGCGGGAGGGTAAAAATTACTATTCCCACTCCAGTGAGTGCAACGGTAGGGAAAGCGTTGGATAGTGGGTTGGTAAAAATTACTATTCCCACTCCAGTGAGTGCAACAGTAGGGAAAGCGTTGGATAGCGGGAGGGTAAACATTACTATTCTCACTCCAGTGAGTGCAACAGTAGGGAAAGCGTTGGATAGCGGGTGGGTAAAAATTACTATTCCCACTCCAGTGAGTGCAACAGTAGGGAAAGCGTTGGATAGTGGGAGGGTAAAAATTACTATTCCCACTCCAGTGAGTGCAACAGTAGGGAAAGCGTTGGATAGCGGGAGGGTAAAAATTACTATTCCCACTCCAGTGAGTGCAACAGTAGGGAAAGTGTTGGATAGCGGGTGGGTAAAAATTACTATTTCCACTCCAGTAAGTGCAACAGTAGGGACGGCGTTGGATAGCGGGAGGGTAAAAATTACTATTCCCACTCCAGTGAGTGCAACAGTATGGAAAGTGTTGGATAGCGTAGGGTAATAATTTAATATAACCACTCCTGCAATATAATTAAAATTAATTAACAATTAATATATATTTTTTAAATTTACCTCCCACCATTTCCCCCTATAAACATTACCTACAATATTGTAATATAATTAATAACAATCAAATCTAAATTAATTCACACAATTAACACTATAAAATAACTTAAAAAAATTATAATATAACAAATAATAATAATTACATAGAAATAAAGTACTTCCTAGCCTACTCCGCTATCAACCCTCAACCCACTGATAAAAAGTACACAACTAACATATTTACTAATTAATTGTTAATAATTAATATCTAATTAATTGCTCATTATTAAAAATATTACACAATTAACATAATTACCAACTAATTATTAAACGCTATTAATCAATTTATCATTAATTAGTAATGAATTAACTAACTTAATTAACATTATAAATGATCAAATATTACATTATTAAGTAATAAAAAAATAAATTATTTATTTCAATGAAATTACTTCCCACCCTATTCCCCTATAAACCCACAACCTGCTACAGACTTAAATTAATCAAAAAATATTTAACATATAATTAATTAATTCTAAATAATGTTAAAAATATATATTATAAGTAAATTAATTTCCACCCTATTCCCCTATAAACCCACAACCCACTACGGAATTAAATTACACAAAAATTAAATAACATAAAACTCATTACTTTTACAAAATTCAAACATACATGACAAAAATAATACATACTTTTAACACATATACTAACACTTAAAACACTGAAAATATTGATATTACTAACTTAGATATTATGGAAATCGATATTTCTTTCCTGCATTTCGTCATTCTGCACCACTATATTTTGCGATTAGAAATTCTGTCCATTATATATAAAAAACTTGATATTCTGTCCAGTCGATATTTTTTTTCTCGATATTGTGACTAGTTACCGTCTCTGTGAAAGTCCCTCAAAAAGAGGATCAGGTCTGGACTGACACCTAGGGACAACATGATCTGCCAGGGCTTAGATCTATTAATGAGATTGAATGCTGAAGGCAGGTCCATGAAAGCTAGATGGACGGTATCGGGGTGCGCAACGTTGTACTTATTAAGTACCATATAGAGATTCAAACTCTGGTCCACCATGGATCATTATGCACTCATAATACCCCCAATAAAACTCATACAGTGAAAGCAGATATAGCAAAGGCTAACAGGCATGTTATGCAGGTTGCAATGTATTATGTTGAGTACTAAAACACATTAATGTTTTATGATTTTATTTTCACAACATAGATTATTATATATGCTTATTTCACCTACATCCTACCAGTTGAGAAGTTATTGTCTTTACAAATCAAATAAAAATTAAAATAGGCATAACAATAAAACAATAATGAAAATCATACATGTTAAGAAAAAGAAGGCAATTTATTAATCTACTAAGTAATGCTTGTCAAAATCGGTGTTTATAAACCAAAATAAGAAAGAGTATCTCTTTGATAAGTGTTCTGACCAACAGAAACATCTAATATAGAATTATAGATGTGTCCATGTGAATAATGGGGATATGTTTCACCAAGGGTTCTGAGTGGCATCAAATAAACAACAGGAGTGAAGCTTGTGCTGTCTGGGATGTCACTCAGAAATCCTAGTTCAATCTGATATTCACATTTTGCCCATCTACAATTTTATGTTGTATATGGTCCCCCCTCAAATCATCTGCTCCTGCTTGCAACGTGTATAAAGGGGCAAAGGAGTCTTGTATAACATGTAAAACACAATTTAAAAAAAAGCTTGACCTGGCCTCCTGACACTTGTCTCATCACCCTCAACATAAGACCTGCTCTTTGTCACCCATGCCCCTCCCTACTGAAAAACACAAGGTAAACTATCTATACATTACAGACGGGATGTCTGTACTTAATACATACTTTGGGGCTGATTCCAATCCTGGAAAAAGGCTGTAGGTATCGTTGTAAGGAGCGTTTTTTCCGTACGACTCGTACCCGGTAAACTTTCCATACAACCTAGGAAGCACGATTCGTACAGAAAGCCTATTTCCGTACGAATCGTACAAAAGACCGTATGGGTAAAAAACAAAACACGAATAGGATCCGGAACAGCCTGTACGCGACATCCGGACGTATTTAAGCAGCGGTTTCCAGCCCAGCAAGTACGATTCGTCCCTACGGCACTCCGTACGGTTATTTTCTTACTGGAGCCAAAAACAGCCGTAAAAGCAGAGTCCTACAAACAGAGCCCCGGTACGCGACATACAGGCCATGAACCCCATCATACGTGTCATCCCGGTCCTCTTAGCCTATGACCTGGTGCACCGAAACCGACGCACACGCCACAGAAGGTGAGAACAACACCCAGGGGCCAGGGCGGGGGTGAGGTGCAGGAAACATACCCCATACCCAAAGCCAAACCTATAATATGAAGCCCATACATTACCACCAGGGTCTGGTCACTTGGGGGGGCGTGTCCAGCTTCCCCTGCATACCGCAACAATGGAAGTGGACGTGTACATTGCATTGCACATGTACCCGTACGGCACCAGTACAATAGTGATACGGAGTGTACACACGCAATGAATGCGGGGGTACGGTTTGTTTCACACGTACAGGTACGGCACCAGTACGATAGTGATACGGGGCGTACACATGCAATGAATGCGGGGGTACGGTGCGTTTCACACGTACAGGTACGGCACCAGTACGATAGTGATACGGGGCGTACACACGCAATGAATGTGGGGGAAAGGTGCGTTTCACACGTACAGGTATGGCACCAGTACGATAGTGATACGGGGCATACACACGCAATGATTGTGGGGGTACGGTGCGTTTCACACGTACAGGTACGGCACCAGTACGATAGTGATACGGGGCGTACACACGCAATGAATCCGGTGGTATGGTACGTTTCATATGTACAGGTACGGCACCAGTACAATAGTGATACGAGGCGTACACACGCCATGAATGTGCGGTTACGGTCTGGCCCTGCACGTTACCTTCATATTGGTGTGTGTGTAGGTCCAGGCCAGCAGTGTACTGCTCCAAGGGGGTGGGTGGGTGGGTGCAGAGGATTCCCAGCAGTGGCCAGACATATGGGGGTGGGTGCAGAGGACTCCCAGCAGTGTCCAAACATATGGGGGTGGGTGCAGAGGACTCCCAGCAATGGACTGAGACATGGGGGTGGGTACATATGACTACCAGCAGTGGCCTGCAATATGAGGGGTGGGTGCAGAGTACTCCCAGCAGTGGACAGAGACATGGGGGTGGGTGCAGAGGACTCCCAGCAGTGGACAGAGACATGGGGGTGGGTGCAGAGGACTCCCAGCAGTGGACAGAGATATGGAGGGGTGTACATCATCTTCAGATGACCACACCTACATGGTGGTATGGACGCATCCCTAACTTTGGGCTATGATGATAGTGCTATAACAACACATCACTGACAGCAGTGTCCCACTCCCAGGAGGATGGATGTCTTTCACCCACTGCATGACACACCACATGTGGGTGTGAGGACAAATAACACATGCATACCCACCCATGGCGGATGCAGCACAATACACACCCTGATATCATGCCACAAGACTGTATAGTCATGTAACTGCCTACAAAACTAAGATAGCCAAAGGGAACACACACTGTCACGCACATCCCAGGAGTGATAGGAATGTCCAGGTGCTGGTCCAGCCACCAAGATGTTGTCTCTCATGGAAGGAATAGGGTGGAATTCCCCTAGATACAATGCCCACAATTGTGAGTCAGGTGCCCAAATACCCTGCATAACAAGTACCATTTGTGTGGTAGGCTGTGATTACACACATGCATAGTGCTGAAAAGGGTGAATTTGTCCCTGAAGGCATTTCTACATACTCAAAACACAAGTACTGTGAAAAGCAAGGATGGCAAAGACGATTCAGCAGGAGACATCGGTGAGCAGGCATGGCCATTGATGAAGGGATCCGTCACCAACAAAGGAAATGTTGACACAGGTCAGCACAACAATTGTGCAACAGTTTGCAGGGAAGATGTCAGTTACCACAGAGGAAGGAACACTCCTTAGGACAATGTCTCAAAACAAAATGAACACACACTACCAATGATTCTTTGCAGAGACATTGTGATGGCACACAGATACCATGGTCCACCTCATGACCATCATACAAAAACATTTCTCAGAACCCTAACACATTACCAGAACACCAACTCCAGGAGCCTCATCACCAACATCAAGTACCTGAAATGCAATAGTGTTGAAAGTAAAACAAAAGGCTTTATTCAGCACAAAAAAAACAATTCAACAAATAGACTATTTACACAGGCCAATGGCCAGTCCATATGTAAAGTCCAAGGGGGGACATAGGGGACCGCATCTACCCCTAGCTTGCCAGCACAAATGAACCTCCAGGTTCATCGGATGGGGGTGGGGCATCATCTGGGGCAATACCAGGCACCGCAGGGACAGGAGGGGAAGGGTAGGTGTGGTGGGTGCAGGGGTGGACGTCTCCACCACAGGGGGTGGGTCAGCGCCGAAGGTAGAGGCGAGCTTGGTGCTGCACACCGCTGCAAGGACGTCCAGCACAACCCTTGCACCTGAGGATTCCCCAGGGTCAAGGGAGGGTGCGGTGGGCGAGGGATGGGGTGCATCGCTTTTGGGGGAGAGGGTTGACGTGGTGCGGGACTCAACTCCCATGCCCGGTGACTTCCTCTCCCGCTTGTGGGGTGGTGGCTCAGCGGGGGCGAGGTCCAGCTCAGCCAGAAAGAGCTGCTTGGGTGAGCGTTTGGAAGGGGAGCCAAGGGGAGTTGTTTTTTTGAGGGCCAGGGTTGTGAGGACTGCGGACTGCGAATGTGGCTGCGTGTATGTCGGCTGTCCCCAGACCCTGTGGGTGTGCCTACATCCCCCTGAGTGTGCGTGCCAGGAGGTGTGCACTTCGCCTTACTTGGGGGTGTGCTGCCTGTGTCTGGTGGGGTGCGTGCTCGTGACTGTCTGGGTGTGCGTTGGACAGGTTTGGGAGAGGGAAGTGTGGATGGGTCCGGGGTAAGGGGGGACGGAGCACTGCAGGAGAGTAACTGCTGCCATCAGGGAAGAGTCCATGGACCGCAGAATCTTGCGTTGGTCACACATCGTTGCTGACATGCCCTCCATGAACGACAACATCTGTGTGAGCAATTTAGTGTGGCCATGGAGGACAGTCAGCACCGATGCCTGCCCAACCTGCAACTGTCGCAGTATGTCCACAGACTCTTCACTGAGGGCAGCAGGGGTGACAGGGGCAGGGGGTGCGGTGCCTGGGCCGAAGGAGACATGGTGGGCCTCTGCACGGACAGAGGGGATGGGAGCAACTGGGAGGGCGGAGATGGTAACGGAGGAGGCGGGGACAGATGTGGGGCTGCTGCCAGGTGGTGTAGCAGCCTCCGCCTTCTCGAGTAAGTCAGCGTCTGACCCGTCGGTGTCGTAGGTGGTATTGCCTCCAGACAGGTCCTTGGACTGACTCCACTCGCCCTCCGTGCCACTGGCTCCCTCGGACTCGACAGCAATGGTGGCACTGTCGCTGGGTCCCTCCTCCAGGTCTCTGCAGGTGTCTCCATCTGTTTGGGATGATGATGCTGTGGGCAAGGAGATGAAACCGAAATGCATCAGTCACCTGTATACATCTGACACATGAGCACAAAAACAATAGGTCACAGTGCATATCAGGCAATGCATCATGAGTAACAGCTAGATTACTCCGCACATATGTAAGCCCTGTACTGCCCAGTTGGTAGACCCACTATGCCACTTGGACACAAGGAAAAAAAGAACACACCAGGCCACAACTTGAATGAGAAATACACTGAGAAGCTAGTGTCTGTGAACAGGTGAGCACAGCAATACAATGAAGTCATGCCACCTCTTGTTTACCCTGAAAGAAACAGTAGTGGTGCACCCATGGTAAACTAACACACCTCAATACTCAAGGTGTCACCACACTCAGAGACCTGTAAGTACTTTGGAACACAAAACGAAAAAATGTTGGTACCTTGGGACTCACAATACTTTACACAGACGACATGTATTGAATGTGGCAATTCGCCATTTCGTGAAAAGAACACTCATGTGCCTGCATGAAAGATGTCTCCCAAGGAAGTGCACACAAAACTACATTTACACTGTCATTGAAGAAGCTGGCACCTTTTTCAAAGAAGCCACTGTTAGAAATAAATGGTGTTACAGAAAGTACATATACATGGGCCCACGGAGGTCTTGATGTCTTGACACTCGTTAGTTTGTATCACTAACAACAAATGAGTTTCACGAAATAAAGAGACCACTGTGGGAACATGTATATGGAGAATCTGCAACACCATTTAATTCTAACAGTGGCTTCTTTGAAAAGGTGCCAGCGTGTTCCATGAAAGTGGAAATGTCGTTTGGTGTGCACTTCCTTGGGAGACATCTTTCATGCAGGCACATTAGTGTTCTTAACACAAATCATCAAATTACCACATTTAAAACATGAAGACCTGTTGACAAGTGCTGTGAGTGGCAAGGTACAATATTTTTTGACTAACAACTTGAATTATGTCAGTTGTCACATGGCCATCCGTTGATGACACAGTTGGCTACACATATGACCTACTGCTTGTCATGTGGTGTGGCACACATATCCAAACCCAGGACAATGCATAAGCTAATGGGCCTGCAATTGGGTTGTAAAAAAGCATAGCTGAACTGTGGAGACACCCTCATGGCAAGCCAGAATGTCCACACAGATGTCAGCACACAAATACCAAACTGCGTTGCATCTGAACCACACACAGGTGCCAAAAATGTATGAGCAGGAATCATGTTTTTTTTTAAATGACACAGGCTGCAAAGCACGAACATTAAGCACTGGCCACCAATCACAGGGGCACTGCACAGTGATTCTTTGTACAGCCAATTCTCACACACAGGTCAGACCTGGCAAGGAAAAATCAGGGGTGCCCATGCAGGCCTCTCCCGCACTTCCCCCCATACCTGAGTCAATGTGATTGATACAGATCAAGAAGTGACACCTCTTAATCAGGGTTACAAAAACTGTGCAGCAACAATTGCTACATTGACACAACATCACCTCGTGGGGCTGGCATAACATATTTGTGACAAACAACCATCAACAGATTGTTGTGAATAGCCACACAGGCACTGCCCAGTGTGAGTATGCACAAGCCAAATGGTGTATCCCTGTCCAGTGGACACATGTAGCACACATTGGAAAAATACAAACTAGGCCAGGGAACAATGCAACAGAGGCAGACCTATGCTGAACCCACAGAGAACGTGCACAGTGTTGGATGACACACATGATTAGGAGGACAGGGTGTCTCAAGGGACTGTAGTGGGCACACTGCTCCGTGTTCCTGGAATGAGCTGACTGTACCATGAGCAACCGTCATGGCACTATGCATATCTCCCACTCATGCACATCATGTCTTAGGCCACAACATTGGTCATGCATGGTGCAAGGGTGTTCAGTTGAAACCTCATACTCCTATGTTGAGACTCATCATCAGTGCCAACAAATATGAACCCCCAACATAGTGAACAGGTCATGGCACAGGCAAGGTACCAACACAAGTCACAGACCACCCTCCCACATGATGCGGAAACCAATGTGCACTTTGATTTTCTGGCACCCTAGATGACCATGTGCAAATGTGATAACACACAGACCAGGGGACACATGTCAAGGAGGAGAAGGGATGAAAAAGAGCACCAGGTGACATTGGGGAACAGAAAATGCACTAAACATATAAACTCTGGGAGTGTATCCAGGCTACAGAGCACTTCCAAAAGCTGGTGGCACATAACACAACAAACAGCCATGTACCTACCCCCTGCTTGCTGCAGTCTCTCCTGTAACTGCCTATCGAGGTCAGGGAAGACCACTGCCAGGACACGGGTCATGTGGGGAGTCTGGTGTCGGTGCCCGCCGTGGGGGTGAGGAGGGTCGATCCCCAGCTGGACCCGGGCGATCCGCCGGGCCCAGCACCGGATATCCTGCCACCTTTTTCTGACCTGTTGTAGGCGCTGACTACGATCTCACGGCCCTGACGATGTCCCGCCAGATCAACCTCTTCTCGTAGGCAGTTACCTGTCAGGATGACAAAGTGAGACAACATCACTACACCTGCTCCATGTCCCAGAGACACACATTTGAACTGCTTTGATATGTTGTACAGGGCATAGGATGCTGACTAGGGGTGGGCGGAATTAGCGAAATTCACTTTTGCAAATTATCGAGAAAATGTTAAAAATCTCCGCAAACACGCGAAAATATCGCGAAAATATCGCGAAGATGCGGAAGTTTTTTTCCCGCCCGTTCGCGGTAGTTTCTGCGTGGTCGCGGCTCGCCAACTTACCCATGCGGTTGCTCGCGTGCGCGGCCATCTTGTTTTCACTTGTCTCGCGAGAAGAAAGACGTGATCGCGCGATGAATGACGTTACTGCGGGCGCGAACTGTCGCGAGACAGCGCAAATGGCTACCAACAATCCAACATCTCGTGGAGAATGCGACCGGATCGGGAAAACTTGTCAGCGAATGCGGGGATTCAGGTAAGGCGATGGCACGCATGCCAGAATGTATTATTTTACAGCGTGAGCAAGCAAAAAATTTCCGGTAAAATGCGGATTGTGGAAATTTTGACATTTTCGCTCTCTCCACGGAACGCGAAAATGTCAAATTATCACAATTTCCGCGAGCGGAACGGAATTTTAGCCCAGGCCTAATGCTGACAGGATTTGCATCATTCTCAATGAGAAATTGGCCTGTGTGCAAGCCCCAATGCACTACATGGCATTGAAAGTCAACAGGTGGCATAAGGGGTGCGACACACTCACTGATCATGGCACACACTGTGCAGCACAAGCAACAGCAGGCTGATGGACAGCACGTGCCAAGCAGTCACATGTCCCACTCCACTGATGCACCCTCAGCAGACTAGACAGACACACCGAGGCACAGATCACTCGCCTGTCAGTGACAACAGTGGATACAACCCTCGCTCTGCACATGTGCCACTTGCCTGTGGGGTGTCACAGGTGTTGTGCTAGCTCTGCAAGTCAGACACACAGCACGGCTTACTTGTCACATCAGATGGGTAGAGCTGTTGCCTCCTCCATGCAGTTGTGGTGCAACACTTCACATAGACACCCACCCACACAACAAGGAACATTCACACACATCAATGTCCATGAGTTCGTACACATCATTTGGACACTCTCAATTCAGGTCCACTCAACTCATACACATCTGTGGGTACAGTCACCTGTCACACCGGGGGGACCACTGAATCACCTCAGGACAATAGGAAAAAAAGCCACCAAGGATTTGCCAGGCTGAATGTGTCATGCACTATGCAGTGAATGTCACAGTAAGCACAATGCAAGTGAGGAGTGCACACAGGAACTACATCATGCTCTGCATGAGAGACATAAGCATGTCCCCCCCTGGGACCCACTCTAGACAACATTGCATGTCTGTCACACCTGGACACAATGCCAGAAGTGACAGTCACACAACTGGTGCACAGTCAAAGGTAGTGGAGTCAGCACTCACCTGCTCCCCTGGTCTCCCATACAGCTTGGGGTACTGTGGGAGGAGGCAGTATAGCAATGCCTCATTCTCCTCTAGGGTGAAGGGCTGAGCCCTCTCCACAGTAGGCGACATGGTGCAGAGGAAGCAGAGACAGCAGCAGTGTGGTCGACTTGAAAGTTGTGCAGGCAAGTGCCCTCTCATTGATTCTGGCTGCCTAATATCTGTCTTGCTGAGGGGCATTCATTGAGAAGGAGTACATAGTGATTGGTCAGGCTCATTCGCATCATACGTTTACTCCAATCCCTTTAAACATACACCAATGACACGCATTCGCATCGTTCAAATTTTGAGCATCATGTCAAGTCAACAACCACTTTGCAACATTGTATTTTTTGGCCAACTGACTTTTCCAGGACACCTGATGGACACATTGCAACTGAAACTCTGTATCCATGACAACCAGCATGCATTTTGGGCCTAATACGTGTCCCCTATGTAATTTTGAAATCCACACACATGTATGGTGCGTTTCACACGTACCCCTACGGCACCACCACAATAGTGATACGGGGCGTACACACGCAATGAATGCGTGGGTATGGTGCGTTTCACACGTACCCCTACGGCACCAGTACGATAGTGATACAGGGCGAACACACGCAATGAATGCGTGGGTACAGTGCATTTCACATGTACCCCTACGGCTTCAGTACGATAGTGATACGGGGCGTACACACGCAATGAATACGTGGGTACGGTGCGTTTCACACATACCCCTATGGCACCACCACAATAGTGATACGGGGTGTACACACGCAATGAATGCGTGGGTACAGTGCGTTTCACACGTACCCCTACGGCACCACCACAATAGTGATACGGGGCGTGCACACGCAATGAATGCGTGGGTACGGTGCGTTTCACATGTACCCCTATGGCACAGTACAATAGTGATACGGGGCGTACACACGCAATGAATGCGTGGGTACGGTGCATTTCACACATATCCCTACGGCACCAGTACAACAGTGATACGGAGTGTAAACATGCAATGAATGCATGGGTATGGTGCGTTTCACATGTATCCGTACGGCACCAATACAATAGTGATACGGGGCGTACACACGCAATGACTGCATGGTACGGTGCGTTTCACATGTACCCCTACGGCACCAGTAAAATAGTGATACGGGGCGTACACACGTAATGAATGCGTGGGTACGGTGCGTTTCACACGTACCCGTACGGTACCAGTACACTAGTGATATGGGGCGCACACACGCAATGAATGCATGGGTACGGTGCATTTCACACGTACCCCTATGGCACCAGTACAATAGTGATACAGGGCGTACACACGCAATGAATGCGTGGGTACGGTGCATTTCACACGTACCCCTATGGCACCACCACAATAGTGATACGGGGCGTGCACACGCAATGAATGCGTGGGTACGGTGCGTTTCACATGTACCCCTATGGCACCAGTACAATAGTGATACGGGGCGTACACACGCAATGAATGCGTGGGTACGGTGCATTTCACATGTATCCCTACGGCACCAGTACAATAGTGATACGGAGTGTAAACATGCAATGAATGCATGGGTATGGTGCGTTTCACATGTATCCGTACGGCACCAGTACAATAGTGATACGGGGCGCACACACGCAATGACTGCATGGTACGGTGCGTTTCACATGTACCCCTACGGCACCAGTACAATAGTGATACGGGGCGTACACACGCAATGAATGCGTGGGTACGGTGCGTTTCACACGTACCCGTACGGCACCAGTACAATAGTGATACGGGGCGCACACACGCAATGAATGCATGGGTACGGTGCATTTCACACGTACCCCTATGGCACCAGTACAATAGTGATACAGGGCGTACACACGCAATGAATGCGTGGGTACGGTGCGTTTCACACATACCCGTACGGCACCAGTACAATAGTGATACAGGGCATACACACGCAATGAATGCGTTTGTACGGTGCGTTTCACACGTACCCCTATGGCACCACCACAATAGTGATACGGGTCGTTCACACGCAATGAATGCGGGGGTACGGTGCGTTTCACATGCTTATAATGGTGATACGTGGCGTACACACGCCAGGAATGGAGGACTACGAGTCGCACAAGGAAGTCCATCAAGTACTTGTCATTGCATACTTTCATGTGCAGGCCCTAGGTGTGTCAGCCAGTGATATTGCACAGGTCATCTCATCTAGTTGCAAAATTGATGTGTGATGACCTGTGGACACATGTCATGTGTGATGGGGCACCATGTGGCACACATCACCTTGACACTTGCCACATGTGTGTCTGTAGTCCAACTGTGTCATGCACAGCAGCAGTGGGTTGGCACAGTCATCAACACCCGCACCTGTCTCCTGATGCCAGGGACAGGGACACTCTATCAACTGACATGTCACGATCAGCTTGCCCCTATGTGACTATGTCAGGTGTGTGTCATGTGTTCCCATGAGCTTGCTGTTAGGGTTCCATCAACTGCATCTGCTGTTGTTGCATTCAACATGGGTCTGTGTGGAGATGGGCATGGCACACATCTACGCACACCATGCCACATGTGGATTCCCACGGCTGTAGGGTCTGTGTGCATCGGACATCATATTTTCCCAGGCATACATGTCTGCGTCGTCTCAATGGCTGTGGTTTGTTGTTGTCACGTGTACCCCTTCATCGCAATGTGTTTGATATGTACATTTGACATTCCATGTGACCTGTGCGTGTGCCTTGCAGTCATCTGTCTGGATGAGATGACATCCTGCCAATGCAGCTATGTGGATGTGTGTCACTCCGGTGATATCGCTGGCTGTTCACTCAGACTTGCCCCCAGCTCATTTCAGGGCATGTCATGTAGACTTGACAATCAACAGGTGTATCTGGCTTTTCGTAGGAGTGCCAGCAAGCTGGCATATGTGTCCTGGATGTATTGCACACACCAGACTCCATAGTTACCTGATGTTTAGTAGCAGTTTAGAATGTGCTATGTTCATTGACATTGATGTTGGCAGACTCTCAATCTTCATTATTCCTAACAATGTCCTGCAGGGCACCGCCTGTCCCAAGACCAATGCCAGACTTGGCTGCCATGATGGAACGTGCCTGCATCCGACGTTACAGATTTACTCGACAGTTGATTAAGGACTTGACTGACAAGCTGGCCCCACACCTCCAACCGCGACACAGGTATCCTACTGCGCTGACCCCCAAGAGGAAGGTGATGGCAGCCCTACATTTTTTTGCCACAGGTACGTTTCAATTGACCATAGCTGATGTTGGTGGGATGGCACAGACAATGTTCAGCCGTGTCCTGCGTGATGTTTTGGCAGCCATGTTGGAGCACCTTGATGAATTCATCAAATTTCCTACTCCTGAGGAGTTGACAGATGTCAAGGGTGATTTCTATGCCCTAGGAGGGATGCCCCATGTCATTGGGTCCTTTGATGGGACACATGTGGCTTTGGTACCACCACAGGCACAGGAGCAAGCCTATTGCAAACGAAAACATTACCACTCAATAAATGCCCTTGTGGTGTGTCTTGCTCACGTGCTGATTTCCCGTGTCTGTGCACGTTTACCAGGATCAGCACACGATGCCTACATCATGAGGCGTAGCAGGGTGCCACAAATGATGCTGCGGCTGCACAATGAACGAGCATGTCTTGTTGGTGGGTATACTCCGTTGTCCTGTATGTTGCGGTATCTTTGGCTCTTACGTCATCTCCTGACCCACTTATTTACATGATGTTTCCATGTAGGGGACTCTGGATCTCCCAACATGCCATGGCTAATGACACCTCTCCGCAACCCAAGAACAGCTGCAGATCACCGGTACAAGAATGCACACGAGCAGACCAGGTGAGTGATTGAGAGGAAGTTTGGCCTCCTGAAGAGCCGATTCCGGTGCCTTGACAAGACAGGCGGGTCCCTCCCATATGCACCGGAGAAGGTCTGCAAAATCTTCATTGTGTGCTGCATGCTGCACAACATGGCAGTTGAGAAGGCAGCACCACTCATCCTTGATCCTGATGAGCAGCAACATCCACCTGTGGAGGATTCAGGGCTTGGTCACGAGGCAAGTGATGAGGAGGAGGAGGATGATATCCGGAGTCAGCTCATACACAACTTCTTCTCATAATGGTGAGTCACTGGGTATGAGTGTGCAAGCTTGTAGCATTGAGTGGCATGTGTTGCAATGTGTGTGTCCAGCTGACTGAATGCAAACTGACTTTGATGTGTGTTCTGATGTGCCACTCGAGTGATGATGTCATGCCACACAGTTTTGCGGAGAGACTTTCTTTGAAATTTGCATTCGTCCAACATTGTTCATGTTTCGTAACTGACCAAGTGTGCGGCGAGATTTGTTTTAGGTGACTTCTTGTGTGTCTGTCATTCCCAGGTTTTTGCGCCTGTTGTCTGCTCGTGTCATCTTTGTCCTCCTGCTATTCATCATGAGGATTGCAACGTGTGCTGAATCAGCGTTCCATGCACGGACATGTGGAAATGTCAGTTTGGGTAAGGATTGCAGCAAGGCTTTTTTGGTGGTGGTATGGGTTGGGAATGTGTGGGGACTGCTTTTGTGCATGTTGTGGTACCATGCAAACATGTCTTCTCACCATGGAGCATATAACATGTAGCATCACTCCCATGACATGATAGTCACCCTTCTTGACAGTCATCTGTTGTGGAGTGTGGAGTCTGATGAAGGCATCAATTTGCGTAAACCTTGCCTCTGAAACATTGCGGATGCTACGTGTGTACATAGTGTGGTACATCACAACAACAGGCTCTATGGTGAATTGCAGCCTCTCCGTGTGCAGCAGGATGAGTTTGGCTCATCCCCTTAACTTGTGTGCCAGTTCATTGGGATTTACAACATCTGTGTTGTGAAGGGGGGGTCCAGCGTATGTCCCACATGTTCTCTCAACTGACCTGTGAGTCTGTTCGTATGGATGCATTTCCCTTTGTGTGAGTTTGTGTAATAAAGGTGTTCAGCACAATCCAAAGTGCCTCATCTCTGTCACTGAAGATCTCTTGCCAGTTTGCATGCGTCATCTATGTTATAATTGTCAAAGATTGAGCATATGAGTGTACATGTACTTCGGCAACATGCATTCAGTTCTTCATGGCTAATAATCTCTATTGTGCATGAAGTACCTGGTTGTGTATGTATTTGTGCAGGTTGCTCCCGACAACGGGATGTCAACGCCTGCTGACGGTGTGTCTCCTGTGTGCAGCTCCGCATTTTGTTGCCTGATCCTGGGGCCGTCATTTTTGGTGATTGTTCATACATTTTCTCGGAGTGACCCATGAGTAACCTGACACTCCTTCCTTTACATACACCTGTTGCACTGTGCCTTTCTGACCTCCTTGTCTTTGTGTGCTACTTTTTGCCTAGTTTCTCACCCCTTCCGCCTGCTGCTGCTGCCTCACCTGTGGCACCGCCCCACCGAGTGCCCTGATTCTGCAACCCACACGCCTCTCTTCCCCCCTCCACCCATTCTTAATGCAGCCAGCAGCTTGTCTGTGCCACTGTTGCGCCAACGCCGTGCCAAAGGCAGGACCGTCTGCGCCTGCAACGTGCACAGTGCACGACCCTCCGGTCCTTGCATGACCCACGTCAAACAACAGGCTCATGCTGCAGCCACCCTCCAAGCAATGTCCACCAGACAATCAACCACCTGCTATCATACAACCCCTAAGCGCACAAACAACACCTTTGCATGCTGAGTGTGCAACTCCAACTGCCTACACAGTGCTGCCCCACCTACCAGACCCTGTCAGAACAACCAGGTCATGTGCCTCCTACTCCACACCCGCTCCATCCACCAGCATGCCATTGGACTCTGTTACCTCCTCAACACAACAGCCCCACACATCACCTTCATTACAGTAACCTGGATAAAAGCATACTCAGCACACAACTTCTTCATTGCCATCTCTGACGGATACAAGATCACCCGCAGAGACGGCACCAATAATCCCGGAGGATGATTTTAATTTATTCACAAGTACACCCTCAGAGTCACAAATCCGGTTTCGCACCAACCCCCTGGCAACCCTCAGATTAAAACTCATCTACAGATCTCCAGGCCTACATCCACAATTCCGCAAAGCCATCAACACGTACATCTGCATGCATGCCCTCACCTCCACAGGCTACATGTGGCTGGGGGCCAGTAACTTCTTGCTGGAGGAGAACCCCACCACCATCCATCATTGGTCCATCAACATTTGCATCTATGTCTCCGACAAGCAACACACTGCCCCACACCCCGCTACCAATCCCCCAAAGATGCTTGATGTAAGTCACCACAGACAAGCTGTGTGGGACACTCGAACCAACACCACCGCCACACCCTGTAACATCACACACTGGATCAGCAACTGATCCGACAATATTGCCACATTGACGGACTTTCCTGTGAAGCACAACAAAAGTTAAGCCACCTGGGACAAGGCAGACCTACTGGACTCAAACAGATCTAGCCGGACTCTTGTGCAAACCATGCAACACAAAGAACCATCAGTTACCTTACAGCCCTGAAAAACGCCACACACAGCCATCACCATATCATCAGCAAGGACAAGTGGAGATCCTTCAGATAGGGCCGAGGCACCAAAACACACGACATCAAGGAGCTCATCAGCATTGTGAGTGAACTGACAGCAGCTCTCCATCCAAAAGACACCCCACCCTTGCAAGGCAGATCAAATCCCTTGCAACTTTCTACCACTGCAAGCTCATGGACATACACGACAGCCTTGGCACACAGAAGCAGACAGCACTATTATTCATGGGACAAACCCCCCTCAGGTTCTGGACTCCCGTCAGCAGCAAATACACCACCTGGCTCATGTGCACCATCCACTCTGGCTCTCCATCAGGCCCCTTCCCACACAACATCTCAACCACATCATTCCCCATCCTTGAAGCCCACGTCCAGCACGTCATGAATGTCTCCTTTGAGTTTGCCACATTCCATGGGAGCTGGAGGCATGCAGAGACCCAGGCCCTTCTTAAACAACAGACGGCAGTACCGCAGGATCTCCTGGAACATCACCCTGCTTCCCTACCCAGCAAATGTCATCAGGAAGACACTCAACGAGCAACTGACAAACTTCCTCCGCGCAATCAGCTCCAGGCAACCGGCACCAGACCATCTTCCACAGTAATCACTCCAGTGCACCCGTCATCATTGCCACCACCAACGACAACTTTGCCCTGCTCAACAATGGTGAGACCACCCCCATTGACCTCTCAATGGCATTCTACACCATGTGCTACCACACTGTCAGCTCACACATCTCCAACACTGGTATCCAGAGGAGGGCCCAGGATTAAATCACCAAGTAGCTCACCAGCAAGGCCCAGGGAGTCAGCCTCCACCCTTCAGCATGTAGTACACTGGGGTCATCTGGCCCATGCCCCAGGGCTCATCTCTCAGCGTGATGATCTTCAATGTCTCCATGACCCCCCTCTCCACCATCACATGCACACATGACCTCATCATCATCTCTTATGCCATTGACACCCAGCTGCTCCTCACCCTCACCAAAGACCCAGCCATTGCCAGATCCAACCTTCAAGAAGGCATGAGATCCGTTGACGAATGACTGAACATCAGCCACCTGAGGCTGGACTTGGACAGGACTGAGGTCATCATCTGAGGATTGTCCCCTTACGGCTAGGTCAACTCCTTGTGTCCCACCGGCCTGGGCACCGCACCAGCACCCAGAGGCCACGCACGCAAGCTGGTGTTCATCATGGACTCATCGCTCACAATTACCATGCAACTCAACACCATCTGCAGTCCAGACCACAGTGTTTGGCATCATTGGTCAGACTGAGACCAGCAAGTCCATGTGGCAGATAATGTCAGTCAATGAGGTGATGCTGTTGCACATGAAGGCCAGATGCCAGGCCAGGTGACCTGGGAGATGTGGGTGGCCCGCTGCCTCTCACGGTCTTTTCCGTAGACGACCCACCTTCCTCGGAGGACCCTCAGATGCAGGCCTTGACGATGCTTGGGACGCTCTGTCGGACGAATCCTCCTCCTCCCTCCCTGTGGCTGGTGGTGGTCTTCGCCTTGTGGCACAGGGAGGGTTGCCCATGTTGTCGGCGATCCGACGGAGTGAATGGCTCATGTCCCTTTGCACAGCCAGGAGCTCAACCAGTCTTGCCTCCATCCGTCCTTGGTGTTCTTGTTGACTGGCATGTTGCTCGGCCTGCTGGTTCTTCATCTCTGTGATGGTCCCCTTTATCTCTGTGAGGATCCCCACTACCTGGCTGGCTCCCTGGTGTCACGCCGGTATGCGTCCATGATGTTATCTATGTGTGACATACCAGTCCCTTCAGCTGGCTGGTCAGGTTCTTGCCTCAGCCTGCCTACACTCCCATTACCCCTGCCCACACGAGCCTGGGCTGCCATTGTGGGCACATCGGGTCTACGGGACCCCTGAGGGATGGCAGTGGCGGTGTTGTCTGCCTCCTCCTGGGTGCCGGGCGCACCTTGTCCTTCCTGGTCTGACTGGCTCCGTTGTTCACTGCGGGCACGGCTCCTCGGTGTCTCCTGGGATGTGGCAGGTATGGGGGTGGTGTTTGGCACAGATGTTCCCAAACCAGGTGCTGCAGGGGCTTGGATAACAGAGGGTCCAGGTCAGTCAGGGTCATCCATGGAGTGTTGAGAGGCGTCGCTGCCGGTGGGATCAGGTTCCTCCCGAGCCTGGGACTGTGATTCATCACCCCCATTGTTGGGGGGAGATTCATCACGTTGCCCTGTGTTTGAGAGACAGACAATATTAATGCTGTTTCATGCAACATCCATGTTTCATACACATTCAAGTTGGCACTGTTCCTCCAGGTAGTTGTATGTGCCTAGCATTCTCCTCAATGTTCACTTGTGGATGGGTATGTTGTGGGGGACAGATTGATATGTTCTCCTGAGTCTTTGACATGTAGATTTTTGGCTTGGATGCTTCTTCGGCTATGTATTGGTCTTGTTGTGTTACATGTCCATTGTGACAGTGGGTAAATCCATTGCCTGTCCCAGGGGTGTCTGCTTGTGTAAGGGGTGTGTGTGACAGGGCCTGCTGGTGGGTGTAGTGTGATTTGGCACTGGGGCTCCCAGGTGATGTAGCTGTCCCCCCATGGAGCATGCTGCCATAACAGTGAGTGTGAGTTCCTGTCCTAGATATCTGACCTTGTTGTCTTGGTGTTTGTGTTTGCACTGGTCACAGGAGGGCCTTGTGCTGCCTACACCAGGGCCAAGTATCAGCTATCTTGTCAGTACTTTCCCAGTCCCTGTGCATTGCGCATGGTGCATGGGTATGTACCTGGGCCATATGGGATGAGGGCAATTGTGTCTGATTTGAAGTTCAACAATGCGTTTTCTGACACCCACCCTCCCAGCATACCGGGCATCCATTCTTGGGTTAGTGCTTCATGTAGCATGGGACATAGCATGGCCTTGCTTTCGCAATGGGACATACACATGTTAGAGGCATTAGCATTGTTTTTGACTGTGGTTCTGGCCGGTGAGGGGTTGGGGGTAGTTGCATGCATTTTGTGTAGTTGGGGTGTGGATGCCATTACCCCCATGTTACATAAGTTGTTTGTGTACTCACCAGGCTCTGGAACACCTTGAAGTCCATGTACTCCCACCGGCGGAAGTAGGGCCATCACCTTCTCCTCCCAGGGAAGGAAATGTACTGGTCTGCGGGGCCCACCACCTCCAGTGATGTTGCTCTGGGCGTAGTCATCATTCATTTTTCGCTTGACTGACCTCCGCAGATCGTACCACCTGGCTAGGCATTCAGTCGTGGTCCTTTTGCTGGGTGCAACAGCATTCAACGTATCAACGATCCTCTGCCACAGGAGTGATTTTTCGCCTGTGGGCATGGTGTGGGGTGAGGGTGTGGATGGTTGTGGGTGTGTGGGTCTGAATGTGAAGGTGTGGGTCTGAATGTGAAGAGGGGGTATGTGTGAAGGAGGTTGTGTGAAGGTGTATATGTTAAGGTGGATGGGTGCACTTGTTGGTGTGTGCTCTCTAGCTGCAGTGAGTCTTTTGCAAAGGCTCATGGTTTGTGAGTGTGTGCCCTTTTTATTGGTCCATTTGTGGGTGGGCCTCAGTTTAAATTTTTGGTGGGTGTGTTATAAGGGGTGGTTGTGAGTTTGCCCCTCTGTTTGCCTGTTTGGATGTGGCCAGGTCAGTCATTTCCATGTTTTGTGCACTGTAGACGTGTTTTGTGGTGTTGTGCGAGTCGAATAGACCCTCCTTGTGCTGTTTTACAGTGTCCGTGGTTCAGTACGACTCGTTTCGTTGTATTTGCTTCTGTTTTTTTGTGTGTCCGACTCGGTCATACGCGACGTTCTCCGCGGTACGAGTCATACTCCGACACGTTCCCAGGGGTGCGAGTCATACAGGGGTACGACGAGTCGTACAGGCATACACCCCCATGCGTTGTGTATGTACGGTGCATACCCCAATATTGCGTATGTACGGTGGTACCCCAACATTGCATATGTACGGTGCGTACACCAACATTGCGTATGTACGTTGTGTAACCAACATTGCGTATGTACGGTGCGTACACCAACAATGCATATGTACGGTGCGTAACCAACATTGCGTATGTACGGTGCGTACACCAACATTGCGTATGTACGGTGTGTATCCAACATTGCATATGTACGGTGCGTACACCAACATTGCGTATGTACGGTGCGTACACCAACATTGTGTATGTACGGTGCGTACACCAACAGTGCACATGTACGGTGCGTACATACGCAATGTTGTTGTAAGGTGCGTATATATGCATGGGGGTTGCCTGTACGACTCGTACCCCTGTACGACTCGCAACCCGGGAACAACTTTTCCTGGGATACAGTCGTACAAAGTTCGCTTCGTAGTGGGTAAAGTCATTCCCCGTGTACGGGACATTTTCCGTACGATTCGTAAATCGGAAAGCCGGTCCGGATCGTACTTGTACGGTCGGACTGTATTTTTAGGATTCGCACGGACAAGTGTCCGGGTCCGTCTCGTACAACTTTTCCCGATCAGATTCGTACGGATCGGGCCGATGCGTATGTATTTTTCCCATACGAATCGTTCTTCACGGGTCGGACGGGACTTGTACGATTCGTACGGAAAAAATTACGGATACGAGTCGTACGAAAAAAAAAAATACAGGATCGGAATCGACCCCTTTGTATATTGCATTGCTTGCTATGCAGTATTTAAAACAAGAATGTGATTTCCCTTTTTAAATAAAAAATTGCACAGTATGATAAAATCAAGCCTTAGGCTCTGGACATTGTTTGGTTTAATTAAAATGACTGTCCACTATCCATCACATCGTTATACAAACATTGATAGAGATCGTTGGTTTCTCTACCTTATAACAAAATGATCTCCTTAACAGAAATTCTCATGCTTTGGTAATTAGGTCTTGGCGTTTACCTCTAATGAGACCAAGGATAAAAAGCTCTGTGACCTATTCCCCGTTCAATTGACTACGTAGGAAGCCTTGCAGATGAGATAGGCATTTTGGCAAGAACATGAAAATCTCTATTTTATTTTTTCGACTCATATTTCTGTTGCCTATATAAGAGACAAATGAACAGATGTGCAGCTTCATCCTCCAGCTCCATAACCCTGATCTCGACCATAATATTATTGCTTTCACACTACATCAGTCTCTTTCAGACAACCTGCAATTATTCGGCCTCAGCTGCATCAAATTTGACATCTACACCGTTTATGTCAGATTACATTCTTTCAACGTCGTCTTTATGGTAGCCAGTCCAATAATATCATAGTATTTGTATCTACTGGATCGAAGGGTCTTCATTTTTCATATTCGATCTTTTTGCTCCGTTTTCAAATTTAGTAGACTGCTGCTGTTCTTTTGTCACTCTTGGTTGTGAAAAATGTTTTGTACTTCTCTGATTACCAGTTTGACAGCAATTTGACATATACTGCACCTACATCCAATTCATGACAATTCATAAAAAATTACATGCTAAATATTAAACCAACTCCTGTTAGAAGAGAACAGCAATCCTCAAACTCAGTAATAACACTAATAGAGTCTGAAAACTAATAGAGTCTATAATCAGAACGAAAAATAAAATTAATATAGTATGCTAAATGTGCTGAAAAGAATGTAAACGTAATGTTAAACTGACCCGCATATGAAATGAAACTAATGAAACATATGAAATGTGTGCTAATTCGCAGCAGACAATCATTGTTATTCTTGTAGGCAGCAGAAGAAATCTGACATGAGTTTTAGCTAGTTAAAAGAAGCTCCATATTGCTGAAATGTGCACAACATGATTCAAAAGTTGGACCTTAGAATGATGCTTAGAAATGTTGTCATAACTGCCACATTTTTCTCATTTAACAAAGTAAATTGCTTTGCTATGCAACATTTTATTCTTGAATGTCATGAACATCCTACTTTTTTATGTTACATATAGTTTTCAAAAGAAAAGGCTAATGTATTTATACAATAATGAATAAAAGAATGCATTAACTAACTGTGATTTGTCTTTCAGTTACTAGTTCGTTGTTCTCGCAGTGAAACAAGTAGAGTTGTAAAAGATCAATGGATGTGAAAAGCCTATGAGAACTATGGGGCAGATTAGGTTGGCAGTATGACCGCCAATGATACGCTGTTGTTGGCGGTCTCCCCGTCATTCTCAGCAGCATCTCCGTTCGTCAGATTGTGATGGCAGGCGGTGTGCAGGCAGAAATAAAGCCCAAGCACCACAAATCAGACGGGCTCCTTGAGGCTGCCAGAGCAGCGGAGGGCCTCCCAATACCTTTAATGGTGGCGGTGCCTGCCAGGCGCCACCATAGGATTAGGATGGTACCTCCCCGCCAGCCTTTCCATGCCGATTAAACCACCATGAAAAGGCTGGCTAGGATGGACAGTGGGGGCCCGTAGCAGCCCCCGTCACCCCTGACCAAATCCTTTGGGTGTTGAGGGGCACCTTTGGTGCCCTCTTACATATCCCTGAACCAAGGGACAGGCCCTGAATGGAGCCTGTCACGTAGTACAGGGATATGTAAGACATTGTGGCAGGTGCCATATTTTGTACTTGACAAAGAGATAGATGCACATATATGAAGGGCTCTATACCTTGACGCACTCAAGCCCAATATACTGAGGAACAACTGAAGTCCCGTTCCACAGCAGTAATTCATTCACAATCATGCATGTGTTAAGTGTTTAAAAACATTTCAAGACATAGCAAGTGAAAATTAGTTGCTGGTTCGAAGGGAATATTTCAGTAAAATGCTACATTGTATTAAAGTGTTTTTGGTTCAAAAGTGGCAGGCAAGTAGTTGTTTTGAAGGGTATTCAGTTAAAAAATTGAGTTTGAAATGTTGACTCACAATAATATCGAGTTGTAAATATTGTGACACAGAAATATCGACAGCAAGAATATTGTGGTCAAGAATATCGACCTTAAGGTAAGAAATATCGAATTTAAAAATATAGAAGTCATTCATATAATTTGCAAAAATATAGTTGTTAAAAGTATCGATTTTCTATTTGGTGTTATGTATTTTAGTATATATTTTGAATGTCTGTGACATATTTTTTGTATAAGTATTGTTTATGTTACATTTTTAGTAATTATTCATTACATTTTAATTTCATTTTGCATTTTTTAGTTCCGTAGTTGGTTGTGGTTTTATAGGAGAATAGGGTGGGAAGTAATTTAATTACAATAAATTAATGAACATATGAATTTGTTAATATTTTTGTAATTAAGATTTTATAATGTGTTTTTATTTTTTAGAGATACATTTTAGGTGCTGACTGTGGGGTTTATAGGGGTAAATCGTGGGAAGTAATTTATTTTTAATAAATTAATAGATAGGTTATGATTAATATTAATTAATTAATTGCCAATTCATTATGGGAATTGTGTAATCAATTTTAGGTGCACGTTGTGGTGCTTCTAGGAGTAAAGGGTGGGAAGTAATTTATTTTTAATAAATTAATAGTTAGTTGATCATTAATATCGATGAATTAATTGCCAACTAATTATGGTAATTCCTTACCTAATTTTAGGTTCGGGTTTTGGGGTTTATAAGGGTAAAGGATGGAAAGTAATACAATTTTTATTATTCGTTATTCGTTGTTAATGTTAATTAATATTAAATAATTAATTGAAAAATATTTATGGTAATTGTGTAATACATTTTTGGTCCGGGTTGTGGGGTTTATAAGGGTAGAGGGTGGGAAGTAATTTATTTGTAATTAATTAATGATTAGTTGATAATTAATATTGATTAATTAATTGATAATTAATTGGTAAAATTGTTTAATATTTTTTTGTGCATTGGTTTTGTGTCTATAAGGGTGAAGGGTGGGGAGTAAATTATTTTTACCTCCTTTGTAATTAGTTGTTAAATACTATTACTTATTTACTTGAAAACGTTTATTAATTGGGTATTTACTCCCTTTACAGTTTAATTTTAGGTGTGGGTTGTGGGGATTATAGGTGTAAAGGGTGGGAAGTTAATTAAATTGTATGTGTTTTAATATTTTTGAAATAATAATATTTGTTTAATTAATCATTAATTCTGTTAATTATGCAAAAACATTTTTGCGATCTGGGTTGTGAGGTGTGTGTTGTTATAGGGTAGGAAGTAAATAGACAAAATGTATGTAATAATGTTTTCGTTGAAAAATTTCAGAATGCAAATATTTGTTTAAAATTTTTATTTTAATTAATAGTTCATTTGTCGGTATTTGTACTTATTATGGTGTCGATTCCAATCCTGTATTTTTTTTTCCGTATGACTCGTATCCGTAATTTTTTCCGTACGAATCGTACAAGTCCCATCCGACCCATGAAGTGCGATTCGTACAGGAAAAATACATACGGATTGGCCCGATCCGTACAAATCGGATCGGGAAAAGTTGTACAAGACGGACCTGGACACTTTTCCGTACGAATCTTAAAAATGCAGTCCGACCGTACTAGTACGATCCGGACCGGCTTTCTGATTTACGATTCGTACGGAAAACGTCCCGTACACGGGGAATGCCTTTACCCGCTACGAAGCGAACTTTGTACGACTAGTATCCCGGGAAAAGTTGTTCCGGGTGCGAGTCGTACAGGGGTATGAGTCGTACAGGCCCCCCCATGCATATGTACGCACCTTACAACAACATTGCGTATGTACGGTGCGTACCCCAAGATCGCGTATGTACGCCCCTTGCAGCAACATCGCCTATGTACGCACCTTACAACAACATCGCGTATGTACGGTGCATACCCCAACATCACGTATGTACGCACCTTACAACAACATCGCATATGTACGGTGCATAAATGCATACCCCAACATCGCGTATGTACGCACCTTACAACATCGCGTATGTACGCATCGTACATACGCAATGTTGGGGTACGCACCGTATATACACAACACATGGGGGTGTATGCCTGTACGACTCGTACCCCTGTACGATTCGCACCCCTGGGAACATGTCGGGGTACAACTCGTATCGTGGAGAACGTCGCGTATGACCGAGTCGACACACAAAAAATAGAAGCAAATACAACGAAACGAGTCATACTGATCCACGGACACTGTAAAACAGCACAAGGAGGGTCTAATTGACTCGCACAACAGCACAAAACACGTCTACAGTGCACAAAACATGGAAATGACTGACAAGGCCACATCCAAGCAGGCAAACAGAGGGGCAAACTCACAACCACCCCTTATAACACACACACCAAAAATTCAAACTGAGGCCCACCCACAAATGGACCAATAAAAAGGCCCACACACACATACCATGAGCCTTTGCAACAGACTCACTGCAGCTAGAGAGCACACACCAACAACTGCACCCATCCACCTTAACATATACACCTTCACACAACCTCCTTCACACATACCCCCTCTTCACATTCAGACCCACACCTTCACATTCAGACCCACACACCCACAACCATCTACACCCTCACCCCACACCATGCCCACAGACAAGAATCCCAAGTTCACAAGGGAGGAGCTGGAGATCCTTGTCAATGAAGTCATCAGAGTCGAGCCACAGCTATTTGGAACATTGATCAGACAGACCAGCATAGGCGAAAAATCACGCCTGTGGCAGAGGATCGTCGATAGGGTGAATGCTGTTGCACCCATCAGAAGGGCCCGGACTGAATGCCAAGCCAGGTGGTACGATCTGCGGAGGTCAGTCAAGTGAAAAATGAATGACGACTACGCCCAGAGCAACATCACTGGAGGTGGTGGGCCCCGCAGACCAGTACATTTCCATCCCTGTGAGGAGAAGGTGATGGCCCTGCTTCCGCTGGTGGGAGTACATGGACTTCAAGGACTTCCAGAGCCTGGTGAGTACACAAACAAATTATGTAACATGGGGGTAATGGCATCCACACCCCAACTACACAAAATGCATGCAACTACCCCCAAGCCCTCACCGGCCAGAACCACAGTAAAAAAACAATGCTAATGCCACTAACATGTGTATGCCCAATTGAGAAAGCAAGGCCATGCTATGTCCCATGCTACACGAAGCACTAACCCAAGAATGGATGTCTGGTATGCTGGGAGGGTAGATGTCACAAAACGCAATGTTGAACTCCAAATCAGACACAATTGCCCTCATCCCATATGGGCCAGGTACATACCCATGCACCATGCGCAATGCACACGGACTGGGAAAGTACTGACAAGATAGCTGACACTTGGCCCTGGTGTAGACAGCACAAGGCCCTCCTGTGACCAGTGCAAACACAAACACGAAGGCAACAAGGTCATATATCTAGGACAGGAACTCACACTCACTGTCATGGGGGCATGCTCCATGGGGGGACAGCTACATCACCTGGGAGCCCCAGTGCCAAATCACACTACACCCACCAGCAGGCCCTGTCACACACACCCCTTACACAAGCAGACACCCCCGGGACAGGCAAAGGATTTACCCACTGTCACAATGGACATGTAACACAACAAGACCAATACATAGCCGAAGAAGCATCCAAGCCAAAAATCTACATGTCAAAGACTCAGGAGAACATATCAATCTGTCCCCCGCAACATACCCATCCACAAGTGTACATTGAGGAGAATGCTAGGCACATACAACTACCTGGAGGAACAGTGCCAACTTGAATGTGTATGAAACATGGATGTTGCATGAAACAACATTAACATTGTCTGTCTCTCACACACAGGGCAATGTGATGAATCTCCCCCCAACAATGGGGGTGAAGAATCACAGTCCCAGGCTCGGGAGGAACCTGATCCCACCGGCAGCGACGCCTCTCAACACTCCGCGGATGACCCCGACCGACCTGGACCCTCTGTTGTCCAAGCCCCTGGTTCAGGAACATCTGTGCCAACCACCACCCCCATTCCTGCCACATTCTAGGAGACACCGAGGAGCCGTGCCCGCAGTGAACAACTGAGTCAGTCTGACCAGGAGGGACAAGGTGCGCTGGGCACCCAGCAGGAGGCAGACAACACCGCCACTGCCATCCCTCAGGGGTCCCGTAGACCCGATGTGCCCACAACGGCAGCCCAGGCTCGTGTTGGCAGGGGTGGTGGGAGTGTAGGCAGGCGGATGCGAGAACCTGACCAGCTAGCTGAAGGGACCGGTATGTCACACATACACAACATCATGGACGCATACCGGCGTGACACCAGGGAGGTCAGCCAGGTAGTGGGGACCCTCACAGAGATAAAGGGGACCATCACAGAGATGAAGAACCAGCAGGTCGAGCAACACGCCAGTCAACAAGAACACCAAGGATGGATGGAGGCAAGACTGGTTGAGCTCCTGGCGGTGCAAAGGGACATAAGCCATTCACTCCATCAGATCACCGACAACATGGGCAACCCTCCCTGTGCCACCAGGCGAAGGGCACCACCAGCCACAGGGAGGGAGGAGGAGGAGGAGGAGGATTCGTCTGACGGAGCATCCCAAGCATCGTCAAGGCCTGCATCTAAGGGTCTCCCGAGGAAGGTGGGTTGTCCACGGAAAAGACCGTGAGAGGCAGCGGCCCATCCACATCTCCCAGGTCACCTGGCCTGGCACTTGGCCTTCATGTGCGACAGCATCACCTCATTGACTGATATTATCTGCCACATGGACTTGCTGGTCACAGTCTGACCAATGATGCCAAACACTGTGGTCTGGACTCTGCTGACTTCAAATGCCAAGGATCCCATCTCCCCCTGTGAACTTTGGATTCTATGGTCCCTGTATTGCACATTTTTCTTTGCACAAATCATGCCCCAGACCTATATTACAAAAATGAATAATTAAAATTTTATGTTGCAGTCATTTAGCATGAGTCCACAACATACGTGTGGGGATATGTCAAAGTATGCCTGAGTGTGGAACTAACTCCAGCCATCCATACACTGGGATCTGAGTCCGGTCGAGGACACACATGGGTCACAATGTATCATCAAATACAGACATGGAGCCCAATACTCAGCCGAGATGGCCTCAATCTGCTGAGGGGGGCTGGCAATACTGCTCGGACAGACCAATTTGGAAGAGTATCATGAAGGCTTAGAGGTCATGGGTCATGTGGAGTTGCCCGGGAAGGGAGTCCCAGGTCTGTTTGGCGAGGTGGGAGAAATATCTCCTGCATGCAGTTGTTCTGTGGATGTGATGAATGGGGGCCAGGGCAAGGTTGGCTGCACGGAGTTGGGCCAACGGGGTGTTGGATGACAGATGTTCAAGGTCGGTTTTGGGTCAGGGGTTGTGGACTGCCTCCTGAGGGTGGTTGAGGATCCTGAAGGTGATCCTGCAGCAGACAGTGAGCCATTGTAGCTATCTCAGGTGGACGGTGATGTGGCTGGGATGGGGGATGTTGATGGTGAGGTGTGCGGATGCCCCCTGGATGTGGACAACTTCTCCTGCAGTTTTGCTGTTGTTCCTCCGTAGAGGGCAGTGCTGTAGTTTACCCGGCTGGTGTCGTGGACCTCACCATTGTTGAGCAGGGCAAAGTTGTCGTTGGTGGTGGCAATGATGATGGTTGCACTGGTGTGATTACTGTGGAAGATGGTCTGGTGCCGGTTTGCTGGAGCTGTTTCGCGGAGGAAGTTTGTCAGTTGCTCGTTGAGTGTCTTCCTGATGACATTTGCTGGGTAGGGAAGCAGGGTGATGTTCCAGGAGATCCTGTGGTACTGCCGTCTGTTGTTTGAGAAGGGCCTGGGTCTCTGCATGCCTCCAGCTCCCATGGAATGTGGCAAACTCAAAGGAGACATTCATGACGTGCTGGACGTGGGCTTCAAGGATGGGGAATGATGTGGTTGAGATGTTGTGTGGGAAGGGGCCTGATGGAGAGCCAGAGTGGATGGTGCACATAAGCCAGGTGGTGTATTTGCTGCTGACGGGAGTCCAGAACCTGAGGGGGGTTTGTCCCAGGGATAATAGTGCTGTCTGCCTCTGTGTGCCAAGGCTGTCGTGTATGTCCATGAGCTTGCAGTGGTAGAAAGTTGCAAGGGATTTGATCTGCCTTGCAAGGGTGGGGTGTCTTTTGGATGGAGAGCTGCTGTCAGTTCACTCACAAGGCTGATGAGCTCCTTGATGTTGTGTGTTTTGGTGCCTCGGCCCTATCTGAAGGATCTCCACTTGTCCTTGCTGATGATATGGTGATGGCTGTGTGTGGCATTTTCCAGGGCTGTAAGGTAACTGATGGTTCTTTGTGTTGCAAGGTTTGCACAAGAGTCCGGCTAGATCTGTATGAGTCCAGTAGGTCTGCCTTGTCCCAGGTGGCTTAACTGTCATTGTGCTTCACAGGAAAGTCCGTCAATGTGGCAATGTGGCAAGATTGTTGGATCAGTTGCTGATCCAGTGTGTGAGGTTGCAGGGTGTGGAGGTGGTGTTGGTTCGAGTGTCCCACACAGCTTGTCTGTGGTGACTTACATCAAGCATCCTTCGGGGATCGGTAGTGGGGTGTGGGGCAGTGTGTTGCTTGTCGGAGACATGGATGCAAATGTTGATGGACCAATGATGGATGGTGGTGTGGTTCTCCTCTAGCAAGAAGTTACTGGCCCCCAGCTACATGTAGCCTGTGGAGGTGAGGGCGTGTGTGCAGATGTACGTGTTGATGGCTTTGCGGAATTGTGGATGTAGGCCTGAGATCTTTAGCTGAGTGTTACTCTGAGGGTTGCCAGGGGGTTGGTGCAAAACCGGATTTGTGACTCTGAGGGCATACTTGTGAATAAATTGCACTTCATCCTCCGGGATTGTTGGTGCCGTCCCTGCGGGTGATCTTGTATCCGTCAGAGATGGCAATGAAGAAGCTGTGTGCTGAGGATGCTTTTACTGTCATGAAGGTGATGAATGGGGCTGTTGTGTTGAGGAGGTAACACAGTCCAATGGCGTGCTGGTGGATGGAGCGGGTGTGGAGCAGGAGGCACATGACCTGGTTGTTCTGACAGGGTCTGGCAGGCGGGGCAGCGCTGTGTAGGCAGTTGGAGTTGCACACTCAGCATGCGAAGGTGTCGTGCGTGTGCTTAGGGGTTGCCTGATAGCAGGCGGTTGATTGTCTGGTGGACATTGCTTGGAGGATAGCTGCAGCATGAGCCTGTTGTGTGACGTGGGTCATGCAACCAGAGGGTAGTGCACTGTGCACGTTGCAGGCGCAGCCGGTCCTGCCTTTGGCACGGCGTTGGCGCAACAGTGGCACAGACAAGCTGCTGGCTGCATTAAGAATGGGTGGAGGGGGAAGGGAGGAGCATTTTGGAGGCGTGTGGGTTGCAGAATCAGGGCACTCGGTGGGGCGGTGCCGCAGGTGAGGCAGCAGCAGGCAGAAGGGGTGAGAAAATAGGCAAAAAGTAGCACACAAAGACAAGGAGGTCAGAAAGGCACAGTGCAACAGGTGTATGTAAAGGAAGGAGTGTCAGGTTACTCATGGGTCACTCCGAGAAAATGTATGAACAATCACCAAAAATGACGGTCACAGGATCAGGCAACAAAATGCGGAGCTGCGCACAGGAGGCACACCGTCAGCAGGCGTTGACGTCCCGTTGTGGGGAGCAACCTGCATAAATACTTACACAACCTGGTACTTCATGCACAATAGAGATTATTAGCCATGAAGAACTGCATGCATGTTGCCGAAGTACACATACACTCATATGCTCAATCTTTGACAATTATGCCATAGATGACGCATGCAAACTGGCAAGAGATCTGCAGTGACAGAGATGAGACACTTTGGATTGTGGTGAACACCTTTATTACACAAACTCACACAAAGGGAAATGCATATGAACAGACTCACAGGTCAGTTGACATAACAGGTGGGACATATGCTGGACCCCCCCTTCACAACATGGATGTTGTAAATGCCAATGAACTAGCACACAAGTTAAGGGGATGAGCCAAACACATCCTGCTGCACACGGAGAGGCTGTAATTCCCCATAGAGCCTGTTGTTGTGATGTCCCACACTATGTCCACCAGTAGCATCCGCAATGTTTCAGAGGCAAGGTTTACACACATTTATGCCTTCATCAGACTTCACACTCCACTATAGATTACTGTCAAGAAGGATGACTATCATGTCATGGGAGTGATGCTACATGTTATATGGTCCATGGTGCGAAGACATGTATGCATGGTACCACAACATGCACAGAAGCAGTCCCCACACATTCCCAACCCATACCACCACCAAAAAGCCTTGTTGCAATCCTTCCCCAAACTGACATTTCCACATGTCCATGCATGGAACGCTGATTAAGCACACGTTGCAATCCTCATGAGGAATAGCAGGAGGACAAAGATGACACGAGCAGACAACAGGTACAAAAACCTTGGAATGACAGACATACAAGAAGTCACCTAAACCATTCTCGCTGCTCACATGGTCAGTTACGAAACATGAACAATGATGGACACATGCAAATTTCAAAGAAAGTCTCTCCGCAAAACTGTGTGGCATGACATCATCACTTGAGTGACACATCAGAACACACATCAAAGTCACTTTGCATTCAGTCAGCTGGACACACAGGGCCCGATTCACAGAACTAACTTAAGACAAAATCCTAAACTTACTACCATTTTGGTATTCACAGAAGGCACTTACTCATTTTGGTATTCACAGAAGGCACTTACTCATTTCGGTATTCACAGAAGTTAGGAGTCCTAACTTTAGGACTCCTAAATGCCTTCTGTGAATTTCGAAAGTCTTAAAATTAGGATTTTTCTCAGTTTAGTAGTAGTATAGTTAGGACTCCTAACTTTAGGACTCCTAAATGCCTTCTGTGAATACCGAAAGTCTTAAAATTAGGATTTTTCTCAATTTAGCAGTAGTAAAGTTAGGACTCCTAACTTTAGGACTCCTAAATGCCTTCTGTGAATACCAAAAGCCTTAAAATTAGGATTTTTCTCAGTTTAGTAGTAGTAGAGTTAGGAGTCCTAACTTTAGGACTCCTAAACTGAGAAAAATCCTAATTTTAAGACTTTCGGTATTCACGGAAGGCATTTAGGAGTCCT
The DNA here is from genome assembly GCF_964204655.1 of Triturus cristatus. Classification (NCBI taxonomy): domain Eukaryota; kingdom Metazoa; phylum Chordata; class Amphibia; order Caudata; family Salamandridae; genus Triturus; species Triturus cristatus. The sequence continues at coordinate 962,787,855 of NC_140585.1, read as the reverse complement.
AAAGTTAGGACTCCTAACTTCTGTGAATACCGAAGTAAGTAAGTGTCTTCTATGAATACCAAAATGAGTAAGTGCCTTCTGTGAATACGAAAATGGTAGTAAGTTTAGGATTTTGTCTTAAGTTAGTTCTGTGAATCGGGCCCGTACATTGCAACACATGCCACTCAATGCTACAAGCTTGCACACTCATACCCAGTGACTCACAATTATGAGAAGAAGTTGCGTATGAGCTGACTCCGGATATCATCCTCCTCCTCCTCCTCATCACTTGCCTCGTGACCAAGCCCTTGATCCTCCACGGGTGGATGTTCCTGCTCATCCGGATCCAGGATGAGTGGCACTGCCTTCTCAACTGCCATGTTGTGCAGCATGCAGCACACGATGAAGATTTTGCAGACCTTCTCCGGTCCGTATGGGAGGGACCCACCTGTCTTGTCAAGGCACCGAAATCAGCTCTTCAGGAGGCCAAACGTCCTCTCAATCACGCGCCTGGTCTGCCCGTGTGAATTGTTGTACCGGTGATCTGCAGCTGTTCTTGGGTTGCGGAGAGGTGTCAGTAGCCATGGCATGTTGGGATATCCAGAGTCCCCTACATGGAAACATCATATAAATAAGTGGGTCAGGAGATGCCGTAAGAGCCAAAGATACCACAACACACAGGACAAACAGAGTATACTAACCAACAAGACATGCTCGTTCGTTGTGCATCTGCAGCATCATTTGTGGCACCCTGCTATGCCTCATGATGTAGGCATCGTGTGCTGATCCTGGAAAACGTGCTCAGACATGGGAAATCAGCATGTTAGCAAGACACACAACAAAGGCATTTATTGAGTGGTAATGTTTTCTGTTGCGATAGGCTTGCTCCTGTGTCTGTGGTGGTACCAAAGCCACATGTGTCCCATCAATGGACCCAATGACATGGGGCATCCATCCCAGGGCATATAAATCATCCTTGACATCTGTCAACTCCTCAGGAGTAGGAAATTTGATGAATTCATCAAGGTGCTCCAACATGGCTGCCAAAACATCACGCAGGACATGGCTGAACATTGTCTGTGACATCCCACCAACATCAGCTATGGTCAATTGAAACGTACATGTGGCAAAAAAATATAGGGCTGCCATCACCTTCATCTTGGGGGTCAGTGCAGTAGGATACCTGTATCGCAGTTGGAGGTGTGGTCCCAGCTTGTTAGTCAAGTCCTCAATCAACTATCGAGTGAATCTGTAACGTCAGATGCAGGCACATTCCCTTATGGCAGCCAAGTCTGGCATTGGTCTTGGGACAGGCGGTGCCCTGCAGGACATTGTTAGGAATAATGAAGATTGAGAGTCTGCCAACATCAATGTCAATGAACATAGCACATGCTAAACTGCTACTAAACATCAGGTAACTATGGAGTCTGGTGTGTGCAATACATCCAGGACACATATGCCAGCTTGCTGGCACTCCTACGAAAAGCCAGATACACCTGTTGATTGTCAAGTCTATGTGACATGCCCGGAAATGAGCTGGGGGCAAGTCTCAGTGAACAGCCAGAGATATCACCGGAGTGACACACATCCACAGAGCTGCATTGGAAGGATGTCATCTCATCCAGACAGCTGACTGCAAGGCACACTCACAGGTCACATGGAATGTCAAATGTACATATAAAACACATTGGGATGAAGGGGTACACGTGACAACAAAAAAACACAGCCAATGAGACGACACAGACATGTATGCCTGGGAAAATATGATGTCCGATGCACAAAGACCCTACAGCCGTGGGAATCCACATGTGGCATGGTGTGCGTAGATGTGTGCCATGCCCATCTCCACACAGACCCTTGTTGGATGCTCCAACAGCAGATGCAGTTGACGGAACACTAACAGCAAGCTCATGGGAACACATGACACACACCTGACATAGTCACATAGGGGCACGCTGATCGTGACATGTCAGTTGATAGAGTGTCCCTGTCCCTGGCAACAGGAGACAGGTGCGGGTGTTGATGACTGTGCCATCCCACTGCTGCTGTGCATGACACAGTTGGACTACAGACACACATGTGGCAAGTGTCAAGGTGATGTGCCCCTATTACACATGACAAATGTCCACAGGTCATCGCACATGAATTGTGCAACTAGATGAGATGACCTGTGCAATATCACTGGCTGCCACACCTAGGGCCTGCACATGAAAGTATGCAATGACAAGTACTTGATGTACATCCTTGTGCGACTCGTAGCCCTCCATTCCTGGCGTGTGTACGCCTCGTATCACCATTGTAAGCATGTGAAATGCACTGTACCCACGCATTCATTGCGTCTGTACGCCCCGTATCACTATTGTACTGGTGCCGTAGGGGTACATGTGAAACGCACCGTACCCACGCATTCATTGCGTGTGTACGCCCCGTATCACTATTGTACTGGTGTCGTACGGGTACATGTGAAACGCACCGTACCCACACATTCATTGCGTGTGTACGCCCCGTATCACTATTGTGTAGGGGTAAGTGTGAAATGCACCGTACCCACGCATACATAGCATGTGTACGCCCCGTATCACTATTGTACTGGTGCCGTAGGGGTACATGTGAAACACACCATACCCACGCATTCATTGCGTGTGTATGCCCCGAATCACTATTGTACTGATGCCATAGGGGTACGTGTGAAACGCACTGTACCCACTCATTCATTGCGTGTGTACGCCCGTATCACTATTGTACTGGTGCCGTAGGGGTACGTGTGAAACGCACCGTACCCACACATTAATTGCATGTGCACATCCCGTATCACTATTGTACTGGTGCCGTAGGGGTACGTGTGAAACGCACCGTTCCCACGCATTCATTGCGTGTCTACGCCCCGTATCACTATTGTACTGGTGATGTAGGGGTATGTGTGAAACGCACTGTACCCACGCATTCGTTGCGTGTGTACATCCCGTATCACTATTGTACTTGTGCCGTATGGGTACGCGTGAAACGCACCGTTCCCACACATTCATTGCGTGTGTATGCCCCGTATTACTATTGTACTGGTGCCATAGAGGTACGTGTGAAACGCACCGTACCCACGCATTCATTGCGTGTGCACGCCCCGTATCACTATTGTACTGGTGCCATAGGGGAACATGTGAAACACACCATACACACGCATTCATTGCGTGTGTACGCCCCGTATCACTATTGTCCTGGTGCCGTACCTGTACGTGTTAAACGCACCATACCCCGCATTCATTGCGTGTGTACGCCCCGTGTCACTATTGTCCTGGTGCCGTACCTGTACGTGTGAAATGCACCGTACACCCGCATTCATTCCGTATGTACACCCTGTATCACTATTGTACTGGTGCCGTACCTGTACGTGTGAAATGCACCGTACCCCCGCATTCATTGCGTGTGTACGCCCCGTATCACTATTGTACTGGTGCCATACCTGTACGTGTGAAACGCACCGTACCCCCGCATTCGCATTCATTGCGTGTGTATGCCTCGTACCACTATTGTGCTGGTGCCGTACGGGTACGTGTGCAACGCAACGTACACGTCCACTTCAGTTGTTGCGCTACGCAGGGGTTGCTGGACACGCCCCCCCAAGTGACCAGACCCTGGTGGTAATGTATGGTCTCCATATTATAGGTTTGGCTTTGGGTATCGGGTATGTTTCCTGCCCCTCACCCCCACCCTGGCCCCTGGGTGTTCTCACCTTCTGCGGCGTGTGCGTCGGTTTTGGTGCACCAGGTCGTAGGCTAAGAGGACCGGGATGACACGTACGATGGGGTTCATGATGTGTACGTCACGTACCAGGGCTCCATTTGTAGGACTCTGCTTTTACGGCTGTTTTTGGCTCCAGTAAGAAAAGAGCCGAACCGAGTGCCGTAGGGACGATTCGTACTTGCTGGGCCGGAAACCGCTGCTTAAATACATCCGGATGTCACGTACAAGCTGTCTTTTGTACGATTCGTACGGAAATAGGCTTTCTCTACGAATCGTACTTCCTAGGTTGTACGGAAAGTTTACCGGGCACGAGTCGTACGGAGAAAACGCTCCGTACAACGATTCGTACAGCCTTTTTCCAGGATTGGAATCGGCCCCTATATGTTTTATTTTTTGTTTTTCAAATAAATATTGTTTTATTCTTATATTTAACACATTTATATATTTTTTATTCACTTTAAAAAAAACTTTTTGATGATATTTTGATTGTTTCAGTTTTGAACTGACTGGGGTGATGATAGTAAATTTTACTCTCCGCTATCCAACACTTTCCATATTGATGCACTGACTGGAGTGAGAATAGTACATTTCATCCCTCTGCTTACCTGCCCTTTCCCTGTTGATGTACTGACTGGAGTGGGAATAGTAAATGTTATCCCTCCGCTTTCCAACAGTATCCCTACTGTTGCACCCACTGGCTGGGGAATTGTAATTGTTACGCCTCCGCTATCCAACACTTTCCCTACTGTTGCACTCATTGGAGTGGGAAATTTAAGTTTAAAGATTTTTAAATAGTTTAATGTTTTAATTTATAATAGAAAGGTATTTTAAATAGATTTTATGCTATTGTTCCATGTACATATATATATCAATCAGTACCCACTCCGGGTAACCTTGCTTTCTGAATCTAGCTAGCATGGTTTCTTGCTCCTTGTAAGAATTCGTTATATACCATCATCTATCACGGCCAGGGTATAGAAGCTTGCATGCACTTTCTCAGGGAAAGAAACATAAGATACTTGGAATACACAAATATGCTGGCAGACATGATGATGATATGCCTCACTAACAATATCTTTATGTTTATTGGTGAGTTTCACAAGCAGGTGCGAGGCACGGCGATGGGTACGTGCTTCGCACCTAGCTTTGCGAAGCTCTTCCTAGGGAAGTGGGAGGAGGAAAGTCACAAAGAAAACATTTTTTACTCTGACTTTAAGCAGGTCACAGTATGGATGAGGTATATCGACGACCTCTTCATTATATGGAAGGGGAGCGAAAGTGAAGCAACCCACTTTGTCAGCAAATTGAATAACAATATGTGCAAAATACAGTTGACATCCAACATGAGTAAAGTTAGAATTGAATTTCTTGATACCCTAATCACAAAACAAGACGGTACTATGGTATCAAGCTTGCATCGAAAGGAAGCTGCAGGAAACAGTCTGCTTCATGCCCTCAGTGCTCATCCTGAGGCACTCAAGTGGAGCATTCCATATGGAGAGTTACTGAGGGCACGAAGGAACTGCAGTACGGATGAAATATACATCCAGGAGCAAGAAACCATGCTAGCTAGATTTAGAGAGTGAGGTTACCCGGAGTGGGTACTCAAAAAAGCTATGGACAAAATAAAAGAAACTAGCAGATCCAAAGCTCTGGATTACATTGATAAAGACGACATTGATGAAACACAGACTAGAGTGATAACTACATTTAATCACAGATCCAGGCATGTTCATAAGATCTTAGCTGACAATTGGAAAATCTTAAAATCAGATACTATCATAGGTGGTAGCATAAGTGATAGACCAATGATTACGTATAGGAGGGGCAGAAGCCTTAAAGACATTCTGGTAAAAGGTGACATTACAGAAATCCACAATAGAAACTTACATAATCTTAAAGGTTTCTATCCATGAGGACACTGCAAGGCATGCAAATCTAGCCACATGGTTAAGGAATTTGAGGTATCTGGGTTAAAAAACAATAAGATCGTTACACAGTTCCTAACATGCAATACCAACTATGTCATCTATGTTCTTGAATGTCCATGCAAACTCAGATATGTAGGGAGCACAACCTGTATGGTCAAGAAACGCATCCAAGAACATCTGAGAGCTATCACCAATGTAGACCTGCATTACCCCATCGCCCGACACTTGCAGGAGAAACATCAATTAAATAACTCCCTTCTAAGATTTGTTGCCATTGAGCAGGGTAATCTAGGCAAGAGGGGAGGTAATAGGGAATTAGCCCTCAGAAAAAAAGAGTCCAAATGGATCATTGACTTGGAAACAAGATTCCTGGGGGGTCATAACCTCGATGAGGAATTAGCAACTCATTTACATGATGATTGAATTGTTTTATCTCCAGTATGATGTTCTATTTGACTGTGTATACTTCTCTGAAATTGCTAACAGTAATGTAATTGTAACTACTGTTTGATTTGTATATTGATTTTAATTATTTTTCTTCTCTTATTGTCTAGGAGGAAAGGAATGGACCCATCACATTTCAAGACACTTCACGGGTTCCCTACCGTTTTCTTCATCAGGACCGACATCTGCACTTTTCAATAAGATAAGAGATATTTTATAAACACTTAATCACAATATGTCATAGCTATATATTCTTTGTAGTTTAGTTCCATTGTCTCTTTTCCTTGGACGTAAATACTTGCTAGAATTCACTGTCACTTGGCATTTATATGGATTCCCAACGTCCTAGTACCACGGCACAAGATATTAACAGGCACTAGTCCGCTTTGATAGTTCAATTCACTGAAAATCGCCATCAGTCCTTAATCTCGGGGGAAACAGACACTTGTCCGTAATTCACTTGTATACAAATACGCTAACCAAACTGCGCTAGTATAAGGTTGCTGCACATGTATAATTTTGATTCAGTACGATCGGGGCACTCGTCCGCGAGTTATCAGAATGACATTGTTTATCTTAAAGAATGTACTGTAACACTAAATGTGAAAATTATTACGTGAACATGTGGCTAATACCTCAAAAATATGAAGGATAAATGTGGCAGACTCTTGTTGCAGATATTTATCGCCATTGAGTATGCATAGAAACTATTAATTGATATATTCTCTGTACTTGCTTTAAAATGGCCACCATTGGAAACACAGATTGTGGACGATTGGTAAACAGAAGTTCTTCTTCTATGATTATTGTTTACTTATGCACGTCCTTGCAAAGCTGTAACATCGTGTGAACAAGACACATTTGGTGTCGAAACGTGTAGCGGTTTGAGGAATAAAGATTTATAGTTTAAGCGAGCTGACCTCTGAGAGTGCGTTATCATCTTTGTATGTTTGGATATTTACGGAACCGGCTTTGGGTTTTGCCAGTGAACGCACCACCTGACCAAGGGACTGATCTCGGAAGGACCCGACTTTGTTTGTTGTTATATATATATATATACATTTCTTAAATTTTTATGTAATTTTAAAATGATAAAATACTTTAAAAGTATTAGTTTAATAATTGTTCTAAAGCAAACATATATTTATATATTATTATTACCTACTGGCAGTCGCCAGTAGGTAGTTATAGTTAGGGCCTATTTTCCATAGGAAATCCGCAACATTCTATTTGGAATAACGTTGGTGCCGAATGACGAATCTTCGCAAAATTTTCCAAACTTTTGGTCAGCTCCAGTCCGCTCCTATCCTAAAAATTTCACTGTGATTCGTCAAGCGGGGGCCGAGAAAAAAGGGGGGTCTCAAAACGCGTTTTCCCCATGCATTTTCTCTTAGGACCTGTTGATGCTGCTACAGCCTGAACTGCTGAACAGAATTACACCAAATTTGGCAAAGAGGTAGTCCTCAGTTCAGACTCGTGCCTTTTGCTTAAATTGTGTAAATCCGTTTAGTAGTTCCTGAGAAAATTAGAGTTAAAAAGATAGATATATCTGGGCGGAGCCTAACCACACATCTCATCGTGAGATCTGATTGGCTGTCAGTACTTCATGTCAGCAGTGTTGGCAGCCATCTTGGGACCAATATACATGATAGCACCTCATTAAAAAGAATTGCAGTTAATAGAAGGTTTTAAGACTTTAGTTACATTATAAATCATTTGTTGATGGTGCCATACTCATTTTAGGAATTGTGGTGTGTTCTAAGGTGATTTTACCATGTGAAAAAGCCTTCTGCTGTGATATCATGAATCATATTTCAGAGAAAACTATTTTCTCATGCTGTTCCCACAGAGGTTTGGAAGGTGATCTATAAGCTAAACTGAGAGCATATTTTCTGTAAATTCACATTATCTTTCTCAGTCATGTGAGAATGAAGTCTGACATTCTCAGTAAAACATGTACATCCAACAAGGTCAGAGACTGTCAGTTGATTCCTTTGTGTTCTACTGCAGCTTCCCAGAGTGTTCAAAAGAACAACTAGAGCGCTAACAGTCCTACTTATGACAAATGTGTTGCACACCTGAAGCCATCTTGATTGGAATAAAGAGGTAACTTTTAAAACATTTCATTTAAAAAGGAACAAAATGAGGGGGTTCATTTTGCCATAGAAAGTATGATTAGTGCTGCAGAAAGAAAAATTAGGGCACATTTTGAGTGACTTCTCAAATCCTCTTCTATTTCATTAAAACATTCTGACATGCAGACTCAAACATGCACTTTCAATACCAGCAGCAGACTTCCCTGGTGAGCAGTAGCTTTACTACAGTGTCTAATAAGCAGCTAGAGTGCTAACATTCTGAATTTATGGCAAATATGTGACACATCTGAATGCCTTCTTGATGGAATCAAAGTAAAAAACTAAATGTATTTCCGACTGAGGAGACTGTAATAAATGAGGAAATTAGGAAACTTCATAACAAATAAGTCTCCCAAAATGGTCACCAGAGACAAAAGAGCCCAAATGTAGCACAAATATCACCCAGATGTAGCCCAAGTATAGCCCAATGACAGAGTGTCCCAGAGTGTTCGAACGAACAACTAGAGCGCTAACAGTCTTACTTATGAAAAAAGTATGGCAACCTGAAGCCATCTTGATTGGAATAAAGTGGTAACACTTAAAATATTTAATTTACAAAGGAACAAAATGAGGGGGTTCATTTTGCCATAGAAATTATGATTAGTGCTGCAGAAAGAAAAATTAGGGCACATTCTGACTTCTCAAATCCTCTTCTATTTCATTAAAACATTCTGACATGCAGACTGAAACATGCAATTTGAATACCAGCAGCACACTTACCTGGTGAGCAGTAGCTTTACCACAGTGATATAATGAGCAACTAGAGTGCAAACATTCAGAATTTATGGCAAATGTGTGACACATCTGAATGTCTTCTAGATGGAACCAAAGTAAAAAACTGAAAGTATTTCCTACTGAGGAGACTGCAGTAAATGAGGAAATTAGGAAACTTCATAACAAATAAATCTCCCAAGATGGCCACCAGAGACAAAAGAGCCCAAATGTAGCCCAAATATCACCCAGATGTAGCCCAAGTATAGCCCAATGACAGAATGTCCCAGAGTGTTCTAACGAACAACTAGAGCGCTAACAGTGTTACTTATGACAAAAGTATGGCACACCTGAAGCCATCTTGATTGGAATAAAGTGGTAACACTTAAAACATGTATTTACAAAGGAACACAATGAGGGGGTTCATTTTGCCATATAAATTATGATTAGTGCTCCAGAAAGAAAAATTAGGGCACATTTTGACTTTTCAAATACTCTTCTATTTCATTAAAAAATTCTGACATGCAGACTGAAACATGCCCTTTGAATACCAGCAGCAGAATTCCCTGGTGAGCAGTAGCTTTACTACAGTGATCTAATGAGCAACTAGAGTGCTAACATTCAGAATTTATGGAAAATGTGTGACACATCTGAATGCCTTCTTGATGGAACCAAAGTAAAAAACTGAAAGTATTTCCTACTGAGGAGACTGCAGTAAATTAGGAAATTAGGAAACTTCATAACAAATAAATCTCCCAAGATGGCCACCAGAGACAAAAGAGCCCAAATGTAGCCCAAATATCACCCAGATGTAGCCCAAGTATAGCCCAATGGCAGAATGTCCCAGAGTGTTCTTAACGAACAACTAGAGCACTTACCGTCTTACTTATGACAAAAATATGGCACACCTGAAGCCATCTTGATTGGAATAAACTGGTAACACTTAACACATTTAATTTAAAAAGGAACACAATGAGGGGGTTCATTTTGCCATAGAAATTATGATTAGTGCTGAAGAAAGAAAAATTAGAACACATTTTGAGTGGCTTCTCAAAACCTCTTCTATTTCATTAAAAAATTCTGATATGCAAACTGAAACATGCACTTTTAAAACCAGCAGCAGACTTCCGTGGTGAGCAGTAGCTTTACTACAGTGATCTAATGAGCAACTAGAGTGCTAACATTCAGAATTTATGACAAATGTGTGACATTTCTGAATACCTTCTTGATGGAATCAAAGCAAAAAAGTGAAAGCATTTCCTACTGAGGAGACTGCAGTAAATGAGGAAATTAGGAAACTTCATAACAAATAAATCTCCCAAGATGGCCACCAGAGGCAAAAGAGCCCATATGCAGCACAAATATCACCCAGATGTAGCCCACATGTAGCCCAATGACAGAAGTGTGCAAAACACTTATTTTTTGTGTATTTGCAGTTTTATATAGTGCAGGCTTGTCAGGTATTGGAGTGCTTTACATGAGCATTGGTTACAGCACACAAGATCAAATTCATTTTGGTTGTAGACATGGGGAGATTAAGTGATTTGACCAGAATCACAGAATGCTGAGCTGAAGCAGAAACTCCAACCTGGTTCCCCAGTTGCAAAGTCTGCAGCTCTGGAAGTAACACCACATCCTCTCCCCTAGGTGCAACATTTAATCAAGTGGTCAACTGGATAAAAAAACATAAATATTACAAATAATTTAAAAGTTCTTTGTCACTATTTGAAAACTCAGAAAATATGTCCTCATTTTAGTTTTTTAGAGCAATAACCATAATTTTGATGCAAATAAGACCCTCTCATATATGTAATTTATAAAGGAAATGCTCTAGGTTTTACAGTTTTGATTACATCAAGATGACGTAAGGTGTTCCACACTTTTGTAATAAATATAGAATGTTAGCAATCTAGTTGTTCATTGGGATAGTGTTGAGAGGCAGAGGCCAGGGGCACGGACTCTGAAAATTGAAGGCAGGTAGGAGAGTGCAGAGGCAACAATTTGACCACACTGGGGAGTCAGGAAGGGCAGTGGCAGCACAACAGACTATGGAGGGCAGTGGAAAGGGGGGCAGGGGCAACAAACCAACAATACAGGACTGGCAAGAGAGGCTGTGGCAGTATAATAGACCATTGTGGGCAGAAGGAAGAGGCAGTGGTAGTACAACCATACATGCCAACAGACCCGTTTTAGCCAGGAAACGTCCAATGTTTTTAAGTTCAAATGGGGTTTATTTGATCTGTCTCCTGTCTACAATCTCCTCTTTTTCAATGTAACTCAAAGGGGAAAATCAATACCCCAGTTTTTTTTCAAAATCTCCCTCTTACCAAGTTCAAAATGTTCGCAAGTATGGTACATTGGATCATGGAAGGAATTGTGGTAGGGACATGGACTTGGATAACAGAGGCCAGGAGGGACATGGAGAGGTGCACCAAACTGACCCTACAGGGCAGGCATCAGGGTTTGCAGCAGCACAATACACCACACAGGGCATGCGGGACAGTAGTGCAGCACACCAATCCATAGAAAGCAATAGGGAGGGGACAGGACCATGCACATGGACAACAGAGAACACATGGGAAAGAGGCAATGGTAGCTAGCTGACCATAATGGAAAGACAGGAGAGAAAGCTGCAGCATAACAGACCATAAAGGGCAGGAGGGACGGATCAGGGGCATTACAGTGGAACAGACAGGAGGGCGGGAATATGGGTCTGCACATAGAAACAGAGGGCTGGGGGCAAGGGGGCAGGGCAGGAGCAGCAAGATGACCATGGAGGTCAGGCAGGATGGGCATTATTTCCCCAACTTAAAATGCGCCACAGGGCGTGTTTGCACACGTCACCTCAGGCCACGTCCCCTCCCTTCACCACTGTGTAAACCCGCCCTGTGGACATTCGAAGTTGAGAGATTAAGTCCCCTTGAATCCTAATGGTCCCTAGGGTCAAACTAGCCCACTAGGTACCTCCAGTAAGTGCCACAGAGCTGCGTTGCATAGAGGTGTAAAAAGGGGCGTGGCCTCAGCTCCCTGGCACATACTGGAGATACCTGTTGGGCTAGTTGGCCCTCAGGGACCCTCAGTATTGAAGGGGAATTAATTCCCCAACTTAAAATCTTGATTACTACTTACAAAAATGTGTTCAAAATTGGACATCATACATTAAAGATACAACTGATTTTCTAATAAAATTAGAGAAAATACAATCAGACATACAAGCGACCTGGTTGCTTTGTACTATTGATGTAGTAGCTTTATATACGTCGATACCACATATGGCAGGACTAGAAGCAGTTGAGTGGGCACTGCTTCAACTTGAAGACACAAACGTTGAAAAGGTATTCCTCTTACAATTACTGCACTTTTGCTTACATCACAGTTACTTTAAATGGGATGGAACCTACTACGCTCAACTCTCAGGAACATCTATGGGATTTTCAGGGGCCCCAACATATGCCAACATCTTTTTGGCTCAATTTGAACATCAGTACATCATGAGCAATGCCAATTGGTGGTCGAAAATCAAATTATATTGTCGATTTATAGACGACATCTTTTTGATTTGGATGGACACCTGTGACACATTAGAAGAAATGATACTCACGATCAACTCTATTGATCCTAGAATTCAAGTTACACATAAAATTCATGAGCATACGATTGAATATCTTGATGTCACAATCACTAAACAACATGATGGCACACGATTAGAGACTCAAATCTACACAAAACCGACGGATCGAAACAACGCCTTAGAGCACTCTAGTTTCCATCCTGGAAGTCTCATCAGAAACCTCCCATATTCTCAATTTATCAGAATTAAACAAATCTGTTCTAATCCTCAGGTATGTTCTGAAAAGATAGCAGAACATAAAAAGAAATATGAACAAAGAGGTTATCCTGAGAAAACATTACAAGATTGTTTAAAAAGAGCATCCAACAAAGATCGTAAGGATCTTTTCACCAGCAATCCAAAGACCAATACTAACAGCATCGTATTTGTATCCAAATACACGACAAGCACTCCAGCCATCAAAAGAATAATTAACAAGAGATGGGAACTATTAGCTCACGAGCTAGATTTTAATAACATATTCCAAGCACCACCGTTACGTGCCTACACAAGAGGGAAAAACTTGCGAGAATTATTGTCACAAACGAACAATCAAGATATACCCACACGCCTAAAGGAACCCTTAAATGTTCTAATTACTCTCACTGTAATAATGTAATAGTGGGGCATGAGCTAACACACCCATCTACAGGTAAAACTATACCATTAAGGCATACGAGTGATTGTAACACAAACAATGTTATATATGGCATAAAATGTCCGTGTGGCAAACTCTATGTTGGAAAAACAGAGCATAAAATCAAAATCCGACTTACAGAACACAAGAGTCGAATTAGAACCAAAAATCTTAACTCCGCATTGGCAGCACATTGGGTTGAAGCAAATCATTCAATTTCTCAACTCAGATTTCAGATCATAAAGCATGTTAAAAGACAACCAGGAGTAGATAATAACATTAAATTACTCCAACGAGAAGTATACTGGATCACATTTTTGGATACCATGACCCCAAAAGGGATGAATAACAGACTAGACATGTCATGCTTTATATAAAACCCGACCCAAGCGGGGGTCAGTACAATCATACTAGTAGGATTGTTTTATAAGCAAGCACATATAGTGAGTGCTTTAGGAAGCAGGTGCATACTTTGTGATTACTGAATGTATTATGTCATTGTTATATGGGTTTCCATAATATTATGGTTTGCATATATACATATCCAGCACACACTACACACTGCAGATAGAAGGACTGTTTGTATTTTACAGTAGCATCTAGCATCTTGCACACTTACTTAGTTGACTTCACTGATAAATATATTTTTTTTTTTTTCGGCTTCAGTTGTGTAAAAAGATACAACTAGGATTGACCTGGAGATATATTATGGTTCCTCTACTAGATTCTTTATTACACATACATCCACACTCTGGTTGATTCCTTCTTGCTAAGTGATTTAGTTGTTTTTTACGCTGGAGCATATAATTCTTAGCCCATATCTCACCACCATTTCACCAGTTTACATACTATACACACATTAATATTTTGGGTGAACCTCACTACTTTAGGGTTCATCATAGCTCATAACGTTGTTGTTTCCGACTTCCACTTTTCAAAATGTATTATCATCTTAATTAGAGATCATCGTATAGTATTATACGCTTTCAAACTCACTAGTTCAGATTCAGTCCGTCTTTTAGGTTTTTGGTTAGCATTACATATGCTTGGTAGGAATATGCGAATCGTCTTGGTCTCTGTTATAGATCCACCATTTGATGAATATTAGTCAGTCATCAGGTCGTCATCATGTATACAGTTATAATTTTTACACCGTATGAATAGTAGACTCTGAGTACTTATTCTTTGTTTAAAACGCGGACATCCATGAATTTCATTACGTATTTCTTACTGGTAACGTTCAGAGCTAGAGCTCCATACCAATATGGCGCCTAAGTAATGCGCTTTTTAGATTCAACACATGCAGATGCAGTCCCTCGTTTATGTTCATGTCGAACACCACATCCGTTCGGTCAAAAACACTAGCATCCACGGTCGTTTTTACCAAACGATTTCACGTAGCAAACTAAATTGTCGGAAGATCGTAACTTTCAGGTACGAGTTTAATGCGCGCAGCATGTTGTTTTATCGATATACTCTACATTTTGGGGCTGACTGACCGACACTGCTTCTCGCATTTTGTTTACAGCTTACTGACACATTCAGCGCCTTAAAGGTAAGGATGCTTTGCAAATTTCAATAAACATTGGGTCACAGATCTTAGCACATACCATATATTCATCACCTGTGTTTTCAGCACAGACTAATGTGGCTATATTGATGTTTTATGTTGTAGACCGTGTGCAAACGCCAATGAGGCACGCTTCAGTAAACTCATATAAATGCAGTTTAACAAACCTTTGGTTTGTTCGCAAAAATTTTCACCATCCACTTCTTCGCAAAGATTAATGGCTGATATGTCTTGCTCTTTAATCAATAGGTTGGTTAGGCATTAATCACTACTACTTCCATTGAAGGTATGAATTTTCCACATACATATTGTTTCAATCAGTTTACGATGACGCTGACGTATTCAGTCTAAACATGACACAGCATTCATCACGGTACATTGTGACTCTTGAGCCTCCATTTAAAAGAAATATACATGACAATATATTGTTTCATTCATGTTTTTCAGAATTGCCCCTGAGGAAGGAACAGTGTGGTTCCGAAATGCATTGGGCTTATCAAATCATTGCATATATAAATGTACATGTGAAACATCTGTTTGGAAATTAGCATCTACAAGTAATAGATGCCTGTTGTAAAAAGTTTTTTTGTGTAAACAAAAATGTTTCAGTGAAAAATGTTTTGCATAAATTACACAGCAAAATAAGGCTCACATGGATTAAAGAAGTATTTTTGAGAATACAGTCAAGCTAGTGTTTGAACTTATGTTAAAATGTTGGTGTTTATACACCAGGTGAACAGTGCGCAGCACATACAAGTTTCTTGACGTGTCATTAACTGAACCAACTTACAACTGGCCAGGGGGCGCATTCGCAGAGTGCTGCAAGGAGGGGGCGTGGCCTCCGGTGCGATGCCGGTCTTTTATTTATTTTATTTTTTTAAGAAGGAGGGCTGTGTGGCCCCCCTTCTTTTTCTAATTTATTGGCCCTGGGGACCCCATTCCCCAGGGCCTGCACCCTATATTTTTTTGTTGAAAAAAATTAATTTGCCCCCCCCAAGGCCTTAATCGGCCCGGGGACCCCAACACCCGGGTCATGGCCTTTTTAAAAAAAAAAATCTTTAGGAGGGGGGCTGCGTTGCCCCCCTCCTCAGGTCACTTATGGCCCCGGGGACCCCATCCCCCGGGGCAAGCCTTTGTTTTTTATTATTTTTAAAAATATATTTATAGAAACACCAAGGACATGATGGACAAACCGTATGTACCTATCACCATGACGATTTGCGTGATATTCATTAAAAGGCGATTATGCATACAATGAATCCATGTGGAATGTATTTACACCGCTAGTGAAGCTCTGACGTGTCTGACGCCCTACCGTGCCTAATCCCGGTGCCCCCGCCAGTGGGTGCTCTCCAAGTAGACACCCTTGTTGTTTATTTATACAAACATGGGTAGCTATTGACGGGCCCATTTAATACACACGCACACCAAGCCATTTAAAGGGGATTTCGACAAAAATTCGACCAAACTCTGAAAGAAACCCACCTCACGGTTAATAAAACACACATCCACTGCCGGATGTGTAAAACTTTTTATTTTACTCTCTGGAAAGGAGACAAACCTCACTTGAGAGTCACAGCGTGCTCCTGGCTGAGCCCAATGCTGTGTTACACCCACCAGTTCCCAGCCGAGTGCCACACACCTCTGTGTTGTATTCCACCAGCTAGTGCGTATGCTATAACACTCTCTAGCCCATGTGCACTGTAACACCACCCCATGAATATGTCATGCCACACTTGCCTTCGCACGGGTTATATTGCCCCATCTAACGTGCCTTCCTCGATGCCTATGTTATAACGCACAGCGCTATGCCATACATATTAAAATCTGGGATCCATATCTTTGTCACAGTGCATATGCAACGTTACACTCCCCAGCACATATTTTATATCACAACTTTAGAGACTAGTTAGGTTACACAACACTGCCCTGTGCATATTACACTCCAAGGCGCATATCGCATAGCACACGCTAGTGCCTGTGCTATCTCGCGCTCTCCAATGAATCTGTCATTGCACACCATATATTGCATATTATATTTCACGCCCCAGTTCATCTTATATCACACTTTTTGGTGCATAGTTTATACCATATACTATATCTTTTCATTTTCAATCGTGCTCTCAGGACTATGTTCTATGTAACACTGCGTCCACCTACCCTTTTTACGGGCATTACATTTTGCGATGGGGGGTGGAGGGTCAGGGGGTGTTTCTGCCAAGTGAGCCCGGAGTCACAGTCACAAACGTCCTCTTCTTCCTGAATAACAGTGACTTTATGCTGCAAACTTGTTCATATTTTAAATAGTTCGCACAGACACACATTTTAAAAACAATAAAGTTCCTAATACCCACCTTCTCTGAACATGTTAGCTTGCTGCCCCATCCCCCTCCTCCCTATCCTCTGTTGTGTGAATCCATGGACTAGCCTCCTCCCTCCTGACATGCATGGTCTGGTGTGCTGCCACTGCCCTCCATTTAGTATGATGTACCAGTCCACTCCTCCTGCCCTCCATTGCCCAATTCTTTGGACCATCATTGACCTCCTGCTTAACCTCTGTGCTTAGCTTGCTGCCCCTATTCTCCTTCCCCCTGCTCTCCGATGTCTTTGTGCATGCCCCTGCTCCATCCTTTTTGCCCACCATGTTCCATGGTCCTGCCACTCCTATCTACTCTGAGTGTTCTGTTGAGCTGCCACTCCCCTCCCACCTGCCTAGCATTGTCAGATGACTGTAACCTGTCCCTGCCACCTCCGCCCTGCCTGTCCACATGCCATGCCACTATCCCCTTCCTCCTGTCCTCCATGGTCCATTTTACTGCCACACCCTTCTGCCCTCCCTGGTCTGTTGCGCTGCAACTGCTCCTCCTGCCTGCCCCATGCAGTCTGTTGTGAGGCCCCTTCCCTTGAACTCTCTTGTCAGTGCCCAGGTCCTGACCCTCCCTTCTATCCTCCATGGTCCTTTGTGCATGCCCCTGCACCCTCCTTCTTGCCCATCATAGCCATTGTGCTGCCACTAACCCTCCCGCTTGCCATGCATGGTCTTCTGTGCTGCCATGGCCCCTCCAACCTTCCCTGTGTGGTCAGCTAGCTGCCGCTGAACCCTCCCACCTTCCCTCCATGGTCTGTGTGTATGCCATCATAGTCTCACTGTTGCTCTCCATGGTGTGTCTTGTTTCTAGTGCCCATCCTGCCTGACCTCCATTCAGATGTGTCACACATTTGCCATAAATTCTGAATGTTAGCACTCTAGTTGCTCATTAGATCGCTGTAGCAAAGCTACTGCTCACCAGGGAAGTCTGCTGCTGGTATTCAAAGTGCATGTTTCAGTCTGCATTTCAGAATTTTTATGAAATATAAGAGGATTTCAGAAGTCAAAATGTGCCCTAATTTTTCTTTCTGCAGCACTAATCATAATTTCTATGGCAAAATGAACCCCCTCATTGTGTTCCTTTGTAAATTAAATGTTTTACGTGTTACCACTTTATTCCAATCAAGATGGCTTCAGGTGTGCCATTCTTTTGTCATAAGTAAGACTGTTAGCGCTCTAGTTGTTCGTTAGAACACTCTGGGACATTCTGTCATTGGGCTATACTTGGGCTACATCTGGGTGATATTTGGGCTACATTTGGGCTCTTTTGTCTCTGGTGGCCATCTTGGGAGATTTATTTGTTATGAAGTTTCCTAATTTCCTCATTTACTGCAGTCTCTTCAGTAGGAACTACTTTCAGTTTTTTACTTTGGTTCCATCAAGAAGACATTCAGATGTGTCACACATTTGCCATAAATTCTGAATGTTAGCACTCTGGTTGCTCATTAGATCACTGTAGTAAAGCTACTGTTCACCAGGGAAGTCTGCTGCTGGTATTCAAAGTGTATGTTTCAGTCTGCATGTCAGAATTTTTTTATGAAATAGAAGAGGATTTGAGAAGTCAAAATGTGCCCTAATTTTTCTTTCTGCAGCACAACTCATAATTTCTATGGCAAAATGAACCTACTCATGTTGTTCCTTTTTAAATTAAAAGTGTTAAGAGTTACCACTTTATTCCAATCAAGATGGCTTCAGGTGTGCAATACGTTTGTCATAAGTAGGACTGTTAGCGCTCTAGTTGTTCTTTAGAACACTCTGGGAAGCTGCAGTAGAACACAAAGGAATCAACTGACAGTCTCTGCCCTTGTTGGATGTACATGTTTTACTGAGAATGTCAGACTTCATTCTCACATGACTGAGAAAGATAATGTGAATTTACAGAAAATATGCTCTCAGTTTAGCTTATAGATCACCTTCCAAACCTCTGGGGGGAAAAGCATGAGAAAATAGTTTTCTCTCAAACATGATTCATGATATCACAGCAGAAGGCTTTTTCACATGGTAAAATCACCTTAGAACACACCACAATTCCTAAAATGAGTATGGTACCATCAACAAGTGATTTATAATGTAACTAAAGTCTTAAAACCTTCTATTAACTGCAATGCTTTTTAATGAGGTGCTATCATGTATATTGGTCCCAAGATGGCTGCCAACACTTCTTGGATGAAGTGCTGACAGTCAATCAGATCTCACAATGAGATGTGTGGTTAGGCTCCGCCCAGATATATCTATCTTTTTAACTCTCATTTTCTCAGGAACTGCTGAACGGATTTACACCATTTAAGCAAAAGGCACGAGTCTGAACTGAGGACTACCTCTTTGCCAAATTTGGTGTAATTCCGTTCAGCAGTTCAGGCTGTAGCTGCGTCAACAGGTCCTATGGGAAAATGCATGGGGAAAATGCGTTTTGGGACCCCCTTTTTTCTCGGCCCCCGCTTGACGAATCACCGTGAAATTTTCAGGATAGGAGAGGACCGGAGCTGGCCAAAAGTTTGCGAAATTTCATGAAGATTCGTCAATCGGCGTCAACGTTATTCCAAATAGAATGTTGTGGATTTCCTATGGAAAATAGGTCCTAACTATAACTACCTACTGGCGACTGCCAGTAGGTAATATATATATATATATATATATATATATATATATATATATATATATATATATATATTATGGAAGGGTGTAGATTTTTTTTACATCGATATTTTGGTCACAACAGTTTTTGGATGGGGATATTTTGGGTGTCGATATATTGTCAGTGTACCGTTATGAAGTCCATCCATATATTATTACAGCAATCTATTGTATGTTTTGAAGACAGAATAACAAAGAGATGAAAAAACATGCAGGTCTATGTAGTGCATGTTCCCATACACTCCTGGATCTTAATAAAGAGGTGGTTTCCTGATTGTTGTTTTTAGAGCACAACTGTGTATCACTCATGGAGTTCTTTCCTTTCTTTTAAATATCCAAACAGTGTCTAAAACTGTAATGAAAGTATCCTGAAAGTCATTTGAGCTTGTAAAACACTTGATCTGTGGATTCTCACATCTTCTTAGAAAACACACATGTATGCCTTGAAATAGTCTTAAAACTAACTGTTGGGAGGTGCTAAAGAGCAGACGAGCAAGATGGCCCCACTGCAGACTACTATCCGCAATATCCTGCCCCAAAGGCCGGTATCGCAACCTATATGTGCAATTACAGTTGCCTAGATAGCGTGGGGAACGAAGTGCTGCAATTCAAACATGAAATACATGTGCACAACAGCTGAAAACATGCTTGCGGCCCTGTCTACTGAAACCTACAAGCGGTACATAAAATGGTCGATGCACTGCTCGCCGACTGTCTCTGCATCTGACCAACTTTGGACTTGAGTGCAGTGGGTAAGCTATGGCCACTTGGGCTGGCTGGAGTGGTAGAGGAGTGGGCTCTGACTGACTGCCTCCCTTGCAAATTGCTCTGTGAGAAAGGCGCTGACGGTGCGGGCCACTGCCATGACCCGTGACCCGTTGCAGTGAGTGCTGGTGAAGGTGGCAGCCTGAGGTGCAACTGGTGCCTGTATGCTGCATGTGGGCCATAGACTGCCCCCCATCGGACCCTGCTCGAGGCCCCTCACTGTGATTTGTGGCCTATTATGAGGTGAGGAGGGGAGCTGCTGGCTTCAGGCAGTTGTGCCAATGCTGCGGTTACTGGTGGGTATGCTTGCTCTTAAGGTAGAACGGCAGGAATTCGCATTTTTCCCCCCTCCTCCCTTGCAATGTGCTACGTAAATGTCCACATTGGAAGTTTTGACACCCTCCTGAGGGCCATCATAAAATATTGCAGTTTTCAACTGAGTGGGAAGAATTGCAAGTTGTGCGCACTGGTGCCGGCGGTCCCATGGCTCTGGCCCTGTGGATTGAGAAGGTGGTCACATGTGGTGACCTTTTACCTAAGGTACCCTAGCTTTTACCACATGCTCATCAGGAGGTGGTGACTGATCTAAAAATAACCAGGAAGACTGCATCTCAGCTTAGCCCGGCCAATGCTCGCAGCTGGCTGATACACCCACCATAACTGTATAGGCCTCTGGCACAAGATATTTGGCATGCCATTTCTAGCACAAAGTGGCCTGAGGCTGCCTGGAATACCTGGCTGCTTGAGAGGGGAAGGACACAGTCTGCTGTACGCTTTGGGCTGCCCAGGCCTGCATGCACCCCTCTGTGGGTGAATGGACATTTCTCTTGGCCCAAGTCATTCATCTGAAGCAGCCCTGGACACTGGAAGCCCCACATAGGTATGTGAAAACTTGTTACTCCCTTGCATTTCTCCTGCAATGGCTCATCCTGAGTAACTTGCCAGCGCAAATGGCTTGCTGTCACCATGGGGGAAGCTGACGCTAATCAGACTAAACTGCAATGTGAGGGTCCACCCGTGTGTTTGGTGAGTCTGCTGACTGAAATCATGCTGACGATTACCCGGGGATGGACTCCATTATGTAAAATCTTAAAAGCATGATGGCCACCTAGTGGCAACAGAGCAGAGGATCTCTGCTGTGCAGGACATAGTCACACACAGGAGTGAGTAACTCCTAAACATGGAGAAGGTACTCAAAGTAATTTCTGCCAAAATCGAGAGCCTCGAATCAAGATCCTGAAGAATCAACCCACAAATTCTGGGAATTCCAGAAACGACCAACACTGGCAGTATGGTGGACTTTGTGGAATGTCTACTTGTTGCGCTGTTTGGTGCTGAATCTTTTTCAAGGATGCTAATTGTGGAACGTTCCTACCGGGCCTTTATCACCAATCACCTCCCCATTACAGAACTACTGGGTCAGGGACCCCTATTGCAGACTAGCTAGGGAGAAACAGTCTCTACAATTTGAGGGCAGCACCATGGCCATCTACCTGGATTTCCCATTGGCAGTTCAGGAGGCTCATAGGAAATACATGCCTGTCAAGGAAAAATTGCAACAAGCCAATATTCAATATGCAATGCTGTACCCTGCAAGGCTCCACATCACTCACCAGGGCAAAATACATTTTTTTAATATTAAACAACAGGCTGGTTTGTTCCTGAAGCGCAGTATGGAGCACTCTTTCCCTGCTGCATGCCCATCACACACATCTAGACCATCTTCGCCACTGTCTGAGGAGGGCTAGCTCCACCACATGGAAGTCATCAGAATATGCTCCTGACGAACTTGTGTGTGTCATTGGGATCTGGTTGGTGGCACAGTCAGAACGCAGTGAAAGATCAGTCGCTACCACTTTGCAACCAAAATGTTATATTTGTACTCAACTTCGACTCAAAGAACTTTGAAGCGTGTTGAACAGGCCCATTTGCTTCGGTTGAGGTTCTGATGGGAGTTTTGGGGGCCCCACACATGTTCCCTTGGACAGCCTCATTTACTCAAGGAGGAACTGCCTGTCTCTTTGGCTGATTACTGTTGTATATACATTGTGCTGTGTAGCATTGCATTTTGTCCATGCTAGCGTGGCTTCCATGAGCACTTCTTGTATCTTGCTCGTGGAGACCACGCAGGGTGTTTTGCTTTGAACAGTGGGCTCGGGCGGTGGTGAGCGCGAGGGGAACGTTGATTATTGGAAGTTGTACATGAAGCTGTAAAGATGCAATAAACGATCTATCCAGCCGGATTTCTCTACTGGCCTGTTATTCTCTAATGTATGGGATTGATAATCTTTGCTACATTGGCGACGACCGGGCACGGACCCGCCCATGCATATTTAATGATTAAACCTAAAAGGAATATATTTGGTTTAATGACCGTTTGAACTTGGCATCGATGGGGAAAAGAATTTGTGGAAGGCAACATTATCCATCGACCATTTTGTGGATTACAAAGTGTGAATTTCCAGACTGTTTTGAGGAATTCTAAAATAAAGTATACTTGGAAATGCCGTTTAATGTTCCGGGAGCACAACGCTGAATCGCTCATCAAAACGAAATAAAGGAAGCAGTCAGTCAGCGGAAAGGAGGCAGCAGAGAGTTCAATCAATGTGTATTTGAACCAAAAACGAATCGTTTCACTCACTATTTCACTGGAATTCTCGGACCTGTTTTCTTTCAACTCCGATCCTTTCTGCACTGTTAACGCACATTGCGTCATCGCGTCACGTTGTATCTTCCGGATTATTAACATATCTTTGTTTCCTGATTGCCTGATTATTTCAAACACAGAAATCACGTGTTTTTGTGTTAGTACTATCGTACTACAGAGTGGGCAACGTCTAGATTTCATTACTGATGACTGAATCCCTTCGTTAGGTGTGAATAATTGGTCACATTTATGAAGGAAGAATCTACAAGTCCTACAATCGATTTGTGAGTTACACTATTCTTGACCATAATTTTGCTTATTTTTCATTCGGTGCCATGAGTTTTTTTTTTTTGGAAAATAATTATTATTTCTGTATATGAACTATATAATTAATTTTATTGTTTTCATAGTGCAACATGTCAGTCATTGTACCTCCTCCCTCATTCCTATCGTCATCTGGTGATCCTCCCATGCCATGGGAAGTATGGGAACCGGTATTTTTGGCATATGTGGAGGTCCTAGAAGGTGATGATTGCGAGCCTGAAAGAAAACTGTCATTTTTAAAACATTGTTTAGGCGGTTTTGGACTAAAAGAATTTAAAACGTTACCTGCTCCAATCAGTCCTGGGAGAATTAATGTCTACCAGTATGCCTCGTCACAACTCAATATACGTTTTGGAAAAAAGAAAAATGTGGTGATGGAAAGATTTATCTTCTATTCTCGTAAACAACGCACCAACGAATCTATTGAAGATTATGTTTCAGCACTCAGGTCTTTGGCAGCATCCTGTGATTTTCAACACATATCATACGAACAAGTACTGAGGGATTAAATTTTTATGCGTACAAATAGCAAGAAAGTTCAGGAAAAACTGTGGTCCACATCTGATTTATCATTAAATGCGGCTATTGACATTGCAAAATCTATTGAACACTCCGAAGAATTTGTGAAAGAAATTAGAGGCAATGAAAAAACAGATGTATTTAGTGTCAACAAAGAGCCCAAAGATTGTGACAAACAAAAAAAAATCTTTACTCCAAGATCTGACAACTCTGCTAAAAATGTGAACAAATTCAAGTACTCAAATTCTAAAGTTGAAAGATACAATCCATCATTACTTTGTTTTAGGTGCGGAAGCAACAGTAATTTAGCAAATTTTAAGGGTTGTCCGGCAATTGAAAAAATTTGCTCTAAATGTAATAAGAAAGGTCATTTTAGTAAGTTTTGCAAAACAGTCACTAAGAAAGTAAATGACATACAATTCTCAGATGACTATGAGACTTCCTATGACAATGATGATGAAAATGATATCAATACTGTAATTAATGTATGGGGTGATGACAAAGTTTCGAAATTCCCTTCTTGTCTCATCAGTGTTGATGGCATCCTTTTGAGAATTTTAGTTGATTCTTGTGTTTGGTATTCCATCATTTCCTTGACTGTTTTCCATGAACATTGGCCAAATAGGGAACTAATTGATCCTGATGTATCCCCAGGGGGTTATACAGGGCACAAGATTGACCTAATTGGTTATTTTTATGCAAATATAAAATTTTCAGGACGCCACACTTTCAGTAAGATTTATGTGGCGAAATCAGGGAAATCACTTTTAGGGTGGCCACATCAACATGAATTAAGCATCAAACTTGATCCCAGAGCCAATCCTCCTGTGTTTGTTGTTGATCCTGAAGTTCATCACGGGTCAGTCACGGTGGATAAGCTAATCAAGGAATTTCCTAGTGTTTTCAGTGGGAAGCTTGGGAAATATGAAGGGTTTGAACATGTAATTAAACTCCATGAAAACTCCATCCCTGTTCGTCACAAAGTAACAAATGTGCCGTTGTCATACAGAGATAAGTTGAAAGATTTGTTAAAAAATCTTTGCAATGATGGCATTATTGAACCAATAGAGTCCTCCCCGTGGGTTTCTTCCATTGTTATTTCGGTAAAATCCTCAGGGGAACTCAGATTATGTGTGGACTTGCGCAGTTTGAACCGCGTCATTTGGGTGGATGCACACCCTCTTCCTAACCTGCATAAGATGGTTTCCACCCTATCTGATGCGCAGGTATTCTCCTGTATTGATTTAGCAAGTGCGTAGCACCAGGTAGTCCTTTCTGACAGTTCATAAAACTTTACGGCGTTCATTACACCAGAAGGCCTTTTCAGGTATTGTCGTATGCCATTTGGTTTAGCCAGTGCTGCTTCTGTTTTCCAGAGGTTGATGAAAGAAACCCTAGAAGGGCTGTCGGGTGCCATCGCCTTCCAGGATGATATTCTGGTTTATGGAAAGAATGATGAGGCGCATGATAAAAATGTATATAATGTCATTGCGGCTTTAGCCAAAAAGGGTCTCACCCTTCGGTTGGATAAATGCAAAATAAAAGCAAAGGAAGTAGAATATTTAGGACACACAATTAGTGGGAAGGGAATTAAACCAAAAAAAAAGCACATTGAGAGTATCACCAATGCTCCTTTACCGACCTCGAAAGAACAGTTAGTTGCTTTCCTAGGATTGATTGAATTTTATGCTAAGTTCGTCCCTAATTACTCTGCGAAAATCGAACCTTTCAGGTGTTTGCTTAAGAAAAATGCAAAATTTGTGTGGACAAGTGACATGACTGAAGTTTTTGGGAAACTGAAGGCATTTGTAGTTAATGCACCTTGTTTAAGACCTTTTGTTCCTGGAGAAAAAATACATAGTCATGGTAGACGCAAGTAATCTAGGTCTTGTAGGTGTGTTATTACAGAAAGATAATTCCAGTGAATGGATTGTAGCTTATGCGTCTAGGGTTTTAAGAGATGCGGAGAAAAACTGCTCAGTCATTGAAAGAGAGTTACTTGCTTGTGTATGGGGAGCAGAACATTCTAGAAGTTTTTTGTGGGGAACTGATTTCATAATTAAAACTGACCATAAACCATTGGTATTTTTAATGTCTCCTGGTGGAGGTAGGTCCATGTCTGCACGGTTAGCTAGACTGTCATCAAGATTACAATCTTTTCGCTTTCACATTGTCCAAGGGAAAGCGAATATGCACGCTGATTGCATGTCCAGGTTACCTCTGGCTAGTGATAAAGATTATCAAGAGGATGATTGTGAGGTCGCTTTCACTACACATGATATCAATCTTATACATGGTGATAAAGCAAGTCTGGATGAGGACATTTGGGTGGAAGCAATGAGAAACGATAACGAACTAAATACTGTCAAGAAATACATTGTGCAAGGTTGGCCGGCATCAAGGAGGTTATCTGGTGACATGATGAGTTATTCAAAGATTTATGACTAACTAGCTATTGAAAATGGTTTAGTTATGAGAATGGACAAAATAATTCCTCCTTTTGCTCTTAGGGATGCCATCATGGAGATTGGTCATGAGGGACACTTAGGAGTTTTATTTACTAGAAGGCGAATGAGGGAGGCATTTTGGTGGCCTGGAATCGACTCTGTTGTTGAACATTTTGTACGCAAATGTAGTAAGTGCTCGAATAGTGACAAATCAGCTGTTCCCTAAAGAGTTGAATCCTGCCCTGTTGAGTATCCTGTTGGCCCATGGAGGAAACTAGGACTCAACATCATTGGACCATTTCATGTTTTACCCAAGGATAAATGTTTTGGAATTGTTTTGATTGATTATTTTTCAAAGTGGCCTGAAGTCAAGATGGTCAAGGAAGTCACTTCGCAAAGTGTTATTGAATTTTTAGATGGCATATTTTGTAGAGAAGGGATTCCACAGGAGATTGTCACAGACAATGGTCCTCAGTTTATTAGCAAAGAAATGGAGTAATTTTTTGGAAAATGTGGCATAACTCATAGGAGAATATCAGTATTCCATCCAGAGTCGAATGGTCAAGTGGAACGCTTTAATCGAGTGGTGAAGGAAGCGATCCAACTTGCTACTAAGTGTGGACTTAATTGGGGCAATGCCTTACAGTCCATGCTACTAGCATACAGGATGTCCCCTAATTCAGTAAGTTTAGTTAGTCCATTTGAGCTTTTGAGAGGACGGAAACCCAGTACTAGTTTGGTTCCGTGGTGGTTAAAGAAAGGTCTGGATGACAAGAAGTTGATTGCTATTGATTATGATATTGTTAGACAAAGGGTCAATGAGTACAAAAAAAAAATGAAAGAAGTTATGGATCAGCAGAGAGGTTCAATGAGCAGACAAAAAATTGGGGTTGGTGATTTGGTTCGCATAAAGAGGAAAGAAAATGTTCTTAAGGGATCTCAAAGTTGGTCAGACCCAAAAAGAGTTGTAGAAGTTTTCAGTAATGCGGTGAAAATAGAGGGTGGAGGTGTTTGGAATCTGAACAGGATATCCGTGTCTAAGGGTCCTATACAACCATTTAGGAATGTTCCCAATGACATACGTTTGGATAATGTGCGCAATGAGATTTCATCTAGGAATGTTCCCAATGACACACGATTGGATAATGTGCACAATGAGGTAACATATGATCAACACCCAGGTTGTTCTCATTGGAGGAGAGATTTTCCTAGAGGAAAACGTGAACATCATTGTCCGGGGAGGTTTAAGGACTATATTATGGATTAGTATATTAAATAAATAAATAAGGGGAAAAAAAAGGAAAAAATGAAAGGGGGGAGATGTGTTGTATATACATTGTGCTGTGTAGCATTGAATTTTGTCCATGCTAGCGTGGCTTCCACGAGCACTTCTTGTATCTTGCTCGTGGAGACCACGCAGGGTGTTTTGCTTTGAACAGTGGGCTCGGGCGGTGGTGAGCGCGAGGGGAACGTTGATTATTGGAAGTTGTACATGAAGCTGTGAAGATGCAATAAATGATCTCTCCGGCCGGAGTTCTCTACTGGCCTGGTATTCTCTAATTTATGGGATTGATAATCTTTGCTACAATTACCTCAAAGGATACCCCTAACATTTCTCACTGCCTGAAACGTACCTTTCACTTTTAGCCTTTTCCTTAGTCTCCACTGAAGATTCACACCCTCTTTCTGCCTTCTCTCTGATCTTTACCTGGCACTCTAACTTCCCTTCTTCCTCTTTTCTTGTATCCAGTGCTCATCTTCTCTTCTTTTTAATTGTACTGTTGCCAATATTGCTGATCATTGACCATACACCCTGCTGGGCTAATCAGCAATACGGCTCATCTCTTCATACAATGGCTGGCACTATGATTGTTTTCCTACTGTTTGTATTTGGGGAGGGAGACACTTTCTCATTGGGATTGAGCCATCAGAGTGAGAGGTGAGAGGGAGGGATGGAGATTAGTATGTTTATGGTTCAATACATATCAAATCTTATGGCACCATTGCGCTGGGTGTCCCTACAAATGTTTTTTTCTTGTGAGGCATGGAGTGGTTCTACAGTATATCAATACCCCAGCAGGTATGGCTGACCTCACTCAGGCACATACAAAGAGCCCACAGGTTAGATATACTGGAATGTGTGTGCATTGGGTGATCCTCATAAGCCCGCCATATACAGGCGTAGCTCAATAGGCATAATATGAACATTATCCTCCTGCAGGAGACTCATATCGGGAACACCACACATACTAAATTTGCCACTCGCTGCGCATCCCAAAGTTACTTTTTGACCTACTCCACTTATGCTCGAGGTACCAAAACACTTACCTGCAAGGGCTCTCCGTACACCCCCGGGGGTACTCGCAAGGACCCGCATGGACGTTACACGTTATTATGGGGGAGGCTAGTTTCTGTACCCATTACCATTGTTAATTGCTATGGTCAAAACACTGACAACAATGGATTTTTGATGAGCTCTGTGGGCTAATTGTAGACAGTGGCTTGACACACATTATTTGGGATGGGTATGGATATTTTAATGTGGCCCTCAATACGCAACAGGACCTGTCCCTCACAACATCCCATAGTCATTCTGCCACAGGCAGGCACATCCAAGCCATTGTTGATGAGAATAACTTACTGGATGCATGGAGGACTCCCCACCAGCTGGAAAGGGAAGGCACATTCCACTCAGGAGTCCACCATTGTTGGTCCAGAATAAATTAATAGCTCATAACTAGAGGGCTGGGAATCTGGCTACAAATGACAACCCATTTGGCACCTACATACTCAGACCACTCCCCGGTGCTGATGACGTTGTGCCCTCCTAATGTCTCCTCTGCACTCGCATCCTGGTGGAACTCTCTAACTTTGCTTCTAGATGAAGAATTGATATAGGAGGGTGCAGAATTCTTCGACAAGAACAAAGACTCAGTTCCCCAGATTGGCACAATATGGCAGGTCTTTCAAGGCTACCACATGGCTAGTTTTGCCAAGAGTGGTGGGATTGTTTGCTCCATCAAAGATTCCCTAGTTAGACTGGAGAGAGATCTTAGAACTAAGGAGGGGGGTCTAGGAAACCCACCTGTCCCTGAGGTGACTGGCAAGATTAGGACAGCTATTGCTGATTACTAGAAAACAGCTGATTGAGAGTGCCTTGGCAAATATTTTGAAGCAAGGGAATATGGGGAGGAGAGACCAGGGTGGGCATTAGCGACAATAACCAACAAACCCAGTGATACTAACATGCTCCACAAAATAAGATACGAGCATGGCTTCCTAGTTAGAGACACACCGTAAATCCTTAATGTGTCCTCTAGAAGACAAAGGAAGATGAAATTAAGGAGGCCATCACGCAGTTATGTTCGAGTATGGCTCTTGGGTTACCAGTTGATTTCAATAAGGCAGACGGTACACTAGTGCCAATTCTGAAATTGGCACATCAAGAGGTGAAGGATAATGGCCTCTGCCACCTACCATGTGGGATGCTATGATGATTACCATATTCAATCCTGGCAAACATCCTGAACTCTATGATTCTTATAGACCCTTAATCCTTGTAAGCTATGATGTTAAAATTCTTGCACAGATTCTGATTAATCACCTTACCATCGTGAGGACTTTTCTGGTGCGACCTGACCAGTCGGGTTTCATTCCTGGGCAGGCTACCTCCCAAAAAATGTGCACACTGTTTGCTGTCCTGCAGGATATTGACCCAGAGCTTGCCACGGTTGCTCTATTTTTGGATGCCGCTAAGGCTTTTGATTCGGTGGAGTGGGATTATCTGATGATGGTTCTACAATACATGAGCTTCTCTCCCCTTTCCTCGCCAGGTTTGCTCTGCTGTATTCCCAACCAACAGTTGAAATACAAATCAACTGAACCTGCTCAGCCTTGTTCCCTTTGGAGCAGGGCATCAGGCAATCCACTGTTGCCTCTGCTTTTCGCGGTGGCGACAACATCATTGGTATTACACCATCAGATACCCCACCAGGCATGTCCTGGTATCATTATATGCTGACGGCATCACACTATATCTCAGGGACCCCCGAAACCGCCTGAATGGGCTGCTGCATGAATTTGCACCTTTCAGCAGAATATCAAGTATCCAGATCAATTGGGAAAAATCTCCCCTCTTCCCCATCACTATTGCCACTACACTCTTTCAATCTGACTATCCATTGCAATGGTGTGACTCGGAACTTAGGTATTTAAGGCCAATACTTCAAAAGAATGGAGCAATTGCAGGAGCAATATTTCTTGGGAGTGTTTGGGTGTTACATCCCCATAATACATTCATTCTAGGGTTCTTCGTTCTGTTCATGGGTATTTAGTTGAGTGTGTTGATGTCACTGGAGAGACAGAAGCATGCTTCGCTCAATAGTTGAAGTGTTATTTTAGAACAATCTCTTCACACAAACACACACACACAACCACACTCTCCACCAGAGGAAACAACCGGAACAATTAACACACATTGAGGGTAGTAAGTATTATGTACAGTTTGCATAGTACTTATTTTCCAGTGGGTTCGTTGTAATCTCAGATTTATCAGGCGAAAATAATTTAGGAATATGAGTGGCTATCTCCAAATTTCACTATGTCTTTTAAATAATTTATATTCAATTAAAAGTGCCTAATAAATAAGTTCAGAAAAAGAAGTAGGATGCTGTGATCAAACATACTCATCCTTCACCTCTCCTTTAAACTGTGATGAAATAATGCCTTCTGATTTCCTTCAACACAGGTAGCTTACGGAGCTAGTTGACAAAATGGAGTCACATAAGTAAATTCATTAATGTTTCCTTGCTAAATATCACATTAGGCCTCTTCTGGGAGCATTCCAAAATAGGGCATTCACACATTTCCTACAGGCTTATAATAAGACATCATAGGATCTGATAACTGTTATATATTTAGGGTGGAGAGTTTCAGGGCAAACAGGAGGAACTTGGGCCCAATAATAATTTGTAGTTGTGTTTAGCCACCTGTACGGTCTGGGAACCAAATACCTTTTTGACTGCTGGATTTCAGAGTTTTGAGGCATAACACACAAAGGCTTACACAAGGAAGATACTGTGGGCTACAAACTCGGGCATTTTCACAAATGTATTTTGTAGATATTCTCTAGTAGTACACGAGTACTACAAACATACTAAAGAAAGGTATTTACTAACTTACGTGCAAATAATTGTTTTAAAGTTTAAATTAAAAAGAAATTCCATGTAAAGTAAAACAATATATTTTACTGTGCATTATAAAGTATTGAAAGTGTTGCATTGAATGAATTAAAATAATATAATTATATTTTACATTTTGAAAATGTGTTAAATATTTTAGAATTAAATAAATATCTTTTTATATATAATGTTTTAAAGTAAATTATATATTTATATTTTTACTATTTTAAATAGTTTAATTAAACATTATCTTCATGTGTTTTTAAGTGCTTCCTCAGTGTTTGGCCATGGGTGGAGTACATTTACAGATGGTTTGGGTCATTTTTGCTGTAGTAACTATAGAAAGGCAGTGTGTGAATAGCAGTTGGCTGTTTATTTTATGGGTGGGTCTTTGTTCCTCCATAAAACCCTCCTTAGCCCTCACTAACCAATAAACCCTTCCTTACTCCACACTTAACACTTCCCAATGCAAATTGATATTCAGAAAATGTTAGGATGGTACAACTTTTCAAAAACATCTTATATGCAGCAACGTATTGTCAACAATGTGCATGCCAATAAAAGTTCCAATATACAACACATTCCCATGTGGTAATCCTTCTATTATTTTAACTAGGACAACAAAACAACCACAGATCCAAACATTAAATACTGATGCCATCCAGAGCCTCTGAACAAAAGCTCCAAGTCTAGGACTGCCTGTGCATTGCTGAAATATCACCCCAGACTTCTCTCTCTTTCACCTATGCCCAACAAAACAGCAGATGGGCAGTACTTTAGGCGGCACCCCCCATCTTCCTGGTGACCTCAAAGTGAAAAAGAACACTTTGTGGAGACCTCTCTCCTTCTGGGGATCAACTGGATCTCTGCTAATGAGTGTCCTGTGGCAAACTGCTGGGGCATGACTTTGCCTTGAAGCATTGACATCCTGGGCCCTTTGAAGTGGCCTTGCAGTACCCCAGGAAAACTTTATTTTTTAAAATATTTTTTTAAAAGGTGCCCAAATGTATGCTGCCTTTTTGTCTTGAGGGCACCACGCTCCACGTGTAAGATAAAAGTGTGTAGAGCCTGAGCTGGAACCCATGAGACCTGGCATGCTCCCCACCCACCCACCCAGGACTTCTCTCTTCTGCAGGACAGCTGGCTTTCTCTTCCCACTCACTAATGCCTGATCATTACAGTGGTACAGACGGGAGAAAGGCAGGTGTGCTCTGTTCTCCCTATGCTCCCCAAACATGGGTACAGAGATAGACATGGAGGAGCACTGTAGCACTCATAAGAAACTAACTTCCTCAATGGGAAATGATTAGTCTGAGTTTGGCAGCACTCTATGCTGGGCCCCCTTCTTAAAGCACAGCCTCTCCCTGTTCAACATTATACCATATCTCACATTGAAAATCCCACTGTCTGTCTGTACTCCTGAGGTCACTTCCATGGCACCTGTGTGTCTTGCAGTATTCTGGGGTGTCCCCTTCTAGGGTAGGTCCATTCAGAAATGCTGTATAGATGAAAACACTCTGCTTTACGATCCTTAGAAAGTTTACCCCTTACTGTCCCCAAGAGGGTGTGCGGAGGCCAGTGGGATTGGCACTGAAGGCAAAAGCCCAACAGGGTCATAGAAAGTACAAGTCCAGCTTGCCCCTCCACTCCAGGAAGGTGTCCTCCCTCTTCTTCTGCAGTTCCCTTTTCTTCTAAGAATTTCCCCCTACTGCAGGGGTTTAAAAGTGGAAATGGAAAATTCAAGACGGTCGGTGTCTCGCCCTACCTAAAGACACCATTTTACTCTTCCATCTCTGACAGGCACTTTCTAGGAGTGTTTTCACAGACTGATCCAAATCCTTGCACAGCATGGCGGGATTTTTGAAGATGGCTAATTATTTTTCCTGGGTGTGAGCCCTGCTCCAAATTGTCACTCCAAACGTATTCCTTCCTTCAAGATTTCAAAAAGGAACACTTCGCATAAGTGGTGCCAGATATCTGGCTATGCCTCATTATATCTGTGAAAAAAGACATGGCTAGGCTTGTCAGTGAGGTGGCACTAAAATAAGTCTATGCAGAACTCTCCTCAACCCTCTTCCTCTAGCAGGAAAGAGGATTCATCTCATCAAAATTGACTTAATATATGGCTAAGGCTTTGACCTGAATTGAAGTGTTAGCGCACACCTTGTTTGTGTTGTTCTCTAAAAATTAAAGCTCGCTGATCTCGTATGCGTGCACACCAGTGGTAGGGTTGCCAGCCCTTTTGATATTAAGTTGTGAACAAGTGAGTCTTCACTCGGTGTCTGGATGCATTGCGTGAATTCGACTTATTCACATTATCCAATAAACATACAGTTTATGTAAAATACTTAAAAAAATGTTTAGAAGCTCTATTCACAAAAGTTTCAGCCTTTTTTTGGCATATGGTGTTATTTTCATGCGATGTCTATGCGTTTCTTGGGTGCTTCAGTTGACACCCCTGTATGTTTGATTGTAGAATCATTTTGTTTATGGTAATTGGAGTTCATCATTATTTTTTCAGAGGCCCCTGAAGAAGGGATGAGATAATCCTGAAATGCATTGGGCGAAGCAAATATTTTGTTAGAATGGCTGCATTTGATTTACGTTACAGGGATAGTGTGGTTCTTACATTGCATTTATTCATTGTGATGTTGATATGTAAGAAAGTTTTTAAAAATAAAATCTCATGAAAATTAAACATATGCCAAATAAAGGCTGAAACATTTGTGAATAGAGCTACTAAGCATTTTTGAAGTAATTTACATAAACAGTTTGTTTATTGGATAATGTGAATAAGTCGAGGTCACGCAGTGCATCCAGACACCGAGTGAACACTCACTCGTTCACTACTTCAAGGCTTTGACCTGTCAACTGGCCACCAGAGTAATAACCTTCACTTAGCAAAGTAGTTTAAAGATTAATCTCATTAACGACTGACCGATGAAAATACTGCAAACCTATGTTATGTGAAGGAGTACAAATATTGCCAGATTAATATTATATTTGCAACCAGGACCTTTTTAAACATAAAACAGTTAGCCAGAGTGAAGGTAATTTATTGTATCCGCTTTTCCCTAGAGTGTGAAGACAGTAAAGTACTACATACTTACGGTGAAGCGATGCATACAGACAATAATGCTCTAAAAACACACAATGTAGTCAAAAAGAAATGGGAATAAATCTTTTTGGATGCCCAAGTAAATTATAAGGCCTGCACAGACTAAAGGCAATTTATTCAATGTTCTGTCTGCGACAGACTACCTCTGATTTATTTTAAAAGGTGGGCACTGGTGGTTAATTCTCAAATGCATGTTAGCCGAGGTTTACAAGAAGTGAAACTCAATTAGTGAGACTCACAGCCACAAGAGTCACAAAATAAAAAAGTCTCAAGAGTTTAAGAGGATCAGAACCTACTATATCAAAATAACCGCTTTGATTTGATCTTGATAAAACTGTGTAGGGCAAACAAAAATGCACTGTAAGAGTGCCTAAAAGATCTCTAAGCTTAACAGAATTCTCATCAAAACATAGGTCACTTGAAGGAACTAGCCTGATAGCTGTAGCCTGTGATTCGAAGGTCAGTTTCAGTGCGAATTCTCAAAGCACAATGTTAGCAAATCTTGTATCAGGCCTTGAGCAGGATCTATATTACTATAGAACCTACAGAATTGATGGTGTCACAATCTGCCAACAAGTAGATGTTGAAAAAGTCAGTGAGGACCCTGCTCTATTGCCTGAGGAAATGGTGACTCCTTCCCATAGCCGCACTGCCATTCTCCTTAAAATAATAACTATAACAGGTGACAACCACCTACTTTAGAGAATCACCATTTCCAGGAAAATTCCATATGGGAAATGTCTCGTAGGCAATAGTATTACATCCTGACTGAAGACAAAGATAGCATTCTTGAAAACAGCAAGGCACCAAATTTCTACTGAACATCAGGAAGGAGAAAATATCTAATGAATGACTAAATAAAGTAATTGGTGCACAGCAGCTTTAAGGAGTGTCCCAGAACTGGCAAATTGTCAGTCAATAACTCACCAGGAGTTATCTGGAAGTAAATAGCCAAGTTGAATGGTTTACGGAATTGCACCTAATTTCTGGTAAGGTAAAGATAGGCTAAGAGGCTATTTCAAGCCCTAGGTGCCAGGAGAGAAAAATATTATTAGTCTCTCCTAGCCAGTCTAAACCTGGGCGTAAGGGCCAAACACGCCTTAGATAATCGCAACAATTTAGTGGGTGTATATTGAAGCACCTGATAAGACAGGTATCTGTGGTCTACAATGTATAAGGCTGGATGGACTAGTAGAATTGCCTTGGAAAAAGATCCTCCTAGCCACAGACAGCCAATGCAGCTGTTTGAGAATCTCAGAGACATAAGACCAACAAATAATACTTTTAATTAAACATACTGTTGAGTTCTGTATTATCTGCAAACACATGACCAGGTAAGTAGAAACCCTAGATCCTAGCAGAACCGAAAACCAAAACGCGATTTACAAAGAAAATTATGCAACCTGGTAGAGGAAATACCAATGACAAAACTGAACAGCAAATAGGCACAGGGTGCAATGAAAAATCTGGGAACAAAATGCATTGTGATGCACCATCAGGGCCAGACTGGCTACTGGGCATTTTAGACAGCTGCCAAGCTGGGGCCCAATTTTACTGCAGTGGGGGCTGATTTATGTTGATGGGGACCTGCATGTGCTTCTAAGTAAAGAAAGCAAAACGAATGGTTTTAAAGCATACTTTAAAACCATTTGGTGTCCCATTCTTTACTGAGAAATGCCCTGTAGCTAGTCTTCCCCTGTGCACCAATCCTTTCCAAGTGCTGCCTTATACATGCTTGAAATAGTAACTGACATCACAGGACAAAGCTACCCTCCAATAACCTATAATGGACTGAAAACAATCTTTTGAATTCAGTAGCGGTCCGTGGAGAGAGTTCCGTGGGGCGGTGAGGCGGGGCGGGGGAGGGGAGGGTGGAGAAATGTAAACACCGGCATATGGAAGAACGGAGGTAAGTACACATTTAAATAAATAAAACAAATTCCTTTGCGCACGCTGCATCGCAAAATGCGATGCAGCACGCGCAACGAAATTCGTTTTATATATTTAAATGTGCACTTACCTCCGTTCATCAATATTCCGGTGTTTACATTTCCCCACCCTGCCCCTCCCCTGCCCCGCCTCACCGCCCCACGGAACTCCCTCCACGGACCGCTACTGTTTGAATTTATGGTGTTTATTCCACCTCGAAGTAGTCAGAGTTTGACATCCTGTGTTCCGTGCAGCATTCTGAAAACCTGCTGCTGCCATCCACCAGCCATAATACCTGCTACCTGAATCACTGCAAGAGCAGAAGTGGTGGAGCACCTCAGGCTGCAAGGTAGTGCTGCATATGACTGGACATGGTTGTCTGCAATTTGCCTATATAAAGTGCCTAGGAGTCTTATTCTTCTGCACGATCTTAGATGTCTCAAGAGTGTGACAGAGACTACACAATCATGCTTGCTTGGCACATCAGCTTTTAAGACTAAGATCAAAATGAGAAAGAAGGCCACTCTACTCTGTTTATTATTGGCTAGGTATAGAGTAGCTAACAGTGGATATGTAG
Organism: Triturus cristatus; assembly: GCF_964204655.1. Classification (NCBI taxonomy): domain Eukaryota; kingdom Metazoa; phylum Chordata; class Amphibia; order Caudata; family Salamandridae; genus Triturus; species Triturus cristatus. Next base: position 962,750,592 of record NC_140585.1, on the reverse strand, counting down.
AACACCTCCAGCATGGATGACTGGATCAGAGACTTTGGAAAGTGGATGAGGGCAGAAAGAAATATTATTATAATGACTTGAGAGACTATTTCTTAATTGGTTGGTGTTAGACCTGGCATCTTTGGCGTGGTTACCCCTGACTTTTTTGCCTCTACGTCCTGTATTTTTGATGCTATGCTGGATTTCGTTTTTGCTGGTTTAGATGCTTTGGGCACTTTGCCATTGCTGATCAGTGTCAAAGTGCAAGTGCTCCCTTGGTAAATTGTTATATTGATTGGTTATCCATGATTGGTATATTTCTTTCACCTGTTAGCCCCTAGTAAAGTGCACTGCGAGTGCCAGGGCTGGTGATTCAAATGCTACTAGTGGGCTGCAGCACTGATTGTGCCACCCACAGGAGTAGCGCTAAAATGATGTCTTAGGCCTGCTTGCAGTGCCTATGTGCAGTCCAGGACTGCCATGTCGACCTGGCCAGTGCACCCACTGACCAGGCCTTATCCTTCCCTTTCTGTACATGTCAGGCATCCCTATGGTGGCCCTAGGTACCCCCCTGGGCTGGGTGCAGTGTATCTGAAAGGTAGGGCATGTACTGAGGTGTGTAACATGCCCTGGTAGTGAATTACAGCCATTTTCGTTTTTCACTGCTGAGAGGCTATCTTGCCCATAGGATAGAATAGGGAAGGCTGTTTACATGCCTGTCTTCCCATAAGGACAAGATAGAAAATCCAAGTATGGTATCTCTGTGTTCAGAATTTAATTATACATATTTTTAGCAAGATGGTTTTTAAATTCACTGTGTGAGAATAGCACTTTTTAGAAAGTAGCTATTCTCCTGTTTAACCTTCCTGTGTGCCTGTGTGCTGGTTGGCTGACTGGTGTCATGTGATGGGCTAGGTGGCTCCTGGAGCCTGGATGAGTCAGCAGCAGGGTGAATAGGGAGATCTGCTTTAGATGGGTGGGAGGAGTAGTCCCTGGGTTTGAATAGGGCTGCCCCTGCCAGCACAATGCTGGCTCCACCCCCTGCTGGCCAGGCTGAGGACTCTGCCTCTGCTGGCACAAAGAAGGCTCCACCTCCTGCTGAGCGTCTAACGACCCTGCCCCTCACTCTGAAAGGAACCAGGTGCTCCAGGGCAGAGCACACCCAGGAACCGGTTTGAGCAGGGGAATCCCCCCACTGAAACACAGAGAGACAAAGACTTGGAGGGGTATAAGAAGAGGACCCCAGACACCTAAAACTTTAGATCACTTTGGAACTAAGAAGAAACCTCTGCCAAGGAGAAAGCTGAAAAGGACTGAAGAGGAGAAGACTGCCTGCTTGCTGTTTTGCTTTGCTCCCAAGGAGAGGGGAAGGACTTTGCTGTGTCCCCTTCTTTTGATTCTGATCTCCAAGCGCCTGAGAAGAGCTGGCTCCCTGTTAAGAAGTCCCAGGAACAAAAGGACTTCACCACCAGCTCCCCTGGAACTCTGCTGAAGGAGTTCTGACCTGCCTTGGAGTGCTTGCCCAGTCTTGGGACCTCAGGAGGTCGTTTTGCTCTGTTTGGGAGCTGGGAAGCAGAAGCGTGAAAAAGAGTAACTGGTACCCAACGCATCATCCGATTGCGTGTCGCAAGAACGAGAGTGCAAGGAGAATTTCATCGCGGCGTCATCGCAGCACCCGGAGTCCTCGCATCGCCGAGTGCGTCGAGCATCGTCCCGGTGCGAGAAGTTTGCGAGCCGCACCACTGCCGGTGCGTGACAGTATCCAGTCGCTGCGTGTGTCGACGCAGAGTCCCGTCCCGTGACACATCGAGGGTTGCGGCGTCCGAAGTCAACGCTGCGCCGCGCACCGCGACGCATCGAGGGTTGCGGTGCCAGAAGTCAATGCCGCGCCGCACATTGCGCCGCACCGAAGATCGTCGCATCGTACCTGTGCGTGAAGCTTCCCCCTAAGAAACCTACGCAACGAAAGCCAAAGTCATCGCATCCTCCCCCTACAGATCTGAGCCGGCGCATCCACGTCTGCTGCGTGAAGCAGGGCTGCTGCAAAGCCTCCCCAGGATCTCAGGAGTATCGCATCGTCTTTGCCATCTTCCTTATGATAGCTTTTGGGAACCTTATCGCAACTACAGGTACTGTTGGGCACGAGAGTGTCGCATTTTGTGCATTGAGAATCGCATTGTGCAGGACACTGACTTTTACATCCTGGAGTACTTTCTGCAAACTCTTGAACTATCTTTGAAGTAATCTTTTTAATTGTATGTTGGTTTGTCTGTAGTACTTGGTCTTGTGAAGTTTTTAGTAAAGATACCTTATTTTTCTAAAACTGGTGTGGAGTAAATCTGTGGTGTTTTCACTGTGTTACTGTGAGTGTTGGTACAAATACTTTACCCATTGCCTTTGATAGCCTAGACTGCTCAGGCCAAGCTACCTAGAGGGTGAGCAGGGGTTATCTTAACAGTGTATACCCCTTTCCCTGACTAGAAGCAAGGGTCCCTACTTGGACAGTGGTACCCACCCTGCCAACTAGAGACCCCCAGATCTAACAGTTGGCAACTCTATGTTCAGGATTTGCTATACCCTGGAGACAAATGTATGACGTTACAACGCTTACATTTACAATGCATGCCTTTACAATGCAGTTTTCACATCGCAACATCCTTAACAACGCATTCCATTACATCGCATTCCACTACATTGCATTTTTAGAGACTACCTTTACAACGCATTCCATTACATCGCATAATACCTTTCCAATGCCTTCTATTACAATGCATACCAATATATTGCATTTAAGGTAAGTGTTGGATAGTGTTGGGGTAAATATTACTATTCTAACTCCAGTGGGTGCAACAGTAGGGTAAGTGTTGGATAGTGTAGGGGTACTATGCATTGTAATGGTATGCGTTGTAATGACATGCGATGTAATGACTGCGTTGTAGTGACATGCGTTGTAATGACATGCGTTGTAGTGACATGCAATGTAATGACTGTGTTGTAGTGACATGTGTTGAAAAGGAAGTTGTGATGTAATGACTGCGTTGGAATTGTAGTGCGATGTAATGACTGCATTGTAAAGGTTATTTCCCGTGAACACCACTTACGGCCTAGCATTGGTATCATAGGCAGCAAAAAGATGTTCATCCAAATATACTACACCCTAGACGGGGATTTGGCACAGTAGACTGAATACTCTAACCCTAGTATGACCTTAAAGTTTTATTCCTTTAATATGAGGTATTTAAAATTCCCTATAGATGAAATCCTTCCCTAGTTAGGCTCTCAAGATTTACTGCTGTCTTGAAAGAAAGCTTCATTTCCTGGGCATGAGAGGAAGGACGTCACATCACATGTCCTGTTTAGGGCAGACCGTTTGAATTCCTTTTTTTCCTGTCCATCACTGGCTGGGAAAACCATTGAATTCCAATAAAGCAATTGCCAATGGTTAATTAATTCAAGCATTTCCATTAGTACTTACGCTGCCTCTCTCTGGGAAGTCTAAAAAAAGCCTAAATTTGCCCAGGGTTTGGATGTAGTTCCATTCAAGTGGGATATAGTCTGGTAGTTTGGCTGGTACTCCCTTTTGTAACAGATTTCAGACTGATTTACATGCATGGTCCCTAACTAAAAACGCACATTAAACAACAAATGTTGGAATAGAGTGCAACAAGAGCAATTGATAGTTGTATAATTCAGACATTTTCCTCCAACACTGTTTGCTTTATTATCTGTCTGGTATTAATATAAATGTAAAATGGTAAGGCATATATATATTACTGTTCACAAAACATTTGACCTGGCTGATGTTGAAAAGCAACAATGCTCCACCCTACTCTTAGTTTTTAGCGCTCTTCCCTACTGCCAGATGTTCTCAGTCCTACATTTAGTGACTGGAAGAGCATGCAGTACCTGACAAGACTCATAATTTGGAAATACTTGCTCCAAGTCTACATACACTGCTCCTGCTTACCTTCTTAATATCATGGTTAAGCACAAGAGTTAATCCTTTTAGGTTGTGATAGGAAAGGGACGAAATAGAAACATACAGTTTAAAACAGTTTAAGATATGTTGAATTTAATGTCAAAGTCAAATTTTAAGGCTGACTATGATGGATGCATGTCTGTGACCAGGTTTATCCCGGTGAAAGGTTTTACCTTCTAACGTAGGTCCCGATTACGAGTTGGGTGGTCCATGGGACCGCCAAACCCATGCTGGTGGTGCAGCAACCGCCGCACCAGTGGTCCAACTGCTGTATTTTGAGTTTGGTGGTCAGATCACCACAGGACCACTGCAACTGCCTGGGAACAAGGATCCAGCTGTGGTGGCGCAGCAGTCCGAGACCGCAATATGCTGGCGGTGCCAATGTGGCACAGCTGAATATATTAGGAGTTGGCCACCTAAAGCCTTTCCATGGCAGTGAGCCCCACCATCCGAAGGGTGGTGGTGAGGCAATTCTGGGGACCCCTCTGTGCAGGGGGTGCATGCAGTGGGGTGCATGTTGTGCCCCCCTGCAGATTTGCATCCCAAGTTCCTGTACAGGATGAAATGCATGACATGATGCATTTCTCCCTGTGCAGGAATGTGCTGTGGCACTCTCACAGTGCTGCCTTTCTTGGGCTCTCCTTTGAGTCTTAGAAAGGCACCGTCAAGGGACCACCACCACTGGACCGCCTACCAGGATAGCAACTCGTAATGCAGTCTTGGAGCGGGGCGCTGACCGCCAATCTCCTCATCAAGCCTCAGTCTTTTGGATGGAAGTCAAAAATCCTCAGTGGTGCATGCAGCAGGCTGGTGCACTTTGGCAATTCCATTCCATTCCATGTGTCGAGGTCTTGGTAAAGCTGATGTCTTCTGCCAGGAAAGCTCAAATTAGGATAAATATGAATTTTGCACCCAGAGAAGATCCCTCACCAGCCAGAAGCTTTTTGCGCCTTCTCTTGGTGAACATTCCTACCTTCAGACTTAGTCACTCTTTTGGAGCTTTGATTCTTTCAACACAGCATGGCTTCATGCTGTAGCCAAATAGGGCTTTATGACGCTGGACAGCATCTCCCAAATTCCCACTGAATCAGATTTGCTGCTGTAGAGAAGAATGCAAAGGAAGCAACCTGAATCTTAGGTCAGGCGGCAATACACCTTCGTCAGATCGGCTTGGCAGGTTGATCTCAGTTCGCCATCAGTTCTCAGAGCAAAAGGTTGGCGACAAGTTTTTAAGTTCCAGGTTTAATGCAAGGGTCCAGGACCATGTGACCAACACTTGGGGGTCAGGATTCACTCCAACAGCAGCCACCAGCAGGGTCTAGGGCAGGTCCAGTTGTAAGTGGTCAGCAGGGCAGTTGCAGGAAAGACCTCTGGAAGCTTGCTGTGCTCCTGTAGCTCACACAGGAGGTCAGTTGACTTATCCTTGGAGTTACTTCTGGGATCCTGGGTCCAAACCAAGTAGGTCCAGCCTTTCTTAAGGTTCTTTAGAGAGCAGATCAATCCTTTTGATTCTTCATATGTCCAGGAATAATCTATGGCGGGTACTGTTGGTGCCACATTTATGCCCGGTGCCAGCCTGTGGGTCAGAGAAGCATGTTGCCACTCCCTAACCAATAGGATAAAAGATCCCAGGAGTGACACTCCCATTGCCCAAGTCTTTTGTACAAATGTCTGGGAGCAAAACACATATCATCACAGGAGACATTTAATAGTCAGTTGGCCCTGGACAATGGCAGAACGTCACACTGGGCTTTGGCAGGAAATGGATAACTTTCTAAAGGTGTCATTTTCAAAATAGAAATATAAAATATGACTTTACCATTAAGTTAGATTTTAAATTTCTATTAAAATAAGTATTTGAATCATTTTTCTAGCTGCTCCCAAACTAAAATTAATCATTATAAGGTTGTATGTTGTATCCCAATGTTTCCCTATGGGAGAGTTAGCCTTGCTAAATTGAAACATGACTTTGGAGGTTTTTCACGCTTGTGCTGTTCTACAAGGCATGCTGTATTCAGGTTGGGACTTGAAGCTCTGCCCACTCTCCGCCCATATTTTTTATTGGCTTGTGTCATTATCCACTGTAAACTGTGGCTGTTTATTGATCAATAGGCTTAGTGTTCCCTCCTTAGTATAGCCTTGTCTATATTGTAACCGCCCATAGGGACACCCCCTGTTTCATGTGTTGTTACTCAGTAGGCTCTAAATACAGCTTCCGAGCACTATTTTCTCAAATAGCTTTGTCCTGCTTGCTGTTGCAGGCAGAGCATGCTCACTCCTAATGCTTTTTATTAATTTTATAGCACAGGCGCCAAAACCATTTGCAATGCAATAGGTCTCGCATTTGCGAGAGTTAAAACTATTGCCATTGTAAATGACAATGCCTTTTATTTATCTGTTTTAAAAACAATGCATAAATAAAAAGCATTGTCATTTACAATGCAAATAGCTAAATTTCTCGTAAATGCGAGACCTATTGCATTGCAAATGCTTGTTTAAATATCTGGTACCCTGTCCTGTAGGCATGCAGGGCCTACCTTAGGAGGGACCTATAATTAAGGAAGGTTTAAGCCTGTGAAAAGGTTTATTTTGCTAGGTAAAAAATGGAAGTTTAAAACTGTTCATCAAGACTGCAATGGCAGGTATGATGGCGGCATTGCTCTCCCAAATATACAAACATACTACTGGGCATCCCAATTGATAGTCATTAATCACTGGCTGCATGTTACTCATGCAGACCCCGCGTGTAGGCTTGATAGGCAGGAGCTGAGAAAGGAAGGGATTAATCGGGCACTATATAATAAAAACCCAGGCCTGTTGGGACCGACAAAGCACACGCTCCAGGTGTGGCACACGACACTAAGAAAACTAGGTTGGGATAACAAAATCACACAGGCTACACCCCTTTGGGAAACTGGTAAGCTAGGCATGCTGCGCATCAGCAAAGGGTTTAGGCAGTGGGACAACATAGGAATATCAAAAGTAGGAGATCTCTGGATCAAGGGGAAGGTAATCACCTTCTCGCAACTTCAAGAGCAGTACGAGCTGGCACCTTCAGAACAGTTCCGTTATTTACAGATCAAACACGCATTAGAAGCGACTATCCCACCTGATACTCCCCTCCCTGAAGCATCACCACTGGAAGATAGGTCATTGACAGAGCACATGGACAAAAAAGCTACGTCCCTAACATACCGCAAAATTATTAACAATCAACCTTACCCCACTCAACTTCTCCAAAAAAAATGGCATAAAGATGTGGGGGACTTAGATGATACAGATTGGTAGGAGGCGTTGGCATCCCCGAAGGAGGTGGCAATATCATCTAGGCTCCGCCTCGTACAACTTAAAATACTCCACAGGATTTACTACACTAGGGTCACATTATACAAGATAGGTAAGATTGACCACCAACTCTGCATGCGACAATGTGGAGCACTGGGTACGTTTTTTCACACAGTGTGGGAATGTCCAGGAATAGTGACTTACTGGGAGGCAGATATGTCCACCATAACGAGAGTAAGTGGGTCCCCGGTAGCACCGGAACCCAAACGCTGTTTATTAAATATATGGGAAGCAACAGATCTTAACACCACGGCGTGAACCTGGGCTACACTGTGAATGATAATAGCTAAGACAAATACTGCCAAACTCTGGGGAGCGCAGAACACTCCCATTATAAAGGAATGGGGTAACGATATTGATACAGCTATAGTGGTGGAAAAAACGGTATACATACTCAGAGGATGCCCTAAAAAATGGGAATGATTATGGGGAAAATGGAACACTTTTGGGGGCGGTATATGGACGATACCCACAGTGGACCTCTCAGTGGAAGACATTTAACGAGTTAAAAAGTGGTCAATAACTAAATTAAATTCCTTTGCACATGTAATGGTAATGTACAATCATTGTTGTAATGGCGTACAATACGAAAATATGTAAGATGTAAGATGTCGTTGATTGATATGAATACAGTCATGAGTCATGTACCAAAAATAACAATAAAACGTTTTTTTTTTTTAAAAGACTGCAATGGCAGACCTGGAGCCTTGTTTTACAAGGCCACTTTAGTGGGTGCTACAAATAATGCTGCAGCCCAGTAGCATTTAATTTGCATGCCCTAGGTACATTTTGTTCTATATACTAGTGACTTATCAGTAAACTAACTCTACCTATTATGTATATGTCAATCTTATCCTATTTAAAAAAGACAGCACAAGCATTTTACCACTGCTTAGCAGGAGTAAGGTGTGCTGAGTCTTATGGCCAGCAAAAATTGGTTCAGTACCGAAGGGAAAATCTCTGGGGGCCTACCACGCAAAAGATGGTAATTTCCAACATCCACTTTTTCCGTCCATCCAGGCTTTAGGTTTCTGGTTCTTCAACTATGGCAATGATACCCACATCCTGCCTTCAATGCATTGAGATATTGGTTCTCATAAGCTTCTATTTATCAGCATGAATACGATTGAGTTTTTTTAGTATCATTGATATTGCTGGTGATTTTGGGTGATCCTCCGCATCCCCAGCTATTGTTCTCAAATAGTTAGTATACACAATTACTGAACACTATTGGCAAGAACAAATAGGGCACTTTCCATGTCTAAATAATAGTCATTTTAATTCCATCATAATGGTAAAACTTATTGAGAGATTACATTAAAGGATATTTATGCATGCAATATATTTGCTGTTGCTGCAACTATGCATTTAAATGCCCATAGTGCACGGAAAGGTGAAGTTGCTCATAAATGCACTCTGCAAATCAGCAAACTACTACAACAACCAACAGAAAATTTATCATTCTTGGACTTATAAATAATTGACCATAAAGACACAGAACTACAAACAGCTCAGTCAAAAGAATTGGATGCAGTTAGGAAACTACAAATGGGACAGAACAGACGTCCAACAGTAAAATATTGGACCCGTAGCCTTGACACTAAAGTGAACTTCTTTTAGGTGCCTGTAGACATCTGACAATGAAAGAATGCTGTCACAGGGCAGGAGAGCCAGTGGGAGAAGTGGGCTGACATATTTCCCCATGCTGTATGATGTGTTAGCTGGAAGAAGTATGTGAATGACACTTGACCAGAGACCAATGAATGAAAAACGATTTTTATTCTTACTTCATGCCCTAGATATAAATTTACTACTGACCTAGATTGGAGTCAATTTCCAAGTATTTTTTTGCAGAAGTGGGGGGTGGTTTTGTTACTGGGGGTCGATTTTGAAGCAATATTGCCATATCAGCCCCCAGTGCCAAAAGCAGCAGTGCTTCACACTTGCATCCCAGTACCCCAACCCCAGGGGGGGCTGGTCTGTCAAAATTACCAGGGCCGCTTTGGGTTCCCAGTCCAGCCCTGGTTGCGGTAGGTGCTGCAGCACCCCCTTAAACCCTTAATGGAGCTCAGATGGGGAGATAACAAAGAGAGTCCTTTATTTTATTAGTCCAGAAGAATTTACTGTGTGTTAAAGTACAGACTATCGCACAACACGCACTTTTGTTTGATAACGTGGCAATTCTTTTCAAATGAAGAGCTGCATTTACTATTCGTTTCTCCTATTTCATGTAACTGTATCTTGTTATTTTAACTAGTGGCAGGATTAGAGGTACAACACGTTGTTCACAGTATTCCACAGAGTAAACATATCTCAAAATATATATCAGCATTGGAAGCATGAATGGTATGATCAAGGCATTTATGTCAGGTGATGTTTCTGACCATCATTCCCACTCTAAGGGCCAGATGTACAACCATAGCATTTTGCGACTCGCAACTTGCGAGAAAATTGCGGGTCGCAATTTGCGAGTCGCAAAATGCTATGTACAACAGTGTTTGAGACACTGTTTGAGATTCCCAATGGGGTTGCAAATTGCATGCCTCATGAATAATAATTTGCGACCCCATTGGGAATGGCTAGCATTCCCAGGTATGGTGGCCTGCTGGGGTCAGCAGACCACCATGTCTGAGACTGCTTTTAAATAAAGCATTTTTTTTTTTAATGCAGCCCATTTTCCTTAAAGGCCTGGATGCAATTGATAAATAAAAAGAAACATTTTAAGTTACGTTTTTTAAGGGCAGGCAGTGGTCCCTGGGACCACTGCCTGCCCTTAAAAAATAATTGCGCATGCATTCCCAAAGGGGAAGGGGTTTTTGCAAGTGCCTTGCCACCCTTCTGAGAAGGGTGGTAAACTGCGAGTGTTTTGCAACCGCAATTGCAGCCGCAAAACATTTATACATTGGTTTTGGAGCCCCTATTAAGAGAGGACGCCCTTGGAACGCCCCTTCCTAATACCGAGTCGCTGACCCTATTTGGCGAGTCGCTAATTGGTTCGCAACTCGCAAAATAGGGTTGGTACATGGGCCACAAATTTTTTGCGATTGCAAACAAGCCTAAAACCCCTTTGCAACCGCAATAGAAGTTGTACATCTTTGCCCTATAAGTGTTCTAGTACCGCTGGCAGAGTTTCTGTACTCACAATTATCTTTCGGAAACATTCAGTTTTGCACTCCTAATTCTATGAAACAGTATTCGACATTTGCCATGCCAAATTCAGTAGCAGATTTAGCACTTTTTCCACAAATTCGAGGATTACCCATTACCACTCAACTCTAAATAAAGACCTTTATGTAAGACATAATTTAAAATCTTTCATTTTGGAGAACAAAATGATTTACACAACATGATGTTCTGTGCTTTTAAACACTGACATACTTGGAAAGTCTCTCAGGCTAATGCGCTATGTTGTATTAATTAATTAAGTTAACATTTGCATTAGACTTTCATCCAGACGATTCCTTTCAGATACCTTCTGGGTCACACATTTCTCACAAGTCATCTGGTATCAATCACAATTAGGGCTAAACGAGTGTACCTGCGAACAGAAATTGCCAGCCAGTTTTTTAAGCTATCTACAATTAATATGCATGAGGATCATTTGCATATCATGAATTGCAGAGGATACTATTTGCACATTTTTGGTCATTCTGAAAACTTAATTGGATTCTACTATAAGTTAACTTAGCAAGCCATTCCTGAAGCAGAAGACACGACATATAAATATAACTTGTATAAAGTAATTTTCCTCACAAGGTCAACAGTGGCTAACTATAAGATATTGCAGCAATTAAATATTTTTCTCTCTTTGGAAAAGCAAATTATTAAATCACATTGTCACATGTTATTCTTCTGTTATCGTTAGTGTGCGTGAATAGCTTTTTTGTGCTTGGCATTTGTGTCTACATTTATACAAATAGAACATTTGTCTGCAGTGCTGTGGTTAAATATGAAACCCTATCCAAACAATTTGTTTTCTTCTGTCTTTATAAATCCCCTCCTACTAAGTGAGGCACATAACAGATATATGAGTCTGAATAGTATTAAACGCGAAGTTGCATGCTAACCGACATCAGTACAAATGTTATTAATTCTATTTTTTCCTCACCACTTCAAATTACAATGGAGACAATTTGCTCTGGGATTTGAGAGAATAACCCACACAAAAGATCGCTTTTGTGCGACCCAGTCAGTACAAATAGTGTTTTTATGCGTGTGAAACATTCTGCAAGGCACCACCGAGTGTAGGTGTCACAGTCAAACAAAAGGCCCAAAACAGCCCTTTTATCAGAGCACAGGGAGCACTCCAGGAAGAAAATACTATTTCTGGAGCCCTGTAAATCCTTGCGCCCCTTGTGTTAGAAGTTCAGCGTTAGCACATGACTGCCCAGGGACCGTGCACTTTGTGTGGTCTAAAAATGGTGCGCAAAATTACACCAGTATAATCTGAGTTTGGCCCTTGAGGGGCACCTATCATTTAATAACTAAGGGGCATATGTATCAAACGATTTTGGATTCGCAAACGCTGCGATTCGCCAAAAAACTGCGTTTGCGAATACAAAATCGCAAAATGTGATGTATGAGCCATTTTCGCTTCGCATTATTAAGGAATCGCTTATTTTGCGATTCCTTAATTTTGCGTAAGCATTTAAGGAATCGCAAATTGCGATTCCTTAAATGCTATGTAACACGCACCCAAGTTGTGCGATTTCTCCTTAAGAAATCGCAAATTACCACCAACTTCAAGTTGGTGGTAATTTGCGATTTCTTTGAAAAATGCACTTTTTGGCATTTTTCAAAGTGCCATGTGGCGCACATACATGCCCTTAGGGCATGTATGTGCTCCATATGCGCACACATGCTAATTTCAGGGGTGCATCAGGGTGTCATCATGACACCCTTGCACCTTTGAAATTTTTCTCAATTTGCGATTAGCAAATTGGGATTCGCAAATTGAGAATGACTTCCCATTCATTGCTACGGGCCTCCTGGCCCATAGGAATGAATGGGAAGGTATTCCTTAATTGCGATTTAGCAAATTTGCTAATCGCAATTAAGGAATATTAAGAATTCGCAAAATATGTGCGAATTTTTAAATACATCCCGTTTTGCAATTCTCAAATAGCGATTCTCAAAAAATCGCTATTTGAGAATCGCAAATGGAGATTTTGATACATATGCCCCATAATTAAAACACAAGGTGTTTCACGTGTTCGTTTCCATGTATGATTCTCTCCGATTTTACATGTTATCAGATTCAGAGATAAGCAACATAAAGCAACAATATCTTCCCACTCTCAATGCTTTTACATATGTCTCATTGCATACACTGTTGTGCTTATTTCTAAACACTTCTAAAGCCTGCAGCTCTGCGAGATGCTCTTCTGCTTATTGTATTGTTATTCATTCCTGGTTTACTGTTAGTTAGAGGTGAAACATCTCCAGTTTATGTCGAAAGTGCTGAAACTGCAATAGAATTCACTATCGGAATAATACAGTGAAGGCAATTCCATCTGTTGATTATCACATACATTTAGCATTTCCTGAGGACAACCACAAAATGCAGAGAATTCCAATAGAAGCCCATGTTGACACCAGAACATGGGCTTCTATGGGAATCCTCCAGGGCATATTATCAAGCCCATTATCGCCGCTTTAGCGGCAGCTTTCTGTCGCTAAAGCGGCGATAATTTTAACGCCGTTTCTTGATAATATGCCCCTTAATTTAACACACTTGGGTATTGACTGAATGTAACTTTGTTGCTTTTTGTTTTATTCTTGTGTTTTTTTCTGTAGGTAATACCACAAATGTTGTGATCACTTATTGCATCATCTGATATATGTGAAATTATAGTGGAAGAAATCTGTGTGAGTTTTTGGCTGGATGTCGCTAGCACTATAGCAAAAAGGGTTCTGCATGCTTCGTTATACGCCCTTGATCACCATTTGTTTGTTGTACAAGATTTTGAAACTCTTCTTCACCTGTCTGAGACCGGCTTCCGTCCACTCCAAGAAGGAACCAAAATGGCTTCACTGTCCGTAGTTGAAGAGTCTAGGAGAATTTTAGACGCTGGAGGCACTGCTGTTATCATTCTCTCAGACCTTAGTGCTGCTTTTGACACGGTCAACCACCAAATCCTGGCCCACAGATTGGCAAGATTGGGGGTAACTGGGGTTGCGCTAACATGGCTGCAGTCCTTCCTGGACGATAGATTCTTCCAGGTTCTTGACGCTGAAATGTCCTTAAAATAGTTGCTGCTTTGCTGTGGAGTGCCTCGGGGATCAGCCCTGAGTCCCACCTTGTTTAACACTTACCTGAGCCCCCTAGCAAAGATCGTACTGTCTTTTGGGGTTCACATAGTGAAATACGCAGACGACACACAACTGGTGGTAGGACTCAATCAAGCAGATAACTCTTCCCCTAGCCCTTCTCCCTGTCTGACAGATGTGGCCAAATGGATGAATAGTTCCTTTTTGAAACTGAATGGGAAAAAACAGAGATGATGACTCTGGATAATCCATCTCTGTTTGACTTCAACATAATGTAGCCGGTTGACCTGGGCCCTGCCTGGTCCCCTAAACCCAAATAAAAAGCTTGGGTGTCTGGTTGGATCATGAGCTGACTTTTAAAGTCCAGGCCCGCAATATGGCAGCCTCATGCTATGGCATCTTAAAGATGCTCCGCAAAGTTCTACCACTTCTCCCCTTCCAGGCAAGGAAGCTCATGGTTCAGGCATTCATTTTATCATGGATGGACTATGGTAATGCCCTTTATCTTAGGCCCCCGTGCACCACACTTGCAAAACTACAGATAGTACAAAATTTTGGATACTCCAAAACGCCAATCGGCAAAACCTGCCTTGAAACAGCTCCACTGTCTGACCATCAGAGAGAGGGTCTACTTCAAGGCCATGTGCCTAGTACACAAATCTTTAACAGGAAAGGGCACTCCCATTAATCGCTTAATTGTCCGACCCTAACGTGCTAACATACCCCTTCACTCAGACGATCTTCACCTTGCAGCTATTCCTAGGATTCGGAAAGCAAGAAGCAGGGGTCGCCTGTTCTCCTACAATGCCCCTAAGTTTTGGAATACTCTCCCTCTCCAACTGCGCAAGGAACCTAATCACCTTGCCTTTCGTAGGATGTTAAAAACCTGGCTATTTCCCTAGTTGGCTCGTTCTCTGCTACTGGCTGCTTCAGCCCTGGGTTGCCCCAGGGTAGCCATGCGCTTAATAAATGTATTTTTCATTTCATTTCAAGCCAAAATGTCCTTATCTTGTTCCTTTTGTTACTGCACCTGGATGACTTTTTTCACAGGCAATAGTTGTAATTGGTTGATAGAGTCATAAAGTAAATTGCTCTGTAAAGTTACTTGACATTATTCCTTGATTATACCTTTCTTGTATACTTACGTAATAATATCTTTTAATAATGATACCTGATTAGTTACATTACAAGACTGAGCAATATCTGAAATCTTTGATAATGTGATACTAATTGCAACCCTTGCCACTGAGACTGGGTAAGTCAATGGGGTTTTGTCATATTCGTACGTCAGTCACTCTGTTAAGTGGATATCTTAAGTGGTGTTTTTATGGTCAGATTTGTTGCTGCCTTGTGCTATTCAAGTTTTTCCATTAGCTTATTAAAAGGTCCAGGCTCATTAAAGTTTTCCATGCTATTATTAGGAGAGCTAACAAAATCTATGTTAGTTATGGCTTCTCCTCTTCTTTCGCATAATTTAGTTCTGAATTGAATTCAAATTTGGGAGGGGTTACACAGTTATTAACTATTGGAGATTTTGGTCGAGTATTATTTATTTCACTATAGGCTGGAGTAAGTTAGAAATTGAAGGCTTTTGTACAACCTCTCCAGCTAGGCCGCCTGAAGAAACTATTGAAAAGCAGAGTTTGTTGCCATGGTTTCTTGTTCTTTAAAGTGCTCAGGTCTAACTTTTGAGGACACTCTTTTCTTACTACTTTTCTTGCTTACATCTTGCTCCTCTATTTTTGTCCGGCTGCTTTAGGTGTCTTTTCTGTGTTGTACCTTATCAGATATAGTTATCCTGCTTGGAAGTTATTGCATCATATAGGATGTTTTCTGTGATCTTGTTTTGATCTCCCTCTTTTAATTATTAATGAAAACTGAATTTTCCATGGAACAAAAACTTCACTAGAGTAGAAGAGCTTAACTGCTACTGACAACCTTAGGTCCACTCCAATCCTCCACTACTGGCCAGTTCTTTAGATCTATTAAACATTACACACTTTTAGCACAAACAAGCAGATGAAACATTAAATACACCCTGTTCCCACTCACCAAATAGAACAGATCACAGCTGGTAACCAGCATTCGAAAATTCTGTTATTGGGTCTGTTCACATGACATCTGGAATATAGTCAACTGGTGAAACTGTTGGCTTGCCCAAGCCAGAGTTGTCATACATGATCCAGATTAGGGGGGCTTCTGGTCTCAGGGTTAGCAGTCCCTAATGGGGCCAAAGCCTGGTTATCCAGTTCTTCTATTCCAACAAGGAGAGTCCAGAATAAAATGAGGAATTAGCAGAATCAAGAGCTAGGACTGGGACTGTGCTTCTCCTCAGCCTGGCGCAAGTCCATCCTTGAACCCAGACCACCGGCTGAACTGGTCTGCCATTACTGTAACAACCACCGCCCTCCATCTTGCCTTTTCCTGCCCCAATCGCTGGTCGGTCACTCGTGCACTACCTCTTCCCAACTGTGATTCACAACTTTCCTTGGCCACTCAGTGGTAGGTATGACACATGGGACACTGGATATGAAAACTGGAGAGACAACTAGATAATGAGGTCGGCAAGAAGCAGACAACAGGTAGGCCAAGTTGACCTGGGTGGAAACCCACAACTCAGGATCCTGTGTGAGAGGTACGGTATGACAATGCACACAGGAGGGGGTCAATCACTCCTGCTGCTTCCACCAACTCCAAGGTTTATATATCAAATATCCATTGTAGGTTCTGTCTCAGCATGGACCTCTAATATGTTGCCTTCATATTACAACACAGTGAGTGTCAATTAAACCCTAGTGAAAGGCTCAACGAGACTGTCAGAGTAGCTGAGTTCTCAGCTTTGTCCTCCACATGGCACACTGAGTGGTTTATTTTATTTTGACTGCCATAGTGAAAGTCTGTTTTTATGTAAAGCCCTCCTGCTGACAGGGAGGAACCACAATCATCATATAAGAATGCCACGCTGGTACCGTGGGTTTGACCAGTTCAGCATTTTTTTTTTTACTTTTCAATAACTCCAAAGTAGGTGTTTTTGGAGAAAAACAAAAAAAACAGTAGCACTGATGTGTGGGGAGTTTTTGCCCTGCGTATAGGGGTAATTGCTAATTTATAATGCCTGACTCCATGCGGACCCAGGCAGAGAATATAAGCATCAGGTGGTCCCCTCTATAGAGCATGGACCTACCAATGCAAGAAACTGACAAGCATGTGGCAGAAGGTCACCACATTTGATTATGGCAGAGGCTGCATTGGTGACAATCAGAGGCTTCCCCACCGATTCCAGAAAACTATAAATGACTTTCAAGTTATGATATTGTATTATGACATTTTCTGATTGGGATGTAAAGCATTTTTTATCAAAAACCACATATATGTAAGTTGTTAACTAAGCAACTCATGTTTTATATAGGGGTAGGTGTAAACTGCGTAATTCATAGTAGAATTACCTAAAACTTCTGTGAGATTATGTTTGAATTACGTGAGAAGTGAAATTCTGCATTTAGCGCTATTAGTTGGCTCATAAATGTCTTCTTGCATACAAAATCGATGTGAGGATGCATTTTGCACTAAGAAATGTCATTAGATGCAACAGAACATGAATAGCGAGCGCCAGCAGCTGTTCGTACTAAATGTGCTTTTGAGAGGGAATTTCCCTCAACTTACTACCAACATTTTTTGCTATATTCTTATGCTAAATTCACCCTCACACCCAAAATGCACGTGAGAATGCATTTTTGACCTGAGCAACAGCGCTAAACACAGCAGAAAACAAATAGAGAGTTGGGCTGCCGCTTGCACTCGCTAAATGGGCTCTCACGTTTGTTTGTTTTTTCCTCCAAATTACTCATAATTATGCGATGAGTAATCGCATAGGTATTGTCGATTCCAAAAAATTACCAAAATCACTCCTACATAACTGAAATTCCGCTCAGGCCTTTGTTTAGATTCTAGTGCTAACTTCAATATACACTATGGAGTTAATTGACTTGACCGTGTCTAAGTAAGGGGTTTGACCGAGTCGTCAACAATGGGGATTAAAGCATTATGGGGCATATTATCAACGGCCAGCGATAATTATCGCTGGCTGTTCATAGCGATAGAAAAATTATCGCCAGCTATCGCTGAATATTATCGCCATGATAACGCTATATTTACAACGCATAGCGCTATGGCGATAATATTTCAGCAATAGCGGTGTTTTCAATGGAACATCGCTGGTTTTCCAGCGATGTTCCATTGAAAACAGCTATAACATTGCTGATGGGACCCTGTGGTCCTATCAGCATAATCCATATCCCATTAAAAGTATGCCTTAGTCAGGAATTTTGCATAAGAAAAAAATTACCTATACCTCTGGTGACTTCAACACTTATTCATATGAAGTAAGATAAATAAAAAATAATAAGTTTACCTAAGCAGTAATTTCTGCCATTTATTTATTTTTTTAAATAAAAATTAATATCTTTGATCACAAAAAGAACACATAATGAACTACACGAAATACCACATTAGTACTTACACAATGAAAATGAACAAGGTGAGAGATGTATTTTGACATACAATTACAAATAAACTCATAATAATCAAACATTGAAACAACCAAATACAATGTCACAAAGAGCAATCATTATATGCACAATACGAAATACAAAGTTGTCATACAAATTGATAGATTAAACATTATTTGCAATATTTAACCAAGGAGTTGAGATCCTTTGTCTGCCAAAGGATCTCAACTCCTTGGTTAAATATTGCAAATATACCCCCTTGTGTCCCTGATATCGCAGAGGATTTGATTGATTCCAAATATAAGGGCGTTATTTGTTTAATCTATCAATTTGTATGACAACTTTGTATTTCGTATTGTGCATATAATGATTGCTCTTTGTGACATTGTATTTGGTTGTTTCAATGTTTGATTATTATGAGTTCATTTGTAATTGTATGTCAAAATACATCTCTCACCTTGTTCATTTTCATTGTGTAAGTACTAATGTGGTATTTCGTGTAGTTCATTATGTGTTCTTTTTGTGATCAAAGATATTAATTTTTATTTTAAAAAATAAACAAAAAGTCAAAAATTACTGCATAGGTAAACGTATTAATTTTCGTTTATCTTACTTCATATGAATAAGTGTTGAAGTCACCAGAGGTATAGGTAATTTTTTTCTTATGCAGTATAACTGGCCCTACCTACCCTCTAATCCTTTGGGCCAAACCCCTCCCTTTTTGATGATATTAGTCAGGAATTTAACAGGTGTTAAATTCCTGAGTTAAGGCTGAGGTAGCGCGATTTGTTTTATCGCTGCACCTCCTTGTTAATATCGCTAACCTGCCTTCACGATATTAACATGTTTTGTTTTCACAGCCACGCCTCTTTTGCATCTCATTAGCGATACGAGGCGAGGCTGTGAAAAAACGGGCTATACATCAAGGAAACATGCGCTAGTGTGTCCTTGATGATATTGCGATATAATTATCGCCGCTTTTCGCCCAAAAACGGACGCTAAAGCGGCGATAATTATATCACCAGCCCTTGCTAATATGCCCCTATATTTGGAATTAACAGCACTTCAATATTTTACAATATTTTTTTGTCACTGAATCTGCAAAAATATATTCAGAGTTTGGCGTAAGAGATACCCATCAAAAATTGACCGATATCCCTTCCACTGAATTTCAAGCACCATAGACTAAAATGCACTTGTAATACGGCAGATAAAACATCCACCACGTCTGTGACATATTATCCTGCACCACCAAACCCTAAATAATGCCTATGTTCCTGAATGTTCAGATGTTTATTCTTGGTGCATTTGCACTGTTCCCTTGGTGTGCTGGATGTGTAACTAAAAATGCGTATTACGTATGTCATCAAACAACTTTATCTATCTTAACTAACAAGGTGGAGAAAAATTTGATTCTGTAAACAACATTCTAAAATATGCACTGAATGCTAAAGAAAGCTGTATACTTTTGGTGGCACTTTTTATTCTCTATTCAATGTCTGGGACAAACATCACTGTACTGCTGGAAAAACAAGATGGGCACGGTTTCTCGTTTCCTGCATTCTGGTTTGGCCAATGGACAACAGCACAACATGGAGGAAGCTACATCTGTAGCAGCCAATGAAAATGATAGCACTGCTGGGGAAAACAGTCTCGACCGACTACCCTCAGTGCGCATGGTTAGACCAGAAAGTAGAGGCTAACAAACTGCCTCTGGCAACAACAGATGATCAAATACATCATCATCTTCATCACCATCAATACGATTGAGCAGGAATAGAACCCATGAGGAATGCAAACGAAGTGCCGTGTCCTACAAATGCACAGCCAAGCACCCTGCAGTTGAATGTACTGATGATTTCTATGCAGATGGAGATCTCATTTTTGGACTTGCTGTCAATATGTATTAGACCATGCCCGAAGGTAAACACTGGTTGAACACCCTGGCTTACTAAAGCATCAGCAAAAGGTAGGAAACTGTAGCCCAGGAGGAGTCGAGGTCATGCGTGCAAAATACATCAGTTCTCACGGCCTAGAAAGGGAAATGTCTCCATCTGTTGCAAACAATATGTGCTGCATTCTCATCATTGTTATGGAGATGTTGATATCGCTTTGGAAACTGGAAACTGGTGGACTTCTCTTTTCAATTACAGAACGCACGTGGTAAGGCCAAAGTTGTTCGGCCACTAATGGAACACTTCACATTGAGTTCTTAATTGGCCACAGTGTTTCTCATCGTATCTCAGAGCAGAGGAGCCTATGCAGGTAATGCACTGGCTATATTTGCTGGTATCATCGCCTCACATTAACTCAAAGTGGCATGACCTGTTATAGGTTTTTATCACACAACTTGCCAAGTGCTCCAATAAAAATGTTTAGGAAATATCTTACTTTAGCGTCTTATATAGTAGCATACAGAAAGCATTCCTATACGCCACTAAATGGCTTACATGAATGCTGTTCATGTTACACGCACCACCCATAATTATGAAGCATACATGAACATGATCATGCTTGTATATGAAGATAACAGGGGGCTCAATGCATAAAGCGGGCCTTCTTGTGAAGGCAGCCACTCTGCAGACAGCTGTTACAAACACCCTGAGTTTGCAAATAACATTTGGTTTGGGTTTGAAAGCCCTATCTACCACCCTCCTGCACTCTGTGCTGCATGACGCCCTTAAAGCCCTGGTGACAAGTGCTGACTAAGTGGTACAGACAGGCGAGACTGGTGTGTTCTCTCGGCATCTGCACCATTACATGCCAACGTTGCAAATCGCAGAGTGAATGAGGTCAACAGAATACTTTTCTGTGCTTTCTTCTCCCACCATGAATATAGTTTTTAATTGATTTGTCTTATAATTGAAAGGTTTGGAAATGTATCGGTTTTTCCCGTTAAGTTAATTTACCTGACTCCATCAAAAGCAGACAGATCACGCACTTGCTGGAAATGCATACATTTGACCGAGAGATGTAGAAAAAAGTACCCTGTGATGAGAATTGAGAGATGATTTAAAATTCTGACGCTGCTGGGAGCACTGGCTTACTGGCCAGATAACAGAATTGGAAGAGCGACCTTGTCTGCGCTTGCATGAACACCAGGCATGCTGAGACAGGGTGGTCACTGGTTCCTTTGATGGATTCTTAATTGTCATCAGACACAATTGGCTGTGGGAATCTCATTAACACCTTGGGAAACCGAATGACCCTCCAGTAGAGAACCTCATTATTGAATATAGCTCGATATTTTGTTCGCAGAATAGGGAAATCCTCTCATGACCTTGTTCCAATACCTTGATTAGTGTTTGAAGGGATTTCCTGTCATTCAGCAAGCAGAGGCAATCATTATGTTTTGTTTTCACTTCTTTGCTATGCATATCTTCGTCAACCGCTATGAATACTATATTTCCCTTCGCCCCACGAGAAATTTGACAAACAGTTGAAATAACAAATGAACATCAACACACTTAGCATTTCTTTCATTTTATCAGTCCCTTTGTATGTTTTAAATAGCCCTCTTTCTTGCTGCTGATGTCAGCCAGTTAAGTGCTTTCTTTATTTCTTAGTGATTGCTTAGTTTCAAAAGAGAGCTTCATTAAAGAATAAAACAGGTGTCGATATACAGTATATGTGATTAATCAACAGACAATACATCATGAAAGCATTCCAGCATAAATACACGATTGAAAATAAAGGAAAACATTCAGAACAATGAGAAAGAAAGGAATAATACAATATATAATCATATACTAGTTAGAGGGAAAAATAGAAAAAATTATGGAGGTTTGAGTACTTCTTGTTGGGAAGGGTTTAATGAGGAATGACGCTTAGCGCAGGTATCAAAAAACGTTGTAACAGGTGACCATAACTGAATTCTCTTCGCAACCATAAGTGTGGATGAAGTGGAGAATGTATCTAATCTATGGTTATGGCATATATCATACCACCAGGCCTCATATGAAATTTTCGTGAAATCTTTCCAGTTTCTTGTGATTTGTTGAAAGGCAACCGCTATTAATAAGTCAATTATTTTAGGATTGGTCGCATTGTTACTCCAAATTGATGAAAGGCTACCTAAAAAGATATTTGTTAAAAAAAATGGGGCATTTGTGCCAAAGATTAAATTAACTTGAGATCAGACACGTTTCCAAAAATTATATACTGGCGGGCAGTAAAATAACATATGAAATAAGTCGGCATTTGGAGATGTACAAGACCAGCAGGTATCCTGTATATTAGAAAATCTCTTGTTTAGGGTTTGTAGGGATAATAAAAGTCTATTATCTTAGTGATTACTTGACAGCCTATTCATTAATGTTTGTTTTGGAATGCTAACCATGCGCTTCCTCATCTTATATTGTGGCCTGTGGTTTCTAAGTTTGAAACCACTAGTGCCTGAGGACTCTTTAATGTCGTGGTGTCGACAGAATCCCAGGTAACCAAATGAGACCAGTGTACTGCCCAACTCTAGCCAGTGTTGTTCCATTCCGATGGCAGGCTGAGCCAAAATGTTGGAGACTGGGAATGAGCTCAAGGGTAGAAGTGGGGACTACAGATGGCAGGGTTTCCCTAAGTACTTCATACTTCATACTTCAATGCTGATGATTAGAGCAACATGGAGTGAATGCATTTTGCATCCTGTCTTCTCAAATACTCTCCAAC
The DNA here is from genome assembly GCF_964204655.1 of Triturus cristatus. Lineage (NCBI taxonomy): Eukaryota > Metazoa > Chordata > Amphibia > Caudata > Salamandridae > Triturus > Triturus cristatus. The sequence continues at coordinate 962,727,849 of NC_140585.1, read as the reverse complement.
ACATCACTAACCTGCCATCAACCATTCTGAGACTGTAGACTACATGCAACCTTGGATGATCCCTCAATCCCCTCACATTCAATGTTACCACAACTGGCATCCTATTGATGTGCACCAATATTCCTTCACCCGAATTCAAACTGGTTTTGGTGCCACTAATATCTTAGGGCCCTATTAGGAGTTTGGTTTTCTCACCACCATACTTCTTCAGCAGCAGTCCCAAGAAGACTGCTGAGCCAGCAGTCTTTCGCCCACCCCATTACAATGCATGCAGCCAGAATTGCAGACCGCCTTCTATTGAATGGTTCCTTCCTGGGCCAAAGAGGACTGCAATGTTGGCAATGCATACTCCCTTGCCGTCAGGGTTGTGGCTTCCTGTCAACTGATTATGAAAAGAAAGTTGTACTGGCAACCCCTTGCGGCAGTTCCTCAGCAGTGGTAGGCCGTCGCAGTACGCTCTCAGCAAAGCACCAGAACAGTGTCGATTGTATAGATGAAAAACAACACAGCTGATATCCATTGGCCAAGTGGATACACCTGAAAATCACAATATAAAACACACCTCATCCCAGACCATGAACCTTTGCCTCTCCACTGCAGCACAGCAAGACAGAGACCATCGTTTTTTTGTTGAGATAAGGCAGCCCTTTTTCCACTATCCTATTTAACACTCTCCACACACCTTTGTTGTTTTTATCCATTATCCCTTGGTGTTTAATAGCCATTGTCATTAATTTTAATTTAGAGTTATCTTACATTAAAGAACTCCCAAGTTTTTCAGAGGCTTAGTTGTCAGTCATTGTGAATGAAATCATAAGAGTAGAGCCACAATGGTTTGGAGTCCAAGTCCAACATACTCCTCCCAGCAGGAAAAGGGAAATGTGGATCAGGATAGTCAACAGAGTGAATGCTGTAGGTACCACCCTATTCAGAAAGGAGGAAATAAGGAAGAGGTGTAATGACCCGAGGGGAAAGGTGGAGTTTCCTGGCCTCTAAGCAACACCTAGAGGCCCAGAAGACTGGTGGTGGTCCTCCCAGAACTCCATTAATCTTTTTCCCTTGGAAGAGAAGGTCTTGGACATCCTGCATTCTTAGGGATTGACAGGAATAGCTGGGGGAGTGAAGTATGGTAAATTACACCTCATGAACTGTCACAACACTTCAATTTTTCTGTATGCTCTCCTCTCATGCCAGCTTTTGCTAGTGTGTTGTCTATCTACTTTCCTAATGTGCATACTCAAAGTATCATAGCTGTTTGATTGTCAGTGTCAATGTGTATTGTTGCATATAACATTACATGAATCAATCTCTATTACATGCCACATGTTGGAATGTTGTCTATAAGTCTATTACTAATAAAGTTATCATTCCAGGGTCCATGATATGTGTCAATATGTAAATGTATGGTCCAGCCCAATGGCATTTTGACAACAGTTATGTAACACTAGCCATCTGTCAAATGTTGGGCAGTGGAGATTGAAATGACTTAAACTACCACGAGGCCCTGTTTCTGTAACAGAAAACAAGATGCAATAGTAAATGTGGCCATTCTCACTTGTCTGGCATGTAATAACTGGACTGAGCAATCTACATACAATGCTCTACTCAGAGCAGAGACGTTTCTTCCTACTTAGCTTGATGTTGTCCTCACCTCCTCAGCTGAAACTATTAATGGCATGATTGACACCATACCAAGTGTGCAGCGCAAACATTTGTAAGCCACAAAGGTAACTCAGCTGATTCAAAGTGCAGGTGACCTATTGACTCCGGACAGCTCACATGATGACGAATGCTAAACATACAACCAAATTGTGTGTTTGCCTATTTTGTACACACCTAGGCCTTTGAATGGTCAAACACACATGTTACTTCTCCACTGTGTTGCCTTAAATGTTTGAGAGATGGCATGTTCATTCTTTAATCCAAAATGCAACATATTTACACATCTAATGAGCTTCTCAATTCTAGTACATGTATTGTATGTCTCCAAATGTGTTGTTAAGAAGTTCAATACCACGGAATTATATTACAATAGTACTCCCTACCTATTTTGTTTTTCCTAGGTCTATACTTACTCTGACACAAAACATTTAGATGCAGATACCACACTTCCACCAATAACAATGTTCTCTATTTCACAGCAGGTCAATCTGGCACAGCACCTGGGCAGAGCTTGCCCACCGAACTGACTCCTACTCCACCCCGGACGAAGCCCTCAGTGATGACAGCAATCCTGGACATGTGGACATGGATGATGGTCCTGATCAGCCTGGGCAGCTTGGGCAGACAGCAACAGTGAGTCTCACTGTGCCCACACCATCATCTTCCACCACAGCTGCAACACCTTAGCCAATCACTTCACCAAGCAGCATACCTGGCAGAGTCACTATCATCTTGTGTCCCCCAGTGCTGTATTCTGAGGTGAAAATCACTAGCCCAGTTATAGAGAAACCAGGAGCCAGTATGAGAAAGCACCCTGGGCCAAGGGCACAGGCCCTTGGGGGTAGGGGTTGTAGGAGGGGTACTGTGGGCCCACTGAATGAAGCCACTGGGTCATTCACACCGAGGCCATCATTGACCAAGTCTTGGGAGCATATCAGGACTTACAAGACGTGATGGGTCAGGTATTGATGGTAATTCTGGAGATGAAGCAGATGCAAAGGGACATAAAGTAGGAGCTGACCACTGACAACACAAACAAGGGCCAGCTCTTTAGGGTGCTGCAGTACATCAACACAACCCTGTGCAGGGCATTTTACCACCATCTACCTCTTCTTGTGGTCCAACTACATCCGGGCCTTCTACATCTATGGCAGCCCCAGGAAGGAAGGCCTGCTCAGAGGAAAACATGCCTTCAGACAGCCCAGTCTCTGCAGCAGTGAATTTCCCCCACAGTCGCAAGCGGGGACATCCATGCAAAAATCCAGGAGGTGCAGATGGCAAGACACCCACCACCCCCAGCAAGAAACCTCAACCTTAATTTCCTCCAGTGTGTGTAACACATTCACTCTGTGGACTATTTCTGGACACTTTTCCCTTTCTAACACAAGTAGTATTTTGGACTTTGGACTTCATACAATGTGGCATCTACAACTATAGTTTCCTTCACCATGACTGACTACTTCACTATTTTGGTATGCTTGCTTTTGTATCTCTTTATCTTTATCCCTTTAATAAATACACAAGTCACAAACTGACTGTTTGCTGTAGTAATTCTCACATCTAGCATTGTATATATGCACTCCCATGTGAACTTTACAATGCCACTTCTTGTGTAAGCATGGATGTGCTGCATGTACAAAATGTTTAGCTCAGGGTCACAGCCATGGCAAACCAACACATACATACAAGTGTCAGTGATCACATTTTCAGGTGCAGATCTTAACAACATGGAAGGAGGGGACACATCAGACAATTTCCTATAGAATAGACAAAATAAAATTGAGCTATGGCTTTGTCATCAGTTGGAGCCATATCGACTACATTACAAAAGGAATCCCACATCATTTGAACCAATAAAAAGACAGATGGCTATATAACAGTGTCTGATCACAGAGTCATTCCAATCCAGTGTTGTTGAATCTGGGCAATGTCACAAACAAATGTCAATGATGTGCCATTTGCACTTTGGCCCACAATGAGGAGACACATCAACAGCTATATACAGTTTATACAAAATGATTATTTAGCCAATGTGAAGAGAGACTAGCATGATTTGGGCCCACACAACATTTATTTGGAGCAAACAATTGCACACATATTGCATTACGACCACCACACGACAAGGAACACGTCCGGGGAATTCCTCTTAACGTCCATCCCATCACTGTGCAAGCTGTCTTGGTACAGGTTTTGTACACCCAAAGTCTGTGACAGACATCCCCAGGAACAATCCATGTCTATGTTGTACATCCACACAGCATCATATACCTGCTAATGTCACAACTCTGAAATATCCAAATGAAGATGTCATGGTGAAGGTACCTAAAACAGAACAAAACAAAGGGGCCAATTCACAAAGGTAAAATGAGACGACAGTCTAACTTTATGACTTTCGGTATTCACAAAGGGCATTTACTACTCGTAAATGCCCTTTGAGAATACCGAAAGTCATAAAAGTCAAGTTCTGGTATTCGCAAAGGGCATTTACGGGTAGTAAATGCCCTTTCTGGATACCAAAAGTCATAAAGTTAGACTTTCATCTCAGTTTAACTATGTGAAGCGGACTCAAAGAAATTAACTATGAAAACATACATATGACACAATTCGCATAGTCAACTTCTGGAGAGCACAGTCCATGACAAAAATATAAGCTAAACGAAGCAACACTAAAAAAATGAGCATGTGTCAAAACCTTCCTCCACAAACACCCTTCACCAGAATTTGCCTGAACTTTATCTTCCTAATATTTTCCCCAAACGTACTCCTCACATCATCACAAGAGTTACTTTAGTAGTCAAAGTAATTACATTGAGGGATAAAAAAGAAAATTTTCCATATATAAGGAGTATCAGACCTATATTATGTTAGCATGATGCATCTGTACGTACACTTTCTGTTTGATATCTATACTTTTGCTTGGAGGAAACTCGGTTATTTCCTTCCTGTATATCTATTGCTATAAGAGTAGGCCAAGAACCATACAGACGCCATCTTCTGATCCTATGCTCGAGGAAGGGCCGTGATCACGTGTTGATCACGTGCAGTTGTCAGGCCCCAGTTCAAATGAGTTACTGGAAGCAGCTGAAGGTAGGCTGTTTACTCGACTGTTCTAAGACTCAAGGTCGCCTCTGGCTTTGGGGGCAATAAGCGCATTCCTGGAGGTGCCGTGTCTACACTCCCAGGCACCAAGACGAAAGGGAGTCACCCCTCCTGACCTCATCAGTAATAGATAGTCGAAGCCTTTGTACTGGCCTGATGTGTGCCATATATGGTCTTTTCCTGGAGCTCGAGGGCCAACTGGTGTTTTTCCTTTTACAGTGATTGTATGTGTTGAACCGAAAAGTATATAACCTCATGTTTGAATACGAGCCAACAGTCTTCTCGGCGCACCTGATGGGTGAGGTTCGGAGAGGCTCCTCTATAGAGTATCTGTTTAATAAACAATTGAACATTCTTCACTGCCAACTGACTGATTATTTTGTAATGGTATTGGGACTATTGGTAGGTATAGTCCTTTAGTTTATTTTATGGTACATCAACATCTCACAACATACTTACACGCATGAGAAGAACTTGTCAATGAGATCTTGACGCATGTCAGCTCCTTCTGCTTCGATACTATCATCACCATTTGGCATTGCAGGATCCTCACCTGGTGGTACTTCATGGCCTCCCTACATTGTGACATATGGGATGTTCCATTTCAGGGCGATGTTGTGGAGCATGCAGCAGGCCATCGTAATTTGATACACCTTCCCGGGGGAGTAGAGGAAGGGTCTCCCAGTCTTTTCCAGACATCTAAATCAGGCCTTCAGGAGTCTAAATGTCTGCTCCACTGGCCGCTAGCTCTTCCATGGGCCTCATTGAAGCTGACTTTCCCTGGCATTGGTGGGTTCCTCAGTGGTGCCAACAACCATGGATGGTTGGGATACACTGAGTTTCCAAGGTGGAAAGCAGACATAAGTGCAATAATAAGTAACAGACTTTCTGATCTGACTACCTGACATGCTCCACACAAAGTTAGGACAGATCAAACTTACCAACAAGCCGGGCCCTCTCTGGTAGTAGTTGGAACATCTGCTAGGGTATGGTGCTGTTCCACAGTATGAAGGAATCATGGGCTGATCCTGGGAACTGGGCACCGACATTTGAGATGTATAAATCCAGTAAGCAGACAACTTACATGTTGATGGAATGGAAGGGCTTACTGTTATGGTAAACCTGTTCCCTGGCTTGTGGTGGCACTAAGGCAATATGGTGCCATCAATGGCCCCAACCACATGTGGGAGGTGACCAAATCCATAGAAGTCAACCTTAACATTTGCTAAATCCTCACATCTGGCGAACTGGATGTAGCTGTCAATATGTCTCATTATTGCTGAATGCACGTCTTGTAGTACACCACTGAACATTTGTTGTGACATACCATCAGATATAGCCACTGTGTATTGTAAGGAACATGTGGCCAGAAAATGTAATACTGCCATAAGTCTCGCGATCAGTGGGGTCCATGTTGGATTAGTGTTTTGAGGAAGGAGTTCAGGCTCCAACTGATTACATAAATCCTATATTGTTTGCCTATTCAAATGAAACCTCTTGATGACATCCCGTTCTTCCTTTGTCTGAAGGTCTGCAAATGGACAGTGCACTGGAGGCTGTTGTCTCCCCTCTCTCCCAGGGTACCTATGTGTGGAGTGAAAACAATTTCGAACATTGGTTACAGTGTCCACAGTAGCATATATGAAACATAATCCAACATTAATGCGGCAAAAACATTACTGCCTCAGAAAGAATTACACATCATTTTCATAATATTTTTCTACTGTCCAACATCCACCTATAATCTCCATTGTGGTCTTCATATGTGGCTGTAACAGAAATGTGCACATTATATATCCAAAAATGTATCATGAGCATCTTCATATTGTCAAGTATGAATTGTTCTAGAAAAATACTGTCACTGGTGATGTACAGTGCACCATGGTAAATTAGCATTTATGCCCAGTAATGCACTACACTATTGTTTATGTAAAGAAAATTACAAAGCAATGGAGAAATACATCTATAAACAAGTTGCAACACATTTGTAGTGGTGGTGACGCACTTAACAGTCACCAATACTATATGTCCAACTGCTGAAATGGCAGATGCCTGACCTCGCATATAGGACAATTGAACCTACCGCCAGCAGAAGTCGACGGTGCTGTGGATGGTTTCATCCACAACAGACACAGCAATAGGCTAACACAGATGACAGTGTATGTTGCTTACATGTGCGACGTGGTTTGAAAAATAGCTCACTTGCTACCTTGCACTGCTGCTATCAACACCTCCTCCACTTAAGCTGCTGTTTGCCACTTCTGGGAGCAAACATGTCAGGCCAAGCTGGTGAAAGGGCCCCTGCCTTCTCTCCAGAGGAGCTGGATGAACTGGTAGAAGAGGCACTTCCCCGCATGGCCAGATCTATGGCTCACCAGAGGAACAGGTAACTATCTCACATATATATTTTACTTTGCTCAACTCCATCCTTTACATTCCCACAGGCTACAATGTGCCTCTGAGTCCCAGAGCGAATGCAGATTACTATTGTAAAAGTTTGTGGTCCCCACATAGGACAAACATGTCATGGGTCGTGGAGCACTGTACTTTATGTACTTAACATCACCACTGTGATGTGTGATAAGCCCTATATCATACTTCTGTTCAATTCACATATCGATGCATGTATATATTTCATAGTACCTATGATATATTTGCTAATCGGATCATGGTAAATGTGCAAAGAAATATATTGGCTTTATAGCATGAGCAGTTGAGGATGATGTTAGTTATGTGTGCAGTCCCACATATCACTCAGGCCACATCAAGTATCGCCAAACTGTTGCTAGCTTTATATCACAGACCCCCTTCAGAGTGCCACACAACTTTGAGGTCACATTTTGGATGACCACAATATGTACTTTTATATATTGAAGTAGTGAAAATGTGATGTTCTTGTGGGATCAGTATCCTAAGCCTGCAGAGAGCAGGGCCTCACAATGACTTGTGCCCAGTCTGGACCATGTCTCAGGCTGGGGAGGAGTTACTGTGGCAATACAACTGATGCACAGAGTAGTTTCCCTGTAGACATGAAGATCCTTAGATGTTCTCAAAATAGGTTTTCTGAACCAATATTAGCCCTGATTGCTTTTTCATGGAGTATATTTGTAATGGTGACTGAGGTAACCCCTGGACCTGATACATCTTTCCATTGACCTATATTGCAAATTTGTGACAAATACAAATGACAGGCCCCTTACTCCCACAGGTCTGTTGTCAATTTTCTATAAGTCATGCTTGTACTATATAGGACTATTACACATGTGACACATTAACAGGTCAGCTAATTGCTTACTTCTGAAGTGTTTTTGATATGTGAATCACCAGCTTTGTTACATTCAACCAATCAAACAAGACATACAATGGTATATTGTATGTCAGGCCTGTAACAGTGCCACATATGACAAAGGGTGTGTGCTGTGATGGCAGTACATAAAACATAAACTCAATTGGACGTAGTCTGAAATCCCATTAAGTAGTTGACACATCATCAGAGAGCAAGCTCTCATTGACACACTTGCCATTTCTTTCATTGTGACCTAAGTCTTAGGGTGTAGTCTATACTATGGTACCAGCCTGTATGGACCGTATGAATCAATTCAATGGGCCTGGTTTTCAATGTGTCTGTACAATCATGCACAAGTAGTTTACCCTTTCGGAAGGTCACAGTGGTATGTTGTGTTTCATAGTAGCTCACATCACAAATTATGTAGGATGGCCCAGTCGTTGTGGGATGTTAGTGGGGTGATTTAGTCAGTGTAGGTCATGACCAGGGTTGAGGATAGTCAGCATATGCCAACAAAAGTGTATATTCATGTCTTTGTAGTCCTTACCATGTGAGAATTACAAATGCAGTGTGTTAACTATTGACTAATGCTTGCGCTAGGTATATACAAAATATGTGTCAACCAAAGAGATATCCAAAACTTACAGTTATAATCTGGTTCTTCATCTATTGCATCCATACAGGTCCATGCCCATCAGAAACAAGCCATTTGAAAAGCCATTGCCCAGTGGGTGTAGACCCTGGGGGTCTATCACTGGTGCATCGTCCATTGCTGGAAAAAGTGGGAGGACATGAGGCGCCGGATCTGGAAGATCACGGAGGTCCACTGTAGATGTCCTCCAAACATGGACGAGGCATGCATCAGACTCTGACACCCCGAATTACCCACATGTTGGTGGCCTACTCAGAGCTTGATGGGCAGTTGAGGGACCAACAGCAGCTTCAAGGGGGTGTTTCCTGGCCAAAGCCATACATGGTACATTGACAACTTTGTGTGTTACAGGCAGGCATTTACCCATCAATATTGGGGTTGACCCATGAGCGACGCACAAGAAGAGTTATTGGTTGTATAGTTCTGGTAGAAGGTGCATGCTGATGTGCTTTGTCTATTGTCCTTCTGACCAGAAACACAGCAGACTCAAGTCCACTACCAATTTACTGTCTTGAGCAGACACATGGCTGAGTAAAGTGATTAATCAGCTCATGTTGTTTGATGTTGTGGATGACAATTGTATCAAACAGGCCACTTGTCTTCAGTGTGTCAGGAGTGATGCTTCTTCACTACTTTGTCTCATGTGATGTGACCCTGTTACCTGTGACATAGCTTACATTGCACTTTGGATGCCGGCACTGAGCAATACTTCCCCTTGATAAGTGGGGAATGTACAGTGACATAACTAAGCAATGAAGGACATGACACATAGACTTACGGTAATTTCTCGCAATGTGAATTTCCATGCCATTGATATGGGAGTATTCAGTTATGTGAATTACACATTTGATTTGCCAATGTTCATTCACTAAATGGTGACATGCATCAGGGAGTAACGTGCAGAAATGTAGCGATCATGTTTGAGTGTCTACACTCAGTAATACAATAGGATTTGTGTTTGCGAGACAAAAAAGGCACTGTGATGTGCCTTCCCATTAGGACACAGGGTAAACCACTTTTTCATGCAATGGAGATTCCTTGAGCCTCAACAACCTTCAATGGTCTATGTGCTTTTAGATATGCCAGATTGTCTCCAGTACACTTTTCTGTGCTACATGTGATACATATCGAAACTACTTAAGAACAGCTTTTATGAGATTATTCTGTCAGTGGACATATGAAGAAGTTTCTATTAGGAATTGTCAACTATGACCATTTGCTGATTGCAGGGCCTTGTGGGGAATCTGGAGGAATTAATTTGTCATTGCTATCTTATTTGATGACATCAGGTTACGAAGGTATACTACAAAAGCCAACCTATACAAGGTGTTCAAGTATCCTACTAGATACATGAAGATGGAGATCACACAACTTCACTTATGCAATTGGAGCTGTATGTGGTTATGACTTCACTGTAAGCTACTGTTTGCAGGTCATGCAGCATGCTAATGTTGAAGCAACTATAATGGACATGAAGTCTTCTGTACACTTTATTAATGGTATGTAATCAAAGCTGTTTGTCAAGTGTGTTCTGGCCCATGCAATACACCTATTTTTAATGTAATTTCAGCATCCTCCCAGGCAAGTGAGGAGACAGGACCAACATCATTTGGGAAGTAGCTGTCCACAGTGGCTCCAGTCATGACACAACAGACACTGAGGAAGCCAGTGGCCCAGAGGGTGAGGGGAGTGCCACGGAGGATGCAGACACAAAGTCATCATCTTCAGAGTCGACATCCAGTGGACACTCACTAGTGGTGGTGGAACACACAGGACCTGTTCCCACACCATCCTTGTCTGCCAATCCCATTCTATCTCCACCCTCCCTGTTGCTCTCCACCCAGTTGGCCAGGCCCACACCCCTAAGAGGGGAGCCACCTCTTTCGCTCAAGGCACCTAAACCCTTACCCCTGTTATCCCCGCTGCCCTGAGTGAGGAAGCTATTGACCACCTGAGAAACATCTCTGTGGGTCAGACTGCACTACTGAATGGATAGGAAAGTCAACCGTCTGCAACAGATGGTGGCCTAGCTAGAAGGCATCCACAGTGCTATGTCTGGCCTACAGAGATCTTTTCAGGCTCTGGCCTCCTCACTCTTGGCAGAGATCCACCCATCCCAAACTTCCACCCCACCGCCCACCCATCCAAATTCTTTATACCCATGCCTGCCCAAAGCACACACACACACACACACACACACGTTTGCACACTTCAACAGCCCCAATCAGCACATACAAACAGAAACACCAGAAAACATACAAACACGCAACCGCTAACATGACACTCACCCCCTCACCCTCACACCCCAACATACGGCCAGATATCACACCCACACACCCATCCCAAACACCCAGCATTCCCCAAGACAACACACCGGCACCACCAGACCCATTCCTAACACCCTGCATTCCCACAGACAACACGCCCGCACCCATAGACCCATCCCCAACACTTAGCATTCCCCCAGACACCACACCCACACCCCCAGACCCATTCACCACCCCCAACATAACCAGCACGCTCACATCACACTCCACCAACAAAATGCAAACACCCACACTACAAAACAAGAACAAGATACATCAGAAACACATACACATGCACCAACAAGACACCCAACGACAACTGACACTTTCACTCCTTCTACCTCCCAAACCCTAATCCCTCCAGAACATCCTGCCCATTTTCACCATGAAATTGTGCTATTTGCCCATGCCCTTACCCTGTCAAATCCAACACCCCTCCCAAAGCCAAAATAACCTCTTCCACACACTAACCCATCCCTTCCACATCTCAATCCAGCCCTGAGAAACCTAATTCCCTACCCCTAAACACAGGCATACCCCTTTGAAGACCAAAACCCCTCCCAAAATCGAAGAAACCCCTCCCAAAGTCAGGACCACCACTTCCCAAACCAAACTTACCCTTCCCAATTACCCCACCCCTTAAAAGGGACATGATTTAAAAGCCTGGACTGTCCACTAGGTGTCCCTTCCTGGGGAGGTTTCACTGGCAGTGTCATGAAGGGCAAGTTTAATGGCATCGTTGTGTGCTGGACGACACAATGTGAAAATAGACTGGTCATTGCCCTTCTTTGGTTTACTACTTCTAATTGTTTTTGCAAAATTAAACATTTGCTTTGTTTAGAACATATTAGTCCTGCCATTACTTCTCTAACCTTTTGGTGTAATTGGATACTCCGGGATGTGTGACTACAGTTCTATTTGTTTCAACCTGATTGATGATCCATTTGAAGTGGTTAGTATGCACAGGCCTTGGAATCAGTGCTGGAGTCACACAGGTCAAGGAGAAATGTTCAATGGATGGATATGTGGGATGAATTCCAATTGGCATTGCATTAGGTGGTATTTCATATGATAAGTATTTCAGCTTGGCTTGGCCAATGTCAACATCATTTAGCTTGCACTTCTCCCTATGATGTAGGTTGAACATGTGTTTTGATTTGTGCAAGTTAGATATTTGTTTATCCACACATGGAGTGTGGTAAATTGTCATTACTTTTGTAAACATTTTTATAGACATTTGTCCATTTTTATGTGTGTACCTTACACCTACCTTATCTAAATGTGTTACAAATGCTGTTACTGCTGTGTTTGCTTTCATTACTTGCACTTACACATTTCCTGCCCATCCATGGCACTAGGTTATGCCATTGGTTGTCCCTGATACACTTCAAGCCACATGTTCAGGGCACATAGAGGTTTTTAGGCTTGTGCAAAGTGGATTGTGGCCCAGCACCCAGCCTTTCAGATGTCCCTCTGGTAGAGGCATACCTATTCTGTAGAGAGAATTTACATTGTGGCCTTTGAGTGCTTATCACACTGATTATTTGGAATCTAATTTACCTGACATTACCTTTTAATGTGGGTGATGTGTGAGATTCCATTACAGAGATTTAGCAGAGAAGATGTTTTTCATTTTTATGACACATCCATACAGATTTATCATTCAGATCAAAACAGGCCCTAGCATGCGAGCAATGTGAGGGTGTCACAGAGATCAATAGGTGTGATATTGATGAGGAGGTGCTGCTGTGTAACATAATTTAATGCACACATCACTGTCCCTGATTATGAGTTGGGAACACATGTCAACTTTGGTAGAGTGTGCCTGTGCAGTGTCAGTGACCTAGCCAAAGAGGGCATTATAGAGCTGTAAATGGATCATACATTCAGAACAATTCCGAACAGGGGCCCACAAAATCTGTTTGGCCCAGAGACCTCAAACCCCTTGCCAGGTCCATGGCAAGACATCTATTTGCTGAGGAGTTGTTGGAAATGGGTATGAGTATAGCTTACCATCTGTTTCGTAAACGACAGTGTCGATTTTGGAGGACATCAATCAGGAACAACAATGGCAAGACATATATGATCGACATCATGGTGGCACGGGATGTTTGAAGCTAAGTACAGGTGCGTTTCGGCCTTATATCCTTCCCTTTCCGCTTCCTCAGATGTGGTGCTTGGACCATCTCAGTCACGTTGGCCTGAAGACTCATCTTAATTGGGCCGGCCGTAACACTGGCAGTCCGTCCTCCAACAGACTATTTCTATGCCGTCGCCGCTGCGGTCAAGATTTCCTGGTGACGGCAGTGGAACCAGGGCAGACTTTCGTCTATGTGACCACATGCATTGTAATAGGGCGGGTGGACCGCCAATGGTGTGGCGGTGATTCCAACGCCATCTCAACAGCAGCACCATGACTGCCAAACTTGTAATCAGGCCCTTAGACTTTAACCCAACAATGATGCAGAGCTCCATACAGTATGTATGCTTTATTTTAAAATGACTAAACATTGTCAAATGCATAAAACTATGGCCAGAAATCAGAAACTCAGACAAATCTGCGTGATTAAACTTTTTTTTTTACCAGTAAAGGACTTCAAGGAGGTAGTCCAAGCCTTGGCACCTTGGTCCTCTCCAGGTTATATTATGCAAATTCCACTCTCCACATCAATCAAAAATGTGCTTAACCCTCTCAAAGCTGCTTTTCATGTTGTAGCCTACCTTACATTTGCCATAAGCCTTGTTAAACACAATAAGTCTGTACTACACACCTTGAGTTTTGTCCCTATTGAGGGCAGATATATCTGTAGATTTTCATCCCTAGTAAGCAAGCTTGTACATTCTGATTACTCCCTTTGCCTGCCCAAGAAGCTGAAGATATCAGAAGTTCTCATCAACTTCAAAACTCTGACACCGTTTAACTAGAAACCACTGTCTTCAATAAAAAACTGTATTTGATTAAGACTTTATCAAGTCTGTGCACCCACACTCTGAGTTCTATTAAGGATGCCATTGATTGTATAGCTTCATTAAAAAATCTAAAACAGTTCCTTCATAACTGTCACTTCCTTCTCTTGCCTCTCTAGGTGTTTGGTCTCTTATTTGAAGCAACGTGGTTGGCCTTTATCCACAATACATTGGATTCCCTTTATTGGAATGGGAATGCACTTATTGGTATGGTATTATTTATAACATTTTACTGGCAATAGACTGCTCCATAGAGGAATACAAATTATTACATTATGTGGTACCTTACTTCGTCATATTAATTCTCTACTTACAATATCTCAGGTAGGTACAAATCAATTCAGAATTACCAAGCATCCAGAAACTGTGTCCTGGAAAGTTTGGGGGTAATTCATGTAGTGGGGACTGATACATTGGCGCGTGAAATAAGGGTGCATTTGTAATGTTAATTCTTTACTTCTAAACCTTTAGCCACACCTACAGCCCATACCACTGAACGGACTTACACCAAATGTGGTAGGGAGATAGATGTTGGATCAAGGAAGGGCCTTTTGGTTATTTGGTGTAAATCCATTCAGTAGTTTTTGAGAAATTGAAGTTGAAAATTATAGTGAAATCTCTGGTTGTGGATATCTCGTGACGATTTTGCGATTAATCACGACTGCGTGCACCAACAGGAATGCTTTGATTGGCTAGGGTGCAATCTGAACGGAAAGTTGCGGGTGCCATTTTATCTATAAGGAACATTTGCCAGGGCAAAAGTTTTCTGTGAATGCAAATATAAGAGGTTAAGCTGGAGGTACTCTGATTTCATATTTTAGAAATGTAAGTGTTAGTGACACAAGTTAAGTTTCCAAAATTGATTTTTTTTAATTGCGTGTAATATTCACTATGACAATGCAACCATGAGTGCAGCCCCCTGTGTACCCTCACACCACAAATATTGGTGGAAGTATAAATAAATATATCAGTGAACCATTAACCCCTTCGCTGCTAGTCCTTTTCCCCCTCTGTGCTAAGCCTTTTTTTGGCTATTTGGGGTAGTTCGTGCCTAAGCCCCTGTAACTTTTTGGACCACATAAGGTATCCACGCCAAATTTGTGTCCTTCTTTACCAACATCATGGGGATTCTAAAGGTACCCAGGGTTTGTGGATTCCCCTTGAGGGGACTCAGAAATTGGCCAAAATACAGGTAAATTCAGTTTTTTTTTTGTTGAAAAATGGGAAAAAAAGGCTACAGATGAAAGCGTCTGTTTTTTTCCCTGCAAATGGTATCAAAAAGGGGTTGTGGTGCTGAAATCACCATCTTCCCAGCTTTCAGGGACACGCAGAGTTTTGTCAGAAACCCAAAAATGTTTACACATTTTTGGCATTTTTCTGGGACGTAGCCTATTTGTGCTATTTTTGTGCTTTCAACTTCTTTCCAGTTAATGGTAGAAATGGGTATGAAAGCAATAATGGATCCTGGAAAGCTATACATTTAAAAAAATTATACAAAATTCTAAATTCATCAAAGGGTCATTTGTGTAGATCCTTCAAGGTTTCTTTATAGAAACCAACTGTTGAATATAGGAAAAATAGAAAATTATGTGAAAAAAACAGCCATTTTTGTCAACGTTTTCAACTGTAACTTCTTTTAATTATGACAGCTGTTTGAAAGCAATATACAGTTTCATCCACTTGACCCTTCTGGTTGTGGGATATATAGGACTTGTAGGTTCACCAAGAACCCGACGAACCCAGAGCCAATAACTGAGCAGCGTCTTGCAATGTTTTTTTATTATGTATCGGGTATATATAAATTAATTTGGGAAAATATATACATGGAAAAATCGGTATGAAAGACACCAATGTATTTCTGAAATTGGAACAAAATATAGAGTTTAAAAGCAGTAGATATTTGCACATTTCCGAAATTGTGAGTACCCATACTAGCATGAGAATTATAGGTAATTTTTCAAAATGACTTCTTTTTATACATTGTCTTTCATTTGGAAGGCAGAAATGCATGGAATGTCAATAGGTAATAACAGTTGCTCTACAATTTTGTGTTACCCTAAGTCTCCTGATAAAAATGGTACCTCAATTGTGTGGGTAGGCCTAGTGCCCGCAACAGGAAACGGCTCAAAAACCAACATGGACACACTTTATTTTTACAATAAAAACTGACCCCTTTTTTGTAAAGTGCCTAGCTGTAGATTTTGAACCCAAACTCTGCTAGCACCTAGGGAAACCTAGCAAACCTATACATTTCTGAAAACTAGACACCCAGGGGAATCCAGGATGGGGTGACTTGACTGGCTCTCACCAGGTTCTGTTACCCAGAATCCCTTGCAAACATAGAAATTTGTCAAAAAAACAAATTTTCCTCACATTTCTGTGGTGGAAAGTTCTGGAATCTGTGTGAATCCTCGAAACTCCAATCACACTGCCTTCCCCAAAGTCTTTTGAGAAAAATGGTACCTCACTTGTGTGTGTAGGCCTAGTGCCCGTGACAGGAAACGGCCCAAAACACAATGTGGATGCACCACATTTTCACAGTGAAAACAACCCTTATTTTGCAAAGTGCCTAGCTGTAGATTTTGAACCCTAGCTCTGCCGGCACCTAGGGAAACCTAGAATACCTATACATTTTAGAAAACTAGACATTCAGGGAAATCCAGTATAGGGTAACTTGACTGGCTCGCACCATGTTCTTTTACCCAGAATCCCTTGCAAACCTCATAATTTGTAAAAAAGCCACGTTTTCCTCACATTTATGTGGTGGAAAGTTCTGGAATCTGCGTGGATCCACAAAATTCCACCCAGCCTGCATTCCCCAAACTCTCCCGAGAAAAATTGGCACCTCACTTGTGTGGATAGGCCTAGTGCCCGCTGCAGGAAACGGCCCAAAACACAACATGGACATACCACATTTTCACAGTAAAAACTGACCCTTTTTTTGCAAAGTGCCTAGCTGTAGATTTTGAACCCTAGCTCTACCGGCATCTAGGGAAACCTAGCAAACCTATACATTTTTTAAAACTAGACACCCAGGGGAATCCAGGATGTGGTGACTTGTCTGGATTTCACTGGGTTCTGCTACCCAGAATCCCTTGCAAACCTCAACATTTGTAAAAATAAAAACACATTTTCCTCATATTTCTGTTGTGGAAAGTTCTGGAATCTGGGTGGATCCACAAAATTCCACTCACCGTACATTCCCCAAAGTCATCTGAGAAAAATGCTACCTCGCTTGTGTGGGTAGACGTAGTGCCCGCAGCAGGCATGGCTCAAAACACAACGGGGACACACAACATTTTCACGGTGAAAACTGAAACTTTTTTTGCAAAGTACCTAGCTGTTGATTTTAAACCCTAGCTCTGCCGGCATCTAGGGAAATCTAGTAAACCTATACATTTTTAAAAACTAGACACCCAGGGGAATTCAGAATGGGGTGACTTGTCTAGCTCTCACTAGGTTCTGTTACCCAGAATCCCTTGCAAACCTCAAACTTGGTCCAAAAAAACACATTTTCCTCACATTTCTGTGGTGGAAAGTTCTGGAATCTGTGTGTATCCAAAAAATTCCACCCAGTCTGCATTCCCCAAAGTCTTCTGAGAAAAATGGTACCTCACTTGTGTGGGTGGGTCAAGTACCCGCGACAGGCAAGGGCCAAAAACCTATTGAGTCTACTTCAAAATGACCTATCACAAAACAACCTGGTTTTGCATGGGTGGTCCCATGAGTTTTTGGCCCCGGGCTCGGCGGCCACCTAGGGGAACCTATCAAACCCACACATTTTTTAAAATTAGTCACCCGGGAGAGTACAGTAAGGTATGGCTTGCGTGGGTCCCACAGCATTTCCCTACGCAGAATTCCCTGCAAACCTCAAATTTTGTTGAAAAAATCAATTTGTTCTCACATTTCTGTGTGGGAAAGTTGTGTGATCACTGGGCTGACACAAATTTCCTACCACCCAGTGTTTCCCCAGGTCTCCCGATAAAAATGGTGCCTCACTTGTGTGGGTAGGCATAGTGGCTGCAACAGGAAATCGTACTCTGGAGACTTCAAAATTACTTATACCAAAACTACCTGATTTTTGGGGGGCACCTGGGGTTTTGGCTCCAGGCTCGCCGCCATCTAGGGAAAACTACCAAACACGCATATTTCTGAAAACTAGACACCCTGGGGAGTCCAATGAGGTATGGCTTGCGTGGATCCCCCAAAGTTTTCCTACACAGAATCCCCTGCAAACATCAAATTTAGCTGAAGAACCCAC
Source organism: Triturus cristatus (assembly GCF_964204655.1). NCBI lineage: Eukaryota > Metazoa > Chordata > Amphibia > Caudata > Salamandridae > Triturus > Triturus cristatus. The sequence continues at coordinate 962,709,616 of NC_140585.1, read as the reverse complement.
ATTTCCACATATTTTTGTCTGGAATCACTGTGGCGGCACAAATGTCCTACCCCACAGCGTTCTTCTTAGTGTCCTGAGTAAAATGATACCTCACTTGTGTGGGTGTCCAATGCAGAATTGGCTAAAAATGTTTTTTTTTTTAAATGTAGCGCTTAGAATTCTTGGTGCTATACCCTTATTCCCTATGTTTTGGGGTCTTCCCAGTCACAGGCCCTTGCCCCACCCACACAAGTGAGGTATCATTTTACTTGGGAGACTGAGGGGCCCTTGCCTGTCACGGGTACTTGACCCACCCATGCGAGTGAGGTACCATTTTTGTTGGGAGACCTGAGGAAATGCTGTGTAGAAGGAAATTTGTGGATCCACGCAGATTCCAGATATTTCCCACACAGAAATTTGAGAAAAAGGTAATTTTTTCAGCTAAATTTGAGGTTTGCAGGGGATTCTGGGTCAGGAAATGTTGGGGGACCCAAGCTAGCCATACCTTGCTGGACTCCCCAGGGTGTCTAGTTTTAAGAAATGTGTGGGGTTGGTAGGTTTCCCTAGATGGCCGCCGAGCCCGGGCCCAAAACTCATCGGACCCCCCTTGCAAAACCAGGTTGTTTTGTGATAGGGGCCCTTGCCTGTCGTGGGTACTTGACGCACCCACACAAGTGAGGTTCCATTTTTCTCAGAAGACTTTGGGGAATGCAGGCTTGGTGTATTTTTGTGGATCCACACAGATTCCAGAACTTTCCACCGCAGAAATGTGAGGAAAATGTGTTTTTTGGACACATTTTGAGGTCTGCAAAATCTACAGCTAGGCACTTTGCAAAATACTATCAGTTTTCACTGTAAAATGTGGTGTGTCCATGTTGCGTTTTGGGCCTTTTTCTGTCACGGGCACTAGGCCCACCCACACAAGTGAGGTACCATTTTTCTCGGAAGACTTTGGGGAATGCGGGGTGGGTGGAATTTTGTGGATCCATGCAGATTCCAGAACTTTCATCACAGAAATGTGAGGGAAATTTGTTTTTTTAACTAAGTTTGAGGTTTGCAAGGGATTCTGGGTAATAGAACCTGGTGAAAGGCACAGAAGTCACCCCATCCTGGATTCCCCCTGGTGTTTAGTTTAAAAAAACGTACAGGTTTGCAAGGTTTCCCATGTGCCGGCTGCGCTAGGGCCCAAAATCCACACGTAGGCACATTTCTAAAAACAAGTCTGTGCCTAGTTGGCTTTCTGTCGCCCCGGGGGGAATCGGGGGGGTTGCCCCGATATGCCCCAAGGGGGGAAGAAAGACTGTGGCTATGTTTTTGGGGTGGTGGTGGCATTGGTATGCCCATTCTGGGCAGCCCCTACCCCCACGCATAAAAAAAGCTAGCGTAATCGCTGGCTCCTAGTGGGCTCTCTGCCCCCAGGGGCAGATCAGGGACCACTGCCCCCATCCACCCCTTTGGGGGGCAGAAAGATTGTGGAATTTTTGGGGGGAGGTGTGGGCATTGGCATGCCCATTCTGGGCTGACCCCCACCCTGAATTAAAAATTCCTGAGGCCTAGAGGGCTTTCTGCCCCCCCGGGGTCAGATAAGGGGCTATTGCCCCAATATACCTCCGGGGAGGGGCAGAGAGGCTGTGGTAATTGTTTTTGGGGTGGGGGCATTATCATGGCCATTCTGGCCAGCCCCATCCCTACATTATAAAAAAAAAATCCCTGGTGCCTAGTGGGCTTTCTGACAACCCGGGGGCAGATCAGGGGCTATTGCCCCATCTGCTCCTGGGGGAGCAGAAAGATTGTTGTATTTTTTTTGGGGGGTGGAGGCATTGGCCTCCAATCTTTGGCAGCCCCCACCCCATCATCAATTAAAAATATCCCTGATTTCTATTGGGCTTTCTGTCCCCCAGGGGGCAGATTGGGGGCTACTGCCACATCTACCCCCCAGTGGTGGCAGAAAGACTATTGTGCCCAAACAAATATGGGGGAGCAAAGGCCCTTGCCCAAGGGGCCGTTCCCCCCTCCCTGGTGCTAGTGGGTGGATCCCTGCTTGGGGATTGCCCTCCTGATGTAATACCCAAGCAGGGATCTACTAGAGAAGGGTACCATTGGAACGGTGAGATTCTCCCCTTTCCAACGATACCCCTCCCATCTTTTTCGGTGCTCAGGGGGCTGAGATGGCCCCACAAGCACTGAAACAATGAAACTGAAACTAAGTGTCTGTTTCATTTTCATTGCAATGACGTCAGCGCACCATGCGCACGATCAGCATTGCAATGGAAATGAAAATTGGGCTTGGGAGGTTGGGGAAGCTCTTCCACAACCTCCCGAAGCCAATAAAAACAAAGGGAAATCCCTCTGCTGTCTGCAGCAGAGGGATTTAGTGCTCCTGTTCTCATGACGGAATGGTTCCGTCATGAGCACATGAGCACTGGTGCTCATGTCGGAACCATTCCGTCATGAGCACCGAAGGGGTTAATACACTTTGTATTATATTGAGATTGAGCTCACGACATCATCGCGAAGATACCCCAAAAAAAAAAATCGGATCTTTATAAAGAAAATTAACAATATTTTGGATACTAGGGTGGCTCTGACAAGAGCCTTGTGTTGATTGTGAGTATATGACAGCTAAACAAAAGACTGGATGCAAAGTTTCATGTTACTTAGAAACACCCTGTTGCCTTCGTCTGTAAAGTGCAATCCATCATTTAATTTAAGACAAAAGCAACAGACAGTGGGCCAAACCTAAATGCCACACACACACACACTGATATCTACTGACAATAAGTTTGTTCAATCAGGTAATTTCAAATGTAGCAATGTGTGCACTCACTGTAGGCACCCTCTGCCCAATGAGTGCCAACCTACATTAGGTAAAACAAGTAAACAAAGTAAACAGAGGGGCACCACTTTCACTGTCCCAATAATTTCAATTATATCCACACTGTTCCAAAGGTAGTGGAAATTCTTTTTTTTATTGCTTCATCATCACAGTAGATCAAAAAGGTCAGCCAATCATTTCTATTAATTCCATGTGTGTCAAAATATATACAGCCCACGCAATGGTCTCTGAGGAATGCAGAAATAGTTTTATTAACATGCTTCTTGGCTTTGTCAATCTGTGGACAGAATTGATTTGACCACTTCCATTTCTGTCTTTGGCATATATTAGAGTACACTTAAGACAGTGTGAGGGAAAAGCAACATCAGTTGTGGAAAGGTATCTTCCTTTAGGATTTCCAGCCCAAACCCAGTCCTTGTGCCAAGGTCATTGCCACCACAGTTCACAATCATGTGGTGAGGAGCTTGACAATCAAGAATTGTTTTAACCAAAGCCATAAACTGATGTAACTTTAACCCTCCCTGGCCAAACCAAGTCATCTTTAGATTTGGCAACCCAAGTCCCTGTCAAAACCTCTCTTTTTTGCTGCCTCTTTAGCCCAGTAGAAATAGTTGTGGCTAATAATCCACACTGTAAGCATTTTCAAGTGAAGGAGCAATAGCAGTTAGGAGAAGGCTGGAGGTGAATGAGGTAGTTTTCCAAATGAAAAGCAATTACAATTGTGGTGTTTTCTTAAAAATATATATATATTTCATTGGATGCTGTCAGTATGTAAGCGAATACAATTAGGTAGTACAGTGGATGCATTAGCAAGAGGTCCTATTATTGGTTTTTATTTAAAAAAAGAAATGTAATAGAGACATGGGTATGCTTTTTAATCTGTAGAGTGAACCACACCTGCTGCACCTCATTTGGAAGTAGCATGGACCTTCTAGAATGTGCTTTGAACTTGTGACCCACTGATTCCACTAGGTTGCTACACACAGTCAGCTAAGAGTGTGTTGGAGGGTGTTAAACAGGGACAACACTTTTTTTAAAGTACAGGAGTTATCACAACATTTAACTAATTATACATTTTAATTTCCAAATCAAGACTATATAGTAAACTGTTCTGCAGTCTTAAAATTTAAATAAACTTCAGTAAATATAAGTTTGGACTGCAATCACTCCACAATGATTGTGAAAACATTGTGAACATGTGGCAACAGGAACCTTGTTTTGAAACAGAGAAAAAGGGTTAACAGAGGCTAACAATTCACAAGTAGACATAAAGTAGTCTAAAATTAAAGACATGATTTAATTTTCTCCCTTTTGCATAATCAGAGAGTGCAAGGTTGAAGAGGTTGCCATTTTATGGTTGCTTTGCATGAGAGAGGTGAACTGTTCTTGTGCTTAGTTTTTTACAAATCCTGACAGTGTCAAAGAGTATCACAGTTATATGAAACAAATATATGTGATAAACTGTGAATGGCAGTGTGTGGTTTTAAATATTTTTAGATAGTTGACATTTAAGTTGTGTGTATTACTTGTAGGGTATGTCTTTAAGATATTAGTACCAATTATTTTGGGACGTTAGAGGAAAATGTATTTGTGACCCTTTATTCAATTGTGTACTTTATAGAAACACATCAGTATAGTACAGTTGAAAGTTACAATGAACAATGTCTTTAAAAATGACAATGTTTTAAATGTCTAAGCATCATTTGCAGAACAGACAGATCTATGTTATTTGCATTTTGGAAGTTGTAGTACTTTTATTCACATTATTGTGCTGTACATGTATATCAATTATGAAGTACTAATTCATGTTAGGTTTGTACTATGAAGTGTTAGCCAATGAGGTATGTAACTTACATGACTAGTCTGCATATGCTTAGATGGTGAAATATGTTTTTTGTGGTTCCAGATAGTTACATGTACGATAAGACTCTTGATTTTAGCTAAACATGCAAAGAACCATATATTATTGGAAAGATGGCCTGAAGGTGTATATCTATTATGAGCTTGCACATATGCTTACATGATGATCTATGTTCTTTAAGGCTGTTGTAAATTTAATGTGTATGGAGAGGATGGTGCATTTCTTTAAACATGCTCTGTATAAAATGGAGGGGGGTTAGGAGTGCAGAGTGTCTTGAGAGAGTTCTTTTACTAGTTTGACTTGGCCTATAACATTACATTGAGAACTGCTGAATACATTAAAACACACAACAGATATTTGAGAAAATATGTAGATTTTGTGCCTTAATAAGTGACAATTGCTGTTTTCAGTTTTAGAAACTTACTGATGCATGTGCACAATGAGTAACAGAGCAACATGCGCTCCTACAGAGCCATGTATCTAATTATATATCAGGTGTGATATCTAGACTTCACTCAAACATACCTCAGTAGAAAGGGAAAAATACACTAAAACAGGTAGTTTCATACTGGCAGAAGGACTTAAACACTCACTCACACATATAGTGACAACTCCCAAATATCTAACAGCAATGTTAGGTACCTTCACAGTCACTCAGGTACTACTCAGGTACTCATCCAATCACCCAGCCACTACTCAAGTAGTCATTGAAATACTCACATACTACCCACACACGTGTCCAATCACCCAGGCACTACACATGCACTCTTCCAATAACGCAGCCACCACCTATGTATTCATTGAACCACACAGCCACTACCCATGCATTCATCCAATCACTCAGGCACTGACCATTCACTTATACAATCAACAAGGCTGTACCTATTAATTTATTCAAACAGCCAGGTATAAACCATGCACTCATCCAAACACCTACATATCACTCATGCACTCATCCAAATACTGAGACACAACCCATGCACTAATCCAAAGACTCAGGCATTAGTAATATACTCATCCAATTATGCATGAAGTACCATTGCAGTGAACCTAACAATGGACTCACACAATTACTCAGACATTAGTCATGCACTCATGTAATCAGCCAGACAGTACTGATGCACTCATTCAATTATACAGGCAATATCCATGTATTTATGTAATCACCAAGGCACTACCTGTTAAATTAACCCAAAACACATGGGCAGCCGGCATGTACTCATTCAATCACTGGAACACTACTCATGTGCTCATGCAATTTGCAAGGTGCTATGCATGCACTTAAACAATCACGTACACACTATCCATGCACTCAGTGAATCTCATATATACTATGCATGTAGTCCTGTTATCACCGAGGGACTAGAGTACCACTCATTTAATCTTCAACTACTGTCTATGCATGTATTGAATCATTGAGGCATTAGTTATGCACTTATCTAATTATTCAGACACTACTCAAAAACCCAGACAATCACCCAGATAGTAACAAAATAGTCACACAAGCAAACTGGCAGTAACTATGCGGATATGGAACCACTGATGTAGTTTCTACATACTCAGGGAATCTTCCAGGAACTACCTATGCACTCATCAAATCATCTATGGAGTACTCTACTCAACTACAGACACATGTATTTACCATTTTTAGTGAGGAATATGTACTCTTTTAGAACCAACTGGTTGATTATATATATTACCTGTCACACACTGTTTGCATGTACTCCAAAGAAATATAGAGCTATATGCTGTGATACAGATTAATGTGCAGATTTTTATGTGAGGTGTCTACCAAAATTCCAATCTGATGCATCTAACTAGAGAAGTACTCAAACACTAAATCTACCAGTGACCAAGTGGTAGAGAGGCACGGAAATAGCTTCTATGTTGTGTTTTTGGATTTACAGTATTGAGACACTGTATGTACTTTTACAGTTTGATTGATGTTTATTTTAAAATGTACTGCAAAAGGTATACAGTGGTCTTTTATCATGTAAGTGAGAACTGAGATATGGTTTAGCTTTGCTGTATTAGAAGGTGCTATAATATTTATTAGGTAACTAATAAATTAAGTTTTGTGTTTTGCTTTGGGTTTGGTACATTGAAGTAACTGCTTGTAGTCACATAGCTAGGTTCATCTGTAGATTTAAAACTGCAACATAACGTAAAGACTGTTTTTGTATTATATGTAAGCCAATAGTAGAGTAGGTGGTTCATTGGCTATAATTAAACTTAAAATATATATATTTTTTATAGAACAATATCTGCTTAAGTACAGACTGGTAAAATGCCTACAAAAGCTCTGAGGAAAAAGCAACCGAAGCAACCACAGTATCTATGTAGAACGGAGAAACAAAAGGGGCAAAATGCTGAAAAAGTGATGAAAAAAAGAGCTTTCTTAAAAATATATGTGGACATTTGCAAAGATTGCAAAATAATGGAAAAAATTCAAACTATGAGAAAGAACAAAGTGTATATTGCAAGAACAGGACAGCATGTAACAAAGATTGGTACACACTAAAACCAGGAGACAGAAGCAGATTAAGGAAATCAGAGCCAGGATGTTTCATAGCAGAATAGTTATAAATCTACAGAGAAGTATGAATATAGAAGAAGGGGAGAAGCACTGAAACAGAAAGAACGAGTTGAGAGATTAGTTGATAAGGCTTTTGCTTTGAAGAGCAAGCTTTTCATTTTAATTATGAATAGAATGAAGACTCTTGACAAAATAGTGTTGTGCATGAGGAGATAAAACCCGAAAAAAAAGATTAGTAAATAGAGGTAACTTTTGTACAGTTTTTAGTGGAGAATAGATACATACTTCTAGTACTGAGCCTTTCTTAAATGAAGAAAGCTTTCTCCAGGATAAAACATTAGTTCGTGTTATTGATAAAAGAGGACGATGTTATGAAATTAAGAATTGCACTACCATAGCGAAAGAGGTGATGGTAACTAGAAATGTAGAACAAGTTATTGCAGAAGAGGTACAAGGAAGGCGTAGTCAGGCACCTGGATACAAATGGAATTGTAGTAGTGTTTGTAGTATTCAACAGCAATCCATTGATATTTTAAGGCAATTCTTACATATATTTCCAAGGTGAAGTTTAAAACACAATTAAGTACTTTACAAGAACTGGATCCTTGCAAGGTTAGAAAGCATGCCAATTTACAGGGACACTCACTAGCTTGTTCATCAAAGAAAGTGTGCCAAAGCATCTTTCATCATATCAGGATGTTGGCTGCACATCACTCAACAATGCAAACTTTAGTTGGGAGTCTGAACTATGTGAAAACTCCTGCTTTATGTTTAGGTAAAATAAATGAAGCACTTTTGCATGGTACTGTGGCAGACGTAGATAAGATTTGTGATGATGTGCAGTTTTGTTTCTTTGGTTCTGAGCAGGAGTCTAGGGAAACTCAAGAGTTGTCAATAGGAGGAGTTGCACAACAGGACAGGTATCACAGTTGATAGTTTTGAAGAAGAGATTACAAAATTTAACACAGTGTGCTCTGAAAAATCAGAGTATGTTTGTATATGTTGTCAGCGCACTCACTACAAGATTCAAACACTGACTGTTGATTTGTATTTAAAAAGGGAAAAAGAAAATATTGAAAACTGGCAAAAGTTAGCTGTGTACTTATTTGTAGAGGAATGCTTTGATTTGTCTATATGGTAAGTTATATGTAAGTACTGTTTCAATAAATCAGAAGATAATAAAAGGCCTGCTAGAGCTGTGCAGAATAAGTTAACTGGTTTCTATTCCAGAAGCACTTCAAGGTTTAAATATTTATGAGTCCATTCTTATCAAAAGTATACATTTCAAACTATAATCCGTATGGAGCAGAAGATAGTTAAGTTACCACCAACAGAGCTGCAGAAATGTCTAAAAGGTTGAGTAGTGTATTTGATGTTAGATTTAAGGACAAATATTAAAACTGTAGGACTAGATAGAGATTTAGAAGAAGGACTTGTAATTCTTGTAAATGGTGTGCCTATTAAGAACAAAAAGATGTTGGTCAATGTCACCAAATATAAAAAAATCTTTATATCTGGTACAAAATAATGTTTATTATAGAAATGTAGAAAGCCTGCAAAATATACCGCATATGGAGGATGAGACATTTCCATCAGCAGGTCAGATTGAAAAGGTAGATCCGTCTAGAACAGAAGAAATTATAGAACATTATAGTATCCACCCTTTGCATTCTAAATAGTTTATTGGTGATGCCATTGATCTGTTTAAAATGAAGGAGGTGAAAGGAGCTCCATTAAGTGTGTGGGAGAAAAGCTTAGAAGTTTGGTGTTTCCCACATCGTTTTTGTACTGGAGTAGGTGAAAGGTATGATGGCCCCCCTCTGTAAATACATGCAGTTGAATATAGATCTACTAGACTTTATTCAGAATACCCTAGATTTAGTCAGTGTATTCCACATATATTTTACCTACTATTTGAGAGTGACTTGTCTGTCCTCTCATATGCTGTGAATTACATTTTAAAAACCGGAGTTAATTTATAAAATATATCAGCAAGAGAATTTCTAGAGAGATTTCAAGAAAAAAAATGATCACTTGGAATATAATTTAATAAGCCTAATGACATATGAAACATGGTACTAATGAATATTGGTATCGGTGTCATGGGGAACTCAAGTGCATGTTGAGCATTCTCCGAGCACATACCTGGTTTCTGATGCTCATTTGAGCTGAGTATTCATGGGATGACCTAATAGAATTCTTGCAGGAGGCAAATTCCAATCTAAAAGACATTCATCTGATGACGCCAGTAGAACTGTGCTCACTAGACCCTGCAAATGTTTGCACATCTTTTAATCACAGATTTCAAGCAATGATGGATTTCATCTTGAACAAAACAAAATATCCTCTTGGTCAAGTGACTGATTTATTTTGACGCAAATAGTACCAAGCCAGAGGTGCTCCCCACATTCACATGCTGTTGTGGGTAAAAGATGCCCCAAAGTTTGGAACAGAAAGTGATGAGTCTGTATTGTCTTTTATTGAGCAGGATGTAACTTGCTCAATCCCAAAGGAGAGTTATGACAAAATATTAAGACAACAAGTTCTACGATTTCAAAATCGTAGATATGGAAAAAACTGTTTGGTAAAATACAGAGCAAAAGGGAACTTTTATACAAGATGTCATTTCGTCTTTTATTGAGCAGTCAGTAAAACAATGTAAGCAGAGAGAGGTCACGAAGAATGACTGTACTGTCTTTAAGAGGGAAGAGGCTGGTAAGAGGAAAGGCAGAGGTAGAGGCGAGAAGACATCAACCCAAAAATGTAAAATTACTCCCTCACTGAAAACGTATTATAAAGTTATGTCTACCTCAACTGCCCTAACCAGCTCTGCATGTGATCCCGCAAAGAGTAGGGGTCAAGAACTTCCTTTGGCAACTGTACAGAGCTCTCTGAGTCTACCGGTGGTGTGCTTAAGTAATACTCAAAAGGAAATAAGGATAGCGCTTGAAGGAGCACCTGAGGGAGCGTTTAGTGCCCAGGAGGGGCAAAGTAACCAATCTCTCTTGGAAGAACCAGTAGTAGGTTTTAATGATGCTCCAGATATACATCCCGCAGTGAGCCTCTAGAACAGATATTCTGTTCTGGCAACCCATGACTACGTGGAAGCACCACAGAGTGCCCTGTAACCCATGGATGACCATGAAACTACAGACCCCACGACAGGTTCCTTGATAGACATACTACTCGCCCTAAAGGACGAAATGACGAGCAGATTCATTGTCTCCGAGACGAATCAAGCCGAGTTGGCTAGTAGATTCTTGGTTTCAGAAGACTCATCTTAATTGGGCCGGCTGTAACACTGGCAGTCCGTCCTCCAACAGACGATGTCTATGCCGTCGCCGCTGCGGTCAAGATTTCCTGGTGACGGCAGTGGAACCAGGGCAGACTTTCGTCTATGTGACCACATGCATTGTAATAGGGCGGGTGGACCGCCAACAGTGTGGCGGTGATTCCAACGCCATCTCAACAGCAGCACCATGACTGCCAAACTTGTAATCAGGCCCTTAGACTTTAACCCAACAATGATGCAGAGCTCCATACAGTATGTATGCTTTATTTTAAAATGACTAAACATTGTCAAATGCATAAAACTATGGCCAGAAATCAGAAACTCAGACAAATCTGCGTGATTAAACTTTTTTTTTTACCAGTAAAGGACTTCAAGGAGGTAGTCCAAGCCTTGGCACCTTGGTCCTCTCCAGGTTATATTATGCAAATTCCACTCTCCATATCAATCAAAAATGTGCTTAACCCTCTCAAAGCTGCTTTTCATGTTGTAGCCTACCTTACATTTGCCATAAGCCTCTTTAAACACAATAAGTCTGTACTACACACCTTGAGTTTTGTCCCTATTGAGGGCAGATATATCTGTAGATTTTCATCCCTAGTAAGCAAGCTTGTACATTCTGATTACTCCCTTTGCCTGCCCAAGAAGCTGAAGATATCAGAAGTTCTCATCAACTTCAAAACTCTGACACTGTTTAACTAGAAACCACTGTCTTCAATAAAAAAACTGTATTTGATTAAGACTTTATCAAGTCTGTGCACCCACACTCTGAGTTCTATTAAGGATGCCATTGATTGTATAGCTTCATTAAAAAATCTAAAACAGTTCCTTCATAACTGTCACTTCCTTCTCTTGCCTCTCTAGGTGTTTGGTCTCTTATTTGAAGCAACGTGGTTGGCCTTTATCCACAATACATTGGATTCCCTTTATTGGAATGGGAATGCACTTATTGGTATGGTATTATTTATAACATTTTACTGGCAATAGACTGCTCCATAGAGGAATACAAATTATTACATTATGTGGTACCTTACTTCGTCATATTAATTCTCTACTTACAATATCTCAGGTAGGTACAAATCAATTCAGAATTACCAAGCATCCAGAAACTGTGTCCTGGAAAGTTTGGGGGTAATTCATGTAGTGGGGTCTGATACATTGGCGTGTGAAATAAGGGTGCATTTGTAATGTTAATTCTTTACTTCTAAACCTTTAGCCACACCTACAGCCCATACCACTGAACGAACTTACACCAAATGTGGTAGGGAGATAGATGTTGGATCAAGGAAGGGCCTTTTGGTTATTTGGTGTAAATCCATTCAGTAGTTTTTGAGAAATTGAAGTTGAAAATTATAGTGAAATCTCTGGTTGTGGATATCTCGTGACGATTTTGCGATTAATCACGACTGCGTGCACCAACAGGAATGCTTTGATTGGCTAGGGTGCAATCTGAACGGAAAGTTGCGGGTGCCATTTTATCTATAAGGAACATTTGCCAGGGCAAAAGTTTTCTGTGAATGCAAATATAAGAGGTTAAGCTGGAGGTACTCTGATTTCATATTTTAGAAATGTAAGTGTTAGTGACACAAGTTAAGTTTCCAAAATTGATTTTTTTTAATTGCGTGTAATATTCACTATGACAATGCAACCATGAGTGCAGCCCCCTGTGTACCCTCACACCAAAAATATTGGTGGAAGTATATTAAATATATCAGTGAACCATTAACCCCTTCGCTGCTAGTCCTTTTCCCCCTCTGTGCTAAGCCTTTTTTGGGCTATTTGGGGTAGTTCGCGCCTAAGCCCCTGTAACTTTTTGGACCACATAAGGTATCCACGCCAAATTTGTGTCCTTTTTTACCAACATCATGGGGATTCTAAAGGTACCCAGGGTTTGTGGATTCCCCTTGAGGGGACTCAGAAATTGGCCAAAATACAGGTAAATTCAGTTTTTTTTTGTTGAAAAATGGGAAAAAAAGGCTACAGATGAAAGCGTCTGTTTTTTTTCCCTGCAAATGGTATCAAAAAGGGGTTGTAGTGCTGAAATCACCATCTTCCCAGCTTTCAGGGACACGCAGAGTTTTGTCAGAAACCCAAAAATGTTTACACAGTTTTGGCATTTTTCTGGGACGTAGCCTATTTGTGCTATTTTTGTGCTTTCAACTTCTTTCCAGTTAATGGTAGAAATGGGTATGAAAGCAATAATGGATCCTGGAAAGCTATACATTTAAAAAAAGTATACAAAATTCTAAATTCATCAAAGGGTCATTTGTGTAGATCCTTCAAGGTTTCTTTATAGAAACCAACTGTTGAATATAGGAAAAATAGAAAATTATGTGAAAAAAACAGCCATTTTTGTCAACGTTTTCAACTGTAACTTCTTTTAATTATGACAGCTGTTTGAAAGCAATATACAGTTTCATCCACTTGACCCTTCTGGTTGTGGGATATATAGGACTTGTAGGTTCACCAAGAACCCGACGAACCCAGAGCCAATAACTGAGCAGCGTCTTGCAATGTTTTTTTATTATGTATCGGGTATATATAAATTAATTTGGGAAAATATATACATGGAAAAATCGGTATGAAAGACACCAATGTATTTCTGAAATTGGAACAAAATATAGAGTTTAAAAGCAGTAGATATTTGCACATTTCTGAAATTGTGAGTACCCATACTAGCAAGAGAGTTATAGGTAATTTTTCAAAATGACTTCTTTTTACACATTGTCTTTCATTTGGAAGGCAGAAATGCATGGAATGTCAATAGGTAATAACAGTTGCTCTACAATTTTGTGTTACCCTAAGTCTCCTGATAAAAATGGTACCTCAATTGTGTGGGTAGGCCTAGTGCCCGCAACAGGAAACGGCTCAAAAACCAACATGGACACACTTTATTTATACAATAAAAACTGACCCCTTTTTTGTAAAGTGCCTAGCTGTAGATTTTGAACCCAAACTCTGCTAGCACCTAGGGAAACCTAGCAAACCTATACATTTCTGAAAACTAGACACCCAGGGGAATCCAGGATGGGGTGACTTGACTGGCTCTCACCAGGTTCTGTTACCCAGAATCCCTTGCAAACATAGAAATTTGTCAAAAAAACACATTTTCCTCACATTTCTGTGGTGGAAAGTTCTGGAATCTGTGTGAATCCTCGAAACTCCAATCACACCGCCTTCCCCAAAGTCTTTTGAGAAAAATGGTACCTCACTTGTGTGTGTAGGCCTAGTGCCCGTGACAGGAAACGGCCCAAAACACAATGTGGATGCACCACATTTTCACAGTGAAAACAACCCTTATTTTGCAAAGTGCCTAGCTGTAGATTTTGAACCCTAGCTCTGCCGGCACCTAGGGAAACCTAGAATACCTATACATTTTAGAAAACTAGACATTCAGGGAAATCCAGTATAGGGTAACTTGACTGGCTCGCACCATGTTCTTTTACCCAGAATCCCTTGCAAACCTCATAATTTGTAAAAAAGCCACGTTTTCCTCACATTTATGTGGTGGAAAGTTCTGGAATCTGCGTGGATCCACAAAACTCCACCCAGCCCGCATTCCCCAAACTCTCCCGAGAAAAATTGGCACCTCACTTGTGTGGATAGGCCTAGTGCCCGCTGCAGGAAACGGCCCAAAACACAACATGGACATACCACATTTTCACAGTAAAAACTGACCCTTTTTTTGCAAAGTGCCTAGCTGTAGATTTTGAACCCTAGCTCTACCGGCATCTAGGGAAACCTATCAAACCTATACATTTTTTAAAACTAGACACCCAGGGGAATCCAGGATGTGGTGACTTGTCTGGATCTCACTGGGTTCTGCTACCCAGAATCCCTTGCAAACCTCAACATTTGTAAAAATAAAAACACATTTTCCTCATATTTCTGTTGTGGAAAGTTCTGGAATCTGGGTGGATCCACAAAATTCCACTCACCGTACATTCCCCAAAGTCATCTGAGAAAAATGCTACCTCGCTTGTGTGGGTAGACGTAGTGCCCGCAGCAGGCATGGCTCAAAACACAACGGGGACACACAACATTTTCACGGTGAAAACTGAAACTTTTTTTGCAAAGTACCTAGCTGTTGATTTTAAACCCTAGCTCTGCCGGCATCTAGGGAAATCTAGTAAACCTATACATTTTTAAAAACTAGACACCCAGGGGAATTCAGAATGGGGTGACTTGTCTAGCTCTCACTAGGTTCTGTTACCCAGAATCCCTTGCAAACCTCAAACTTGGTTCAAAAAAACACATTTTCCTCACATTTCTGTGGTGGAAAGTTCTGGAATCTGTGTGTATCCAAAAAATTCCACCCAGTCTGCATTCCCCAAAGTCTTCTGAGAAAAATGGTACCTCACTTGTGTGGGTGGGTCAAGTACCCGCGACAGGCAAGGGCCAAAAACCTATTGAGTCTACTTCAAAATGACCTATCACAAAACAACCTGGTTTTGCATGGGTGGTCCCATGAGTTTTTGGCCCCGGGCTCGGCGGCCACCTAGGGGAACCTACCAAACCCACACATTTTTTAAAATTAGTCACCCGGGAGAGTACAGTAAGGTATGGCTTGCGTGGGTCCCACAGCATTTCCCTACGCAGAATTCCCTGCAAACCTCAAATTTTGTTGAAAAAATCAATTTGTTCTCACATTTCTGTGTGGGAAAGTTGTGTGATCACTGGGCTGACACAAATTTCCTACCACCCAGCGTTTCCCCAGGTCTCCCGATAAAAATGGTGCCTCACTTGTGTGGGTAGGCATAGTGGCTGCAACAGGAAATCGTACTCTGGAGACTTCAAAATCACTTATACCAAAACTACCTGATTCTTGGGGGGCACCTGGGGTTTTGGCTCCAGGCTCGCCGCCATCTAGGGAAAACTACCAAACACGCATATTTCTGAAAACTAGACACCCTGGGGAGTCCAATGAGGTATGGCTTGCGTGGATCCCCCAAAGTTTTCCTACACAGAATCCCCTGCAAACATCACATTTAGCTGAAGAACCCACATTTCCACATATTTTTGTCTGGAATCACTGTGGCGGCACAAATGTCCTACCCCACAGCGTTCTCCTTAGTGTCCTGAGTAAAATGATACCTCACTTGTGTGGGTGTCCAATGCAGAATTGGCTAAAAAAAAATTTTTTTTAAATGTAGCGCTTAGAATTCTTGGTGCTATACCCTTATTCCCTATGTTTTGGGGTCTTCCCAGTCACAGGCCCTTGCCCCACCCACACAAGTGAGGTATCATTTTACTTGGGAGACTGAGGGGCCATTGCCTGTCGTGGGTACTTGACCCACCCATGCGAGTGAGGTACCATTTTTGTTGGGAGACCTGAGGGAATGCTGTGTAGAAGGAAATTTGTGGATCCACGCAGATTCCAGATCTTTCCCACACAGAAATTTGAGAAAAAGGTGATTTTTTCAGCTAAATTTGAGGTTTGCAGGGGATTCTGGGTCAGGAAATGTTGGGGGACCCAAGCTAGCCATACCTTGCTGGACTCCCCAGGGTGTCTAGTTTTCAGAAATGTGTGGGGTTGGTAGATTTCCCTAGATGGCCGCCGAGCCCGGGCCCAAAACTCATCGGACCCCCCTTGCAAAACCAGGTTGTTTTGTGATAGGGGCCCTTGCCTGTCGCGGGTACTTGACGCACCCACACAAGTGAGGTTCCATTTTTCTCGGAAGACTTTGGGGAATGCAGGCTTGGTGTATTTTTGTGGATCCACACAGATTCCAGAACTTTCCACCGCAGAAATGTGAGGAAAATGTGTTTTTTGGACACATTTTGAGGTCTGCAAAATCTACAGCTAGGCACTTTGCAAAAAAAGGGTCAGTTTTCACTGTGAAAATGTGTTGTGTCCATGTGGCGGTTTGGGCTGTTTCCTGTCACGGGCACTAGGCCTACCCACACGAGTGAGGTACCATTTTTCTCGGAAGACTTTGGGAAATACGGGGTGGATTGAATTTTGTGGATCCACGCAGATTCCAGAACTTTCCACCTCATAAATATGAGAACATTTGTTTTTTTTACAAATGTTTAAGTTTGCAAGGGATTCTGGGTAACAGAATCTGGTGAAAGACACACAAGTCACCCCATTCTGGATTCCCCTGGGTGTTTAGTTTTCAAAAATGTATAGGTTTGCTAGGTTTCCCTATGTGCCGGCAGAGCTAGGGTTGAAAATCTACAGCTAGGCACTTTGCAAAATACTATCAGTTTTCACTGTAAAATGTGGTGTGTCCATGTTGCGTTTTGGGCCTTTTTCTCTCACGGGCACTAGGCCCACCCACACAAGTGAGGTACCATTTTTCTCGGAAGACTTTGGGGAATGCGGGGTGGGTGGAATTTTGTGGATCCATGCAGATCCCAGAACTTTCATCACAGAAATGTGAGGGAAATTTGTTTTTTTAACTAAGTTTGAGGTTTGCAAGGGATTCTGGGTAATAGAACCTGGTGAAAGGCACAGAAGTCACCCCATCCTGGATTCCCCCTGGTGTTTAGTTTAAAAAAACGTACAGGTTTGCAAGGTTTCCCATGTGCCGGCTGCGCTAGGGCCCAAAATCCACACGTAGGCACATTTCTAAAAACAAGTCTGTGCCTAGTTGGCTTTCTGTCGCCCTGGGGGGAATGGGGGGGGGGGGGTTGCCCCGATATGCCCCAAGGGGGGAAGAAAGACTGTGGCTATGTTTTTGCGGTGGTGGTGGCATTGGTATGCCCATTCTGGGCAGCCCCTACCCCCACGCATAAAAAAAGCTAGCGTAATCGCTGGCTCCTAGTGGGCTTTCTGCCCCCAGGGGCAGATCAGGGACCACTGCCCCCATCCACCCCTTGGGGGGGCAGAAAGATTGTGGAATTTTTGGGGGGAGGTGTGGGCATTGGCATGCCCATTCTGGGCTGACCCCCACCCTGAATTAAAAATTCCTGAGGCCTAGAGGGCTTTCTGCCCCCCCGGGGTCAGATAAGGGGCTATTGCCCCAATATACCTCCGGGGAGGGGCAGAGAGGCTGTGGTAATTGTTTTTGGGGTGGGGGCATTATCATGGCCATTCTGGAAAGCCCCACCCCTACATTATAAAAAAAAAATCCCTGGTGCCTAGTGGGCTTTCTGACAACCCGGGGGCAGATCAGGGGCTATTGCCCCATCTGCTCCTGGGGGAGCAGAAAGATTGTTGTATTTTTTTTGGGGGGTGGAGGCATTGGCCTCCAATCTTTGGCAGCCCCCACCCCATCATCAATAAAAAAAATCCCTGATTTCTATTGGGCTTTCTGTCCCCCAGGGGGCAGATTGGGGGCTACTGCCACATATACCCCCCAGTGGTGGCAGAAAGACTATTGTGCCCAAACAAATATGGGGGAGCAAAGGCCCTTGCCCAAGGGGCCGTTCCCCCCTCCCTGGTGCTAGAGGGTGGATCCCTGCTTGGGGATTGCCCTCCTGATGTAATACCCAAGCAGGGATCTACTAGACAAGGGTACCATTGGAACGGTGAGATTCTCCCCTTTCCAACGATACCCCTCCCATCTTTTTCGGTGCTCGGGGGGCTGAGATGGCCCCACAAGCACTGAAACAATGAAACTGAAACTAAGTGTCTGTTTCATTTTCATTGCAATGACGTCAGTGCACCATGCGCACGATCAGCATTGCAATGGAAATGAAAATTGGGCTTGGGAGGTTGGGGAAGCTCTTCCCCAACCTCCCGAAGCTATTAAAAGCAAAGGGAAATCCCTCTGCTGTCTGCAGCAGAGGGATTTAGTGCTCCTGTTCTCATGACGGAATGGTTCCGTCATGAGCACATGAGCACTGGTGCTCATGTCGGAACCATTCCGTCATGAGCACCGAAGGGGTTAATACACTTTGTATTATATTGAGATTGAGATCACGACATCATCGCGAAGATACCCCAAAAAAAAAAATCGGATCTTTATAAAGAAAATTAACAATATTTTGGATACTAGGGTGGCTGTGACAAGAGCCTTGTGTTGATTGTGAGTATATGACAGCTAAACAAAAGACTGGATGCAAAGTTTCATGTTACTTAGAAACACCCTGTTGCCTTTGTCTGTAAAGTGCAATCCATCATTTAATTTAAGATAAAAGCAACAGACAGTGGGCCAAACCTAAATGCCACACACACACAAACTGATATCTACTGACAATAAGTTTGTTCAATCAGGTAATTTCAAATGTAGCAATGTGTGCACTCACTGTAGGCACCCTCTGCCCAATGAGTGCCAACCTACATTAGGTAAAACAAGTAAACAAAGTAAACAGAGGGGCACCACTTTCACTGTCCCAATAATTTCAATTATATCCACACTGTTCCAAAGGCAGTGGAAATTCTTTTTTTTATTGCTTCATCATCACAGTATATCAAAAAGGTCAGCCAATCATTTCTATTAATTCCATGTGTGTCAAAATATATACAGCCCACGCAATGGTCTCTGAGGAATGCAGAAATAGTTTTATTAACATGCTTCTTGGCTTTGTCAATCTGTGGACAGAATTGATTTGACCACTTCCATTTCTGTCTTTGGCATATATTAGAGTACACTTAAGACAGTGTGAGGGAAAAGCAACATCAGTTGTGGAAAGGTATCTTCCTTTAGGATTTCCAGCCCAAACCCAGTCCTTGTGCCAAGGTCATTGCCACCACAGTTCACAATCATGTGGTGAGGAGCTTGACAATCAAGAATTGTTTTAACCAAAGCCATAAACTAATGTAACTTTAACCCTCCCTGGCCAAACCAAGTCATCTTCAGATTTGGCAACCCAAGTCCCTGTCAAAACCTCTCTTTTTTGCTGCCTCTTTAGCCCAGTAGAAATAGTTGTGGCTAATAATCCACACTGTAAGCATTTTCAAGTGAAGGAGCAATAGCAGTTAGGAGAAGGCTGGAGGTGAATGAGGTAGTTTTCCAAATGAAAAGCAATTACAATTGTGGTGTTTTCTTAAAAATATATATATATTTCATTGGATGCTGTCAGTATGTAAGCGAATACAATTAGGTAGTACAGTGGATGCATTAGCAAGAGGTCCTATTATTGGTTTTTATTTAAAAAAAGAAATGTAATAGAGACATGGGTATGCTTTTTAATCTGTAGAGTGAACCACACCTGCTGCACCTCATTTGGAAGTAGCATGGACCTTCTAGAATGTGCTTTGAACTTGTGACCCACTGATTCCACTAGGTTGCTACACACAGTCAGCTAAGAGTGTGTTGGAGGGTGTTAAACAGGGACAACACTTTTTTTTAAAGTACAGGAGTTATCACAACATTTAACTAATTATACATTTTAATTTCCAAATCAAGACTATATAGTAAACTGTTCTGCAGTCTTAAAATTTAAATAAACTTCAGTAAATATAAGTTTGGACTGCAATCACTCCACAATGATTGTGAATACATTGTGAACATGTGGCAACAGGAACCTCATTTTGAAACAGAGAAAAAGGGTTAACAGAGGCTAACAATTCACAAGTAGACATAAAGTAGTCTAAAATTAAAGACGTGATTTAATTTTCTCCCTTTTGCATAATCAGAGAGTGCAAGGTTGAAGAGGTTGCCATTTTATGGTTGCTTTGCATGAGAGAGGTGAACTGTTCTTGTGCTTAGTTTTTTACAAATCCTGACAGTGTCAAAGAGTATCACAGTTATATGAAACAAATATATGTGATAAACTGTGAATGGCAGTGTGTGGTTTTAAATATTTTTAGATAGTTGACATTTAAGTTGTGTGTATTACTTGTAGGGTATGTCTTTAAGATATTAGTACCAATTATTTTGGGAAGTTAGAGGAAAATGTATTTGTGACCCTTTATTCAATTGTGTACTTTATAGAAACACATCAGTATAGTACAGTTGAAAGTTACAATGAACAATGTCTTTAAAAATGACAATGTTTTAAATGTCTAAGCATCATTTGCAGAACAGACAGATCTATGTTATTTGCATTTTGGAAGTTGTAGTACTTTTATTCACATTATTGTGCTTTACATGTATATCAATTATGAAGTACTAATTCATGTTAGGTTTGTACTATGAAGTGTTAGCCAATGAGGTATGTAACTTACATGACTGGTCTGCATATGCTTAGATGGTGAAATATGTTTTTTTGTGGTTCCAGATAGTTACATGTACGATAAGACTCTTGAGTTTAGCTAAACATGCAAAGAACCATATATTATTGGAAAGATGTCCTGAAGGTGTATATCTATTATGAGCTTGCACATATGCTTACATGATGATCTATGTTCTTTAAGGCTGTTGTAAATTTAATGTGTATGGAGAGGATGGTGCATTTCTTTAAACATGCTCTGTATAAAATGGAGGGGGGTTAGGAGTGCAGAGTGTCTTGAGAGAGTTCTTTTACTAGTTTGACTTGGCCTATAACATTACTTTGAGAACTGCTGAATACATTAAAACACACAACAGATATTTGAGAAAATATGTAGATTTTGTGCCTTAAAAAGTGACAATTGCTGTTTTCAGTTTTAGAAACTTACTGATGCATGTGCACAATGAGTAACAGAGCAACATGCGCTCCTACAGAGCCATGTATCTAATTATATATCAGGTGTGATATCTAGACTTCACTCAAACATACCTCAGTAGAAAGGGAAAAATACACTAAAACAGGTAGTTTCATACTGGCAGAAGGACTTAAACACTCACTCACACATATAGTGACAACTCCCAAATATCTAACAGCAATGGAGGTACCTTCACAGTCACTCAGGTACTCATCCAATCACCCAGCCACTACTCAAGTAGTCATTGAAATACTCACATACTACCCACACACGTGTCCAATCACCCAGGCACTACACATGCACTCTTCCAATAACGCAGCCACCACCTATGTATTCATTGAACCACACAGCCACTACCCATGCATTCATCCAATCACTCAGGCACTGACCATTCACTTATACAATCAACAAGGCTGTACCTATTAATTTATTCAAACAGCCAGGTATAAACCATGCACTCATCCAAACACCTACATATCACTCATGCACTCATCCAAATACTGAGACACAACCCATGCACTAATCCAAAGACTCAGGCATTAGTAATACACTCATCCAATTATGCATGAAGTACCATTGCAGTGAACCTAACAATGGACTCACACAATTACTCAGACATTAGTCATGCACTCATGTAATCAGCCAGACAGTACTGATGCACTCATTCAATTATACAGGCAATATCCATGTATTTATGTAATCACCAAGGCACTACCTGTTAAATTAACCCAAAACACATGGGCAGCCGGCATGTACTCATTCAATCACTGGAACACTACTCATGTGCTCATGCAATTTGCAAGGTGCTATGCATGCACTTAAACAATCACGTACACACTATCCATGCACTCAGTGAATCTCATATATACTATGCATGTAGTCCTGTTATCACCGAGGGACTAGAGTACCACTCATTTAATCATTCAACTACTGTCTATGCATGTATTGAATCATTGAGGCATTAGTTATGCACTTATCTAATTATTCAGACACTACTCAAAAACCCATACAATCACCCAGATAGTAACAAAATAGTCACACAAGCAAACTGGCAGTAACTATGCGGATATGGAACCACTGATGTAGTTTCTACATACTCAGGGAATCTTCCAGGAACTACCTATGCACTCATCAAATCATCTATGGAGTACTCTACTCAACTACAGACACATGTATTTACAATTTTTAGTGAGGAATATGTACTCTTTTAGAACCAACTGGTTGATTATATATATTACCTGTCACACACTGTTTGCATGTACTCCAAAGAAATATAGAGCTATATGCTGTGATACAGATTAATGTGCAGATTTTTATGTGAGGTGTTTACCAAAATTCCAATCTGATGCATCTAACTAGAGAAGTACTCAAACACTAAATCTACCAGTGACCAAGTGGTAGAGAGGCACGGAAATAGCTTTTATGTTGTGTTTTTGGATTTACAGTATTGAGACACTGTATGTACTTTTACAGTTTGATTGATGTTTATTTTAAAATGTACTGCAAAAGGTATACAGTGGTCTTTTATCATGTAAGTGAGAACTGAGATATGGTTTAGCTTTGCTGTATTAGAAGGTGCTATAATATTTATTAGGTAACTAATAAATTAAGTTTTGTGTTTTGCTTTGGGTTTGGTACATTGAAGTAACTGCTTGTAGTCACATAGCTAGGTTCATCTGTAGATTTAAAACTGCAACATAACGTAAAGACTGTTTTTGTATTATATGTAAGCCAATAGTAGAGTAGGTGGTTCATTGGCTATAATTAAACTTAAAATATATATATTTTTTATAGAACAATATCTGCTTAAGTACAGACTGGTAAAATGCCTACAAAAGCTCTGAGGAAAAAGCAACCAAAGCAACCACAGTATCTATGTAGAACGGAGAAACAAAAGGGGCAAAATGCTGAAAAAGTGATGAAAAAAAGAGCTTTCTTAAAAATATATGTGGACATTTGCAAAGATTGCAAAATAATGGAAAAAATTCAAACTATGAGAAAGAACAAAGTGTATATTGCAAGAACAGGACAGCATGTAACAAAGATTGGTACACACTAAAACCAGGAGACAGAAGCAGATTAAGGAAATCAGAGCCAGGATGTTTCATAGCAGAATAGTTATAAATCTACAGAGAAGTATGAATATAGAAGAAGGGGAGAAGCACTGAAACAGAAAGAACGAGTTGAGAGATTAGTTGATAAGGCTTTTGCTTTGAAGAGCAAG
This sequence comes from Triturus cristatus, assembly GCF_964204655.1. NCBI lineage: Eukaryota > Metazoa > Chordata > Amphibia > Caudata > Salamandridae > Triturus > Triturus cristatus. The sequence goes on along the minus strand of NC_140585.1, from coordinate 962,686,372 downwards.
CTTTTCATTTTAATTATGAATAGAATGAAGACTCTTGACAAAATAGTGTTGTGCATGAGGAGATAAAACCCGAAAAAAAAGATTAGTAAATAGAGGTAACTTTTGTACAGTTTTTAGTGGAGAATAGATACATACTTCTAGTACTGAGCCTTTCTTAAATGAAGAAAGCTTTCTCCAGGATAAAACATTAGTTCGTGTTATTGATAAAAGAGGACGATGTTATGAAATTAAGAATTGCACTACCATAGCGAAAGAGGTGATGGTAACTAGAAATGTAGAACAAGTTATTGCAGAAGAGGTACAAGGAAGGCGTAGTCAGGCACCTGGATACAAATGGAATTGTAGTAGTGTTTGTAGTATTCAACAGCAATCCATTGATATTTTAAGGCAATTCTTACATATATTTCCAAGGTGAAGTTTAAAACACAATTAAGTACTTTACAAGAACTGGATCCTTGCAAGGTTAGAAAGCATGCCAATTTACAGGGACACTCACTAGCTTGTTCATCAAAGAAAGTGTGCCAAAGCATCTTTCATCATATCAGGATGTTGGCTGCACATCACTCAACAATGCAAACTTTAGTTGGGAGTCTGAACTATGTGAAAACTCCTGCTTTATGTTTAGGTGAAATAAATAAAGCACTTTTGCATGGTACTGTGGCAGACGTAGATAAGATTTGTGATGATGTGCAGTTTTGTTTCTTTGGTTCTGAGCAGGAGTCTAGGGAAACTCAAGAGTTGTCAATAGGAGGAGTTGCACAACAGGACAGGTATCACAGTTGATAGTTTTGAAGAAGAGATTACAAAATTTAACACAGTGTGCTCTGAAAAATCAGAGTATGTTTGTATATGTTGTCAGCGCACTCAGTACAAGATTCAAACACTGACTGTTGATTTGTATTTAAAAAGGGAAAAAGAAAATATTGAAAACTGGCAAAAGTTAGCTGTGTACTTATTTGTAGAGGAATGCTTTGATTTGTCTATATGGTAAGTTTTATGTAAGTACTGTTTCAATAAATCAGAAGATAATAAAAGGCCTGCTAGAGCTGTGCAGAATAAGTTAACTGGTTTCTATTCCAGAAGCACTTCAAGGTTTAAATATTTATGAGTCCATTCTTATCAAAAGTATACATTTCAAACTATAATCCGTATGGAGCAGAAGATAGTTAAGTTACCACCAACAGAGCTGCAGAAATGTCTAAAAGGTTGAGTAGTGTATTTGATGTTAGATTTAAGGACAAATATTAAAACTGTAGGACTAGATAGAGATTTAGAAGAAGGACTTGTAATTCTTGTAAATGGTGTGCCTATTAAGAACAAAAAGATGTTGGTCAATGTCACCAAATATAAAAAAATCTTTATATCTGGTACAAAATAATGTTTATTATAGAAATGTAGAAAGCCTGCAAAATATACCGCATATGGAGGATGAGACATTTCCATCAGCAGGTCAGATTGAAAAGGTAGATCCGTCCAGAACAGAAGAAATTATAGAACATTATAGTATCCACCCTTTGCATTCTAAAGAGTTTATTGGTGATGCCATTGATCTGTTTAAAATGAAGGAGGTGAAAGGAGCTCCATTAAGTGTGTGGGAGAAAAGCTTAGAAGTTTGGTGTTTCCCACATCGTTTTTGTACTGGAGTAGGTGAAAGGTATGATGGCCCCCCTCTGTAAATACATGCAGTTGAATATAGATCTACTAGACTTTATTCAGAATACCCTAGATTTAGTCAGTGTATTCCACATATATTTTACCTACTATTTGAGAGTGACTTGTCTGTCCTCTCATATGCTGTGAATTACATTTTAAAAACCGCAGTTAATTTATAAAATATATCAGCAAGAGAATTTCTAGAGAGATTTCAAGAAAAAAATGATCACTTGGAATATAATTTAATAAGCCTAATGGCATATGAAACATGGGACTAATGAATATTGGTATCGGTGTCATGGGGAACTCAAGTGCATGTTGAGCATTCTCCGAGCACATACTTGGTTTCTGATGCTCATTTGAGCTGAGTATTCATGGGATGACCTAATAGAATTCTTGCAGGAGGCAAATTCCAATCTAAAAGACATTCATCTGATGACGCCAGTAGAACTGTGCTCACTAGACCCTGCAAATGTTTGCACACATTTTAATCACAGATTTCAAGCAATGATGGATTTCATCTTGAACAAAACAAAATATCCTCTTGGTCAAGTGACTGATTTTTTGTGACGCAAATAGTACCAAGCCAGAGGTGCTCCCCACATTCACATGCTGTTGTGGGTAAAAGATGCCCCAAAGTTTGGAACAGAAAGTGATGAGTCTGTGTTGTCTTTTATTGAGCAGGATGTAACTTGCTCAATCCCAAAGGAGAGTTATGACAAAATATTAAGACAACAAGTTCTACGATTTCAAAATCGTAGATATGGAAAAAACTGTTAGGTAAAATACAGAGCAAAAGGGAACTTTTATACAAGATGTCATTTCGTCTTTTATTGAGCAGTCAGTAAAACAATGTAAGCAGAGAGAGGTCACGAAGAATGACGGTACTGTCTTTAAGAGGGAAGAGGCTGGTAAGAGGAAGGGCAGAGGTAGAGGCAAGAAGACATCAACCCAAAAATGTAAAATTACTCCCTCACTGAAAACGTATTATAAAGTTATGTCTACCTCAACTGCCCTAACCAGCTCTGCATGTGATGCCGCAAAGAGTAGGGGTCAAGAACTTCCTTTGGCAACTGTACAGAGCTCTCTGAGTCTACCGGTGGTGTGCTTAAGTAATACTCAAAAGGAAATAAGGATAGCGCTTGAAGGAGCACCTGAGGGAGCGTTTAGTGCCCAGGAGGGGCAAAGTAACCAATCTCTCTTGGAAGAACCAGTAGTAGGTTTTAATGATGCTCCAGATATACATCCCGCAGTGAGCCTCTAGAACAGATATTCTGTTCTGGCAACCCATGACTACGTGGAAGCACCACAGAGTGCCCTGTAACCCATGGATGACCATGAAACTACAGACCCCACGACAGGTTCCTTGATAGACATACTACTCGCCCTAAAAGACGAAATGACGAGCTGATTCATTGTCTCCGAGACGAATCAAGCCGAGTTGGCTAGTAGATTCTTGATTTCAGAAGTAAATCAGGCAGCCATACAAGCCTCTTGCGAAGTGTTGGCTAAGAGATTAGATGATGTCACGTTAAGAACAGAAGCGATTGAGTTGGAAATTCCTAAAATTAAAGAAACTATGTCTACTACTTCTGTGGAAATGGCTAAAATATCGGCCCAAAATAAAGAACTTAAGGAAGATCTCGAACGTCTGGAAAACCACTCAAGGAGGAACAATTTAAGACTCCTGAATGTACCTGAAGCCCTGGAGGGATCAGATATAAAAGGGTTTGTGATTTCTTCATTAAAAGGGACTGTCTTGAAGAATTCACCAGATGTGGATCTCGCATGTGAAATACAAAGGGTGCATCGCGATCCCTTCAAGAGGAATCCAGCCAGGCAAAGACCCAGGAAAATCCTGGTTAATTTTTTGTCATACTCTGTAAAGGAGTTGATTCTATCTTCAGCTTTCAAGGAAGGCACAATAACTTCAGGAGGTCCAAGTCCGTTTTCTTTCTCTATAAGATCTGACATCTCACATATAACCGCAGCGAGACAGTGGGAGCTGTGGAAGATGCTTGAGGAGCTAAACAAAATGGGGGCTAATGCTCAGTTAAAGTTTCCTGCACTTTTACGTGTAATGTGGAATAACCATATGCACCAGATTCGTACAATTGAGGAGGCAGATGCTCTTATAGTAAAAATCAAAAAAGAATCGGGTGGTAGAGAGGGGGGTCGCTGAGGTAAAGGGAATCTATGACAGCATGACCTTAGGTTAGATGTATTCTCCAAATGCCCGGGGGAGTGGAGACCGAATAGGCTCAGCCTATTGGAAGGGAGGGTTCCTCATGGAGGGGGGCATTGAGGGAGGGGAGGGAAAGAGGGAGGAGGGCACATCGGCTGGGGAGGAGTGGGAAAAATCAAAAAACCTCATCTCACCTAATTCTATGGGAGGTCCGTCTTGCTGGCATAAGTGGTTCAGTGGTCCGCAATCTGAATGGCAGGAACTTCATTAAAAGATAGCAAGGTCACATTTATCTCTTGGAATGTTAATGGATTATGATGCCCCCACAGGCAAAGATTAATTCTGAAATACTTAGAACTTTCCCCAGCCCAGATCTGTATTATACAGGAAACATACTTAAGTTTTCTAGAAAGTCGCTCAACCTTTTCCAAAGTTTCCTGGGTAAAATGTTACTGTACTTCACAATAGACGAATAATAGTAGAGGTGTTGCAATTTTGATCAAGGTGGGTAATAGCGCAGCTGGATTTTGGAGGTGTGGAGCTAGTCTGTGCTTCGTTCTATGGCCCTAATGTTTTAATGTCCTTTTATATCCACTAAAAGATAGATCCAATCAAAGTTACTATGTAGGGACACCCCGAGTCCGTCGCGCAATGATCAATATGTTTCATGACTTGGACCTGGTAGATGTCTGGAGGGCTAAGAGGGGAGACACTCCGGGGTTTACATTCTATAGTAAAAAACACAGTCACTCATCTAGGATTGACTACATTTTAACAGATAGGTCTACTTTGGGAAGACTGTCGGAGATTTCAGTTCTACCAAGTCACCTCTCCGACCACGCCCCAGTGCTTTTTTCTTATCTCAGTAAAGCGTATAAGCTACAATCTAGATGGACACTTAATAGAGCTATGCTCCAGGACCCTGAGATTATTCAGGCTATTAAGCTATCCTCCCTAGAATTTTTCTCTTTAAACATGGGTTCCACGACCATGGACTTTATTTGGGATGCCTTTAAGCTAACATGAGGGGCAGGCTTCATGGCCTTATCTCTTCTAAGAATAGAGCCGAGGTCCGGGTGCTCCATGATATTGAGGAGAGAATTCTCCACTTAGAGAATGAAAGGAATAGATTTAGCTATGAGAATCCAGGAAAACTGACACAAATCCGGGGGGACCTAGATTGTGCCAGGTAAGAGCACAGGGGTAAATTAGACCAAGAGTGTAAGGCACAGTGGCTCACTAAGAGCATGCAAAATTTCAAGTATGGGGAGAAAACTGGTGCCCTATTGGCCTGGAAAGCAAGAGTGGACCGCTCTAAGATTAATATAAATGAACTGATAATAAACAGCAGTGGGGATAAGTCAAGCAATGTTGAGGATATGCAAACCTGCCTGCTTTCCCTTTTTTCAGACCTTTATAAAGAAGATTTGGCCCCGTCCATTGGTCATATACAAACATGGTTGAGGAGCAAATCTCTACCAACTCTCACAGAAGAGTGTTGTGACATCTTAGATGTTCCTATTACTCTTGAGGAGATCAAAGGTCAAATAAAAAAATGTAAAAATAAAAAGGTATCAGGTATGGATGCACTCCCCAATGAAGTTTATAAACTTCTAACAGAGGAATTGACCCCAGCACTGAGCACTACTTTTGACTCAGTATACTATCTTACAGGTAAAGTCCCTAAGTCCTGGAAGGAGGCTACTATTGTACTGATTTTAAAGCCTGGAAAGGATCCTTTAAAAGCCGACTCTTATCGCCCAATCTCCCTGCTGAATGCCGACTATAAGATCTTTATGGGTATTTTAGCGGGGAGATTGGCTAAACTGGTCCCAAACCTGGTCCATATTGTCCAGAAGGGCTTTGTAAAAGGGAGGTTCATCCAGGAACAGACACAATTGTTAATAGGCAATATTGACTTGACCATTGGAAGATCTGACTCATTGGCCATAGATGCAGCCAAGGCCTTTGACACGGTCTGCTGGGTGTACATCTGTGAAGTATTAGATGTAATGGGCTTTGGACCCATCTTTATTCAAACTTTGAGGAACTGCTATCAAGGGGCCTCTGCCAGGATCCTTTTAAATGGCATGTTGACCTCTAGTTTTAACATCCAGAGAGGAACTCGACAGGGTTACCCTATTTCCCCCCTCCTGTTTAATATCTACATAGAGCCAGTAGCGCAAGCCATTAGATTAGACCATTTAATCCCCCTGTTTAAGTCTCAAAAATATACTTGTAAATTAGCTTTGTACGCTGATGACTTAATCCTATATACCAACAACCCTGAGTTGCAATCCCTCGGGTTGAAGCCCTGTTGGAGGAATTTGGCTCTCTTTCAGGCTATTTGGCCAACACCTCAAAACCTGAGGTGATGTGTTGGAACATCGACCAATGTGAAGGTACAACCTGCAAAGAGCTAAAATACTTGGGTATATATATCGTCAAAGATTTGGATAAAATCCCCCTGATGAATTTGAACAAAATCATTAAGGAAATAGACGCCTCTTTATTAGATGGAGGAATCTTCACCTGACAATATATGGGAAAGTAAACTTGGTTAAGATGGTTATTCTCCCTAAATTAACTTACTTGTTTAATGCGATTCCCTTGGGGTTCCCTAGTAAGAGCATAAGTTAGGTTCAGGGTAAGATTGGGAGCTTTATTTGGGGCGATAAGGGAGTGAGGCTATCCTGGAAGACGCTGAGGCAAAGGCTCTTCCGGACATTGGCTGGTATTCGGTTGCATTCCAACTTAAAGGCATTCGGATGTTCCTCTTAAAACCAGAGGATTCAGCGTGGGGAAGGTTGCTTGGTGAAATGGCCACGATAGAGGGTGGAGGTGGTGGAGAGGGCTTTTTATATAAGTTTGGGGCCCGAGGTTCTTCAAGCGTGTACGCCTGAAGGTCCTTAGGGCAACCTTGGAAATGTGGTATAAAGTGAGACGTAGATGGGGAATCGGATATTATTCAGATCTTGCACCAATTTGGGATTCGCCCGGTATACCCCTATGTCTTAGGGATAGTTTGGCTGTATCCATTAAGAGGGCGGGCATAAACATCTGGTCTGACTTATTAGATGCAGAGGGGATTTACCCATGGGAGTTGTTAAGGGCACTGGGTTCTCCAAGTTCTAGTATCTACAACTTGTATCCTGGTTTGAAGCCGAAAAGGAAGATGTTAGAGGAAACTGGGAAATGGAGTTACCTCTTCAATCAGTGCGCACAATTAAGAAGGAGATATCTTTTTGGTACAACATGTTTTTAGATGCTAAAGACCTGGAAATCCCATCACAATCCACGGTGGGGAAGCAAACTCCCCTTGGCCCTCTATAGATGCCCTGTTCGAACCTTCTCTGAACATACTATATAAATTCATCAAACCAGCAAGCCTGAAAAAGAACCACTTCTTTGTCATCAATAGGCTATATTACACACCAGCCAAGATAGCAAAGTTCACTCCACTACCTACTCGTAAATGCCCTAGATGCACGACTCCCAATGCCAATGATATCCACATCTTTTTTGAATGTTCCGATTTAAGAAACTTTTGGAAGAGGGTGGGAGACACTATTTGTAGCATTTTTAAAGTAAGCATAAAAGTCAATTTGTCTCTAGCATTTTTTGGTGATGATGGATTGCTTAGCCATAATTTATCACAGACTCATAGGGAGTTGTTGATATACTTAGTGATATTAGCCCGGAGAGAGGTCTGCAAGAAATGGAAAGACCCTATACCCCCAAAGAGTGATGATTGGCTTAAAGCTGTTTTTGCTATGGCACGCTTAGATCAGGATGGACTAGAGGGGAGCTCGATAAACATTTGGCAGCCCTTTATGATTTGGGGTCACAATTTGAGACTAATATAATCAGTCCTATGATTACACCAAGCTCGTATCGAAAAAGAGCCGGTCCGGGTGACCTAAGCAAGTGCGGTAAGCTGAAGGGCGCATAGATCGAAACATCAGCTTTGTAAGATCCACAGAAGCTTATTGGTGAGGCGAGGACAAAAAAAAAAGCAAGAGAATCTCTAGAGACATTTCAAGAAAAAAATGATCACTTGGAATATAATTTAATAAGCCTAATGGCATATGAAACATGGGACTAATGAATATTGGTATCAGTGTCATGGGGAACTCAAGTGCATGTTGAGCAACCTCCGAGCACATACTTGGTTTCTGATGCTCATGGGAGCTGAGTATTCATGGGATGACCTGCTAGAATTCTTGCAGGAGGCAAATTCCAATCTAAAAGACATTCATCTGAAGACGCCAGTATAACTGTGCTCACTAGACCCTGCAAATGTTTGCAGATATTTTAATCACAGATTTCAAGCAATGATGGATTTCATCTTGAACAAAACAAAACATCCTCTTGGTCAAGTGACTGATTTATTTTGCCGCAAATAGTACCAAGCCAGAGGTACTCTCCGCATTCACATGCTGTTGTGGGTAAAAGATGCCCCAAAGTGTGTACAGAAAGTGATGAGTCTGTGTTGTCTTTTATTGAGCAGGATGTAACTTGCTCAATCGCAAAGGGGAGTTATGACAAAATATTAAGACAACAAGTTCTACGATTTCAAAATCATAGATATGGAAAAAACTGTTAGTGAAAATACAGAGCAAAAGGGAACTTTCATACAAGATGTCGTTTTGGATTCCCACAACCTGTCATCTCACAAGGAAGAGTCAACGGTTTCTTGTCTGCAGTCAGACATACACTTGTAAGAAAATCACCCTAAAAAATATACAACCCAAGAAGAACAGAGGACTCTTAAGTACGTTAACACCTACAACCCTGTGATTCAGAAGATGTGGAATGAAAACAGTTTGTTGCAGACAACTCAATTGCTGTTGCCCTGTACGTTGCATCTTATATGACAAAGTCAGAGAAAACTGAGATGAAGGAGATGTGGGAGGATATTTCAGTAGAAAAGAGTCTGGTAAAGTTTTAGTTTGAAAATGCTTTCAAACAGAGAGATAGGCTGTTATGAATGCATAGACCAGTTAAGCTCAGATTTAATTCTAGAGAAGTTCTATGGGTGAGTTTAAAGGGCTTGCTAATAAGCATATAACAGAGTGCCAAAATCTTTTCTTGAAATACAATATCTTGCAGAATTTAGCCACACAGTACAGATATTCTGAAGAGTAACCTGCTGGATACATAATGTACAAAAAGAAGTAATCATCTGGAAAGGATGTGCACTTCAACATTATACATTCAGAAATAATGTCAGTGAACCATAGAAGAAGGTACATTTGCTGTGGTTGAATGCTAAGTTGCCAAACTCATGACAAAATAGAGTTTTTCTATTTAGCTTTCTTACAGTTGTTTAAGCCATGGCGAACTGAATTTGACTGTTATGAAAACTCAGTCAACTTTATGAAAGACAGCACTGAGTGCTCTGTGTTTCCAGTGTATCTTCAAATGTTGAGAGATGAGATTGAACAAGAAGAAACAATTGCTGCTGAGAAAGCAGGAGAGAGTTCTCAGAGCAGTTAAAGTTCATCACCTGGAAGTCAGGATCCTCTTGGACAGCCAATCATTCAAAATGAAGCTGCAATAGCCATGAATGCAGTAGAGAATATAATGCAGCAACTAACACAGGAAACTGTGGATCGACAACAACTAATACAGCAATTGAATGCAGATCAGAAAGAAGTTTTGAAGAGGTAAAAGGTAAAGTAGAACATGAATTTCTGCATGGGAAAAAAAAGTGTGCATGTTCTACATATAAACCAGTCAAGCTGGAACTGGAAAAAGCTACTTGAATAAAGTACTGACACGTTACCTACAGAAGACACCAGAGTCCAATTTTTAGTGTAGAGTCATTGCACCAACAGGTTTAGCTGCACATAATGTTAAAGGAGCTACACTTCACCGATTGTTAATGCTGTCTGTTGAAAATGACAACAAACTACAATACAACAAATTATCTGTGATACTGGTCATGATGTGGGAAGAGTATTAAAGAAATTAAAGCTACTAATTATTGATGAAGTAAGTATGGTGTCTAACCTAACACTAGCTTTTATACATTTAAGAATGCAGCAAATATTAAAAACTGACTATGATGCACTTTTTGGAGGAAAACATTTAATAGTGCTTGGAGACCTGCAAAAACTAACTCCCATAAAAGGACAACCTGTATTCAAGATCCTACTACTACATTAAAGGAAGAATTCACTAGGAAGTTTTGGAAATGTAAACATTTGGGAAAACTTTCAATATAAACAGTTAATCAATAATATGCGCCAAGCATCAGATATGCATTATGGTCCTCACAAAAGTAGGAAAGAGAGTATTAGAAACCTGTCTCATCAAACATCTGTTTCCAAATAATTCATAATTTTGTTAAGGAAGAAAAGTCTATTGTTTGTTTGATGCCAACTCTTGAGGAGTGTAGTAAATTCAATGAACAGTCACTTCAACTGGAAAAAAAAGAGATAATCGAAATCAGAGCAAATGATAAAATGAAACATCAAGGAGTTACAGTGCTACTAAGAGAAAAACTGCATTCAAAGTTGGATAGTTTATAAAAGTCTGTTTCAAAACCTGCAGGACTAGAAAAACAGTCACATATCTGTAAAGATTGTCATGTAATCCTATGCCGTACTTTAAATGTTGAAGAAGGGCTAGTGAATCGCGCAGTGGGTAATCTTATGAAATGTATTAATAATCCAAACAGAAATAACTAGAATACTTAGCCATATAGTTTGATAGTGTTGGTAAAGTTAAGCAGATTGGTAGGTGCGTTGCATGTTTCCTACTCGTCAAAAGACTTGTATGTCCAGCGAAAGCAGTTCTCAATGTCTTTAGCCTATGTAGTAACTATCCACAAATATCAAGGTTTAAGCGTAGATGCAGCTCTTATTAATATTGGTTGTAGTGTATTCAAAGAAGTAATGCCATATGTAGCTTTGTAGCAAATTAGAACATTTTCTGGTTTATTTCTGATTGTTTGTGATGAGTCAGTGCTGATGTGAAAGTGGAAAATATCAACACAGTCTATCAGAGCTGAACAGAAAGTTGAACAATGAAAATAATGACAAGGACCTAAGAAAAGAAAACTACAGCACAATGCGGAAATAGAAGGCTATCACTTTGTTAACAAATCTGGAGTGAAATTTATGCAAATATAGTGTTCAATGGACTGTATTGTTTGCCTCATTTTGCAAATTCTATTAAAGAAAAAGTAGATAAAATAATGTATTCACAACTATGTAATTTACTTGAAGAATTAACAAGTGACAGAAGTATTATACCTTCTGCTACTAGAATAAGAAAACTTACAGATGACTATACTGCATCAGTAGCGTTTTCTCAAAATCTTTAGCAGGATGCTCAAGAATTTTTAATGGTGATGCTAGGACTACTAGAGGAAGAAGTTGTGAATATTAATGAATTACTTGGTTTAACTTATAAATGGAACCATAACTGTGAAGATTGTGAATTCATGTCTAGCACTGAAATCAATTCAGAACGATTCCTCTACTTGACGTTACCAGATTGTAAAGCTGTGGCCTTTTTAAAATGTAACCAAAAACACCCATCAAGAAATTACCTGTCCAAACTGCAGATCCGAACTTAGGTCTACGTTGTTACTACCTAGATATGGAAAATATGTCATAGTCATGCTGCAACGTTGCAGAGTGGATGGTACTAAATGAGGAACTGAAATTACAAACTTTATAGCTGGACAAATTTCCATTTTCAAAAAGAACTTTCACAACTATTGAAATTATATTTAATGAAGGAGTGAGTTAATATAACCTCTGGACACTTTACAATATATTTAAGATGTCAAACAGGATGGACAGAGTACAATGACATACAAATGACATTCAAATCAAGACTACCTAAAAAGTTACCAAACTCATTTTTGCTATTTCTAGAACCTAAGTTCTAAAGAGAATATGGGGGAAAAGAAAATGTGGCATTGTGTTGGCATATATATGGATTATGTGTTTCTGAGACATTATTTGTCAAGTTAAGGTTATGCGAGTTGTTAGAAATTAAATACTCCTTTTATCTGCAGGAAAGGAATTTATAAAACATTAGAGCCCTACATTCTGTTAATATATAAAAACTAAATAGAGGTACTACAATACCAGTAGCCTTAAGTTGCATCTAAAAAGTCTCTTCACCACTAAAAAATAGCCCACTTTTGTTTCTGCTACAGCAATGTGTACATATTACTTTGTGTTATGTTTTTTGTACATGGACAAAGAACAATTTAGACATCATTTGGCTTAACAGAGAGGATGTTTACAAAAGTATATCCAAAAATGAAGACTGCTCCATAATTGTTGGACATTTTGTATCAGATATAAAAATCTCAGAAACAGTATATATATTTGCTTTGATTAAGGTAGTAACCTATCAGTCAGCCAACACTTGTTGTGAGTGAAGTTCACAGTATGACATATTTGTAATGATGTGCTGTGCACATTTCTTTATTTTTTTACAATCCATTGATTGTTTTTTACCCACTGAAAGCTGAAAACTGTGAAAAACAGTAAAACATTTGTCTATGTTGAAATTAAGTTTTGGAGAAACAATATGATCAAAATGACATTCTAATACATTTTTTTCTGTTTATATTTTTTCATAGTGGTTGGAGATCGGGCTATATTACATGTGTCAAATCACTAATCTAGTGATGGATCAATCAAGTCGCTACTCGTATACTCCTCCCATCTCCGAGGTACTACAGTTCCACTCCTCCACTCACCCAGACACTACTGCGACAGTCATCCAATCACTCAGGTACTGCACTTGCATTCATCCAATCTCGCAGCCACTACTCAGACACTCATCCAATCACCCAGGTGGTACCCATGGAGCCATGCCTTCACTCAGGTACTACTAATTCAGTTATGGTATCACCTAGGCACTTCACTTGCACTCTTTCATTCATCCAGGCACTGCACTCATCCATTCACCCAGGAAATACAATTGCACTCATCAATTCAGTCAGACAGTACACTTGTACTCATTCATTCACCCAGGCACCACACTTGCTTGTATCCACTCACCCAGGCATAGCACTCTTTGAATTATCCAGGCACTGCACTTGCACTCATTCATTCATCCTGGCAGTATACTTGCACTCATACGATCACTCAGGCACTACCCATGTAGTCATGGAATCACCCAGGTACTGCACTTCCACTCATTCATTTACCCAGGCACTACACATGCACTCATCCATTCATCCAGACACTACACTTACACTAATGCAATCATCCAGGGAGTGCACTTGCACACATACAATCACTCAGGCATTACCCATGCAGTCATTCAATCACCCAGGCACTGTGCTTTCATTTATACAATCACACAAACACTACCAATGCACTCAACCATTCAAGCAGGCACTACAGTTGCAGTCGTCCATTCACCAAGTCAGTACACTTGCACTCATTAAATCACCCAGGAAATACTGAGGCACATATCTAATAATCCTAGTACAACCCATGCTTTCATAAATACCAATACATTACTCATTCACTCATCCAATCACCCATGCACTACTCATGCACTTATATAATCATCCAGGCACTGTATTCACCCTTATTCATTCATCCAGGTGTTGCAGTTGCAGTTGTGCAATCACCCAGACAGTACAACTGCACTCATTCATTCACCCTAGCACTACACTTGTACTCATCTATTCACCCAGGTAATCCACTTGTACGTATCCATTCATCCAGGCACTGCATGTGCACTCATGCAATCACTCAGGAAATACCTATGCTGTCTTGCAATTACCCAGGCACTGTAACTGCACTCATCCATTCACTCAATCCCTGCACTTGCACTTATCCTTTCACCCAGTAAGTGCACTTGCACGCATGCACTCATCCAGTCAATGTACTTGCACTCCTCCATTTACTCAGGCACTACTCATGCACTCATACAATTACCTAGGCAATACCCAAGCACTCATCCATTCACCCAGGTACTAACCATTCATTCATCCTAACACCTAGGCACTCATCCAATTACCCAGACAGTAGCCATGCACTCATTGATTCACCAAGCCATTGTGCATGTACTCATGTAATCACCCAGGCACTACCTATGAACTCATCCATTCACTCAGGCACTGCCCATGTACTCATCCAATTACCCAGGCACTAACAATATACTCACCCAATATACCAGGCACAACCCATGCACTCATCCATTCATCCAATAACTATTCATGTACTCATGGAATCACCCAGGCACTACCCATATACACATTCAAACACCCAGGCACTACCCATGCACTCATTCAATCACCCAGTTATTACACATGCACTCATCCAATCACCCAGGCACTACCCATGCACTAATCCATTCACCCAGCCACTATCCATGCGCTCATGGAATCAACCAGGCAATACCCATGCACTCATGCAATCAACCAGGCACGACCCATACACACATCCAATCACCCAGGCATTACCCTTGCACTCATCTATTCACTCAGGCACTACCCATGCACTTATCCAATCACACAGGCACTACCCATGCACTCATTCATTCACCCAGCCACTGTCCATGCACTCATGGAATCACCCATGCACTCATGCAATCAGCAAGGCACTACCCATACACATATCCTATCACCTGGGAACCACCCTTGCTATCATCGATTCACTCAGACACAACCCATGCATGCATCCATTCACCCAGGCACTACCCATGCATTCATCTAATCACCCAGGCACTACCCATGTACTCATCCAATCACTCAGGTACTACCCATGCACTCATCTATTCACTCAGGCGCTACTCATGCAATCAGCCAGGACCCTAGCCATATACAAGTCCAATCACCCAGGCACTACCCTTGCACTCATCGATTCACTTAGGCATTACCCATGCACTCATCCAATCACCCAGGCAATACTTATGCACTAACTCAATAACTCAGGTGCTACCCATGCACTCATCCAGTCATGCAGGCGCTACCCATCCACTCATGCATTCACCTAGCTACTTCTAAGTTGGCTTAGGTCTTTCCTTGAGGAAAGGGTCGAGCAGATTTGGCTCCCGCCTTGCCATTCCTCCCCTCGCCCGGTCTCTACGGGTGTCCCGCAGGGCTCTTCCCTGAGCCCTTTGCTTTTCAACATTTATGTCACGCATCTGATTCACCTGGCTGAAGCACTAGGTGCCAAGGTGATGGCCTACGCTGACGACACTCAGCTGCTTTTTACCTGGGATAAAGCTGTCAGCTCAGCGCTGGGTGCTCAACAGTGTCTGCGTTCCATCTTCACCTGGCTGGCAGGGGCGCAGCTTAAGTGTAATGACCAAAAATCAGAAATTTTGCTCTTCGGCCCTTTTCCCTCTGATTTCCAGCTTCAGCTTTGGCCTCAGGAGCTCCCCCTCCCCTCGTCTGAGGGTCCGCCCTCCAAGAACCTGGGCGTTTGGTTTGAGGAGAGTCTGCTGTTTTTCACCCAGGTTAAGAAAACTGCTGGCTGCTGCTTTGGACTCATTAAAACGTTGAGAAAGTTCTTTCCTCTCCTTCCACAGGCAGCCAGAGTTACAGTTACCTGCCCGTTGATTCTTTCCCGGCTTGACTATGCCAACTCCCTCTACATCGGCTCTCCGGGATACCTCATCAAGAAATTGCAGGTAGTCCAGAACACTGCTGCCAGACTGTTACTGGGCCTTTCCTCTAGGATGAGTGTTTCTACTCATCTGATTGCCCTACATTGGCTTCCATTAGCGGCCAGAATCAAATACAAAGCGTTGGTTCTGGCTCACTGTGCCCTCCATGGTCAGGGTCCTCTCTACCTCCAGAAACGTTTCTCTTTTTACGCCCCTGCACGGGCCTTGCGCTCGGCCTCTCTGGGCTTGGCCCTGGTTCCCAGATTCAGACTTCAGAGGATGGGAGGTTGTTCTTTGGTGGTCAGAGCTAGCAAGGCCTGGAATGCCCTCCCCCCTGCTCTTCGTCTTACCCAGGAGCTCGCTGCCTTTAAAAGGAAGCTGAAAACATTTCTCTTTGTCTGATATCCTTTGTCTGTCTCAGGTTTCGCGCCGGGATACTCATGAGTAGCCGAGCGCGTTATAAATGGAATATAACATAACATAACATAACATACACTTATACAATCACCCAGGCACTACCCATGCACTCATCCAATAATGAAGTTACTACCCATGCACTCATCCAATCACCCATGCACTATCCATACACTCATCGAATTACCCAGTCACTACCCATGCACTCATTCCATCACCCAGACACTACCCATGCACTCATCAAATCACCTAGACACTACCTGTTCACTCATTGAATCACCCAGGCACTACCAATGCACTCATTCAAACATCCAGGTACAACCCATGCAATCATACAATTACCCAGGCACTAGCTATGTACTCATAGATTCAGTCAGGCACCACTGCTGCACTCATTGTAACATCCATGCAACAGTAATGCAATCATTCAATCATCCATACACCAGTCATACACTCATTCCAACATACATTCATACTTTATCTTTTTTTAACTGTAAAAGGCAGTTCCAACAGGAGCCTTTTTTTTGGTTTTTGAATTTGGTATTTTGTGCTTTTGTAAAGTTTAAAAAAACTGTTCTATTTTATAGTAGCAAAAATGGCAACGGGCACAGGAGGCATTAAAAAAACATGCACTGAAAAATGTGCAAAAAATATAAAAGTGGAAAAAAACAAGCATGTATGACTTTTTCAGCAGTGGGAATAGCTATAACACACTGCTCACCAGCACTTATAACAACACTACAGTCCATGCAGTACATGGCCATTCTTGAAAACTCTGGAGCCATATCTGTTGTGGTAGTCTGCACCTCTGAAGGGTCTTTCTGGCGGGAATTGTTACTGCTGCCGCTGGTGTAGATGGTCCTCCAGCTTCCATCTGCTTGATCGCCAGTTGGAGACGTTTTCTTTGATAGGGTTTAAGGTGATAGAATATAGACATGGTACCACATGAATATGTTTTGCTTGTCTCTCTAGAGAAGGTCTTGCTGCAGATTGTGCATTGCACTAGTTTTGCAGCAGTTTTTGATTCCCCAGATGAGATTTTGAAAAAATCCCATGCCACACTGGCTTTCTTTTATGGAGGCACCTCTTCTTCCTAATCTTCAGTCTCCAACTCCTCCACATCCTGGTCCTGCTGTTGTTCCTGCTGACCCCCATCTCCTTCCTGTGTGGCCATTTCTGTAAGCAAAAAAGCCAAAATCTCTGCACAGCAGATAGATCAACCAGCTCAGAATAAAATTCTGTGAAAGAAGATTGAAGAAGGAGGAGTGTTTGTGTACTTCCCATTCATTTTGCTGAAACGTATATTATCCAAAGATATTCCTTGCTTTCCCAGTCATGGTATATTCGCAGTGACGGATATATTCACGTTTACCGCTTGGAAGGCAGAATTCAAAATACAAGTTTAGGTAGTTTTCTTTAAATATAGAAAGAAAAGCAGAGCTTTCAATACTATACTAGTGAACAGCTATACTAAAACTTGTTCACAATATCTCTATATAAATGTTTCAGAGCTGTTGAAAAACCCGCGGTGTCCACGATGACCGATGTCGTAGCGACTTCCTTTGTCACCATGAAAATGGGAAACAGTAAAAAAAATGGTTTTACTTAAAAAATGACTATAGGTAGACACTTTTAAACAAGAGAGCAGTAAACAACTACTGTCAAATATCAATTATAATAGGTGTGTATATGTGTTTTAAAGTTTCTATTAAACACACAGTATATGCGATGAACAACGTCATTGTGACTTCCGCTGTTGCCGCGATCACGATAAATGCTAAGTAAAAGTGATTTTGTTAAGAAATTGTTATAGACAGACAACTTTAAACAGGAGATCAGTAAACAAGTATTGTCAAACATCAATTAAAATATCTGTATAATGGTGTTTTTGAGTTTCTGTAAATTAAGCGATGTCCGCGACGACTGACATTGTCGCGATGCCTGGTGTCACCGCGAAAATGGAAAATAGTCTTTGTAGACGATTTTTCTGGAAACTCACTGCAAAAATATGAGTTTGAAAAGTATGCTAATAAAGCCCTACTGTTAAGTATACTGTAGAATGTGTCTCTATCTATATGTTTTACACTTTGTACAAACCACACGCTCTTCACGACTAGTGATGTCAAAGCGACAACTTCGGTAGTCGCGTATATAAAGTTTCTTTGTAAAGGTGGTTTTCCCCTAAACTGGTCACAGAAACAAAAGTTAAACCAATATCTTATTAAATATTTAGACAAACATTATTTTAAAAAAAACTTTCAGTGTATTTTTCAGTATATGAAATACATTTTCTGATCACAGGTTCTCCTCAGTAAATGCAACAATATTGTGCCGACTCAAATAAATTGTTAATTAATGTACTTTCTGATAAACACATACCAAGTCGAACAATGAGTTGTGTATAATATAAATATAAAATACAATGTCAATATTAGAAAGAAAATACAAAAATCTTGGAGGCTCATTTTAAAAAACCATAGAAATTCGCAGAAAAAAACCAACGGTTACAGGGACATTATAGTTAGGAATTAGCATTTAAAAAGATTAGAAATCCACTTAAAAAAACAGAGGTTACAGGGACATTCTAGTTAGGCTGCTATTTCACTCATACAAAACCAGAGAAATTCAGCAGTTATAGTTAGCTGCGCTAACTATAACTCATGCCCCCGCAATGCATGGTCAGTGACATCACTGATGACATCTCAAATAACATCACTGATAACATCTGTGATGACATCATCTACAGAATCTCTGATGCACCCATGTACATCCCAATATAACCTATCATAAACCCACTCCAACTCCTACACTACCAGTCTCTAAACCATTTAGGCACTCCTACCAGTACATATACTGCCTCTTACTGATTCATAGGTCTATACACACATCCACTCATTTACCCATATAGCCACTCAAACACCAACTCACTCACTAATACAGCCACTGATATATCTACTCAAACAGCCATACAACCACTCACACACTCAGTCACTCACAGAGCTACTCACACATCTTCTCACTCAACTATAAAGTCAATCAGACAGCCATTTACTTACCAATACAGTTATACGCACACCCAGTAACTTATTCATATAGATACTAACACATACTCACTCACCCAGACAGCACCTCACTCATGCACTCACTAACCCATACAGCCACTATCATATTCATAATCCCTTCTCTCATACATACAGTCACTCATATACTCCAACACTCACCTATACAGCCTTTTGCATATCCACTTACTCACCCATATACCACTGACACATGCATTCACTCACTGACACAGCTATACACACACTCAGTAACTTATACAGCCCTTTTCTTACACACTCACTAACCCATATGCAAACTGACACACCCAGTCACTCATCCATGCAGCCACTCACACAACCTCTCACCCAGCAACACAGATATTCATACATTCATACAGGTACTCAGATACCTAATCAATCACCCATACAGCCATACACAAACCCTCTCACTAACCCATACATCCACTTAAACACCATCTGACAGACTGATAGAGACATTCTCAAAACCTAGTCACTCACCCATACATTCACTGCGATACCTAATCCCTCACTTATACAATCAGTCATGCACCCACAGAATCACCCATACAGGCACTCATTCACCCACTGATTTATCAATACACCTTAGTATATATATTCAACTCTCATAGACATTTTAAAAACACTCACAGTCACTGGTTGATTTCATCAGTGATGTCATTTGAGATGTCATCAGTTATATTATCAGGGATGTCACTGATCATATCATGAGTAGGCCTGGGCGAAGCACTACGCTACGCTCGCGTAGTTTGCGAAGTTCGCGCTACTTCGCACTACGCGAACTGCACGTAGCACAGTGCGAACACGCGTAGCGTAGTGTTGCGTAGTGCTGCGGTCATTTTTTGCTTGCTCGCGGTCCTCAACGTCAAGTTGGCGACCGCGAGCAAGCAAAATGACATCCTGGCGAGACTTTTTCCTTGTTCGCGATCGCGAGCATGGAAAATAAACCTCCCGGCGAGATTCCCAACGCGAGAAGGTCAGGTTTCTCATTGCGAGGGGTCGCGTATGCTCGCGACCGCTCGCGATGAGAAACTACCAGTTCGCGTTGAGAAAGCTGCAGCTCGAGGAAAAATCTACTCGAGCAGCAGAAAACTACAGCTCGCACTGTGCAAGATGCCCTTTTCAATGATTGCACAGTGCCGGTTGCTTGTCCGCACTGTGCAATCATTGAAAACAACATCTTGCACAGTGCGAACATGTTACTTCGCAGTTCGCGAAGTGCTACGCGTAGCTCGCGTAGTGCGAACTTCACTTTGCGTAGCTTCGCGAAGTGCTACTTCGCGAACTACGCCCACCCTGAATCATGAGTGATATAATATGTGAGGTCATAAGTAGTGCATTGCGAGAGCATGAGTTATAGTTAGCTCAGCTCACTATAGCTGCTGAATTTCTCTGGTATTTTATGAGTGAAATGTCAGCCTAACTATAACAACCTTGTAACCTTTGTTTTTTTCAATCAATTTCTAAGTTTTTTCTTAAATTCTATTTACTAACTATATGACCCTTATAACCTTTGGTTCTTTTCAATCAATATCTATCTATCTATCTATCTATCTATCTATCTATCTATCTATCTATCTATCTATCTATCTATCTATCTATCTATCTATCTATCTATCTATCTATCTATCTATCTATCTATCTATCTATCTATCTATCTATCTATCTATCTATCTATCTATCTATCTATCTATCTATCTATCTATCTATCTATCTATCTATCTATCTATCCATCTATCTATCCATAAATATACACATATATGTATATACATATACATATATTATCTACTGGCGGTCGCCAGTAGATAGTTATAGTTAGGACCGTGTTTCCATAGGAAATCTGAAAATTCTATTTTGAATAACTTTGGCGCCGGTTGACAAATCTTCGCGAAATTTTCAAAACTAATGGGGCGCTCCGCTCAGCTCCTACCCTGAAAGTCTCGGGGGGGATTCGTCAAGCTGGGGCCGAGAAAAAAGAGGGGTCCGAAAACGCGTTTTCCCCATGCATTTTCCCATAGGACCTTTAGTCGAAGGTACAGCCCGAACGGCTGAACAGAATTACTTGAAATTTGGCAGAGAGGTAGTCCTCAGGTCAGGGATGTGCCTTTTGCATATATGGAGTCAATCTGTTCAGTAGTTCCTGAGAAAATTGCATTTAAAAGCACATACATATCTATAGCCGCGCGACCGCCACTCTATCACAAGGATGATGTCATCAGTGATGTCAGGAGTGATGCCACTGACCATGTCATGAGTGATGTAATATGTGACGTCATGAGCAGAGGATTGCGGGCGCGCGAGTTATAGTTATCTGAACTAACTATAACGGTGGAATTTCATTGTTTTTTACGAGTGAAATATCCACCTAACTATAACATGTGTGAAACCTTTGGTTTTTTAAGTGATATACATATATATGTATATACATATATATACATATATATTCACAGGAAAAAAACATAGGTTTCAGGGGTGTTATAGTTAGCTGGCCATTTCACTCGTACAAAATCAAAGAAAGTCCTCCGTTATAGTTAGTTCTGCTAACTATGACTCGCGATCCCGCAATGCACTGCTGATGATGTCACATATTGCATCATTCATGACATGGTCAGTGACATCACTGATGACACCTCAAATGACATCACTGATGACATCACTGATGACATCATCCAGTGAATGTGGTTTAGTTTGAAATTTAAATATGTATTATATATATACCAATCTGTATTGAAGATTGAGTGGATATATAACTGTCTGGATGGAGGATTTGGTAGCTGTCTGACTGTCTTTTTAAGTGAGTACTTAAAAGTGTCTCACTTAATACATGGATTATTAAGTAAACTATGTGAATTTGTACATCACTGTCTCTGTTGTTGTATAACATGCTCCATCAGCTGGTCACTAACTACATGAGTGTGTATATTAGTTATTGATTGGTTGGGTGAGTATTTGTATGGGACACTGAGTTTGTGTGTGGTTGGATGGGGTGGATGGGGTGTGTGTAGCTCTATGCATAGATGTGTGAATGGTTGATTGACTAGGTGTATAGGTTTAATAGTAAACGTGGAAAAAGTTGTTTGGGTGACTGAGTGTACTTATTTGTGTGTTGGTGAGCGAATATATGTTTTAGTTGTACATCTTCAATAAAGTAAAAAAATAAAAGGCATTGTATGTGAGAGTTGGTGTATATAAATACGTATGTGTAAGAGTCAGTGATTGTGAGAGTAACTATATGAATTAATGTTTAATTGTAATGGTGATTTTTTAACATATTAACTATGAGTTACTATGTGTTTGAATAAATGAGGTGTTGTTGGATAATTGTGAAAGTGAGTAAATGTAAGTGTGATTAATTTTTTTCATGCGTGAGGAGCATGACTGCATAACCAACTAAGATGACTGCTGATGTTTCAATGTCTATATATGTCTATAAGTGCATTTGATAGTGTTCTATTAATTAGTGACTGCATGTATAAATGATTCTATTCTTGAATGGGGAGTTGTGTGTGTAGACTTAGGAATCAGTGAGTGGGTATGTAGTAACTGGTATTGGTGTGTCAATGGTTTCAAATATGGTACTCTGTATTTTACAGTGAGTGATGAAAGGTTATACTAGTGTAAGATGAGGTGTATCAGATTGTCACGTGGATGATGTCATCAGTGATGTCATCCGTGATGTCATTTGTGATGCTATCAGTGATGTCATCAGTGAAGTCACTGACCATGTCATGAATGATGCAATATGTGACATCATCAGCAGTGCATTGCGGGCACGCGAGTTATAGTTAGAAGAACTAACTATAACGGAGGAATATCTATGGTTTTGTAAGAGTGAATTGGCCAGCTAACTATAACACCCCTGAAACGTATGTTTTTTTCTGTGAATTTCTAAGGTTTTTTAAATGCTAATTTCTAACTATAACGTCTCTGAAACCTATGGTTTTTTCAGTGAATTTCAAAGCTTTTTTAAATGTTAATTTCTAACTATAACGTCTCTGAAACCTTTGGTTTTTTTCAGTGAATTTCAAGGTTATTTAAATGCTCATTTTTAAGTGTGATAGTAGTTATACCTGATTTTCTACAGGTTTTTTAACTGTTTATTTATAAATATTTTATTCATTAAATAACATTATATATTTTTCAGAAAATTGCAAAACTTTTTTTTTTAAAACATTCAAACTGAAATATTGATACATTTTTTGTTTCCATTTTTATTTTAATATATTTACGTTATTTTCTTAAAAAAAAAATTCACATTTTTTTTCAGAGTCGTGCACTCAAAGCATACACATCACGGTGGGTAAACGGATTCTAACCACCATTTTAGAAAAGTTGTGAAAGATCCACGTACGGTGTGCGAAGGCTGTGTGTTTTTCAGTTACATCATATACATTTAATATTACGTGATGGTATGTGACCAGTCTGCGACTCCTGCTCCCGCGCATTCGCGACACATGCGCATTACGGTACGGGATGCTTGCTCAGTGGTGGGTCCCGCGTGACATCATATACATGCTGGGGCGCGCTGGGTGCGCGACTCCCGCAAAAAAAAATTTATGTTCCAAAATGATATGTATGTGTCTTTAATATACATATTATGGCAAGAGATTATCTAAGATATTCATAAAAATAATATATTTCTACTTATAATAAACTTATATTATTTTTAAATATATTTTCGCGAAGTCGGGTGCGTGCATCGTGAGCGCAGAGAACCAGGTCAGCAGAGCTGCTGTAGAGCCAGAGAAACCAGGTCAGCAGAGCCGTTGTAGAGCCAGAGAACCAGGTCAGCAGAGCTGCTCTAGAGCCTAAAAAGCAGGTCAGCAGAGCTGCTCTAGAACCAGAGACCCAGGTCAGCAGAGCTGCTCTAGAGCCAGAGACCCAGGTCAGCAGAGCTGCTCTAGAGGCCGAGAACCAGGTCAGCAGAGCTGCTGTAGAGCCAGAGAAACCAGGTCAGCAGAGCTGCTTTAGAGGGAGAGAACCAGGTCATCAGAACTGCTTTAGAGCCAGAGAAACCAGGTCAGCAGAGCTGCTTTAGAGGGAGAGAACCAGGTCATCAGAACTGCTTTAGAGCCAGAGAACCAGGTCAGCAGAGCTGCTCTAGAGCCAGAGAACCATGTCAGCAGAGCTGTTTTAGAGCCATAGAGGCAGGTCAGCAGAGTTGCTCTAGAAGCAGAGAACCAGGTCAGCAGAACTGCTATAGAGCCAGAGAACCAGGTCAGCAGAGCTCTGTAGAGGGAGAGAACCAGGTCATCAGAGCTGCTTTAGAGCCAGAGAACCAGGTCAGCAGAGCTGCTTTATAGCCAGAGAACCAGGTCAGCAGAGCTGCTCTAGAGGCAGAGAACCAGGTCAGCAGAGCTGCTTTAGAGGGAGAGAACCAGGTCAGCAGAGCTGCTCTAGAGCCAAAGAACCAGGTCAGCAAAGCTGCTGTAGAGCCAGAGAAACCAGGTCAGTAGAGCTGCTTTAGAGGGAGAGAACCAGGTCAGCAGAGCTGTTCTAGAGGGAGAGAAACAGGTCAGCAGAGCTGCTCTACAGCCAGAAAACCATGTCAGAAGAACTGCTTTAGCGCCATAGAACCGGGTCAGCAGAGCTGCTTTAGAGCCAGAGAACCAGGTCAGCAGAGCTGTTGTAGAGCCTGACACTGATTAACTGACACCGACTGACTTACACTGTCTGATATTGATTGACTGACACTGACTGACTGACACTGACTGACTGACACTGACTGACACTGATTGACTGACACTGACTGACACTGATTGACTGACACTGTCTGACTGACACTGACTGACTGACACTGACTGACTGACACTGACTGACTGACTGACACTGACTGACACAGACTGACACTGACTGCCTACTCACTACTACTCTACTACTCACTCTATACTACTCTCTACTTCTCTCTCTCTACTACTCACTCTCTTCTACTCTGTACTACTCACTCTCTGCTACTCTCTACTATTCCCTCTCTACTACTCACTCTCTACTACTCTCTACTACTCTCTCTCTACTACTCACTCTTTACTACTACTCTCCACTACTCACTCACTACTACTCTACTACTCACTCTATACTACTCTCTACTTCTCTCTCTCTACTACTCACTCTCTTCTACTCTGTACTACTCACTCTCTGCTACTCTCTACTATTCCCTCTCTACTACTCACTCTCTACTACTCTCTACTGCACACTCTCTACTACTTGCTCTTTACTACTCTCTGTTATTCACTCTACTACTCACTCTCTACTACTCTCTACTGCTCACTCTACTACTCACTCTCTACTACTCGCTCTCTACTACGCTCTACTACTCACTCTCCACTACTCACTCTCTACTACTCGCTCTCAACTACTCTCTACTACTCACTCTCTACTACTCTCTACTACTCTCTCTACTTCTCAATCTCTACTACTCTCTACCACTCACTCTCTACTACACACTCTCTACTACTTGCTCTCTACTACTCTCTACTACTCACTCTACTACTCCACTACTCTCTACTACTCACTCTCTACTACTCACTCTCTACTACTCTACTACTCTCTACTATTCTCTCTCTACTACTCACTCTCTACTACTCTCTACTACGCACTCTCTACTACTCTCTACTACTAAGTCTCTACTACTCTCTCTCTACTACTCATTTTCTATAAACTCACTCTCTACAACTCTCTACTACTCACTCTCTACTACTCTCTCTCTACTACTCTCTACTACTCACTCTCTACCACTCATTCTCTACTACTCTCTCTCTACTACTCTCTACTAGTCACTCTACTACTCACCCTCTACTACTCTCTACTACTCTCTCTCTACTACTCACTCTCTACTACTCACTCTCTACTACTCTCTCTCTACTACTCTCTACTACTCACTCTGTACTACTCTGTACTACCCACACTTCTACTCACTCTGTACTACTCTCTACTACTCACTCTCTACTACTCACTCTCTACTTCTCACTCTCTACTACTCACTCTCTATTACTCAGTCTCTACTACTCACTCTACTACTCTCTACTACTCACTCTCTGCTACTCTCTCTACTACTTTCTACTACTCTCTACTACTCAGTCTCTACTGTCTACCTCTCTCTACCTCTCTTTCTACTACTCTCTACACCTCTACCTCTCTACACCTCTACCTCTGTAACTCTACCTCTCTACCTCTACCTCTCTACCTCTACACCTCTACCTCTACACCTCTACCTCTCTACCTCTCTCTACACGCACACATATGCATATATATATATATATATGTATATATATGCATATGCATTTATATATATATGTATGTGTATATATATATGCATACATCCGACACTCTGCCCATTTTGGGCTACCATTTTGCAGCTTAATCACCTACTCCCCTGAGGAGCTTCATGGCCTTAACAATACCCTTCCTTCTTGCACACCTCTTGATTGTTCGCTCAAAACGTCATCAAAATGCCCGCACTGCAACTTTGCTTTTTCCGGTTACACTGCACCTTCAGTGCCATCAATCCCTCCCTATAAGTTCTGGAGTATTAACTGTCGATATCTGCCTAAAAACAGAGACCACATCTTCGATCTATTGTCTTCCACCCAGCCAGATGCCCTGTTCCTAACGGAAACCTGGCTCCATGCGAGCTCTGGCCCAGACGTAGCAAGCGCCCTGCCACCTGGATATGTAATAGTTAGGCAAGAAAGAGCCACTGGGAAAGGTGGGGGGATAGCGATTATTTTTAAAGATATCCACTCCTGCTCTCTGGGCGCAGTTCCCTTTCCAAACTGTGAAGCCGCACTTTTCAAGATAGCAGTTTCCCCTCGACTGACGTTATCGGACATTTTAATCTACCACCCGCCTGACAAGCCTACACAGTGGCTAACCTCATTTGCTGAGTGCGTAGCCCCCATGCTATGAAGGCAGCGAATTTCACCATCCTGGGCGACTTAAATCTCCATTTAGAGGACCCGCAGAACGGACTAAGTAGAACGTTTCTATCAGATTGCGAGGCTATTAACCTAATACTTCGCAACCAAGGCCCTACCCATCAGGCAGGTCACTTACTTGATCCTGTCATCTCTAACATTCTGCTTGATTGTACCTCCCCTGCCCTCCCCCTTGATTGGTCTGATCATTATGCTATTCATTTCACTCTGCCTGCTGATATCACAAAGTGCATGCCTCTTCCTGGCACTAGGAATAACCACAGAGCTTGGTCTAAGCTGAATATCTCGGCCTTTAACGCCTCTCTTATGGCCACCTGCCCCGACACCAATCTTGGGTGCACCTCTTTGGCTCAGGAAGTATCCTACTGGCTAACTTCTAACATTAATCACCATTTGCCAGCGCGTCTTAGACTATCTACCCCGCATCTCGCCCCTGCCCCTTGGTTCACGGACGATCTGAAAGTATCTAAATCCGAATGCAAACACTTGGAGAGATCTTGGCGAAAAACTTATGCCCTGAATGACAAATTAATCTATCGTTCAGCACTCAGGCAATACCATCAAGCCTGCCGAAAGGCAAAAGCTCTGTTTGTCTCACAGTCTATCGAAAAGGCCATTAATCGGCTGAAAGCCCTCTTCTCCATGGTAAAGAAGCTAGCTGGCTCAAATACTGCCCCCATTCCACCTGCGCTAGGGGAAGTGGAATGCAACGAAATTGCTGACTTTTTTATATCCAAAGTCGAAACCATCTAAAATGCCCTGTCCCGAGCCTCCCCTATACCCCCTCCTGACCCCTCTACTTTGGCCCTTCTGAGCCCGCAATCCCAGGAAACACTGATCTCTGAATGGCCCCTGCTAGATTCCAACTCGCTGCTCGCCTGTTTAACAAAGGTCAACTCAGGCTCCCCCCGGACCCAATTCCTATGAACATCCTTTGCCAGCTTTCCCCTGATGCTCTACTAATCATCCAAGAGCTCCTTAATTCCTCTTTGCGGGAATCTATAGTCCTGGATGAATGGAAAAGAGCTCTGGTAGTGCCACTTTAAAAAAAAACCCGGTGCAGACCCCAAGACGCTCGCCAACTTCCGGCCCATCTCTCTATTGCCTATGTTCTCAAAAATCCTGGAGAGGCATATCAACATACATCTTACATCTCATGTGGAGACCATATAGGTTTTCTACATCCGTCCCAATCGGGATTCCGCTCCCATTTCTCCACTGAAACAACCCTCCTGGGGGTTACTGAGAACCTACGCACCCGTCTCGATCACGGCGAGACCGCGGCGCTTATTCTTTTAGATTTAAGCACCGTATTCAGCACGGTCTCACACTCTATTCTTCTGAGAGCCCTGAGAACGGCTGGAGTGACTGGCCCTGCTCTTGCTTGGCTGGCCTCTTTCTTAGATCACCGCACCTTTCAGGTTGTCTCTTCCGGTTCTTCTTCCTCTGTCCGCTCATCTGCGTATGGTGTCCCGCAGGGGTCTTCACTGAGCCCTATGCTCTTTAATATCTACGTGAGACCCCTAGCTACCATCGTGGAAGACTCTGGTCTCTCCCTTTACTCATACGCCGATGACACCCAGATTCTCTTTTCCCTTTCCTCGGCCGTAACTTACGCTCCATCTGCTCTTAAACTAGGACTTAGCCGAGTGGCAGAGTGGATGCAGGCGAACCTCCTGAAATTGAACGGAGATAAGACAGAGGTGCTCATTATGGGCAAGCAAAAGCACCTCTGGGGCCCTGCACACTGGCCGTCAGAAATGGGCCCACTACCCCTTCCAGTAACCCAGGTTCGCAATCTTGGCTTTGTCCTGGATGAATCGCTCTCCATGCGACATCAAGTGGCTAAGGTGGCAGCCACTTGCTTCTCCATCCTGGGGTGGCTCCGCAAAATTTTGTGGATGCTCCCAGTATGGACAAGACGCCAGGTGGTCCAGGCTTTAGTCACCTCTCGCCTGGACTACGGCAATGTGCTCTACCTGGGAGTTACCCAGGAGCTTCAGAGGAGACTTCAGCTTGTACAGAATTCAGCCGCGCGCCTCCTTTGTTAGGTCCCGTGGAGATCTCCAATTTCTCCTTTTCTTGGAGACCTTCACTGGCTCCGTATCACAAACCGTGTCAAATTCAAGGCCCTCTGTTTTCTGCATAAAATCAAGCAAGGGTCGGCCCCAGGTTATCTTAAGGCCCTTGTCCAACCATACTCTCCATCCCGCCCCCTCAGATCATCAGCTCATGGCAATTTTTTGATTCCTCGCTTCAAACTGACGAGAATGGGCGGATGCTCCTTTTCTTGCACTGCCCCTAGGCTGTGGAATTCTCTCCCGGCTACGCTGAAACTTGAACCATCTCTGCTGAAATTCCGCAAAGACCTTAAGACCTGGCTCTTCTCTCATTAACAACTGCGATGGGTAATCACTAACTCTATCGGCGCCGGGAGACCCCTTGTGGGTAGCTGTGCGCCCTATAAATTCAACTACAAATACAAATACAAAATACAAAATACAAATACATATATAAACATATATATAATCTGCATATCTATATAAATACAAATATAAATGCATGCATACATATACATATATGCATACATATGCATGTTATGGACATGAAAGTTTGAAAAACACTAATAAAAGCAAAGCTAAAAAGCCACCTAATTACAAACAGAATTGCTTTAACTTAAACGAGGGCGTGACCTATTGCATTTTCAATGCTTGTTTACTTTGGTTCCATCAAGAAGGCATTCAGATGTGTCACACATTTGCCATAAATTCTGAATGTTAGCACTCTAGTTGCTCATTAAATCACTGTAGTAAAGCTACCGCTCACCAGGGAAGTCTGCTGCTGGTATTCAAAGTGCATGTTTCAGTCTGCATGTCAGAATTTTTTAATGAAATTGAAGAGGATTTGAGAAGTCAAAATGTGCACTAATTTTTCTTTCTGCAGCACTAATCATAATTTCTATGGCAAAATGAACCCCCTTATTTTGTTCCTTTGCAAATTAAATGTTTTAAGTGTTACCACTTTATTCCAATCAAGATGGCTTCAGGTGTGCCATACTTTTGTCATGAGTAAGACTGTTAGCTCTCTAGTTGTTCTTTAGAACACTCTGGGACATTCTGTCATTGGGCTATACTTGGGCTACATCTGGGTGATATTTGCTCTACATTTTGGCTCTTTTGTCTCTGGTGGCCATCTTGGGAGACTTATTTGTTTTGAAGTTTCCTAATTTCCTCATCTTCTACAGTCTCCTCAGTAGGAAATACTTTCAGTTTTTTACTTTGATTCCAATCAAGATGGCTTCATGTGTGCCATATGTTTGTCATAAGTAGGACTGCTAGCGCTCTAGTTGTTCTTTAGAACACTCTGGGAAGCTGCAGTAGAACACAAAGGAATCAACTGACAGTCTCTGCCTTTGTTGGATGTATATGTTTTACTGAAAATGTCAGACTTCATTCTCACATGACTGAGAAAGATAATGTGAATTTACAGAAAATATGCTCTCAGTTTAGCTTATAGATCACCTTCCAAACCTCTGTGGGAAAAGCATGAGAAAATAGTTTTCTCTCAAACATGATTCATGATATCCCAGCAGAAGGCTTTTTCACATGGTAAAATCACCTTAGAACACACCACAATTCCTAAAATGAGTATGGTACCATCAACAAATGATTTATAATGTAACTAAAGCCTTAAAAAATTCTATTAACTGCAATGCTTTTTAATGAGGTGCTATCATGTATATTGGTCCAAAGATGGCTGCCAACACTTCTTGGATAAAGTGCTGACAGCCAATCAGATATCATGATGAGATGTGTGGTTAGGCTCCGCCCAGATATATCTATGATTTCACTTTTGATTTTCTCAGCAACTACACCATTTAACCAAAAGGCACGAGTGTGAACCAAGGGCTACCTCTTTCCCAAATTTCGTGTAATTCCGTTCGGCAGTTCGGGCTGCAGCTGCGATTAACGGTTCCTATGGAAAATTGCGTGGGGAAAACATGTTTTGGGACCCCCTTTTTTCTCGGCCCCCGCTTGACTAATCACCCCGAGACTTGCAGGATAAGAGCGGACCCGTGTGCCCCACCAGTTTTGAAACTTTTGCGAGGATTCGTCAACCGGCGCCAAAGTTATTACAAATAGAATGTTGCGGATTTCCTATGGATAATAGGTCTTAACTATAACTACCTACTGGCGACCGCCAGTAGGTAATACATATATACACATATACATATATACACTTATACATATATATACATATATATATATACATCTCTACTCAATTGTCCTGTTACAGTGGGAGCACTTTCCAGTCGGTGCCCGCGTCGAGATCAGGGCAAAGTCTTGCAAGTTTATTTCTTCACAAAAATAATAGCGCGGCACTCCTCTTGGTGGTTAGATGTTGTTTATTTCAAATCGTGTCTCTCTCCTTGAAATATATATGTTACCTAATTACCTACTGGCGGTTGCCAGTAGGTAGTTATAGTTAGGACCTTGTTTCTATTCAAAAAGCGTTTTTTCTTTTCCCAATAACTTTGGCGTCGGTTGATGAATCTTCGCGCAACTTTCAAAACGTTGGTCTCACTCCGGTCAGCTCCTATCTTGAAAGTTTTGGGGTGATTTGCCAAGCGGGGTCCGAGAAAAAAGGGGGGTCCCAAAACGCTTTTTTTCTATGTTATATCCCTTAGGAAACTTTAGACACAACTACAGCCCGAACTGCTGAACTGAATTACACCAAATTTTGCAAAAAGGTAGCCCTTGGTTCAGAAAGAGACCTTTTTTTTAAATGGTGTAGTTGCTGAGAAGTCAAAAAAATAAGAGTCAAAAAATCAATTTTACACAGGAAACTTTATGCAAGGATACTGCCGAATTTACCCAAAATTTGGCAAAAAGGTACTGCTTGGCTCAGAAAGCGACCTTTTTTAAAAATGGTGTAAATCCATTCAGTAGTTGCTGAGAAAATCGAAAATAAAAGTTTCTATATTTAGATACGCGGAGGGTCCGCGGATCCACGCGGTGGATTCGCGCACCCTCTCGACCACGAGCTTTATTCTAATTGACTGTCAATATTCCAAACCAGGAACTGTTGGCAGCCATTTTGTGACTTGGTAGAACCGAGTCAGAAGAAAACAGGGAAACAAAGGTGACAAAGAAGAAAAGGGGGCAGGGTAGAAACACCCTGACACCCTAGGCCTGCTTAGGGGGTCCCACAAGGACCCCAGTGCTCAAAAAAGCATTTTTCTAAAACAAAAAACAGCGGGAATGCGTGCTGGGTGCACGGATCTGGACAAAAAAAAAAAAAAAGGAAGCTAGGGCTTCCTCGCTTTGTTACTTTTAACTACCCGGGTCCCGGGGGGTTTGTTGAATGAAAAGTGGGGACCTGTGGGGGGCCCGTGGAGGCCCCTGCAGCCCTGGGGACCGCCACCTCCCCGGGGCTCTATTTTTATAATAATAAAAAAAACAATGTGTGAGGGGGCTGCAGCCCCCCCACATGCACCGGGGACCACCACCTCCCCGGGGCTTTGGAATTGTTGGGAGGGGGTGATGGCCCTGGGGAATGTCACCCCCCCAGGGCCGGCTCCTACAGTGTCCCGGGGTGCCCACCCCCGGGACACTGTTGTTTGCTACGGCAGGGTGGAGCATGGTCTCCTGCCTTATCGTAGCAAACTCTGGTCTGGATTTTGGAAGAGAGAGCTTTTCCACATGGAGAGCGGCATGTTAGCAGCTGCCCATGTGGAAAAGCAATGCCAGCTCTCGCAGGATGCGGGGAGACGGCGGGACCGTGGGGGAATTGGGGCTCCCCCCACGGTCCCCTATGAAGTGCATAGGCCCCAGGGATGGGGTCCCCGGGGCGAATATAAATTACTGGTAGGAGCTGGTTTTTTTTATTAAAAAATTTGGAGTCGCGACACTAGCACAGTGCTCAGTGTGGCCCCTTGGTGTGCAAGTGTGGGGTGCGTGACTCCCAGCGCTGCCCCTAGTGTGAATGCAAGGGGTGCGTGACTCCCAGCGTTAACTCCTGGTGTGAACGTGAGGGGTGTGCGACTCCCAGTGCAGCCTCCTAGTGTGAACGCAAGGGGTGCGCAACTCCCAGCATGGCCCCCTGGTGTGAACGTGAGGGGTGCGCGACTCCCAGCGTGGCCCCCTGGTCTGAACGCGAGGGGTGCGTGACTCCCAGCGCAGTCCCCTGGTGTGAATGTGAGGGGTGCGCGACTCCCAGCGCAGCCTCCTCGTGTGAACGCAAGGGGTGCGTGACTCCCAGTGTGACCCCCTGGTGTGAACATGAGGGGTACGCAACTCCCAGCGCAGCCTCCTAGAGTGAACGCAAGGGGTGCACAATTCCCAGCATGGCCCCCTGGTGTGAACGTGAGGGGTGCGCGACTCCCAGCGCAGTCCCCTGGTGTGAACGCGAGGGGTGCACGACCCCCTGGTGTGAACGCGAGGGGTGTGTGACTCCTAATCACTCTGGGTGTGCGACTCCTAATACAAAATCATTTTTTCATTAAAAAGATATATTATATGTTAGCATCTTGGGTGGCTCTAAAAAGAGCCCATGTGTTTATTGGGAAATGTTTGTAGCTACATGTAAGTGCCGATGCAGAGTCTGAAGTTGTTGAGAAAGACTCTGTTTCTCTCATCTGTGAAATGTACACCATCTCTCCTGTATATGCCATCCGTATTAAAACGCACATTGTTGTTGTATATGGACCCCATACTATCGTCTCTGAGATAAGCAGAAACAGCTTTATTGACATTTTTTCTAGCTTCCTCAATCTGAGGAAAAAATTGATTGGACCACTTCCATTTCTGTCTTTGGCATATGTTAGAGTAGACAAAGGCAGTTTGGGGGGAAAGCAACATGAATTCTGCAAAGGTGTCCTTCATTAGCATTTCCAGACCTACCCCAGTCAATGTGCCTAGTTCATTGCCACTACAGTGCACAATCATGAGGTCAGGGGGTTGGAAGTGCATAAACGATTTAACCAATGGCATAATTTGGTGCCACTTCAATCCTCTCTGTCCAATCCATTTAATATCTACATTTTGTAAAGCTAGGTCTTTGTCAATACCTCTGTTTTCAGCATACCTTTTGCACCAGAAAACGTAGCTGTGCCCAACAATCCACACTGAAAGCATCTTGAAGGGATCTCTGTAGGTAATCAGAAGATGTCTGTACCTGAGGTGGGAAGTTGGTAGAATGAAATCTATCTAAAATGGTGGACAAGATGCTGTTTTTAAGAAAGTAGAGATTTGATTGGCTGTTTAAGAACACACTACATTCTAATATAGGGTGCATTTTACTTTGTTTAGAAAGCATGTTTCTTATTGGTTATTTTGAAATGTTTGAAAGGTACAGCAGAAAGGATAAGGGAATGCTTTGCAAAGCCAACCATACCTGCTGTTGTCATTTGCAACATTATGTGGTGAACTTGTGACTAGGCAGCTAAGTTGAATGTTTCATGACCTGTTGCTATGGAAACTGATATTTAAGGACAAGCGGTGAAGATGTCAGTTGAAAAGTATTATTCTCTGTGACCAATGGAAAATCGTTTTTCAATTTGAAAAACACTGGGAAGCAATGTCATTTGTGGGTTATGTGTATATGTATGGAAAATTAGAGGGAAAGTTTGCCATTACTGGTTTTACATTGGAGAGTGTGCTGATCTACATTCTCTGTGACTACAAGAAAATCCTGACTGAGTGTGTGAGATTTTTCATTCAACAGATTTACTTAAAAGGTGAGTTATATAAACTTTGCTGGTTAAATTATTGTATTAAATGTACAGATATATATTGGGATCATTTTATTGTACTTAAAGTTTGTTTAAAAAATAGCATGTGCACTAATATATATATTATTAAGTGTCTTGAAAGGTATAGTTGAATGATGCTTCTTATTTATTAATAATTGGTTTAATATGGATAAAGAATGTGTATTATCAAATACGTTTATATAAGGTGCAGTTTATTAGGTATGCATATTGCTTCTCAGTAAAAAAGGTACAGTTTAATACAATTGGAAAAGTATAAATAGTTTGGTAAAACGAGGTAGAACTGTGCTGTTTGCAAGATGATCATATAAGGTATTAATGATTACAATTCTGTTATTAGTTTGTACATTTTGAGTGGTTTTAGAAATCCTCATAAAAAAAGGTGTTGTTGATTCTTCTTCTTAATTAAGTCTGTTGAGAGGTACAGTTTGATGATGTTGCATATTTCTAGATTTAATTGGCAATATGTATTTCAAAAGAAAACCACATTTTACTCTTTCTGGTATGTAGCAGTTGTCTCCTTAAAGAGAATAGTATTTCATGAGTCATGTACTTGTTTAGATGGCATTTATATAGTTGTAGCTATTTTTACTGAATTAATGAGAGGTACCTGATAGATTACAGGAGTGCCAAGATAGTGAATATGTGATTTTATAACTGCATGAGAAGTGTTGTAGTGGTTTTATAATGTCTACTTTCGTAGTTAGTATGTAGGTAAATGTGCACAATCTATACGGTCCCATAACTCCCTGCAGCCTACTGATTTACTCCTGCAAAAATCCAAGTAGTAGCCATGTAGTTCAGTAATTACAGTGTGAGTATATGTCCACTCCTGCTATCATCCTGACAGAAGCATATCCTTATCTAATCTCCGTGTCAAAACACAAGCACTTATAAACTCACCCTGCTGTCAACTACCAGCACTCTATCTACTCAGTCACTGTGTATGCACTTGTAGAATGACTCAGGCATGAAGAGACACTGTGCTACAGTCAAATGTGCACAATCTATGCAGTTCCCTAACCCCCTGCTGACTACTGATTCAGTCCTGCAATACTCCAGATAGTACTCATGCAGTGACCCAATCACACTGTCACTCTCTGTCTACTCATGAAATCATCCTGACAGAATCATGTCCTTATCTAATCTCTCTGCCAAAACACAAGCACTTATGAACTCACCCTGCTTTCAACTAGCAGCACTCTATCTACCCAGTCTCTGTGTATGCACTTGTGGAATGACTCTGGCATTAAGAGATAGAGTGCTACAGACAAATGTGCACAATGTATGTTGGCCCATAACACCCTGTAGACTACTCATTCAGTCCTGCAATACTCCAGATAGTACTCATGCAGTGCCTCAATCACACTGTCACTCTCTGTCCACTCTTGCAATCATCCTGAAACAACCATGTCCTTTGGTAAATTTCTGTGCAAAACACAAGCACTTATAAACTCACCCTGCTCTCAAATACCAGCACTCTATCTACCCAGTCACTTTTTATGCATTTGTAGAATGAGTTAGGCATTAAGAGATACATTGCTACAGTCACATGTGCACAATCTATGCAGCCCCCTAACCCATTATAGACTACTGATTCAGTCCTGCTATAATCCTGATAGTACTAATGTAGTGTCCCAATCACACTGTCACTCTCTGTCCACTCTTGCAATCATCCTTACAGAACCATGTCCTTATCTATCCTCTCTGCCGAAACACAATCACTTATAAACTCACCCTGCTTTCAACTAGCAGCAGTCTATGTACCCAGTCACTGTTTATGCACTTGTAGAATGACATAGTCATTAAGAGATGCAGTGCTACAGTCAAATGTGCACAATCTATGCAGGCCCCTAATCCCCTATAGACTACTGATTCAGTCCTGCAATAAACCAGATAGTACTCATGCAGTGCCCCAATCACACTGTCACTCTCTGTCCACTCTTGAAATCATTCTGAGAGAACCATGTCCTTATCTAATCTCTGCCAAAACATAAGCACTTATAAACACACTCTGCTCTCAACTGCCAGCCCTCCATCAACCCAGTCACTGTGTGTGCACTTGTAGAATGACTCTGGCATTAAGAGATACAGTGCTACAGTCAATGTGCACAATCTATGCAGGCCCATGACCCTCTGCAGACTACTTATTCAGTCCTGCAATAATCCAGATAGTACTCATGCAGTGCCTCAATCACACTGTCACTCTCTGTCCACTCTTGCAATCATCAAAACAGAACCATGTCCTTCTCTAATCTCTGTGCCAAAACCCAAGCACTAATAAACTCACCCTGCTTTCAACTACCAGCACTCTATCTACCCAGTCACTGTGTATGCACTTGTAGAATGACTTAGGAGCATATGTATCAAACGATTTTGTATTCGCAAATGCTGCGATTCGCAAAAAAACAGCGTTTGCGAATACAAAATCGCAAAATGAGATGTTTGAGCCATTTTAGCATTGCATTATTAAGGAATCGCTAATTTTGCGATTTCTTAATTTTGCGTAAGCATTTAAGGAATCGCAAATTGCGATTCCTTAAATGCTATGTAACACGCACCCAAGTTGTGCGATTTCTCCTTAAGAAATTGCAAATTACCACCAACTTCAAGTTGGTGGTAATTTGCGATTTCTTTGAAAAATTCACTTTTTGGCATTTTTCAAAGTGCCATGTGGCGCACATACATGCCCTTAGGGCATGTATGTGCGCCATATGCGCACACATGCTAATTTCAGGGGGTGCATCAGGGTGTCATCATGACACCCTTGCACCTTTGAAATTATTCTCAATTTGCGATTAGCAAATTGCGAATCGCAATTTGAGAATGACTTCCCATTCAGTGCTATGGGCCTCATGGCTCATAGGAATGGATGGGAAGGTATTCCTTAATTGCGATTTCGCAATTTGCTAATCGCAATTAAGGAATATTAAGAATTCGCAAAATATGTGCGAATTTTCAAATACATCCCGTTTTGCAATTCTCAAATAGCGATTCTCAAAAAATCGCTATTTGAGATTCGCAAATGGAGATTTTGATACATATGCCCCCTAGTCATTAAGGGCACGATGTAGGTGGCTAAATACCGGTCGGTAACCCCAAAATTCGGTAAATTTCAGGGTTACCGACCGGTATTTAGCCATTCCTAATGTAGGTGATAATTCAGTAAATACTCAATCGGTATTTACTGAATTGGTATTTACCGAATCAGTAAATGCAATGTAGAAAGCACATAAAGGAGTGCTGATGTGCTTTAATAATTCGTTAATTACCACCAACTTCAAGTTGGTGTTAATTAACAAATTCCTTTAACAATTCACTTTTGAATTTTTTTTTAAGTGCCATGTGGCACACATCCATGCCCTTAGGGCATGGATGTGCGCCACATGTGCACACAGGCACATTTCAGGGGTGCAACAGGGTGTCCTTTGGACACCCTGGCACCCTTGAAATACCTCCCAGTATTACCGATTCGGTAATACTGAATCGCTAATACAGAATGGCTTTACATTAATTCCTATGGGCCTCCAAGCCCATAGAAATGAATGGGTAGGTATTCCTTATTACCGAATCGGTATTACCGATTCGGTAATAAGGAATATTAAGGAATCGGTACTTTTTACCAATTCATTAGCTACATAAGAAATACCGATTTCTTAATACCGAATCGGTAAAATTCGGTATTAAGAATTCGGTATTTATGGATTATCTACATCTGGCCCTAAGAGATATAGTGCTACAGACAAATGTGCACAATCTATGCAGGCCCATAACTCCCTGTAGACTACTGATTCAGTCCTGCAATACTCCAGATAGTAGTCATTCAGTGTTTCAATCACACTGTCACTCTGTCCACTCTTGCAATCATACTGACAGAACCATGTCCTTATGTAATCTCTGTGGCAAAACAGAAGCACTTATGAACTCACCCTGCTCTCAAATACCAGCACTCTATCTACCCAGTCACTGTCTATGTACTTGTAGAATGAGTCAGGCATTAAGAGATACATTGCTACAGTCAAATATGCACAATCTATGCAGGCTCCTAACCCACAGTAAATTACTGATTCAGTCCTGGTATAATCCTGATAGTACTAAATTAGTACCCCAATCAGAGTGTCACTCTCTGTCCACTCTTGCAATCATCCTTACAGAACCATGTCCTTATCTAATCTCTCTGCCGAAACACAAGCACTTATAAACTCACCCTACTGTGAACTACCAGCACTCTATCTACCCAGTCACTGTCTATGCACTTGTAGAATGACTCACGCATTAACACACGCAGTGCTACAGTCAAATGTGCAAAATCTATACTGGCCCTATAGACTACTGATTCACTCCTGCAATAATCCTGATAGTACTTATGCAGTTCCCCAATCACACTGTCACTCTCTGTCCACTCTTGGAATCATCGTGACAGAACCATGTCCTTATCTAATCTCTGTGCCAAAGCACAAGCAGTTATAAACTCACCCTACTGTCAACTACCAGCACTCTATCTACCCAATCACTGTCTATGCACGTGTAGAATGACTTAGGCATGAAGAGATACAGTGCTACAGTCAAATGTGCACAATCTATACAGGCCCCTAACCCCATGTAGACTACTGATTCAGTCCTGTAATAATCTAGGTAGTACTCATGCAGTGCCCCCAATCACACTGTCACTCTCGGTCCACTTTTGCAATCATCCTGACAGAACCATGTCCTTGTCTAATCTCTGTGCTGAAACACAAGCACTTATAATCTCACCCGACTGTCAACTACCACCACTCTAACTATGCAGTCTAGGTATCCTCCTGTCTATCCCATGCACTTCTCCAATCACTTATCAACCACTATCTACTTATCCTATTAGTTTGCGAATACGAGCACTATCTTCTTATCCTATCACTCCGCCAAAACGTAAGCACTTATAAATTGACCATGTACTGTATTTGCAGCACTGTAATCATTCCAATTACTAGTAATGTACTTATGGAGTGGTCTAGTCACTTACACAAGTATACCTCCAATATTCGGTACAGTATGCATGCAGACCTCAAACCAGGTATATACTATTCACACACTCATGCAACTTCCCACTTACCACCCATGCAGCCTAGCAATCCTCCTGGTACTCCGATGCACTTCCTCTGTCACCCATCCAGCACTATCTTCTTATCCTATCAATCCGCCAATAGGTAAGCACTTATAAATTGACCAGGAACCCTCTTTACAGCACTGTGGTCATTCCAATTACTACTGTAATTATGGAGTGGCCCAGCCACTAACACCGGTACACCTACAATATTCTCTGCACAATGCATGCAGGCCTCTAACCAGATACATACTATTGGTACACTCTTCTAAATACTAAGGTACTACCCATGGACTCTGGGATTCCTCCTGTCACTCCCATGTACTTCCTCAACCACCCACCCAGCACTGTCTACTTATCCTATCACTCTGCCAATACCTAAGCACTTATAATTTGACCATGCGCTCTATTTGCAGCACTGTGATAATTGCAATTACTAGTGAGGTTCTTATGGAATGGCCTAGGCACTAACACAACTACACCTCAATATTCTGTACACAATCCCTACAAACATCTAAGCACATACATACTATTGGTACACTCCAGTAAATACTAAGGTAGTACTCATACAGCCTAGGATTCTTCCTGTCAGTCTCATGCACTTCCTCTATCACCCATCCAGCACTATGTTCTTATCGTATCACTCCGTTAACCCCTTCAGCGCGGCGGGAATTCCCCCGCGGTGCTGAAGGGTTCGAGCGCGGGCGGGGCCATGACGGAACGGTTCCGTCATGAGCACAGCGCAACCGATGCTCATGACGGAACCGTTCCGTCATGGGCATGGAAGGGGTTAATACCTAAGCACTTATGGGGCAGATTTACAAGCCACCTGCACCACCAGTACATCACTTTTTGTGATGTAGTGGTGGCACAGGAGCACCTCCATATTTACCAGGATAGGAAAAGCCACAGTGCATGGCTTTTCCTCTCCTTGAAAATACGGCCCCTTCACACATAGCACTTTGTGTTGAAGGTGCGTTCCATGGGTGTTGCTGTGTATGTTCCCATACAACACCCATGGAACTAGATACATCTCAAGATTTACGAGAAATCGTAAATCTGGAGATGCGTGTGAATGCTGCACCACCGTAGAAGTGGCGTAGCAAGGCGCAACAAGGAGAAATGTTTTAGTTTCTCCTCATTTTTTCCTCTTTCAATGCGTGCTGCATTCCACAGCATGCATTGAAGGAGGAAAATGCCTTTAGTGATTGTTTTTGTACAGGAATGTGTCCCTTCCTGCACAAAAACAATCTCAGCACAACGCAGGCATCATTGCACCATGGTGCAAGGGTGCCTGTGCCAGCGCATGGTTACAGTTTGTGCGCCACTGCAGAGGGAAGCACAGAGATGCGACATATTCATGAAAATATGTCGCATACCTGTGCTTCGGAAGTGTTGCAGCGCGGTACAGCCAAAGAGCTTGCAGTGCCACGCTGCAGCACTTCCTCATAGATCTGCCCCTATAAATTCAACATACACTACTAATGCATTCTCACAATGACTCAGATGTGTCTCAATAACAATATTTTTCTTTTTGATCATGAGATCTATTATCACTTATGTGGCTGTGCCATGGCATGTCCTTCTCCCCCAACTATGTGAACTTGATCATGGGTTGGTGGCAGAAGGAAATAGCCTGGGGCCCCAACAACAGCGCAGCCCTTGATAAGATAATACTCTGGACTCAATACATAGACGACCTGTTCTTAATTTGGAATGGTAACAAGACAGAGTTCATGAAATATTTTGAATCACTCAATCAAAATGAAATTGGACTCTCCTTCACCTGCACTGTGAGCCACCATAAAATAGACTTCTTGGACATTACGGTCTATATAGATCAGGGACAAATACAAACTACATTGTATAGGAAGAAAACCGCTACAAACAGTATTCTTCATGCCCAAAGTTTCCACCCACAACCACTAATAAAAAGCATTCCTTTTGGAGAATTCATGAGGATGAGAAGAAATTTTTCAAAAGATGAAGATGCAGCAAAAGAAATAAATAACAGTGCAAATAGATTAAAGAAAAGAGGCTACAGAGAACGAGATCTAAATAAAAGCATGAGGAAGATTCAAACAATGACACAAACTGAAATTTTGATCACAAAAACGAAACAACTACAAATCAATGATTCAAAACAATTGGCTCCAAGGTTAATACTATCATTCAGCAAGGAAGCTCACAAAATATGTCAAAGTGTGCAAAAATACTGGCCTTTATTACAACAAGATCAAGATATGGCCAAAATCATTGGAACCAGACCACAAATCACCTTCAGGAAGACACAATCAATCAAAGACATACTAGTACAAAGCCATTTTCAATCAAGAGAGAAAACACAGAACTGGCTAGAACAACAACAGAAAGGCTTCAAAAAGTGTAACACCTGTAAAGCTTACAAGATTGGCGTGAATAAGAAAAATATAAGAGATCCAGAGGGAAGATTAATTGTCATTAACCAAAAGATCACATGTACAACACAATTCGTGGTCTACGCGATACCATGCAACTGTGGCAAGCTATATATAGGGAGCACAGTTTGTATGTTAACCCCTTCGGTGCCACGCCCTTTCCCCCTCCTGTGCCGGGCGTTTCCTTAGTGGGCGGGTTTCATGACGAGATAGTCTCGTCATGGGCACAGCGCGACCGTGCTCCATGACGAGACTATCTCGTCATGGGCACAGAAGACGTTAAAGAAGAGAATTCTGGAACACATCAGGGCAGTAAAAAACAAAGACCTAACATACGCCACTGCCAAATACCTAATAAGCTGCCAAGGTGGAAACTGGCGCAACATGAGCTTCTTTGCCATAGATACAATTGGATACAACAAGAGAATGGGGGACCGAAAAAAGAAATTGAGGCAGTTGGAATCCAAGTATATTATCAGATTACGGACCAAGAATCCGAGAGGCATGGACTCTGATGAAGAACTTTATGTCCATCTATAATTAAATTCGAAAGAAGTTGGACTGTAGAAAGGGTTTTGACAATCCAAAAAATGTTATCATAAAAATTTGATCATAATCTGTATACATGAAGTGCCAAGTGAGATCTTTTTTGCATATATACACCAACATGAAGTACTGTGTTAATCAACGAATGGGTACTACACCCTATACAACAGAAATCCATACGCATTGGAGGGAATATTGTTTCCAAATGCTTTCATATCGATACAATTGGGGCATTATACATATAATTGTCCGCTGTCACTTGTAATGAATAATAGTATATTCGATATATTACTTTAATTTTTAAAATTTAATTTTTGCCAATTAATTCGTAAACAATGCACAGTTGGGTTTCAACCAAATAATTGAATTTCACTGACTACGAAATGCAAGTATCAATGTATGATATTGACTTATATAATTTTGAAAGTAACAGTCACAAGGTGATTTGTATCGAGTTATATTTAAACTACATGTCCCATAAGTCTTAGGGAAAATGTAATGACAGGAAATGCAATAAATCAGATGCAAAAAAGTAGTGCCACCTACCGTGAGAAAGGCCGTCAGGTCTAAACGCGTTGGTGTGACAGACTGGGCTCTGTGGAATAAAATATAAAAAGACAAGTTCCAGAGTGCGGCGTCCTTTGTTATAAAATTGATGTTGGCTAATGCTTTGGCCCTACGCCTGCACCCGCTGCTGAGCGATCCGGTAACAAAACCACATTGAGGAAAAAAATAAAAAAATAAATATATATATATATATATATATATACACACACACACATATATATATTACCTACTGGTGGTCGCCAGTAGGTAGTTATAGTTAGGACCTATTATCCATAGGAAATCCACAACATTCTATTTGGAATAACTTTGGCGCCGGTTGACGAATCTTCGTGAAAATTTCAAAACTGGTGGGGCGCTCCGGTCCACTCCTATCCTGAAAGTCTCGGGGGGATTCTTCAAGCAGGGGCCGAGAAAAAAGAGGAGTCCCAAAATGTGTTTTCCCCATGCAATTTTCCACAGGAATATTTAATCGCAGCTAGAGCCCCAACTGCTGAACGGAATTACACCAAATTAGGCAAAAAGGTAGCCCTTGGTTCAGAGTCATGCCTTTTGGTTAAATGGTGTAAATCCGTTCAGTAGTTCCTGAGAAAATCAGAAGTAAAATCACATATATATCTGGGTGGAGCCTAACCACACATCTCATTGTGAGATCTGATTGGCTGTCAGCACTTAATCCAAGAAGTGTTGGCAGCCATTTTGGGACCAATATACATGATAGCACCTCATTAAAAAGCATTGCAGTTAATAGAAGGTTTTAAGACTTTATTTACAATATAAATCATTTGTTGATGGTACCATACTCATTTTAGGAATTGTGGTGTGTTCTAAGGTGATTTTACCACGTGAAAAAGCCTTCTGCTGGGATATCACGAATCATGCTTGAGAGAAAACTATTTTCTCATGCTTTTCCCACCGAGGTTTGGAAGGTGAGCTATAAGCTAAACTGAAAGCATATTTTCTGTAAATTCACATTATCTTTCTCAGGCATGTGAGAATGAAGTCTGACATTCTCAGTAAAACATGTACATCCAACAAGGGCAGAGACTGTCAGTTGATTCCTTTGTGTTCTACTGCAGCTTCCCAGAGTGTTCTAAAG
The DNA here is from genome assembly GCF_964204655.1 of Triturus cristatus. Taxonomy (NCBI): domain Eukaryota; kingdom Metazoa; phylum Chordata; class Amphibia; order Caudata; family Salamandridae; genus Triturus; species Triturus cristatus. Next base: position 962,642,028 of record NC_140585.1, on the reverse strand, counting down.
AACAGGTAGAGTGCTAACAGTCCTACCTATGAGAAACGTATTGCACACCTGAAGCCATATTGATTGGAATAAAGTGGTAACTCATAAAACATTTAATTTAAAAAGTAAAAAAATGAGGGGATTCATTTTGCCATAGAAAGTATGATTAGTGATGCAGGAAGAAAAATGAGGGCACATTTTGAGTGACTTCTCAAATCCTCTTCTATTGCATTAAAAAAGTCTGACATGCAGACTGAAACATGCACTTTCAATACCAGCAGCAGACTTCCCTGGTGAGCAGTAGCTTTACTACAGTGATCTATTGAGCAACTAGAGTGCTAACATTCTGAATTTATGGCAAAAGTGGGACACATCTGAATGCCTTCTTGATGGAATCAAAGTAAAAAACTGAAAGTATTTCCTACTGAGGAGACTGTAGTAAATGAGGAAATTAGGAAACTTCATAACAAAGAAATCTCCCAAGATGGCCACCAGAGACAAAAGAGCCCAAATGTAGCATAAATATCACCCAGATGTAGCCCAAGTATAGCCCAATGACAGAATGTCCCAGAGTGTTCTAAAGACCAACTAGAGTGCTAACAGTCTTACTTATGACAAAAGTATGGCACACCTGAAGCCATCTTGATTGGAATAAAGTGGTAACACTTAAAACATTGGTGGCGATACAAAACTGCAAGGGGGGTAGAGCAGCGGGGCCTGATGGCATGCCCACCGAGATATATAAACATCTTGTGGTAGAGGTTGCGCCCTTCCTTGCGGTTTTGTTCAATCAAATCCTGCAAGAGGGTGTTCTACCACCCTCCTCTTGGAATAAGGCCTCTATCACTCTCATTCTTAAGCCAGGTAAGGTTGCAACTGACTGTGGCTCATATCGCCCAATCTCAATACTTAATGCAGATTATAAAATCTTTGCGTCACTGCTGGCCAAGAGATTGGGTCAGGTGGCCCCCTCAGTTCTGCATCTTAATCAGAAAGGCTTTGTTAGGGGTCGCAAGCTCTACGAGCTGACGTATGATCTTATAGGAGCTATCGATATGGCCACAAGCTCATCTGCGCCTCTGGCTATCTTGACGCTGGATGCCGCCAAGGCCTTCGACAGGGTCAACTGGTCGTACTTGTCGGGGGCCTTGGAGAGGTTTGGCGTTGGTGGTGCTTTCCGCAGAGCTGTAGAACTTCTATACCATAACCCCATTGCATCTGTTTTGGTCAATGGAGGCCTGTCCGATCCCTTTACTATCACAAGAGGAACTCGACAGGGTTGCCCACTTTCTCCGCTGCTTTTTGATATATTTATCGAGCCTTTTGCCCAAAAAATTAGAGAGGATAACAATATTAAATCTTTTCAATATAGGGATTGGGAAAAGAGGGTACCCTTATATGCCGACGATATCTTGATCATGACATCGGAGATCAGTACGGCATTCCCTGCAATTATCAACTTAGCTCTTGAATTTGGAAGTATCTCAGGATACGAGGTCAATTCTGCCAAAACCGAAATCATGGCATGGAACAGCGACCTTTCAGGGTTTAATGAGCCAATGAGCAACAACTTGAGGTATCTGGGTCTGAGAATTATTAAAGATATAAACAAGATTGCCTCTATGAACTTCTCTATTGTTGCTAAAGAATGCAGGAAGTTAATGGGATCTTGGGTCCATCTCCCCCTAACCGTCTTGGGCCATGCAAATTTAGTAAAGATGTCTATTTTGCCTAAGCTGACCTACATCTTTAATACTATCCCACTATATTTCGAGGCATCACTTATTAGCAAGATGCAGAGCGATATTTCCTCTTTTATCTGGAAAAACAAAAACGTGAGGATAGCATGGAAAAAAATCAAACGGCGCAGGGAGAAAGGTGGACTGGCTGGTCCGGACCTCCAGATCTATGCTTGGGCCTTTCAGATGACACATGCTCGAATGTTGTTAAAAATCCCGTCATCCCATGGAATAGGGAATATGTTTTCAGCCTTATTACAGGGAGAAGGAGTTGGGCAGTCAGGTTTTCTATTTAAGTTTGGGGACCCCAAGTTTAAAAAAAAAATTAAACTGAAGGTGCTCCATGGCTTAGCTAAAACCTGGTCTAACCTTAGGGCTGCGATCAAATTAGGGTACTTTTCAAACAGATCTCCAATATGGGACCTTCCAACCCCCCCTGGCTGGGCTAATGACGCCTTGATAACTCCATTAAAGGATGCCGGTATTCAATCATGGGGCGATTTGTTCTTGGAAGGGTCAGTGTTTCCTTGGGAGTATCTGGTAAACAAGGTCGGTCCAAACCTTTCTAGATTAAAGTATATACAAATCTTAAGCTGGGCCCACACACATCCAACTTCAAGTGCCCCTCGGAGTTACAACATGCCCCTAGAAGGAAATAGCCAACTGGTGTCAACATTGTTGGACAGAGCACCTCAACCTAAAGAAGTTTCCCTTTGGTACAACCTAATTTTGGATGAGATAGATGGGGAATTTCTTCTCCCTGATCATCTGTGGGGCACCTTATTGCCAAATGAAAATTTTAACGAACTTTGGCATGTGTCATGTAACACCATGTGGGACTTGGTTAAGCCTGCCTGGCTGCGCAGAAACCATCTTTTTACTATCCATAGGGCCTATTACTCTCCTCAGAGGCTTTCTAAATTTACTCCGGGGGTTTTGGTGGCATGTCCCCGCTGTGGTTTAGTCGAGGCTTCTGATGCCCACATGTTTTTTGAGTGCCCCCATTTGTCATCTTTTTGGGATTCTATCGGCACTAAACTTTCTTCTGCTGTGGGTTTCACAGTTGTTGTGGACTTGTGGTTAGTAATATTTGGGATTGTGGACCTGAAGCGAAGTCCAGCAAAAAATCTTATGTTTTACTCCATCCTGATGGCTCAAAGAGAAATATGCAAGCACTGGAAAGAGGCATCTCCACCTTCTCTATATGATTGGCAGTCTGCGATGTTACAAATCTCGAAAATAGATCTTCTCAGGTCCGGCAATTTGAGAAAAAGAGCTTTCTGGCACCTACTTGACTGGTCTCAATAGTAGCCTGGGTTATTTTTATTTTTTTTTCCCCCCAGGTCCTATGATTATGAAGCCATGGTTTATTCTCCTTGCTAAGCCGCATGGCACAGATGCCAATTCTTTTACGGTTTTCAGCTATGGCGGAAGTGGTTTTTGGTTGATGCGCGCTGAGTCCAATAAAGGATGTTAAGATTGGTTTGGACGTATGACATAGCTGTGGGGTCATGGTCAGCATCTATCTACGGTAAGACCTCTTCCAGCTATTAGCTGAGACAGCTTGTTAATGCCCCATATGCCTTTCTCTTCTGTTTTGGCTTATGCAAGTTTCAGCCATGGTGAAGATGAGGACAAAAAGAAAAAGAAAAAAAAAAAAAACACTTAAAACATTTAATTTGCAAAGGAACAAAATGAGGGGGTTCATTTTGCCATAGAAATTATGATTAGTGCTGCAGAAAGAAAAATTAGGGCACATTTTGACTTCTTAAATCCTCTTCTATTTCATTAAAAAATTCTGACATGCAGACTGAAACATGCACTTTGAATATCAGCAGCAGACTTCCCTGGTGAGCAATAGCTTTACTACAGTGATCTAATGAGCAACTAGAGTGCTAACATTCAGAATGTATGGCAAATGTGTGACACATCTGAATGCCTTCTTGATGGAACCAAAGTAAAAAACTGAAACTATTTCCTACTGAGGAGACTACAGTAAATGAGGAAATTAGGAAACTTCATAATAAATAAGTCTCCCAAGAAGGCCACCAGAGACAAAAGAGCCCTAATGTAGCACAAATATCATCCAGATGTAGCCCAAGTATAGCCCAATGACAGAATGTCCCAGAGTGTTCTTAAGAACAACTAGAGCGCTTACTGTCTTACTTATGACAAAAGTATGGCACACCTGAAGCCATCTTGATTGGAATAAACTGGTAACACTTAAAACATTTAATTTGAAAAGGAACACAATGAGGGGGCTCATTTTGACACAGAAATTAGGATTAGTGCTGAAGAAAGAAAAATGAGGGCACATTTTGAGTGACTTCTCAAATCCTCTTCTATTTCATTAAAAAATTCTGACATTCAGACTGAAACATGCACTTTCAATACCAGTAGCAGACTTCCCTGGTGAGCAGTAGGTTTACTACAGTGATCTAATGAGCAACTAGAGTGATATCATTCAGAACTTATGGCAAATGTGTGACATATCTGAATAACTTCTTGATGGAATCAAAGTAAAAAATTGAGAGCATTTCCTACTGAGGAGACTGCAGTAAATGAGGAAATTAGGAAACTTCATAACAAATAAATCTCCCAAGATGGCCACCAGAGACAAAAGATCCCAAATGTAGCATAAATATCACCCAGATGTAGCCCAAGTATAGCCCAATGACAGAATGTCCCAGAGTGTTCTAAAGACCAACTAGAGTGCTAACAGTCTTACTTATGACAAAAGTATGGCACACCTGAAGCCATCTTGATTGGAATAAAGTGGTAACACTTAAAACATTTAATTTGCAAAGGAACAAAATGAGGGTGTTCATTTTGCCATAGAAATTATGATTAGTGCTGCAGAAAGAAAAATTAGGGCACATTTTGACTTCTTAAATCCTCTTCTATTTCATTAAAAAGTTCTGCCATGCAGACTGAAACATGTACTTTGAATATCAGCAGCAGACTTCCCTGGTGAGTAGGGGTGGGCGGAATTTGCGAAATCCACTTTCGCAAATTATCGCGAAAATGTTAAAAATTATCGCAAACACGCGGAAATATCGCGAAGATGAGGAAGTTTTTTTCCCGCATGTTCGCAAGATTTTCTGCATGGTTGCGGCTCGCCAACTTACCCATGTGGTTGCTCGTGGGCGCGGCCATCTTGTTTTCATTTGTCTCACGGTGCATGATCGTGAGAAGAAAGACGTGATCGCGCAACGCATGACGTCACTGCGGGCGCGAACTGTCGCGAGACAGCGCAAATGGCTAAAAACAATACAACATCTCATGGAGAACGCGACCGGATCAAGAAAACTTGTCGGCGAACGCAGGGATTCAGGTAAGGCGATCGCGCGCACGCGAGAATGTATTATTGTACAGCGCGAGCAAGAAACAAATTATCGCCAAGCTGTGGAATGCGTAAATTTTGACATTTTCGCGCTCTCCGCGGAACGCGAAAATGTCAAATTATCGCAATTTCCGCGAACGGAACGAAATTTTCGCCCAGGCCTACTGGTGAGCAATAGCTTTACTACAGTGATCTAATGAGCAACTGGAGTGCTAACATTCAGAATTTATGGCAAATGTGTGACACATCTGAATGCCTTCTTGATGGAACCAAAGTAAAAAACTGAAACTATTTCCTACTGAGGAGACTGCAGTAAATGAGGAAAATAGGAAACTTCATAACAAATAAGTCTCCCAAGATTGCCACCAGAGATAAAAGAGCCCTAATGTGCACCAAACTGACCCTACAGGGCAGGCATCAGGGTTTGCAGCAGCACAATACACCACACAGGGCATGCGGGACGGGAGTGCAGCACAACAATCCATAGAAAGCAATAGGGAGGGGACAGGACCATGCACATGGACAACAGAGAACAGAGGTGAAAGAGTCAATGGTAGCTAGCGGACCATACTGGACAGACAGGAGAGAAAGCTGCAGCATAACAGACTATAAAGGGCAGGAGGGACGGATCAGGGGCATTACAATGGAACAGACAAGCCAGGAGGGAGGGAGTAGGGGTCTGCACATTTAAACAGAGGGCTGGGGGCAAGGGGGCAGGCAGGAGCAGCAAGATGACCATGGAGGTCAGGCAGGATGGGCAGTAGAAGCAAGACACACCATGGAGAGCAACAGTGAGACTATGATGGCATACACACAGACCATGGAGGGAAGGTGGGAAGGGGTCAGGGGCAGCTAGCTGACCACACAGGGAAGGTGTAAGGGGCCGTGGCAGCACAGAAGACCATGCATGGCAAGCGGGTGGGTTAGTGGCAGCACAACGGCTATGATGGGCAACAAGGAGGGTGCAGGGGCATGCACAAAGGACGATGGAGGATAGAAGGGAGGGTCAGGACCTGGGCACAGACAAGGGATTTCAGGGGAAGGGGCCTCACAACAGACCACATGGGGCAGGCAGGAGGAGCAGTTGCAGCACAACAGACCAGGGAGGGCAGAAGGGTGTGGCAGTAAAATGGACCATGGAGGACAGGAGGAAGGGGATAGAGACATGGAATGTGGACAGGCAGGGTGGAGGTGGCAGGGACAGGTTACAGTCATCTGACAATGCTAGGCAGGTGGGAGGGGAGTGGCAGCTCAACAGAACACATAGAGAAGATAGGAGTGGCAGGTCCATGGAACATGGTGGGCAAAAAGGATGGAGCAGGGGCATGCACAAAGACATCGGAGGGCAGGGGGAAGGAGAATAGGGGCAGCAAGCTAAGCACAGAGGCTACGCAGAAGGTCAATGATGGGGCATGGAATTGGGAAATGGAGGGCAGGAGGAGTGGACTGGTACATCATGCTAAATGGAGGGCAGTGGCAGCACATCAGACCATGCATGGCAGGAGGGAGGAGGCTAGTCCATGGTTTCAGAAAACAGAGGATAGGGAGGAGGTGGATGGGGCAGCAAGCTAACTGTTCAGAGAAGGCGGGTATTAGGAACTTTATTGTTTTTAATATGTGTGTCTGTGCGAACTACTTAAAATATAAACAAGTATGCAGCATAATCTCACTTTTATTCAGGAAGAAGAGGACGTTTGTGACTGTGATTCTGGGCTCACTTGGCAGAAACACCCCCTGACCCTCCACCCCCCATTGCAAAATGTAATGCCCGTGAAAAGGGTAGGTGAACACAGTGTTATATAGAATATAGTCCTGAGAGCACAATTGAAAATGAAAACTAGATATAGTGTATGGTATAAACTATGCACCAAAAAGTGTGATATAAGATGAACCGGGGCGTGAAATATAATATGCAATACATTGGAGAGCGCGAGATAGCACAGGCACTAGTGCGTGCTATGCGATATGCACCTTGGAGTGTAATATGCACAGGGCAGTGTTGTGTAACCTAACTAGTCTCTAAAGTTGTAAAATAAAATATGTGCTGGGGAGTGTAACATTGCATATGCACTGTGACAAAGATATGGATCCCAGATTGTAATATGTATGGCATAGCGTTGTGCGTTATAACGTAGGCATCAAGGAAGTCACTTTAGATAACCCGTGCGAAGGCAAGTGTGGCATGACATATTCACGGGTTGGTGTTACAGTTCACATGGGCTAGAGAGTGTCATAACATGCGCACTAGCTGGTGGAATACAACACAGAGGTGTGTGGCACTCGGCAGGCACTGGTGGGTGTAACACAGCATTGGGCTCAGCCAGGAGCGCGCTGTGACTCTCAAGTAAGGTTTGTCTCCTTTCCAGAGAGTAAAATAGAAAGTATCACACATCCGGCGGAGGATGTGTGTTTTATTAACTGTGAGGGGGGTTTCTTGCATAGTTTGGTCGAATTTTTGTCCAATCCCCTTTGAATCACTTGGTGTGCATGTGTATTAAATGTGCCCATCAATAGCTACCCATGTTTGTATAAATAATTGACAAGGGTGTCTGCTTGGAGATAACCCACAGGTGTGGGTGCCGGGATTAGTCACGGTAGGGCGTCAGACACGTCAGAGCTTCACTAGCGGTGTAAATACATTCCACGTGGATTCATTGTATGCATAGTTGCCTTTTAATGAATATCACCCAAATCGTCATGGTGATAGGTACGTACGGTTTGTCCAGCATGTCCTAGGTGTTTCTATAAATATTTAAAAAATAAATAATAAAAAACAAAGGCCGGCCCCGGGGATGGGGTCCCCGGGGCCATAAGTGGCCTGAGGAGGGGACAATGCAGCCCCTCCTTAAGAACTAAAAAAAAGAAGCCATGCCACGCCCCCTCCTTGCAGCACTCTGCAAACGCGCTCCATTGTTAGTTGTAAGTTGGGAAAATTTTCACCCTTCAATACTGAGGGTCCCTGAGGGCCAAGTAGCCCAACAGGTATCTCCAGTATGCGCCAGGGAGCTGCGTTGCAGACAGGTGTTCTGAGGCCACGCCCCTTTTTACACCTCTCTGCAACACTGCTCTCTGGCGCTTACTGGAGGTACCTACTGGGCTAGTTTGACCCTAGGGACCCTTAGGATTCAAGGGGACTTAATCTCTTAACTTAGAACGGCCACAGGGCGTGTTTACACAGTGGTGAAGGGAGGGTACAGGGCCTGAGGTGACGTGTGCAAACACGCACTGTGGCGCGTTTTAAGTTGGGGAAATAATTCCCTTTCAATCCTGAGGGACCCTGGGGGTCAACTAGCCCACCAGGTGCTTCAGTCAAGCGCCACTGCGCTGCGTTGCAGAGAGGTGGTGCAGGCCATGCCCCTTTTTACACCTCTCTGCAATGGCGCTTACTGGATGTACCTAGTGGACTATTTTGCCCCTAGGGACACTCAGGATTCAAGGGGACTTAATCTCCCAACTTAAAACGGCCACAGGGCGTGTTTACATAGTGGGGAAGAGAGGGGACAGGGCCTGAGGTGACGTGTGCAAACACGCCCTGTGGCGCGTTTTAAGTTGGGGAAAAAATTCACCTTCAATCCTGAGGGACCCTGGGGGCCAACTAACCCACTAGGTGCTTCCAGTAAGCACCACTGCACTGCGTTGCAGAGAGGTGGTCTAGGCTGTGCCCCTTTTTACATTTCTCTGCAATGCAGCTCTGTGGCGCTTACTGGAGCTACTTAGTGGGCTAGTTGGACCCTAGAGACCTTTGGATTTAAGGGGACTTAATCTCCCAACTTAAAACAGCCACAGGGCGTGTTTATGTTTACACAGTGGGGAAGGGAGGGGACGGGGCCTGAGGTGACGTGTGACAACACGCCCTGTGGCGCGTTTTTAAGTTGGGGAAATAATTCACCTTCAATCCTGAGGGACCCTGGGGGCCAACTAACCCACCAGGTGCTTCCAGTAAGCACCACTGCACTGCGTTGCAGAGAGGTGGTCTAGACTGTGCCCCTTTTTACATTTCTCTGCAATGCAGCTCTGTGGCGCTTACTGGAGCTACTTAGTGGGCTAGTTGGACCCTAGAGACCCTTAGGATTCAAGGGGACTTAATCTCCCAACTTAAAACAGCCACAGGGTGTGTTTATGTTTACACAGTGGGGAGGGAGGGGACGGGGCCTGAGGTGACGTGTGCAAACACACCCTGTGTTGCGTTGTAAGAGGTAGTTTTAATCCCCCTGCCCTATTATAAACTAGGGGCTTACAGAGGAGGTCATGCTAATCACAGGGGGACCCCAACGCATAGTGTTCCCTAGTGTATGTAGGTGTTTTTACTGTATTCTAAGTGTCTTTTAACATAGCACTGGCTCTAGGACTGGTTAGTCAGACTCAGCTACCACCAGTGTCCGTCTGAAAAAGTTGAGGGTACAGGATGATTTTGCAACAAGGCTTCTTTCTGCTCTTCTGTTTGTTCTTTCTGCACGTTATCCTTCTTCCTGCACTTTTCTTTGTCTTTGAGGACTTATGTTGCTTCTTTCTGCATTTCTTTATTTTCTTCCTGTGCGTTTGATCTTCTTTCTTCACATGTCCTATCTCTGTAGGCATAGTTAGAAATTAGCATTTAAAAAACCTTTGAAATTCACCGAAAAAAACATAGTTTCAGGCATGTTATAGTTAGGAATTAGCATTTAAAAAACCTGAGAAATTCACTGAAAAAAACATAGTTTTCAGGGGCGTTATAGTTAGCTGGACTTTTCACTCGTACAAACTCATTGAAATTAACCCGTTATAGTTAATTCAGCTAACTATAACTTGCGCGCCCGCAATGCACTGCTGATGACGTCACATATTACATTACTCATGACATGCAGTGACATCACTCATGACGTCACTGGTGACATCTCAAATGACATCACTGATGACGTCATCCTTGTGATTGAGTGGCAGACCTCCTCTCATCCTAATATAACCTTTGATACACACATTCCAAAATAGAAACTAAAGTTTTCAAAACAATGGACATACCAATACCAGTAACAACAACCTATTCAGTAATTCTAAGATCCATATACACATACACTCTCATTCACCAAAAGTCCTATACAGTCACTCATACATGTACTCACTCATCATATGTACTCATACATCTTGTTACACAACGCCACTCATCCATAGAGTTACTCACACACATAGTCACTCATGCTAATAAAGAATCAAACATCCATTTACTTGCATATACAGTTATACACACACCACCACACTTACTTCTACAGAACCTTGCACATACTTAGGGGCAGATTTATGTTTTACTTGCGCCTCATTTACGCCGCCGTTGCGTCACTTTTGTGACGCAGCAGCGGCGCAAATCCTGCGCCATGGTGCGGGGTATTTACAAACGTGACGCATCTCCCAGATGCGTCACGTTGTAAAGCCCTGCGCCACATGTAGGCGTTCCAGGGCAGGTGGGGGCGTTCCGGCGCAGGAACGCCTCCTCAAAGTGGCTGAGTGAAATCTACAAGATTTCACTCAGTCACTTTTAGGCCCATGCTGCGTCAAAACCCTCCGGCTGCTTGAAGCAGGCGTAAGGATTGACGCAGCATTGTAGAGATAGGGCCCCCCAGATCATTGCTGGAGCTGCGTCGCGCTTGCGACGCAACTCCAGCAATGCGCCACTTTTCGGCACAGATGCGTCACGCATCTGTGCCGTTTTTGCCCCATGGTGCGCCGCATTATAAATGCGGCGCATCCATGGTGGCGCAGCTGTGGCGCATAATAACTGGCGCATCCCTGCTGATATGCAGGGATGCGCCAGTCGTCATAAATCTGCCCCTTAGTCTTTTAAACAATCACTTATAGAAACACATACTTATTCATACAGGAACTCTTCCAATCTCTCACTCTCACATATACTCACTTACATACACCAATAGTCACATATACTAGTTTAAAATATATGTAGTTACTCATAAAGACACTATTGAGACAGTCATTCACTTACTAACACACCCATAAACACACTCATCCATCCATACAGTCCTGCACACATGCTGTCTTCAACACATACAAACAGTGAGTCACTCATTCATGCATCTATGCACTACGTAATACCCCCCACCGAACCATACAGACACTCAGACACTCATACTGATACTCAAAACAACAACTAATAACCTATATAGACACTCATGTAGCTACTCACCAACCCATGCAGCCACTTATACACAAAGTGAGAGACTGATACAGATATTTACGTATTTAAACATTACTCACTAAGCCATGTATTCACTAAGATACACTTAATCAGTCAGTTATACAATCAATTTTTTTAAAAAAAAATCATCCACTTAGACACTTATATATCCATTTATTCTTTCATCGACCTTGAGATATACATATATAAAACATATTTAATTTTCAGAAAAACACACATTCACTGGATGATGTCATCAGTGATGTCATCAGTGATTTCATTGGAGATGTCATCAGTGAAGTCACCAGTGATATCACTGACCATGTCATGAGTGATGTAATATGTGACGTCATCAGCAGTGCATTGCGGGCGCGCGAGTTATAGTTAGCTGAACTAACTATAACGGGGGAATTTCAGTGGTTTTGTACGAGTGAAAAGTCCAGCTAACTACAACACCCCTGAAACCTATGGTTTTTCAGTGAATTTCTAAGGTTTTTTAAATGCTAATTCCTAACTATAACGTGCCTGAAACCTATGGTTTTTTCAGTGAATATATATATATATATATACGTACAAGGTTGCCCTCTCAGAGTTGCCACAAAAGGAGGGTTTACAGCACAAACCGCCACAGGTGGCACCGAAGACAGCATGCCCTTTGCTCTTCAATCAGCCATACGCGTTTCGAGCATTTACGTTGCTCTTGTTCACTGGCAATCAAGACGGAAGAAGCAGGTAAATTGGGAACACATCTTTATTCAATGGTAAGTCCCGCCCAAGTGGGCGTATGTAAACAGGCATTCTGGTCTTGGTAGTTCCACGATATGCCTCAAGGCTTGAAAGTTCGTAAAAACTTGTGCACTGCTGTCTCAGTCCTGTAATCAATATTCATCCCTGTTGGGTGAAGAGCATCATTGACACTGCTGCCATAGCGCCAATATCTACCTGCGGCTCAGGCCCCTCCATTCCCGTGAGTGCTCGTAACAACAAACACTCGGGATCCGCTACGAAAAGCGGCGGGGCATCTCCGCGGCCGGACCAGCCGCATCTTTGTATACGCACAAGGTTGCCCTCTCAGAGTTGCCACACAAGGAGGGTTTACAGCACAAACCGACACAGGTGGCACCGAAGACAGCATGCCCTTTGCTCTTCAATCAGCCATACGCGTTTCGAGCATTTACGTTGCTCTTGTTCACTGGCAATCAAGACGGAAGAAGCAGGTAAATTGGGAACACATCTTTATTCAATGGTAAGTCCCGCCCAAGTGGGCGTATGTAAACAGGCATTCTGGTCTTGGTAGTTCCACGATATGCCTCAAGACTTGAAAGTTCGTAAAAACTTGTGCACTGCTGTCTCAGTCCTGTAATCAATATTCATCCCTGTTGGGTGAAGAGCATCATTGACACTGCTGCCATAGCGCCAATATCTACCTGCGGCTCAGGCCCCTCCATTCCCGTGAGTGCTCGTAACAACAAACACTCGGGATCCGCTACGAATAGCGGCGGGGCATCTCCGCGGCCGGACCAGCCGCATCTTTGTATACGCACAAGGTTGCCCTCTCAGAGTTGCCACACAAGGAGGGTTTACAGCACAAACCGCCACAGGTGGCACAGAAGACAGCATGCCCTTTGCTCTTCAATCAGCCATACGCGTTTCGAGCATTTAGTTACGTTGCTCTTGTTCACTGGCAATCAAGACGGAAGAAGCAGGTAAATTGGGAACACATCTTTATTCAATGGTAAGTCCCGCCCAAGTGGGCGTATGTAAATAGGCATTCTGGTCTTGGTAGTTCCACGATAGGCCTCAAGACTTGAAAGTTCGTAAAAACTTGTGCACTGCTGTCTCAGTCCTGTAATCAATATTCATCCCTGTTGGGTGAAGAGCTTCATTGACACTGCTGCCATAGCGCCAATATCTACCTGCGGCTCAGGCCCCTCCATTCCTGTGAGTGCTCGTAACAACAAACACTCGGGATCCGCTACGAAAAGTGGCGGGGCATCTCCGCGGCCGGACCAGCCGCATCTTTGTATACGCACAAGGTTGCCCTCTCAGAGTTGCCACACAAGGAGGGTTTACAGCACAAACCGCCACAGGTGGCACCGAAGACAGCATGCCCTTTGCTCTTCAATCAGCCATACGCGTTTCGAGCATTTACGTTGCTCTTGTTCACTGGTAATCAAGACGGAAGAAGCAGGTAAATTGGGAACACATCTTTATTCAATGGTAAGTCCCGCCCAAGTGGGCGTATGTAAACAGGCATTCTGGTCTTGGTAGTTCCACGATATGCCTCAAGACTTGAAAGTTCGTAAAAACTTGTGCACTGCTGTCTCAGTCCTGTAATCAATATTCATCCATGTTGGGTGAAGAGCTTCATTGACACTGCTGCCATAGCGCCAATATCTACCTGTGGCTCAGGCCCCTCCATTCCCGTGAGTGCTCGTAACAACAAATACTCGAGATCCGCTACGAAAAGCGGCGGGGCATCTCCGCGGCCGGACCAGCTGCATCTTTGTATACGCACAAGGTTGCCCTCTCAGAGTTGCCACACAAGGAGGGTTTACAGCACAAACCGCCACAGTTGGCACCGAAGACAGCATGCCCTTTGCTCTTCAATCAGCCATACACGTTTCGAGCATTTACGTTGCTCTTGTTCACTGGCAATCAAGACGGAAGAAGCAGGTAAATTGGGAACACATCTTTATTCAATGGTAAGTCCCGCCCAAGTGGGCGTATGTAAACAGGCATTCTGGTCTTGGTAGTTCCACGATATGCCTCAAGACTTGAAAGTTCGTAAAAACTTGTGCACTGCTGTCTCAGTCCTGCAATCAATATTAATCCCTGTTGGGTGAAGATCTTCATTGACACTGCTGCCATAGCGCCAATACCTACCTGCGGCTCAGGCCCCTCCATTACCATGAGTGCTCGTAACAACAAACACTCGGGATCCGCTATGAAAAGCGGCGGGGCATCTCCGCGGCCGGACCAGCCGCATCTTTGTATACGCACAAGGTTGCCCTCTCAGAGTTGCCACACAAGGAGGGTTTACAGCACAAACCGCCACAGGTGGCACCGAAGACAGCATGCCCTTTGCTCTTCAATCAGCCATACGCGTTTCGAGCATTTACGTTGCTCTTGTTCACTGGCAATCAAGACGGAAGAAGCAGGTAAATTGGGAACACATCTTTTTTCAATGGTAAGTCCCGCCCAAGTGGGCGTATGTAAACAGGCATTCTGGTCTTGGTAGTTCCACGATATGCCTCAAGACTTGAAAGTTTGTAAAAACTTGTGCACTGCTGTCTCAGTCCTGTAATCAATATTCATCCCTGTTGGGTGAAGAGCTTCATTGACACTGCTGCCATAGCGCCAATATCTACCTGCGGCTCAGGCCCCTCCATTCCCGTGAGTGCTCGTAACAACAAACTCTCGGGATCCGCTACGAAAAGCGGCGGGGCATCTCCGCGGCCGGACAAGCCGCATCTTTGTATACGCACAAGGTTGCCCTCTCAGAGTTGCCACACGAGGAGGGTTTACAGCACAAACCGCCACAGGTGGCACCGAAGACAGCATGCCCTTTGCTCTTCAATCAGCCATACACGTTTCGAGCATTTACGTTGCTCTTGTTCACTGGCAATCAAGACGGAAGAAGCAGGTAAATTGGGAACACATCTTTATTCAATGGTAAGTCCCGCCCAGGTGGGCGTATGTAAACAGGCATTCTGGTCTTGGTAGTTCCACGATATGCCTCAAGACTTGAAAGTTCGTAAAAACTTGTGCACTGCTGTCTCAGTCCTGCAATCAATATTCATCCCTGTTGGGTGAAGAGCTTCATTGACACTGCTGCCATAGCACCAATACGTACCTGCGGCTCAGGCCCCTCCATTCCCATGAGTGCTCGTAACAACAAACACTCGGGATCCGCTACGAAAAGCGGCGGGGCATCTCCGCGGCCGGACCAGCCGCATCTTTGTATACGCAAAAGGTTGCCCTCTCAGAGTTGCCACACAAGGAGGGTTTACAGCACAAACCGCCACAGGTGGCACCGAAGACAGCATGCCCTTTGCTCTTCAATCAGCCATACGCGTTTCGAGCATTTACGTTGCTCTTGTTCACTGGCAATCAAGACGGAAGAAGCAGGTAAATTGGGAACACATCTTTGTTCAATGGTAAGTCCCGCCCAAGTGGGCGTATGTAAACAGGCATTCTGGTCTTGGTAGTTCCACGATATGCCTCAAGACTTGAAAGTTCGTAAAAACTTGTGCACTGCTGTCTCAGTCCTGTAATCAATATTCATCCCTGTTGGGTGAAGAGCTTCATTGACACTGCTGCCATAGCGCCAATATCTACCTGCGGCTCAGGCCCCTCCATTCCCGTGAGTGCTCGTAACAACAAACACTCGGGATCCGCTACGAAAAGCGGCGGGGCATCTCCGCGACCGGACCAGCCGCATCTTTGTATACGCACAAGGTTGCCCTCTCAGAGTTGAAAATTTCACGAGGATTCGTCAACCGGCGCCAAAGTTATTCCAAATAGAATGTTGCGGATTTCCTATGGAAACACGGTCCTAACTATAACTATCTACTGGCGACTGCCAGTAGATAATATATATATATATATATATATATATATATATATATATATATATATATATATATATATATATATATATATATATCCAAAAAAACAGCACTACAAAAGTACTCGAAGCCCAGCTCAAGGAACATGATGGCATTTAATTGAGACAGGCAGCAGAAACTTTCCTGACTCATTTCCGCTTTAGAAATAGCCTTGGCCAAAGGTGAGTAAAAACATGGCATCATTATTTGAATTTCATTGTAGTGGACACGTGACCACAGGTAATCCTTCAATTACCATAATGCACTGTCCATGTCCGCGTTGTTTATTATATGTAAAGTGACCCAGTGCATTGGTAAAATAATAACAGTCACATATATTAAGTAATGCCAGCCTTAATTTCGCTGCCAAACTTTGTTCTTAAAAATGCACAGTTCGTCCAAGCTAGCAGACAATTCTCCTCCTCTCTTTTTCTCACCTCCAAATGCCATGAAATCCATAGTGGTAATGAAGGGCTCTGGAAAGTGTGCACTGACATGGCATGTGTTAGCATCAGTGAGTTGAATGTCACACTAGCCTTTAATTTTGCAAACAGGTGCCAGAATACATTGTAAAGGTATAGTGTTCTATGATGAGAATTGACTAGTGCCTTTGCTAGAGCACAATGTGTCCATTGGTGCGGTATGCGGGCTCCGCCACCGCAATCACGGTCATTGGCCACAATTGAAAGATTCCAAATAGCAGTAGAGACTGCCTGGACCCCACGGTGTGCCACCGCCAATGCCAAAGCCAAAGCCATTGCAGCCAATGGGAACCGTGATCACGGTAGTGCAATACAATTTTGAAACCTGCGGTAGGTGTGTTCCGCTACCGCGGGGCAGGTGTGTGGTAGAGACCACCTGGACCCTGTGGTGTGCCACAGCCAATGCCCATGCCATTGCAGCCAATGGGAACCGCAATCGCGGCAGTGCAATACAGTGTTGAAACTCGTGGTAGGCGTGCTCCGCTACTGCGGGGCCGGTCATTGGCCACAATTGAAAAATGCAGGGGTGCGGTAGAGACTTCCTGGCCCCTGCGGTGTGACACTTCCAATGCCCATGCCATTTCTGCCAATGGGATCCGCGAATACAATTGAAAAATGCAAACCAGGCAGACCACTTGCAGCAGCAGAGTACCACTGACACAACCCCAGGGGCCTATAAATGTCTGTGAGAGAGCCACACATGTCACTTGCATTCAGACACTGCTGCCTGCCATTCATCACCACCAACTGCTGCTGTTCCTGCATTCTGAACCCAATGATGGTGAAAACTGAGAACATCAGGGCCCGTCCCTTCACCACTGAATAGCTGGAGGTCTTGGTGGCCGAGGTCCTTGCACAGTATGGGAGGTGCCCCAGATGCACTGTAAAGTGTCTGAGTGAATGTTTGAGTGGTCTGAATGATCGCATGATGTTACTGTGCAGTAGTATGTGCCTGTGAGTGCAAGCCAATGTCCTTGCATCAATATTCTGCTCATAACATGCTCCATACATGGCCTATTAAGAATTGCATTTGAGTATATGGGGAGGC
Source organism: Triturus cristatus (assembly GCF_964204655.1). NCBI lineage: Eukaryota > Metazoa > Chordata > Amphibia > Caudata > Salamandridae > Triturus > Triturus cristatus. The sequence goes on along the minus strand of NC_140585.1, from coordinate 962,624,664 downwards.
TGGCAACATGGACACTTTTACAGCTCTTCTTAAGCCAAAATAAACACACGTTGGTCTGAGACTGGGAAAAGTAAATGTGAGATACACTGCCAAACAAGCCGACTTCATGTCAATGGGGTGTGCAGCCTTATTTCCACAGATCCATGACTGCATTGAAGGATGGGAGTGACACTGTGGTTTTGCAGCCATACAATTACACCGCTGGTTTGAGACACCCAAAGTCTGAATAAACATTGCCTATGCTACGTGATATCATAGTTCATTAAGTCTTCACATGCTCATTTGTGACATTACAAATATATTTCGTCCAGAGGCTACTGAATGATGTGTGTACATATTTCAATTTGACCGTATGGTGATGTATCCAGTATGCACATGAGTACAATGCCTGTGTGTAACACTCTTGGTGGTAATTCACCTATGACACATCAGATAAATATGAGGTGGAGATGTCATCCTTCTATTGATTCCATGATGTGTTCAGTTCCGCATGTGTAGGCACTGTTTACCCTCTCATATTGTACATAGGCCTGGGCGGTAAATTCCGTTCCGTTCGCGGAATTTGCGGAATTTGGGTAATTTCGCGTTCCGCGGAGAACGCGAAATTGCCCAAAAATCTGCGTTCCGCGACTTCGCGAAATTTTTTGCTTGTTCGCGTTCTCAATATGCGTGTTCGCGAGATATTTCACCCCGAGCATGCAAACAGCGATCGCGAACAGGAAAAAAGCATCGTGAACAAGCAATTCCGCGTGTTCGCGGAATTTCTGCGTGTTCGCGGAGATTTTTTACCGTTTCGCGGAGATTTGCGTAACGCGATTACGCAAATTCCGCCCACCCCTAATTGTACATGCATGTGATTTTGCTGATGGTCCACATTTAACCTCAGTGTTAGGCCCTTTGGCCTGCACAGAAACTGCCTAATGTTAAAAGGACCCATCACTAAAAGAACTGAGTGAAACATATGTGTTGTCCACCACCCTATTTCTCAATGGGCTTTTTTAGGCCTCAGGATTGCACAAGACAGGACTACACCTTGTGAGAAGAGTGTGAAAATGTAAGATCATGGCCCTAAATGTGACCACCATGACGCATGTAGCCATGCACTGGTCAAGGACATTAAGGGGTGTGTAGTGTTGGACACAGTGAGTCTGCCACGACACATCATTTCAAATGTATTGTATGTCATACTCACTCACATATCGCATCACAGATGAGGGCCATTTTTACATTGGTTGCTGTGCTGGCACTCTGCATGTGTATGAGATGGCCATGTAGTGTGTCCATCATCATACATGTATACATTTCTATGAGATTATTTGATCCAAGTGTACTATGTGTCATGCTGTATGACCGCTGCTCAACATTTATGTATTAGTGTGCTATGTATTTTCATGCTTCTGTACTGACACACAGTGGTACACAACACAGTGTCACTGAAACTTCCTCTTATTGTCTCCCATGCCTGCGGCTTAAGGTATATCAGCATAAGGTGATATGGAGGGCCATTGCACACAAGGTGCGGGCTCTGGGTGTCTCCAACCAAGGGCATACACATTGCCACAAGAGGTGGTATGACATCTGCCGGCAGAGCAAAAACGTGGCAGAGATGACGCTGTAGGTGCTCCCTTGGAGTGGCAGATTGGTGCGCAGGAGCATGACACCACTAATGGCCAGCATCTTGGCAGTGACACAGCCAGAGCTGGATGGACATTTGTGGGCCCATCAGCAGCAAATTGGGGGTGAGTATTGTGAAAGTGTGACTTTGGGTGTGAGTGACTGCATGAATCCCAACCGTGAGCCAGTGCGAAGCTCTGTGATGTCTCCAGTGTGATGCAATGGCTTCTAAGTGGCCTCAGTGTTGAGTGCAGCTGTTTGGCATCTGTACAACATTTGGTTTATCATGTGTTTAGACCCATGACCCTTGTCATTGACAGATAAGATGTAGCCTTGTGACATATGCTGCAGTATGGGTGTCATAGACATCAACTGACAGTGAACAGCAGTGAGCATCATGTTAGTCAGCATTCATAGATGTGTGCTGTGCACAACAGATACATTGTGACATCTACACAGCTGACACCAATGTACAACTGTAGTTGTGCTTCAAAGCCCAACATGGTGGATATCAGGAACTTATAGCCATTGCAAAAGGACATTTTGGAGTTTGTATCTGTGGTGTTCCTTAAAGAGACTCCATATGTGACAGAGACAACATGGAAAGATGTATAGTTATCTCACCTATAGGCACGTAGGTATGCTTACAGACAATAGTATGTTTGGTTACAGGGAGGCACAGGCCCAGCTATTTGGCTGTTTCAATGCATCATCTGATGATTGCATAAATGTAGCATATGCTGATTGTACATGGAGGAGTTCAACATGGGAGTGTAATTTTTAAGTTTTGTGCATTGCTGGCATATGATGTTTGTGAGTATGGCACTATACTGAACCTATGTCTCTGTCTCTTGCAGCATATACCGAGGGCAGGGAAGGACGGGGGACCGACAACAGTGTGGAAGCTACTGACACGGCTGCTACACAGGAGTTCAGTGACACGGACGGGACCAGCGCCTTGGAGGGGGACAGGAGTGGCCTTGATGATTCCCGCCTGGAAAAATCAACCTCCACATCTTCAAACTCCAGCGGTGACTCCTATGTGTTGGCGGGCTCAGGAAGTTCAAGATTTGCATCATCTTCCTCCACACCTCCTTCTGTGCCCACCCTCCCAGATGCTCCCCCATGTGCTGTGCGTACACTTAGCACTAGGAAGGGTAGAGTCTCCTTCCCCCAGGCACCGCTGCCCCTGCTCCTGTCTCCCCTGTTGCCCTCAGTGTGAAGGTGGTAGACATTTTGCGCCAGCTGTGTGTGGGTCCAACTGATCTCCTGAATGCCTTCCAGGATCATGACAAGAAGTAGGCACAGGATGTTGCGTTCAAGGAGGGCATTCATTCGGACGTGGGTGGCCTACACCGAACCGTCCAGTCTTTGTCCTCCATAGTGATTGCAGCCATTCAGCAGTCCCAAGCTTTCAGGCCAGGTCCTTTCCCTTCAGCAACCACTCTGCCAGTGGCACCACCTGACGAGAGTGCACACACTACAGAGCCCTCAGGCACACAGTCAGCAGCACTCAAAGCGTATCAGACCACAGACCCCCTCACCCCAACATAAAGCGGGCACACATGAATGCAAACCAAAAAGCCCATCACATGACACTCAGGGACATAGGGCTAAGACGCATGCATCCACATTATCTGAGTCAAAATCAGCACATCCAAGGGCAATCCCCACACCTGAGCCCAAAGACACAAAAACACTTGCACCTGTCTGCTGTGAACCTGGTGCCTGCCACAACAAAGTCTCAAGATATTCAGTGGGCAGTTTCACCCAAAACTTCAACTCCCACCCACACTCCTGTGAAGCAGGGACAAGAGAGCAAAATGGGGGCTTTAGCTCAGAAACAGGGGATGCAGGGGAAAAAGCAAGGTCACACCCAGCGTACCACCAGGTCAAGCAAATCCACACGTGGTGAGGCACCTGTTCCTGCTACACCTTTGGGGAAGGGGAAGGGTGAGGCTGTTGTGCCCACCTCACTTCCCACTCCGGCCAAGACACTTGTGGGATATCGGATCCACAAGCAGTTGAGACCCAGCCCTCAACATTTACCCTCAGCCACTGAGCTTCCACACAGCATCTCTCCACCTCCCCGTGCCACCACTACACCCGGTCCAAGCAGCCCTCAGGCTCCCACGTCCATGGATCCCTCTCCCTCAGCCAGTTCTCTCCCTTCCAGGTCCAGTACTCAAACTGGCCCCGAAAATCAGCCACTTCCCAGTTCAATTTGAAGCCAAAGTTGAAGCCAAGTCCCCCTCCCCACACAATTTCTCCCACAGCGGTGCCTGGACTGCCCATTCAAAGCCCCTGACCTGTGGTGATTCCCATATCAGTGGACAGTGTTACCCATTTCAGTTGCGGGTTCTCATGCACACATGTTTTGCATTTTTGATGCCCAATTCCTGTGCAAGTTCTCATGCACACCTGTGCGGACTAGAATTTTGCACTTTTGATGCCTATCCAGTGATTATGTAATAAACGCTGTTACTCATGTTTTCTGCTTTGTCGCTGCCCTTGCTTAATAAAAACTTTAATGTATGGGTATATGTTCATGTGACACATGCTCTGTATGCCTCATTCACATTGGCAATAACTTGATTTACTTTTTCAGAGGTTGAGAGAGGTTACAGGCACTTTTGTACTTCCTGACTCTGAGCCTTGAGGGTGAAATTATGGTTGTTTGTGATGATCTACTCTTATCCTAATTATTCTATTGTCAGGTTAGCAAAATTGTAGACATGTCATATTAGGATGCAGTACCACAACAGAAGTGAATTGGAGCGACAGGATAACTTTCGGGGTGGCCATGGTCAGTCATATCTGTGGGATCTTTCTTGATGTGTGAACAGCAGTGTAGATGTGTAGTCACCTTGTGTAGGCTTGTCTTCATAGTCACATGAGTACATTTGAATGTGTGCACTTGAGTAGTCATACAGTGTGATTGGCCTGTCATTGTCAGAAGTGTTGTATGTGCCCCAGCACATGACACCTACACACGTATGATCCAGGTAATGGGTGCCTGTTTGTTTACATTATCAGACATGTGCTTCTGATTGTGTGCATATAAAGAAGTTGTAGGTTGAGTATTGTGCAGTGTGTCGGTGTGACCTTGCAATCCTGTGGTACACCTACTTGTTGTCACTGTCAGTTGTGAGTATGCAGAGTGTGTCACTGCAATGTCTGTTGTGTTTTGTTGATCAGCCATTGGTCTTGTTTAAGTTTGTGCTCACTGTGCTGACCTGCTCAGCCACACTGATATCATATGTGACTTTTCCCATACATTGCTGTCACTCGACACATTTTATATATATATAAGTATAGTATGTGGTATGAAGAGACATACCAGCCCCTATAGGTGCTTTTGATGCCTACACATTGTGAGTTACTCCTCTATGTGTTTTTTCACTGTACACTCCTCACCTGTCCATTACTGATGTACACACCACTTTAGTCTCATGTCTTCCACCCCACCCCATGCCTTGCCAGTGTGTGACCCTACCCATCACTTCATAGTGTGACACTATACTGTGGGTGGATGATCTGTGTTCAGGACCAATGTGCCACTCAGGACATTGTCACAACTTGTTATGTGGTATTTTCTATTACTTGATTGCAGTCATCGTTGCTCATGTGCAGTGCATATGATTGAGCAGCACAGTCCTCTAGTCATGTTGTATGCATATGTGTTTTCATGAGTTGTGTAGCTGTGGTTGATGGCTAAGGTGTATGTCTCTTTGCTGAGGTACTGCTACCCTTCCTGAGTGTGATGTGATCTGTGGCCTTTGATGATTTGTGGTTTGGCGGTTCATGGTGGAGCACTCAGATATGTGTGATACTGGTTTGGTTGGTGTTCACACACTGCTTACTGTGCATGCACTGCTGTCAGTGTATGTTGCCTTGTACTTGCCTGGTGTGCATCCCCCTGATGTCCAGCTGAGTTTGCTATGTGATGAATTTGTATGTGCATATGCTATGTGTTTGTTGTTGATGGATGCAGTGTTTGGCCTGTGTTGGCTCTTTCTTATGTGTGTGATGTTCTATTTGCATGACATTGTGTGTGGGTAGTTTGTGCATTGTGATACATTCAGATGTGTGTTGAATTTGTAGTGTGCATTTTTGTGTGAATGTCACATGCAGCAATGTGGATTATTGTTCATAAGCTTCTTTTGAGAGCCCATTTGGGATGTGTCCTCCTATATTTGACCTGTCACTTGTCAGGAGTGTACATGTGCATGCTTGTGCTACACATTGACACCATGCTCGGTTGATAACTGGTGTAGGGTGTATGTCTGTGTTAGCAGATGTGTTGTATTGATCACATTTAGGGTTAATGTTTGGCATTTGATCATGTAATTTTTATTTGGGTAGGGGTATGGTGTCTGTGCATTTGTCCTAGGTGAAAATGTTGTATATTTCTGTTCTGTCTATGGTCACATTGCCTATACACTGTTTGCCTGCACATGGCTGAGCTTGTTGGACTGCTTTGAATGTTGTTTGTGAGATTTGTGTTTGGCTATTGGTTTTTGATCAGCATTGGTTCAGACATCCCTTAGTGGGATTCTGACATTTGTGGATACACATCAGGGTGTGTGATTGGTTTTCAGGAAACTCACAGGACCTTATGTGCACCTTTATCTGTGTTTCTAACAGGTGTGGAGAAGTGCAGGTGTGAGATGGGTAGATGAGGAGTATGTGTGAAGGTCATACTTGGGTTTGACAGTCAGGGAATGTGACAATGAACCATGTGTTTTGTGTTGGTGGCATTCACATGTCAAAGTAGTTGACACATATGTGGAGCTGGTCACTGTATGGGTTTTGACATTTTCTGTCATTCCTGTGCCTATGCATAGCTTGCATTGCTGTATCCAAGAGAAATTGCACAGATGTTACTTTAGTTTAATTTCAATCACTGTGCCACCCATGTCTGATTTGATGGCTTATGGGTAGCGGGATATGTTTCTCCTCTTACATGTCATGTACAAATGCTGTGTGGCTTGCTCCATGGTTTTCCTGCACTGTGCACTCCACGTTGAGCTAGTCTATTTATTTTCATACATTGCTGCTGACTTATGGTATGTGTATGTGGCAGAGCTTCAGTGTTTGGTCTGTCTGAGGGACTATACATGCAGTGTGAACAGTTCCATGGTTGTTAATATGCAGAGTGACTCTTCAGTTCTTACTTTACTCAGTTTGATTCACATGAGTGGAAGGCAGGTGTGAGGAGGAGGGTTGTCCAGCCCCTGACCTTCTGTGCAGGGTGTTACTTTTCACCCCCACCTTCCCAGTCAATCTACCTTGCCCTTTGAAGTGTGAGGTGCGAGGTCGAGCCACACCTGGCTGCTATATAGTGCATGGATGGGTGGCAAGATAAACACACAACATAGGCAGAAATGGATGTGGGAAATGTGCTGTGGGATGTGGCCAACTGATGCAGGACACCATGTGGGGCTAGGGTGAAGGTGGAGCCCTGGGCAGCTGCCCGCACTTCAAAACATCGGGACACGCAGTTGTCGTGCCCCTGCAGAGATGCACAGCCGTATGCACATTGGAGAAATATATTCACTCGTACTCCATAGTGTTGTCAAAGTTCAACCAATTTTATTTCCATATTTATCCATTTTCATCCGTCACGTCAAAAGAGATGAAGTGGGAATGAAGTAGAGGGAGGATAGCAGGGTAATGGATGGGTATTATTTATTTGTACAGATTGTATGATTATATAGTTGTTTTGCTTTTAACATAGGAGAGATGATTAGGACATTATGATTTTGGTTTACCATGTTGTATATATAAGTTTGGGTATTTGATCAACGTTTGAGCATTAACATTGTTAAATGAGTATGGGCTGATGATCATTTTTTAATCACTTTTAGATACCCCTGACGAAGGTCGAAATCTGACCGAAATGCATTGGGTTATTTAAATGTATTGGAACAATGGAGTTTGGTTACATGCCTGTGAATAGGCCCGGAGGGCAATTCCTGAGCAATTTAAATGCCGAAAACCTTTGAAACTTCATCTCTTTTGACGTGACGGATGAAAATGGATAAATATGGAAATAAAATTGGTTGAACTTTGACAACACTATGGAGTACGAGTGAATATATTTCTCCAATGTGCATACGGCTGTGCATCTCTGCAGGGGCACGACAACTGCATGTCCCGATGTTTTGAAATATGTAGAAACGGCGCCGGGAACGGAGCGCGTAAGAGAATTTGCACGCCAAATAGGATCACCAGGAAAAAAAATGTGGGCTAAACTAGGTGTGCTTCAGACCTTTTTTCAGCTGCCCGCACTGCCCATGCCTTGCACGGGACCTGTTTACTACATTGTGCGCAGGTTTTCCTGTGTCTTCTTTGCTGTGGTGACATGACCGGGACATTGCAGTGATTTCTATGTAGATGGGTGACCCGGATGTGGAGGTGTCAATTTCTAGCAAGCAGGACATGTGTGTGTACACTGGGGGATATGTTCCTGTCTCCACCAGGGTGTCTGATGTAGACAGGAACCGTATTTCAGCACAACAGTTGGTTGTTGTGGTTGTATGCGGTGATGTGTTATTTACATACCTGCTGTGTTGACAGTGGCGACGTCTTTTATGCTGGTAGTATTGGAAGTGGTGGTGTTGGTGGTGGTGGTGGTATTGGTGGGGGTATTTGTGATATTGATGGTGGTATTGGTGGTGGTGGAGGTGGTGGTGTTGATGGTGACATTGGTGGATGTGGTATTGGTGGTATTGGTGGTGGTGATATTTGTGGTGGTGGTATTGGTGATGTTATTGGTCATGGTGGTGTTGGTGGTAGTGGTGGTGGTATTTGTAAATTTGATGGTGGTGGAGTTGGTGGTATCAATGGTGACATAGGTGGTGTTGGTATTGGTGGTGGTGATATTTGTGGTGGTGGTATTAGTGACATTATTGGTGGTGGTGGTATTGGTGGTGATGGTAGTATTAGTGGTGGTATTGGTGGTGATGGTATTGGTAGTGGGGGTATTGGTATTGGCGGTGGTGGTATTGGTGGTGGGGTTGGTATTGGTGATGTTGGTATTGATATTGATGGTGGTGGTATGTGTGGTGGTATTGGTGGTGTTGGTTTTGGGGGTGGTGCTATTGGTGGTATTGGTGGTGGTATTGGTGGTGCTATTAGTGGTATTGGTGGTGGTGGTTTTGGTGGTGGTGGTGGTATTGGTGGAGGTATTGGTGGTGGTGGTATTGGTGGTGCTGGTAATGGTGGTGGTATTGGTAGTATTGGTGGTGGTATTGGTGGCAGTCCTATTGGTGGTGGTAGTATTGGTGGTGGTATTGATGGTGGTGGCTTTGGTGTTGGTGGTGGTATTGGTGGTGTTGGAGGTGGTGGTATTGGTGGTGGTATTGGTGGTGGTGGTATTGGTGGTGGTGTTATTGGTATTGGTGGTGGTGGCATTGGATTGGTGGTGGTGGTGGTATTGGTGGTGGTGGAACTGATGGTATTGATGGTGGTGGTGGTGGCATTGGTTGTGGTGGTATTGGTGGTGGTGGTATTGGTGGTGCCAGTACTGGTGGTGGTGGTATTGGTGTTATTGGTGGTAGTGTTATTGGTGGTGGTATTGGTGGTGGTGGTATTGGTGGTATTGGTAGCACTATTGGTGGTGGTGGTATTGGTGGTGGTATTAGTGGTGGTGGTGATATTGTTGGTGGTATTGGTGGAGCTAGTGGTATTGATGGTGGTATTGGTGGTGGTGGTATTGGTGGTATTGAAGGTGTTGGTATTGGTTGTGGTCATGGTATTATTGGTATTGGTGGTGGTACTGGTGGTGGTGGTATTGGTGGTGGTGGTTTTGGTGGTGGTTTTGGTGGTAGTGGTATTGGTGGTGGTGATGGTGTTAGTGGTGGTGGTATTTGTGGTAATGGAGGTGGTGATATTGATGGTAACATTGATGGTGGTGGTATTGGTGGGATTAGTGGGATTGGTGGTGGTGATATTTGTGGTGGTGGTATTGGTGGTGTTGGTGGTGGTATTGGTGGTGGTGGTGGTATTGGTGGTGGTGGTATTGGTGTTGGTGTTATTGGTATTTGTGGTGGTGGTGGTGGTGTTGGATTTGTGGTAGTGGTATTGGTGGTTTTATTGATGGTGGTGGTGGTATTGGTGGTGTTGGTGGTATTGATGGTGGTGGCGGTGGTATTGGTGGTGGTGGTGTTATTTGTGGTGGTATTATTGGTGGTGGTGGTGGTATTGGTGGTATTGGTAGCGGTATTGGTGGTGGTAGTATTGGTGGTGATATTGGTGGTGGTGGTGGTATTGGTGGTGGAATTGGTGGAGCTGGTGGTATTGATGGTGGTATTTGTGGTGGTGGTATTGGAGGTGGTGGTGGTATTAGTGGTGGTGATATTGGTGGTGGTCGTTTTGGTGGTGGTATTTGTGGTGGTGGTATTGATGGTGGCGGTATTGGTGGTGGTATTGTTAGTGGTGGTTTTGGTGGCATTTGTAGTGTGGTATTGGTGGTGTTTGCGATGGTGGTATTGGTGGAGGGGGTATTAGTTGTAGTGGTGGTATTGGTGGTGGTGGTGTTGTTAATAAGACAGGCTTTTGAAAACAACCCGTCAGGGGGCTTAGTGCAGATGACATGTAACACAGATGTGCTGTTTTCAGCTTTAGCCCATTAGCACACGATTATGTGGTACCTGGAATTCATATGACTTAATTCACTAATCATTCAGACACAAGATAATGTTGGGTTAAAGTGATTGAAAGCGGGCGCCCATGTTACGGGGCGTCGGTGCTGCTTAAAAAAATACAAGCGGTTTCAGCAGAAGCAGCGCATGTCTGGTCTGCAGTAAGAGAAACTCAATAAAGTAAATAATGCTTACAGACTAAATAACAGGTCCCATGTAACAACCGAAGTAAAGGGGCCAGTAGCCATGGGAGGTTACAAATTAAGGGAAGGTCGTACTAAGGAGGGACTAATAAGCCTATTAACTAATCCGAAGGCAGCATTCACCACAGACAATGACACAAGGCAATACAAAATATGGGAGGAGAATGGGTGCAGCTTCTCTCCCGCACTCTACTGCAGCAGTCTCTCAGAGTGAGCAGCGCATGCGCCCTGTCCTAGGCTCAACATAAAACGCACACCAGAAGATTAATTGTCCAAAACAAGGGATCTGAAATCGGATCTGATCAGTAGACAAAAGATTGTTTACTATCATTCGACTTCCTTTCTTCTGGTGGATAGATGTAAAATGTAAGAAAACGATGACATGTCATTGGCAAAGTAAGGAATGCTAAAAGACTTTAGGACCGCATAGTTCATCGGTTCTTCTTTGAACTTAACAAGTCTTTCATTGAAATATTTAGGGAAAAACAGTATTCGGTAAAACGCCCCGCCTCAGTTCCCATTCTTTGCTGGTGATATGTTTAAATTGTTAATGAAGAGACTGGCATTATTCCTGTATGTCATAGGCAGGATTTGTGTATGAGTTGCGATCCAGAAAGGGCTGAAATATGGCACTTGAATAGAATTTTGATAAATGTAATTCCTATTCGTGTTTAACTATTATTGCGTACTCTGTTTGCTCTATAAATCTATTTAAATTAGTTTCGACTGCACATTAGCACTTTTGAAATGAGGTAAGTAAAATGTATTGGATTTGTTTAATTGAAACCATTACAATACCAGGGCTAAAAAAAAATAACTGCAAGAAGAATTAATCGATAATAAAACTTATTTGTTACACAAACACAAATACTATAAACGTATTTCATTTAATTAGGAAAGAGATAAAAGGTTTTTTAACAGCAGCTCGAAAGAATATAGTGACACGACATATTTCTTAAATATTCCCTGTATTTCAGAATGTTTTACTGCATTTGTGCATCTTGTTGTTAAATCTGTGTGATGTACATTTGGTGTTCTTGTTTAACTACTGGACAGCAGCACAAGAAGTGGAATATTGGTTCATTTTTGTAATTGTACAGTCTGCATCATAGATTGGTGAATGATTGATTGGATCAAGAAGTTCGTAAATCTTTTGTCAGGAACTGAATCACCCTGATTTTTGTAATGACTCCGTCAAATGATATTGAGCTGACATAATGTTGTAGGAGTCCATTTAATACCTGCCATTTCTGACCATCGTTAGCTCCATGACGTCTGCAGTGGTGCTGAGCACCATAGTTTGAGATTTTATTTTAGATCTGAAAACCAGCCTTGTTGCATTTTTCTAACGATTGATTCTGCGTTTAGATCTTGAATTGCTCATGACAGATATGATGACCAGGAAATATTGACATAGAAACCTTTCTTGAACATTGGTCTGAATACATTTTTAGGAGTATCTGTTTTGCCTTCTTTATTATTCTAGAAGCTCTGCATGTGTTTTTAGTGAGTGGAGTTTTAGTCAGTTTTTTTAGGAAGTGCTTCCTAAAAGTATTACATTATATTAGGTCCAGAGTGCCAGCAAAGCGTTAAGGAAATCCATAGATGAAAGCAGATAAGAGTTTTGTTACTCATGAAATTGCGCTGGTTGATTGCTTTGGGTCTGCACAGGCCCAATGACGTACATACACCTCTGTGTTTCATAGCAGTTAATTGGTGTTTTGCACTCTACATTTCTGATAATCATATTCAAGGTAGTTATTTGGGCTGGGAGTAATTTTAATTGTATTGTATTAATCAAAGAATTTTGGTGATTCCGCGTTACTTTGTCAGATGGAATTACTGAAAACAATGCGATAACATGTAAGGACCATTATTGTTTACTCTCGTGACTGCTTGTTTACTCTCGTGACTGCTTTGAATCTGAATCTGTGCAAAGGGGGGGGTGTCTCTTTATTGTATTTAAAAGAAAGATGCAATGTTAATCTTTATTTTTAACTTACTCTGCTTATTGGCCATTTTGAGAGCAATTCATCCTTTCTTAGGTCACTGGCAGAACCCATAAGTCAGCGAGTCCGCCATGATGTCTGCACAGCGTCATCCAGACGCCATAAATTAGCGGGGTGGAGCGCTCGCTCAGCACTAGGATAATATGCAAGGACCATTATTGTTTACTCTCGTGACTGCTTTGAATCTGAATCTGTGCAATTGGGGGGGAATCTTTATTGTATTTTAAAAAAAGATGCAATTTTATACTTTATTTTTAACTTACCCTGATTTTTTACCGTTTCGCGGAGATTTGCGTAACGCGATTAAGCAAATTCCGCCCACCCCTATTCACAAGCCCCGAGTAGGCAAGACGTGGGGTGGAGTAGGCATTCTTTATAAAGAAAAGTGGGATTTTTCCAACTTTCCTCTAGATGAGGCAGATGGAATTGAATTATTGGGTTTCCAGCTAAAGGGTCATAAGGGAAATTTGGCTACAGGGATCATTTGCTACAGGCCAACCAATGCTGCTAGTTCCTCTCTTCCCTCCCTTTTAGATATTGTCACCAACATGAGAATTATGCGCACCAATCTATTTTTACACGGAGACTTCAATTTTTGGCAGAAGGAGACCTATGTGCGGCCTATAGAGTTGAGTACTTGTGATTCCATTGGCCTTCAACAACAGGTACACGGCCCCACTCACATAGCTGGCACTACTCTTGATCTCGTTTTCTCCCTAGAAGGCCTCATTTCAGTTGGGGAATCTATCCCTCTATGTTGGACGGGTCAGTCACTGGTCATTTTTTAGGTCTCGCCTGACCGAGTGCATGCACTGCTCTGGAGAGACATTTAGTGAGTGGGCTTTTAAAAGTCCGACCACAGCTTTGTGTGGCATACAGTGTGTGGTTACGCACACAGGCACAAGCAGAGGTGCCATCTGGCTTTCCTCTCGCTCACCCAAGCGCAAGTGCATTGCTTCAATGCCCCTCCCCCACCACAGAGCGCGTCTCGCAGCTTGTTTTTCCTTCATACTTATAAGGTCCCAAAGGTGAGATCTATTGGCTATGCCAATGCTTGTTATCTGCATGTGGGTAAGAATGGACCCCTTGAAAAGACAAACATACACTCTGTAGAAAGTAGAGCATGCCACAAACTAAATAGTAAGGTTAAACCCCTCTTGAATGAGGCATGCTTTTCTTCTGCTGACTCTACAGAAGTGAATTACCAAACGTTTGAAAAAGAGATAAAGGAAATTTTAGATGAACTGATACCCCTGACTACTTCAGTAAACCTGTAAAAAAGCATCAGCTCCATGGTATAATGTTAGATTGAAAGAAGCCAAACTAAGGTGTAGACAATTGGAACGGAGATGGAGGCGCCATTACCTTAAGAAAGACAAGACCTATTTAAAAGCTGCATTAAATGACTATAAAAATAAGTTAAGGAAAACAAGAACAAATTATTACTGTGAATTGATTACTGCAGTCCCTAATATAGCAAAAAAGACCTTTGAAATACTGAGGGACTTTACTAATCCATCTCGTTTTAACCAAGACATTTCACCAACGCAAAAAACTATGTGACAATCTGTTGGAATATTTTGAAAATAAATTATTTTAGATGGCATTGATACTTCTGCGGAACTAAATAAGTCTATTTTAAACACTAATTGCCTCTCACAATCCATCTCGTCACACTCTCTGAATCCTTCTTCACCAGCATTGACTAGCCTGCATCCTATTTCTACAGAGGCTTTTAAAATATTGTATAGATCCATGACTTCTAGATCTCCTCTCAATCCTCTTCAACCAAAGCAATGGCAAAAATGGGAAGGCGAGCTGTCAGGCCCTCTCTTACAACTTTGTAATCACTCACTTAAAACTGAAACAGTGCCTGACTGTTGGACAACAGCTATAGTAAAGCCATTGCTGAAAATAGCCCTGTCCGATCCATTATACTTAGCTAATTTTAGACCCATCTCCCTCCTACCTTTTCCAATAATAATTTTAGAACGCTACATCAGCACAGTCCTGTCGCAATATCTAGAGGACAATGTATGGCTAGAGGAAGAGCAATTTGGTTTCCGTCCCGCCACTGATGATATACAGAGGATAACAGACACCGGACAATTGGTTGTACTGGTCCTCCTTTATCTGTCAGCTGCATTTGACACCCTGAACCACCGCACTCTTCTGTCAAGACTTATGTCAATCGGTGTCGGTGGCCCGATGTTAATCTGGCTAAAATCATATCTGCTTTGCCGCTATCAGGCTGTATCTGTTCTCCCATTTTTATCCAAATTTAGAATGGCCTCAAATGGCGTCCCCCAGGGCTCTTCCCTCAGAGCAATTGTATTCAATATTTATATTAAACATTTAATCCCTCTGATTAAGTCCCACAAGATGAATTTGATTAATTATGCGTACAACACCCAGCTGATTTTATCACTAAACGAAGAGCAGGACGATTTTCAGTGCAACTTTCAGGCATGCATCCTTGACATATCTAACTGGATGATTGCTAACTGGCTTAGGATGAATGGAAGTGAAACAGAGTTTCTCTGTTGTCCAGCCAATAAAGTTCCTGTTTCTCTATCTCCTAACTTTTGGCCTCTGCCCACTGATATTCTGTTGAGCAACTCAACTGCGGTACGAAACTTAGGGGTAGTTCTGGACGAAGGCCTCACTATGGGAAAACATGTGAATAGAATCACTGGTACCTGCTTCTCATCGACTCGGGCCCTTAGGAAATGATAACCACTACTTGATCTTCAAGCTAGATGACTGATTTCTAGAGGTGTTATATTAAGCAGGCTCGATTATAGTAATGCCCTGTTACTAGGAACCCCGGCTTTCTAATAAAGAAGCTAGAGCGCATCCAGATGATCACAGCAAAGCTAACACTAAATAGACTCAGATATTCATCTGCCACAAATGCCTTAAGAGATCTTCATTGGTTGCCTATCAAGGAGAGGATTATGCTCAAATCGCTTTCTATTATACATAAAGCACTTCACAATAAAGGACCAAAATCTTTACAGGCCAAACTAACAAAATACACACCTGGCAGACCCTTTCATTCAGCGACTTGTAACTTTGTCCAAGAATTTAGATTTAGAAAAGTCTGACATGGAGGACGTGCTTTTACCACAAAAGCAGCTCAGAACTGGAATAAATTGCCAGCCTCAATAAGACTTCACTCGGATCTACTAACATTTAGAAAGTCTCTGAAAACCTGGCTTTTTCCTCACTAATAGCCAGGTTTTCGCTTTTTCAGATTCTCTGTAGCCAACTCATTTTACATAGTGGTCTAATTAGTGCCAGGATACCATTTTTGGTCACAGTGCGCGTTATAAATTCCAAATACAATACAATTACGCCCGGTTATGTGATTAGGATATAATGTTGGGGAAAAAAATCTACTGCAATTGCACATTTAGCAAGTGTGAGTGCCTGCTAACACTGCAGTTTATTTCTGTTACATTTAGCAATATTTGCCTAGCACAAAATGCATCCTCACATCTATTTTGGACACAAGGTTGCTTTTTGAGCTAAGAAACTAAAGTAAAATCTTACCCAAGTGCAAATTCAGGGACCGTGAGCAGTTGCTCGCACTGCTATCGGTGTTCTATTGCTTTTATCGCAATTTGTTAGAGCAATATGTAATTTTTCCCATCATTTTGGATGCAAGTGGGCATTTTTGCTCTCAGAAATTGTCTCTAAATGAAGAATTACTCTTCTCACACAATTCAGCATCATCTTGCTGAATGTTTAGGTAACTTTGCGTGATTACGCTCATCGGAATAACACAGAAATTTGTGAGTTATGCCAGCCCTTAATGATTATACATTGTTGCATAGCCCAGAATGAATTGGCCAGGTTGCCATCCTTTTTAAATGAGGTCTTCTGTTTGCTAAATTACGTTTTTCAAAAAATACCTGCTTGTGCTGATTCTCTCCCCTTTTTTTTACTTGGCTTGACTTACACATTTCGACTGCATCTTTAAAACATTGGTGTTGGACGTGGCCCTTTTTGCAGGGTCATCCCTGAACTTTTTGCATTCCTCCTATATTTTTTCTGACCTGTTGTTGGCTGTTTTATGACTCTGGGCACTTTACCACTGCTGACCACTGCTAAAGTGCATATGCTCTCCCTATTGCAAATTGCTGTATGAATTTGTGATTCCATGATTGGTTGGTTTGGTTTACCTGTCAGACCCTAGTACAGTGCCCCAGGAGTGCCCAGGGCTTGTAAATCCACATGCTGCTGGTGGGCTTGCAGCACTGGTTGTGCCACCCACAGAAGCAGCCTGTAAAAGTGTGTCTAAGGTCTGCCATTGCAGAGCCTGCGTGCAGTCTGTTACTGTCATGCTGACTGGGCAAGTGCACCCACTTGCCAGTCCCTAAACCTTCCCATTTCTTCATATCAGACACCCCTATGGTAGGCCCAAGGGCAGGGTGCATAGTAAGGATAAGGTAGGACATGCCCTGGTGTGTGTGGCATGTTCTAATAGTGAATTACAGCCATTTTCGTTTTTCACTATTGCAAGGCTACCTGTTCCAAATAGGCCAGAATGGGCAGTTTGATTATTACATCTTATAATCCTAACTGACTCAGAGAACATGGTAGAAATTCGAATTTAGTATGCCTGAACTCAGAATGATAAGATACATCTTTTGGTGAAGTTGGTTTTAACATTCTGTGTTTACAAATACCACTTTTAGAAAGTAGGTATTTTCTTGTCTAACAATTCAAACCTGCCTCTGATTGGCTGTGTCCCTGTCTGGAGTTTGAGTGACAGGGCTGGGGAATTCCAGGAGACAGGGTGAGGTGTTCCAATGGTGAATAGAGAGATCTGCATCTAGATGGGTGGGAGGAGTTGCACCTGGGACCTGAATAGGGCTGTGCTTTCCCTCCACAATGCTGGCTCCACCTCCTGGGGAGCGGCTGATGTCTCTGCCCTGCACAGTGAATGAAGAGAAGGAATCCTGTCAACAAAGTGCTCCAGGGCTGTACTTGCCTTCCACAATGCTGGCTCCACCTCCTGTGGGGCGTCTGATGTTTCTGCCCTACACTGTGACAGGAAAGGAGAAGTCTGGTAAACAGAGTGCTCAGGAACTGGTTTGAACTGGGCAAAGGCCCCTCTGCCCTCAGAGGACAAAGGATTTTGGGGTATAAGTATTGGGACCCTGATCCCAAGAATTTAGATCACTTTGGGAAAGCAAGCAGAACCTCTGCTGAGGGAGGAACCAGAAGAAGCTGAGGAGGAAAATATCCCTGAACCTGGGGGATTGGCCTGCAGTGGTTGCCTTACTGGCAAAGAAAGGAGAGAGGAACTTTGTGTGTACTTTTGCTCAACTTGTGAAGGATTTTCAAGGGCTTGGAAAAGAGCTTGCCTCCTGCTGAAGTCTCAGGAACAACAGACTTCACCCCGCAGCTCCCCAGAGTTCTTTGGAAGTGCCTGCTGCTGTTGTTGGGCCTTCTGAGGGACTGCATGTCTCAAGGAGCTGGAAGCGCGACTCAAGAAGGAGAAGCGTGCCGCCGTCGGAGCTGTTGTCGTCGCATCTTGTAAAGTGTGTCGCCGCTGCAGCATCCCATCGAGCGGAAGCATCTCGCATCATCCAGGAAGTGGCTCGCAACGCCGAAGAAGCGTGTCGCCATCGCAGCCATCGTAGCTGACGCATTGCACCGCATCAAGAGAAGAGTCTCGCATCGAGGAAGAAGTGTGTCGCCATCGCAGCCATCGTAGTTGTCGCATTGCACCGCATCAAGAAAAGCGCCTCGCATCCACAGAGAAGCGTGCCGCCGTCGGAGCTGCTGTCGTCACATTGTGTAAAGGGGTGTCACCGCTGCAACATCGCATTGAGCAGAAGCGTCTCACAACG
The DNA here is from genome assembly GCF_964204655.1 of Triturus cristatus. Taxonomy (NCBI): domain Eukaryota; kingdom Metazoa; phylum Chordata; class Amphibia; order Caudata; family Salamandridae; genus Triturus; species Triturus cristatus. Next base: position 962,606,326 of record NC_140585.1, on the reverse strand, counting down.
TCGGAGAAGAGTGTCGCTGCCAAGGCCTCTGTCGTCAGATCGCATAAAGTGTGTCACGCCTGCAGCTGAAGCATCGAGTCGAGTCTTCTTGCAACATCGGAGAAGCGTGCCGCATCTGAAAGATCTTCACGTCTTTATTTCTTTGCACCAAAAACGTAATCGCATCAACACTTTTGTTGCTCTGCGTGTCGCATCTAAAAGGTACATTGACTTAAAGTGTCGCATTTAAGAACTAAAAAAAACTAAGCAAAATTCAACCATCTAATGTAACAGTATTGTGTATTTTTGTCGTTTAATGGTCTTGTGATAAATCTATATAAAGAATACTTATTTTTGATATAAAACCTGTGTGGTGTCCATTTGTAGTGTTGTCGCTTGATTACTGTATGTGTTCACAAATGTTTTACACACTTCCTCTGAGATAAGCCTGTCTGCTCATGCCAAGCTACCAAGGGGGTGAGCAGGGGTTATTTTAGGAGTGTACCCCCTTACCCTGACTAGAGGAGAGGGTCCCTATTTGTCACAGGTACCTACCTGTGCCAACTAGAGACCCCCAAGTCTAACAATTGTCCAGGAAGCTTCTTTTACTATACACTGCTTTGGCCAATATCTGCCCTCTCAGGCCTTTCTCACCAATTTCTGCATTCTTGAACTGTGGTTTGACCTAATGATAAGACCAAAGGACCTAGTAAGATTTGAGCTGAAACATGTAGAAAATAAACTAAATATTTATTAAAATAATACAGAAACCTTTGAAGCATTATTTGGGTAAAACGTAGACAATAAACAACAAACTTCTATACAGTGAGTCAAACAGAGCTGCAGTTAGCATAACACCATGTGCGACAGTTCATCATATCTTGAGAACCATTATCACATTAGAAAATGTGAAATGATATGTCCCATAAGTCAGAGTTTTGTATGTTGATGGATACATGCCAATCATTGCAATAAAATGTGTTTACAGAAAAATTGTTAATATTAAATACATATTATTGAACAATATATTGCATTACAAATGTAATACAGAAATGCAGACAATGCTGTGGGGTTTCTTCGCACATGCAAATATTTTTTCCGTCTTGAAGACAACTTCCTGAAGTGTTGCAAAGAGGATGAAAGGTGGAAAGCAGAGGCCAAGGCAAACCACACGTGAGTTGAATTGAAGCACCAGCCCGAAACACCGAGAGCAGAGCACTGCGTTAGCACACTGGGCAAGGATTCTGACCTGTTGGAGACAGTTCCCTACTAGTTCATAACAATAAAGTGAATTTGCACATAAAGGCAATAATGTTGAAAAAAATAGCATTGAAAGAGGAGTTCAAGAGAAAAAAGGAAATCGAGGTTGAGGAGGAAGGTGTTACTCTGAGCGGAAATGGAAAACACTTTGACCCAGATTTGTCAATATTTGATGCAGCCCAACACAGCAAGACAACTGGCTTGCTGTGCTGCTCTGCATGAAATGAAGAGGGCAGGAATGGGCCATATTTACCAAGATATGACACATTCCTGATTTCTCACTGTGCTAGTGCACTGTACTGCCTAGTGCCCGTATAGGCACACATGCACAATGATGCAAGGGCACCTGAACCACAGGCAGGATTGGTTTTGTGCAGGAATGTACACCTTCCTGCACAAAAACAATCCTTAGAAGCTATTTGCTCTTTCTAAGTATTCTGCAGCATACTTAAGAGAGAGGAAACAACAAGGAGAAATAAAGATATTTCTCCTCGTTGTGCCTCCATTGGAAAAGCATCCAATTTGGACACATTCACAGGTTTACTTGTCTTGGTAAATTCAGGAATGCAGAAAATACATGGGTGGATGTGTGGGAACACCCACTCTATACCCATGTAACGCCTTCCTAGCACAGTGAGCTACTTGCTATGCCTTGCATTACTCCAGGTTTACCAAACCACATAGGGCCAAGCAGAGTGGCCTTGCATGGCTTGGTAAATCTGACTTAAGGATTGTTTTGCCCTTGTGTCACCCTGTGTGACAAAAAGGAAACACAATCCTTTGCCAAATCTGGACCTCTGTATAGGAATGTGACACTCATAGTACCCAACGGGACCCATTACTACCAACAGACATTCTAGGGGTGCGCATGCACAACCACAGACATAAACACACACACAAACACTCCCACTGAGTTTGCGTACCATCCAGGATTTGGGTACGTTAAAAAAAAGCTGAAAACCTTTCTTTTTGTTTGAGGATGAGTAAACTACTTCCATAAATTCGCGCAGGGACACTCTTGAGTATCTGTGCGCGTAATAAATGCATATAACATAACATAACATAACATAACATATTTCTGCTGGGAAATGGGCATTTCACCACTCTCTTCAGATATGCAAGAGATTTGGTACAGCCATCAGATCACACCTACAAAATGCAAAGAATATTCATGCACAAGTTATAAATTGCTACATTCACCTAAAAAAGGACTGCAGCCATTGAGACCAAAGGACTCTGCATGGATTTGTAAAGCTGTTCTTCCCTTCTCTTGTATGCTTTTTGGACATCCCCGGGTTTTTACCTAAGTAAATTTGACAGTTCCACAAGTCACTGGATGTTCTGCTGTTTTAATTTTTTGAGGCATCATGTCAGCTCAACACCCAAATGTTATCTATTTTGTAGGAGAGTCTACATTTCTCTTTCACTGGTTTTATGGTGATATTGATAGCAGCATGTATATAGTCAGAGTCAGGGCCCTGTCTTTTGGCTCTCACCAGTAAAAGCCTGTTCATTAAAACAATTTGTAGGGTTAGTTGCCTTTGCTTGCCTGATGCATACATGAAGGATGTGTGCTGTGGGTTTCAGTTTATCTGTGTGGTGAATGCATTGCTGAGTGCAGGAGTCCATTGGTCTCTAAATGTGGTCACTATGAAAGATAATGGTGTCCATAGTTCAGGGCTGGTGTTTTCCTTCCAGAAATGCCAGCCCGCATGTACACATTTCTTGTCCCATTCCTTGAAATTATGTGTATTTGGTGAGCGATTGAGGTAGCCTGTTCATTCCTTTTGTTGAAGTCCAGGTGTCCTGCATTAGATTGAACCTCATCCCTCCCAACATTCTGTGTTGTGCTCATCTGCCATGACTGGCACATATTTCTATCTATTGACATTTGTACCAGTGTGGACAGCAGGCCAGGAAGTCTGTGAATATGCTCACAACAAAGTAAAGATACCGAAAGTATGATGTTCCTAATCCCGATCCCGGCAGAAGTGGGTAGGTCAGAGAGCCTGTTGCTGATTCAGCAAACTACATAGGGAAATTCCTTGTGTGATACCTGCTGGGTATTGATGAAATAAAATGAGAAAACCGACTGGGGTTGGTCATGTTCTATCAGGTACTACACAGAGTATGTGTTAGGCTGGTTTAAAAAGGGAGTTTACACAATATAACCACCCATGTGTAGATGTTTGATTTTATAAGGTGCTGACGAATTGCCACCAGATTGATTGACTACTAGGTGAGAAACATGTTGACCACACAATAGAGTGCCCTACCTGAGACATAACCTCAGAAATGTGCCATTGTCTCTTTTAATCAGGTTGAGAGACCTGTTGATTAAAAAAAAATTGTTGGTACTTCCAAACCTGTTTTAAACTTCCTTCAGGTTACACACCTCCACTCACTCATCTACACTGGTTAGGCCCCTCACCCACACGGTACCAACCGGCAATTTGGAATAAAATATCTCTGCCAAACAGCCCCTCATAGGGAGCCCGTCAGGTATTGCAGTGCCAACCTGATGAGAAGCAGCCCTATGATGAAACATTACAGCCCCAAACTCCAAGAGGAGGAATCCCCATCCTCCTATATCCCATGACCACGCAAAACCAGTTCCCCTAGTTTTCCCTTGTCTCATAATTCGGAACAGCATACTTTCTGTATCTTTACTAAGTTTGGGCACGTATGCTCGACATGTCCAAAAAGTCCAGAGTCCCTCCTTTGTGATTGAATATGCTCACCAATAGAAATAATGCATACCCAAGATTAGAGAAGGCTTGGAACATTTGAACAGTGCAGACTCCCTGATTAGGTAAGCTCTGTCACCAGAAGAGGGTGAGTACTGCTCCCCAAACCAGTAGTGGGTTTACAGTAATTGACTAGACATGAAGAGGCTTGAAAACGAGTACAAGGCATGAAGACAAGAGTCAGAATTAGAACTCTGCTTGAAATTTTACAGCTGACTTACCCTAAAGCTGGGTACACATTGGCAGTTATTTTCTTGCTTTACAAGGGAAGTGGGATAGACCCACCTGCCTGCAAGAGATGCCACACAACATCTGTTAGGTAGAGTAGCTGATCTGTGGGGAAAAAACATAGTCCTTTGCCTTTATGAAATGAGAAGGGTGATTCAGCACCATTTCTGACCGACAGCATATACATGCTTGTTCTTACCTCTTTTACTATCAACAGGGACCTGGAGATTGTTGGTCTTCATCCCATCAGCTGAAGGAGATCACCCTTATTCCAGTGCCTTTGGAAACATCTCTTTATCTCCTACGATTACAGAGATAATACAGATCGAAACCACGTTTTGTACCTCTAGTTTATATTGTGGATACAGCTTACACATACATGGGAGACCCCTTCACAATGAACTCTTGACCGTGACCTATAGTTTTCGAGCTACAGATCCCTAACCCTAAACCAATACTTAAAGGGAGATCTAGATACTACTGGTCCACTAACCAGCACCTAATCCCAATAATGTTTCTGTTGGGCACTCACACTCTGGCCTCAAGTTGAATCAATTGTGTCCTACTAGAAACCAGTGATCAGATACTGGGTCACTAACAAATACCATCTAAATGATGACTGGGAGCAGCCACAATAGTTTTCATTAAGTGTAGGAACCTAAATTATTGATTCTCAGGATTTATACTTTGTCTATTTACATTCCTGTGGGCACTACCCATCTTCAAACCACTGCCATTGATTCGGATAATAGATATATTATAGCAATGGTTGCTATCTTATGTTTGGTTGAGTGGTACCTTAGGTCCATTGACTGTGTCCCGAAAGCTAAACACTCCCAAACCCACCTAGGTTGATCTGAAGCAACACCAGTTACTTAATGATAATTGCGCTCAGTGTTAACCAGAAATCAAGCATCTAGCATATGAGAAGTATAAACACTTATTGTTGGTAACCTGAGAGTGAGGGCGTTAATACCTTCTGCATTTCTTAGCAGATTCTTTTGAAAGTGTAATTTTTACTTCCTTATTAAAGTTCTTTCCCTGTTACAAGTAAAACACTGACTGGAAAGTCAATCTGTTAACTGTTATTTCAGTCAAGAAATCTTTATTCCACCACAAAGTGATAATAAAAGCACAAAATAAATACAAGATTCATATTCAATATAAAAAAACAACAAATGACATCTTTAAAAAAAAATCTAAAATCACAGTAACAGACTTACATTGCGTAAAATTTCCTAATTTTCATAGCAGCAATTATGTAACTGAGTGTAGCATAGCAGATTTCTGGGGTAGCCAAGGATTGTAAAAATCTTAGTCCCTCTTGACGTGAGGTAAAGTGACTGTGCAAAAGAACTGGGCGTAAGAACCGAACTCTTATCGAGCCATGCAATGTGCAAAACAGCATAAAGTGCACAGTGGACTGAGTAGAACCAGTGTCACACAGACACTTCATATCCAAATTACCTCAATAACCAGCCAGGCAAGAAGATGATGAATTAGGTTTAATCGTAACATTGTCAGATAAAATCTATGATGCAGGTTGCTTATCCAAGATGAATAGGAGAGAGTTCCGTAATAAAAATGTGCATGTCATTAGTGATAGCACAAGAGGTAAGAGACTTTTCAATTCTGGTTTCTTCTCCATGAGATGCAAAGGCTTCTTTAACCTGTTTTTTCATTTGTGAGCATATACTTTCTGGTCGTGAAATCCCTTCTTCACGTAGGTCATCCACGGGATGGCTTTCATAGTATCAAGGTTCAAACAATCCCTTAGCACTTCCCTAGAAAATCCAGTGCGATGGGTGCTCCATAATTTTACCAATAATAATACGGGGGCTATACCAAAAGAGCCTTCTAAAAAAAGCCATCCCTAATTTTGCATGTGTGATAAAATTTAGGGTCGTTTTTAGTAAAGCTAAAAGTTTACATAAAAAGGTATTTTCCACAATCTGTAGCTTCCTTGCAGCTGTATATTCCCATACTCCTGCTCCATAGGAGCAAAGAGATAAACACTTACTTTTATACAACTGTATCATCTCCCTAATCAGTTTGTGTCTCAATTTTTTACAAACCTCAGAATCATATTCCCAGCTACTTTCATCTTTTGTGATCTCTGATTAAGCAAGTTATCATAGGACCCATTTGTGTCAATCAGAAGGCCTAAATAGTTCAAAGTGGATACCTTTTCTATTGGGGTTCCTCGAATGTTAGAGTTCTTGCGCTTTGTGCTTTTCGGGCCACATGTCACTATAAAGGATTTCTGGTGATTTATCTTAAGATTTAAGTTATTCATAAAATCATTAAAACCATTTAACAAATTTTGTAAACCATGTGCAGTTAGCCCCAAAATAACTGCATCATCCGCATACAAAGGAACGGGTACCATGTGGGAACCAATTCACAGAATATCTTTACTACAGGCCCCTAAATAAAGGTCCAGAGAATTTATAAAGAATAAAAACAAGAACAGAGCCATGATACACACCTGTCTCACTTCTCTGTTCACCCTTATTGGTTTTGTTTTGTTCCCATTTAATGTATATAGTACTTTACTAGTTGTGTCGCAATGCATATGCTTAATTAAATTCAACAATCGAAGGTCCACACCTGCCTGTTCCATTAAAAACCATAGCTTCTCCCTATCACCTAGATCAGAAGCAAGTGAGAGGTCCATAAATGCCATATAAAGGGCTCCTCCCTTGGCTTTGACATACTTTCCCCAAATCAAATTTAGGTTTAAAGCTTGTTCTAATGTCCCTAAACATGGCTGCAAACCGTATAGCAGGGGTGAAAAAAAGGAGGTTGAGTCTGCTCAATCCTCCAATTTTTCTAAAAGAAAGGGGGTTCTCCAAAAAAAGGCCGGTTTACCACCTCCCAGAACAATCGGTTGTTTCTCAAGTTAGCTACCTTTTCTAGATCATCCCAGTCCTTAGCTCTTGTCCCCTTTTTTCCAAAGAGTCCTATAGTTTTTTCTAGCTGCCCTAATGTTTTCTAGGTTTCAAGGAACATTATTGATAGATTGTTTTAGAGGTTTTAGAGCTGCTGTACACTTAGGACTGAACCAGGCAGTAACTAGGCATTCTTTCGCTGGCTTGCTTTTTTGCCATAAAAATTGTAACTTTTATAAAACAATCCAGGATTTTTTCTGGGGAAATTTCCTGAGAAAGACAGTTAGTAATATTGATAATGGCCTTACTAGTTATGTTATTGAAGAACTTGTCTGCGTTTCTGTTCCTCCAATTAATTTGAACCCCCTTGTTTTTTGTATATATACAAAATCTATGATGCTACCTTCTCCTCTCCCTGTAAACGTTGGATGGCTAGGCTCACCCTGATAGTGATAGTGTGTTAAAATTAACTGGCTTATGGGTACGTGCTTTCTTTTTGTTGCTGCACTGGGAGCCATGGAGCCAGGGGCATGGCTTGCATGCCCAGGCTCCCCTTCCGTTGCCATGCCCATGCCGCACTGCAGACATAGCTGGAGGCACATAAGTTCAATGTGAGCCCCCGTTCTGTGGGACGTGCTTTCTTTTCATTGCTGCACCGGGAGCCAGGGAGCCAGGGGCATGGACCACATCCGCCAGGCTCCCCTTCCATTGCCACAACCACGCCACACTGCAGACACGCCTGGAGATGCTTAAGTTCAATGTGAACCCCCGCTCTGTGGAACGTGCTTTCTTTTCATTGCTGCACCAGGGGCCTTGGAGCCAGGGACATGGACTGCATCCCCCAGACTCCTCTTCCATTGCCACAACTACGCTGCACTACAGACACGCCTGGAGGTGCTTAAGTTCAACACGAGCCCCCGCTGCACAGGACGTGCTTTCTTTTTATTGCTTCACTGGGAGCCAGGGGCATGGACTGCATCCTCCGGCTCAACTTCCATTGCCACGCCCACGCCGCACTGCAGACACGCACGGAGGTGCATAAGTTAAACGTGAGCGCCCATCACGCGGGACAAGCTTTCCCTTCATTGCTGCATCCCTCAGCCTTCCCTCCCATTGCATGCCCACACCGCACTGCAGATTTCCCCAGAGGTGCATAAGTTCAAGGCGAGGCCCGCTCTGCTGGATGCGCTTTCTTTTAATCTCTGCACCAGGAGCCTAGGGCACAGACTGCATCCCCAAAGCAACCCTTCCATTGCCACTCTGACGCCACACTGCAGACGTGCCCCCAGACACATAAGTTCAACATGAGCCCCCGCTATGCGGGGCTTGTGTGGGCCATGCCCGGGTGAAGCCCGGGCCAAGGGTTGACCCATCCTACACCTGTCAGTGACAGGAAGAGGCAGGGCAGGGTCACCCCCTTGGTCTTGCCGCTCTGCATTAATCCCTGCTATCCTTGATAAGTCCTTAACCCGCCTTTTCCTCAGCGATCGAAAGCAGCTACACCCTTCGGCTAAATACCAGAGACCGCATTTGAAGTTTGGAACCGAAACTTGCCTCATTAAGAAAGACATTAACCAAGGCAATTCTAGAACACTGCCTAGTGGGGTGAGAACCTGAAAAGACTTTGCATATTATATTGTTATGAAGGTCACACTACTGATATTTTATGGTTTACAGGTGGGAGTACAATTGGCCAACCTTCGATCAATGCGATTGATAGGTGTACTGCTATACCGGCAAGGGGCTGGCTTGTTTTGTTGTTTGGGATCTATTGCCAACAATTTTGGCTGCATCAAACGGCCGGTCACTGTCGATAAGGAAAAGAGGGAAACTTAAAAAAGTTTGCTTGGGCGGGCGGAGGTACATGGTGAGTTACTTTCTTTTCTTCTCTAACATAAAGTAAAAATCTATCACTATGGGTAAGCGGATGGCCACAGAGGGACTAGTTAAAGGAAAATCATCAATGGTAAGAAAAACGCAGCAGAGAATTGCACTATTGAAGAGATAAATGACTTGATTGAGGTGGTAGAGTCAATGTTAAGTAATAAATGCAAAACAGCTAATAATTATGATTAAAAAATGACTGCCTTCTATAGCAAACATGCATCTGGTTCCCATCTAGATAGTATCTCAAAACTAGGCCAAATAGAAGTAGCTTTTGAGACCTCGTCCCGTGTGCCAGATACCCATTCTCTAGCCACGCCTTCCATCCAAAGCGATTGTGAAGCAATTCAGCAAACAAATTACTGTGCCCAAGATGAGTTAACTTGTACCGCAAGAGAATATGTAGCCCCATGCCCTTAATGTGCTCAAATAGATTCTCCCCTTTATCATCGTTATTAACGTTAGATGATGACTCTATGCACCCTTTTATGCAGAATCCGAATTCAAGCGTACCTCTATAACACAACAAACAACACGTAAAAGCTAGTCCAACCTATGGCTTATCCAAAGTGCCCGTAATACAGGTCCATGAAGCGCAAAACAACACCAACAGTTAACTGATAATTGAACTAGTGCAGAGATTAGATGCTCTAACCAACGAGGTTACTACCCTAAAAACATTAATAGGGAAGCTAACACAACAAGACACTGTAGATAGGGATGTTGTATTAGAGGAATCCTGTGGAAGTTTTGGGAAACATCAGGCTCCCCTCCAGACATTTGAAGCCACCAAACAAAGACTACATTCTACCAACTGTATAGGCAACCAACCGTAGGGCTCGAGCGCAGCTTTGCAAAACAACGTTCAATGGGAGGGAAATGGTTGGGATAGGGGGATGACCAGTAATACCAAAAGGGAAAGGTTTGAGAATGGGGACAAGCATAAGAGAAGGATCGTGGGCGGACAAAAGTACACTGATAATTATAAACCACAGTACAATTACTTTCAGGGGGGGTCATAATAATTTGCAAGTAAGAAGCATAGGAAAGCAATTGTGGGAGCAGGATTTACACACTGTACATTTGAAGCCATACTCATTCATTAGCCGTCCAGACTATAGGCAGTTCCCCACTAATCAGATGAATAATGTTAATTCTAGATTAGTGGAATGGAAAGTTTATAGGACGAATGTCCCTACACTCAATCTCTCCTCCTATAGGGAGAACTAAGAGTCACTAAAAATCAAGGCCATACACTGGATAAGATATAAACGTAATTGCTTATCTGTAATACGTTCAGACCTTTTGAAAGTGGAATGCCTGTCAACTAACCAGGCTGCCTATGACTCTATGCTTCTTAACCTAAAACAAAGAGCTTAGTAGATGGGTTAATGGCACTTGAGTTAATGCCCTCCCCCCAGTACTTTGGTAAGATTGAAGCTGAATAAACCCAGCAGTGATATAGGAGAGAATCATAGAGGGCATGCAAATTCTTGAAAACTGCCCCATCCTCGCCTCTCTCACAACAATCTGGAGGCAGTTGATTGACTTTTAAAGCATGATTTTGCACCTGATCAATGTGATAGGCCGTCATGTCCCCTTACAGAAAACCTAACCATAAATCTTCCTTTACAAAACCCATAGAAACACTCAACAGTACAGAGGGTGGATATAGTAGTAGAGTCTGTACTAGCTAGCCCCTTACCCGGGAATGATGAAACCCAGCTACCAGAAACGCATTTATTATCATGGAACATAGCAGGGTTGAAGCATAAACTAATAGACAGTGAATGGCAGGAATATATGAATCAATATGACTTTTGCCTGCTACAGGAAACCTGGGCGCTGGAAACACCACATAAGCTGGGTTTTAAAACTTTTAGTGTTAGTGCTTTTCCATCAATAAGAGGCAGACCAATAGGTGGTCTGGTCCTATGGACAGAAATTACTCTGAAGGGCGAAATAACCCAGGTGGAATTAAAATCACTGTATATACTGGGGATAATAGTAAAAATACATAATAAAGCAGAAATCCATCTATTAAATATTTATAATAGACCAAGACCTGCAAGTATGGAATCCCCAGTGATAGACCTGTTGGATAACTTTTTAAGTTCTATAGATCCTAGGGCAAAAGTAATTGTAGGTAGAGATTTTAACTGTAAATTTGAACCTGTTGTTGGATTGGAATCCATTTTGGAGGAAGAGGACACGGCCAGCGGTGTCCCGCTTTTGGAGCCGGTACCTCCATACCGTACAGGACCGCAGTGGCCCAAATCATCTGACTAGTTTCAGGGCAGGGACTGAGGGCCTGTAATGGAAGGTTGCCCTCAGATAGACCAAGTGCCTATGCGTTTAAAAGAGGTCATTCTAATAGCAGAATTGACTATATAATGGTTAGTGTCAGTTCATGGGGTAACCTAATCAATTTAAAAGTAGAGGCTAGAGACAATAGCGATCATTTTCTATTTTGCTTATGTTGGACTTGGCCCTTCTGGCAAGTTCACCCCTAGAACTTTTTACATTTATCCTAGCCTTTTCCCTATGGTGTATTAGTGGATTTAGGCCTCTAGGCGCTTTAAAACTGTGTCCCAGTGTAAAGTGCGTGCGCTCTGGGTTACATTGAGTGAGACTGACCTGCCCTCCCATAGGAATGCATTGGGGAATGTATGTGTCCCTGGTAGTTCCTGATGTGTGGGGAGTGCAGGTGCGAGGTTGGTATGTGCGGACTCGTGTGATGAAATGCTGCGCGATGATGTGTGCGGCGTCAATGTACCTATTGTGGAAGTGCCACTTCTGGAAGTGGGCATTTCTGTGTGCAGTGTGAGATGAGTGCCTTGTCTGGCGATGGGCTGCCTGAGGTCATGTGACGGGCTAGGGAATCCCCAGAGTCAGGAGGAGTCACCCAGTGGTGAATGGGGAGATCAGAAGCCAGATGGGTGGGAGGAGTACACCTGGGACCTGAATAGGGCTGGGCTTTCCCCACACAATGCTTGTTCCGCCCCCTGTGGTGCGACTGATGACCCTGGCCTGTTCTGTGAATAGGGAGAGGGGCTGAGCAAAACAAAGTGCTCAAGAACCAGTTGCATCTGGTTCGTCCCTTCCCTGCACCTTGAAACAAATGTGATCTGTGTATAAAAAGGGGCTGTGTCCCCTTACAAAATGTTCTGCTTTGGATCCTAACAGGAGGGGGCTTGCTGCTGGTGGGGCCCAGGAGGGACCGCCATGGGGGCTGCCTCCTTGCTGGAGGGCCCTGTGTGCTGGCCCCTAGGCCCTACATTGCCCCCCCTGAGGACTCCAGGACCTTTTGGTTGCTGTTCTAGCACCTGGGAAGCGCTATCTTTCCCCCCAGGAAGGAGGAACATGTGGGCCTTGGCAGCGCTGCGCTGCATGAGGAAGAGGGAATCCCCAACGTAGGGATTCCCCTCTGGATGCCGATTTGGCGGGTGCCCACCCCGCGTTGTTGCCGCTTATCTTTGTCCTGTCGCGGGTGCCCACCCCGCTGTTTGTGTGCCAATACGGGTGCCTACCCCGCTTATTTAATTAGTTGTATGCACGGGTGCCCACCCCGCGACTTTGCCGTATTTATGGTGCGCGTGTGCCCACCCCGCGACTTTGCCGTATTTGTGGTGCATGGGTGCCCACCCCGTGACTTTGCCGTATTTGTGGTGCGTGGGTGCCCACCCCGCAACTTCAGCCTTGATGGCGGCGGGTGCCCGCCCCGCCGTGTACTTTTGATTACGAGGGAGCCTACCCCTCATTTGCACCGAGAGACGCGATCTCCGCCACCGTCCGCGGCCCGCCTGGTTGTGGGCGGGGCCTGACAGACGGAAACAGAAGCCGGAGAGCAACGAACTTGGCGGCGGCGGGTCGAGCAGGGCTCCCGTGTGCTGGTGGGAGCCCTGCCAGTGCGCAGTAAAGTCCCGGGTCCCAGGAGGGGGCCCGGGTGAAGAATGGGACAGCCGAATCCTCAGCGAGGCTCTCATGAGCAAGAGAGAGCCCCGCCTGCCGCCTTCTGTGTCTGGAGAAGTCCCGGTCCCAGAAGAGGGACCGGGTGAAGAACAGCCCAGTGAGTTGGGGCTGGGCAGGGGGACCTGGGCGACTCCCGCTCTAGGAGGGAACATATCTTGTTCAGGTGCCAGTGAAGGCACCGTGTTACGGTTTCCTGGGCGGCCCCATCTGGCAGCGGGTCGCCCCAACGCTAGGGGGACATGTGTATGTTTAGAGCCTGGGCATGGCTCCAACGGGGCCATGTTTGCTTTAAGAGCCACAGCTGGCTCCAACGGGGGCCTGTTTATTTTAAGAACCCCATGGCTCACGCATGGGCCGTCTTTGTTCAGAGCTGAGGTGGCTCCAACGTTGGCCCCATCATCCTTAGAGCCCAGAGAGGCTCCAACAATTGGGCATTTTTGTTTCTAGAGCCCAGAGAGGCTCCAACGTTTGGGGACACATTCCATTTCAGGAGCCCGTGCGCTCCATGGGGACATGGGTGTTTTCTGAGCCAGATGGCTCCAACGTGAGGCCCCGTGATTTCCTCATCCTTGGCCTGCCACAGCTGCACAACACTTAGTGCCAGCTGCAGCGTTTAGGCCCTGCCTTGTCCCCAGCTGCCCAGCAAGTAGTGGGCAGCTGCTACGTTTAGGTTCTGGTGCGACCTGGACCCTAATGCGATTGAGGTGTTATTGTGATGCATATATTAATGCTTATGGTGTTAGGAAATGTACTGTGTATAGTATGTTTTGCGCACCCTGCGTTATACCTCTAAATGTGGTCTTTTCTGGTCATGAGGTTGTTTTACCTGTTTAGGTTTAAGTTAGGGAGATTATACTTCCCTGTGTGATGTACGCCCCTAGTGTAGTTTACTTAGGAGGTAAGGTCTAATGCGTTAGACGTGTGAGAAATTGCATAACGTGTTTATGCCCCTGTGATGTCCACAGGATAGGTTTTATACCTGATGCTAGTGTGATGACGCTGAGGTCATTATTGCGCCAGTAGTTACTGGTTGTGCTCTACCATTATAAGTTGTGCTCTACAGTTACTTTGTGTTTCCATTGGTATATGTTCTACATTTACTATTGGTGATTTGTGCTAATTCTGACAGTGGTCCATGTGGCCCTGTCCCGTATAAAAAGTCCCTTGTAAAATTCTGCCCAGTGCCAGCTGGCACAGTGTAAATTGTGTGATTATCATCGGATGTGGTTATTATAATACAAAGGCTATTTTTTATATATAACCTTGTGTGGAGTTTCCTTTGTGGTGGGCCTAGGGTGTTGTTGCTGTGTGCGCGCGCAAACGCTTTACACATTGCCTCCGGAATAAGCCTGACTGCTCGCGCCAAGCTACCAAGGGGGTGAGCAGGGGTTATCTTTGGCGTGTAACGCCCCAGCCCTGACTAGAGTGGTGGTTTCTGCCTGGCTTTGGCGCAAGCCCTAGCCAACCAGAAATCCCATTTCTAACAGCTTATCAATGGTGGGATCTCTTTTTGAAATTTGGACTCTGGGAATTAATGCTAGAAATGTAATCCAACCGATAATTAGCAACAATGGTAGAGCTTTGAAATGGCCATCTATTGTAGGCAATCTGGATGTCATGACGAAGATCTATAACATTTTTTCAGATGCCCTAGCCCCTTATATTGGTATATCTACGGAGGACAATCCCATCACGCAGATCCATCGCACTATGGTAGATATATTGAAACTGATATTGAGTAAATTCCCTAGAGAACATGAGCCAGTAGAGCGACTAATCACCCCTCACACAACCATTTGTACAATAATGCTAAAAGTGAATTACCAGCGGCTGCAAAATTCAACGACATGGAAGCACTGAGGGACAGAAGGGCCAAGTATAGTGAACACAAAAAGGGCTTGGGATGACCACTTTTGGAATGACTTGCTCATTGCAGCCAAGAATTAGAATCATGCAGGCTTTTGGAAATTATTAGCTAGGGACAACAAAACCGGAACCACTAGCCTGGATCTTTTTTCTGACCCAGACACATGGCATGGTCATTTTACGTCACTGTATTCAGAGGTTATCATACAACCTACATGTAGTCATCTAATGAAGGCAATACTCCCCTTAGCAACCAACCATAGTGGATCAACTTCAGTACCTTATTTTAGCCTAGAAGACACAATGGCGGCAATAGACGCTATCAGACCAGGGAAAGCCCCTGGTCCTGAAAAAATACCTGGCGTCTTATTGAGACATGACAAACCAGTATGGGCCCCTTATGCAAACATTCTTTGCAATGCTATGGCATCAGGAGCCCCATTACAAGATCTTGCCAATTATAGAACTATGGGGCAGATTTATGAGCCCCTTGCGCCACTTTTGCGTCACTTTTAACATGGGAAAAGTGACGCAAAAGTGGCTCAAGGGGCTCATAAATCTGCCCCTATACGTTTAATAAAAACTTTGCAAAAGATTTACGCAAAACAGACTTTATCCAAACTCAACAACTGGTATAGAGGGTAAAAACATTTTAACACAGTTCAGAGTGAGAACGAGCACAATAGATCAGGTCTTTAGACTTCTATGCATAGGATGGAAATACACTAATCTAATAATAAATAGATATGAAGGCTGTCTTCGATTTCATCCCTAGGGATTCCCTTTGGAATTCCCTTGAAACTCAGGGAGTTCCCGAAGATCTTCTGACACAGATAATTGCATGAAGACAACTACGCAAAGGTTAGAGGGGGACCAAGGGGTGAACTTACAGAGGAAATCCCTATAAGGAGAGGAGTAAGGCAGGGATGTGTACTGGCTCCCACCCTTTTCTCACTATACGCACCTCCAAAGATGTAAACATGATACACCAAAGTTGGGGTGCCAGTGCAGGCTCTGCTATTCGCTGATGTCACCATTTTGGTATCACAAACACCGATGGGACTGCAAAATCTGTTAAATTCTTTTAGTGAATATTGCATTTTAAAGGGCCTGGAAATAAATTCTAATAAAAACAAAATACATGGCAATAAGACCACATAAAACCTTTTATGAAAAACAATACAGCTCAAAACCAAAAGTTAGAACATGTGTCCAACTTCAATTACCTTGGTATTACTCTGGACACTAAATTGACATGGTATCCACATCTACATAAATGCAAGGCTATCTTGCTCCAAAATTCCATGCCAATATTGAAGAAACATCAGAATAGCGTAACCAAGGCAGTGTCTCCAGTCCTCGAGGTCTATAGATATAGGGCACAATCTGCAACGCTATATGGTGCAGAGCTCTGGGGGCTTAACAAGACGGAACATGCTTTCAGGGAAGGAAAATAAGTTCTTAAGGCTGTTAATATGCCTGCCTGTACAGCAGGCCATACTGAGACCTCTGTTATTCTGTGTCCATTTGTGGACCACAGAAGAATTTATAAATTATAAATTGGGGGTAATTGAGATTTTAAGATTAGGCGACCAAATAACACTGCAGTGGGTTACACATGTGCACTCATGGTTCTGTAAACTAGGTCTAAACCTTTTCTGGAATGCACCCAACTCATTAAGGCCTCTTTCAAAAAAGGTCTTGAAAAACACATATTGGGGATATATACAAAAAAACATTCATCACTGCACAAAATTAGGTAGGCTAGCATCTCAGTTCCTATTGACAAAACTGCTCCCTTTCTTTGAACAATACTTAGATGAAGTTCAACTGCAATTGCATGAAGTTTTGCTTTGACGTCTTACATGTCATTGCAACACAGCCAAATGGTTACACAATAACAGTAACGTTAGAGAGGTCTATTGTCCCTTACGCCAACCCAATGCAGTAGAAAATAATTCTCACCTGTTATTCTTTTGCCCAGCGTATGCCATCCCTAGAAAAAAATTGATTAAACCTATTTGTCTGAATCTGGGAATGAGGTCACAATCTGGAGCTATCAAGATTTTTTTAATGGATACATTCCAGAAAATAGTTTTTAGTGTAAGCAGATACTTATTTGCTGTTCATCTATTATATAAGGGAAAAGGCATGACATTTGAACCCACTGTTGCTGTCTATATTTTAGACAATGTTAATACTGTATACTGCTTGAGTATGTAGAAGCACTTTTTTGCACTTGCACTTTACTAATTTCTGCCTTGATCTAACATTATCCAAATGACAGGAAATCATATATAACAGCATCAGTATTATAATTTACTTTTAATATTTACAATTCTTGTATCCGTTACCTATCTATTTATTTCTCCAAAAACAAACTATGAGAATACTGATTGTCATTGGGAAATTGTGGGTACAGTTCGTTGTTTTAAATTATTATGTATGCATGGATTGTATAAACTTGCATCTTTTATGTTTTCTTTTAAACTGAATAAAGATTAATGAATTGAATTAGACTGGTTTAAGGATTCACCATAGGCTATGTGTTTAAAATGGTTCACAACATCCCCCTGTAAATTTAGAAATCTGCAGTTGCATTTCCCACTATAAGGGCATTTAATAATGTTAAAATCCTCTGCCCACATAATTGAAATTGCACTGTTCTGGTTTATTTCCACGGAATCTGACAAAGACCACCCCAATTCATGTTCAATCTCCATGACCTGTGTAGAGAAAAAGTTAAAAAAATAGTTTACAACAGTTAATTAAAAAAAATGTCTTACTTGCAATATCAGGATTTGATAACATGGTATTGTCACTATGACTTTGAAATATTTTTAATAGCACATGAAATAAAAATAGCTAGACCTCCTTTTCCACCTCCCTGATGGTGACTTAGTAGCTTGTGAACAGTATGATTTATATCCATTGATGGAAATAGGATCGACTGCCCATGTTTCTTGACAGCATACAATGTCGTAGTTTTGAAGGAACATCAGTCAGTCCTTATTTTGTTATTTAGTCCTAAAGCCAACAATATTCCATGAAAGGAATTGAAAGCATGGCCCAGTCATGAGGTCAGACTCTGATTTTATTGAAGTACACTTAAGTGAGGCAAAAAATGGCTCTACAGTATCGGCCTCCTGTTTGGATAAAATCCCAAGTTGGAATTGAAAGCCTGGCCCACTCACAAAATCAGACTCTGCTTTTAATGGAATATACTTGAATGGAACAAGAAGTGGCTCTGCAGGTTCCTGTTGGGTGATATCCCTCAGTTGACTGTTCTGATTTTGAAAGTCAATCATTTTCTGTGAGGCTTGTTAGTGGTTCACATCAATTGGTGTGAGCATAGTTCACCCTAGGGGACACATTTAGAGGAGGTCCATTCCATTGATAAAGCCAGATGTTAGGGGGACAACCAGGAGGGGGTGGATGTAAAAACCGTAATGGGTAGGTCCTTTTCTTGCAAGAAGTTAAGTTTGCAGAGTTAAGGCGAGATAGCAAAATACAGACATGCTCTGGGGGTAAACAGCATTTACCACACATGCGAGACAATGCATGCCATTACAACACCGTCGTTCAACGACTGCATTATTACATCGCATACCATTACAATGCAAGTCTGAACAATGACTTGCGTTGTAGGGCGCAGAAGGTGTTGGATTTAAAATCCAACACCTTCCCTACTGTTGATCAGAATGGAGTTGGAATAGTAAATTATAGTAGTTTTTTTCCAAACAGACATCCGGTAAAAAAGACGTTTAGAATTTTAATCCAGTTACAACATATGGCTTTCATATAGTTATTCCTTTAATCACTTGACTCTTCAACTATAAGAACTGTCTGCAAATATACGTGTCTGCAAGGCCTTAGCATATAGAAAATGCTTGGTACGATGATCAGTAGGCTGCCTCAAAACCTGCTCCTTGGCACTTATGAAAAGCTACAAACATTATTACAATTTGAAAAGCACAGTTCTTTTCTGAACAGCTTGAGGCCATAAATAATTCACCTGCGGAACCTTTTTATGTAGAAAATTATTACTAAGCTTTGCAAACATTTCATGTCCCCAAAAGGTGAAATAAGATGTCCCAGTACCATGCTTTTCTCATCAATTTCCCCTGATCAATGGCTTGATCAGCTAGTTGATCCCCATCCAGAGGGAGTTTCCTGTCACTTCAAGAAAATAGTCTGTGCTGAGCAAAAGAAGTCATGGTGTGGTAAGAACACACTCTCTTAAGTGTCATGCAGAATTGAAGAACTCCTAGGATCTGTTTCCTGATGTGTGATTTTGTTTACCAGGGAGATTGCGTCTACTGCCAGGTTTCACAAACAGGTGTGGTCTTGGGAGATTCCTCAGCCATGGTGGGTGTAGTCTTCTATTTCAACTATTCCTGTAGTTGTCAGTCTTGCTTTGTCTACTGGGTTCCTGTGAGGGCCTACCTGGTTCCCTGGCTTTCCTCTTTTTTCTTCATTGGAAATATTCAGTGAGGGTGATCCTTTGCTCAGAACTGCAGGAAGAATGTGGCATTGACAGGGGTGACTTTTTTAAATACCTGCAGATCCGGAGCTTCTTGGGGGAAAATTTGCGCAGAACAGCTTCAAACTTTGAAAAGATACCCCTGGTGGAAGCCATCCAAAAGAAGTCCCGGCTAGGGAGGATTTATCATATCCTACTTGATTCCTTCCCTGATGATATGGTAGCACATTCAGATAAATGGACAAGCAAGTGTGGGGAAGATGTAATTGATATTGAAGACTCTTTGTCCCTAGCGAGTCAGATTTTGATTACCAGGAGCCTTAGGAGTCAAAACTTTATGTCAGTTTTTGATTTGTATTATACCCCCGCGAAGATTGCCAAATGGAGGGGGATAAGGGGAGGGAAATGTAATAGATGTCATCTCCCAGCAGCCGATACTATTAATTTGTTTTATTCCTTTTCAAAATTGGCTGTTTTTATACATTATATAGAAATATTTTTGACAACTACTTAGGGGATATCAGTTTCCGTTACACCATCTCTTCTTATTTTAGGGGTTGAGAATAATACTGAAGGTGGTAGTAGGGCAAAATCAGAGACAGGTTTTTTGTTTATAGCTATGGCTATTGCCCGCTTATGTGTTACTTCCATTTGGATTAGTGTTGACCCTCCAACCTTCTCTAATTGGCGCGCAAGGTTATTAGCTGCATACAATATTGAATCCTCAATATATAAATTAAGAGGCTGTAAGAAGAAAGTGCTGGGACAATGGATGTTGGCTCCTATTGCAGACCTGGTTGATTAAAGGAATAGGGAGGCTAATAGTATTTCTCTGCTGTTTTTTGCTCTCTAAATTGAGGGGGAAAAAAGATTTTTTTTAATGAATTTGGGTAATAATGAATTATTCATTCCTCTCAAAGATAATTGTGGTATGAATGTAATGGCATTTATTATCTTATTTCTCCTTTACTGTGGCTATTCAATAGGGCATGGAGGCCTGACAATTCTGAATTTCTCGATGAGCTGTATAATTATTGATTGATTATTATATATGGCAAGGTTATCTCTGTTTTCTTTTATTCACATGGCTTTCAATCCTCTAGGTATTTTTTTTCCCTTTTAGCAGCATTATTATTTTATGTTTTTGTTTTTGCGTTATTCGAGGGAACAAAACAACATGTAATATTTTTTAAAAATAGGGTGATCCTTTGCTAATCGAGCATCAGCTCTGATGGAACTGAAGTACTGGGTATTTTAGACCCAGCGGTGCAGGGGCACACACCCTATGACTTCTGGGTTCACCCTGTTCCAGACCTACAGAAACACAGAGTCTTCTAGGTGAAGTCAAAGATTCATTTATTGGCTGCAGACCAATTACAGGTATCCTAGAAGTACAACAGCGTGTATGTTCTCAGGAGACTGCTGAAAATCATAGAAACGGACTTCATCTTAAATACAGTTTTCCCTGCCTCAGGCATACATTCCTAGGTTTATGATACGGCAATAAACAAGTGTACAGTTCAAACGAAAGAGCAGAGTCATGATGACCATCCCACATTCCAGTTAAGCCAGCCCACCATTATTTACACAGCAAGGTTCAGATCCCACATTAGATAATCGATAGGCCCCAATAAACATGAGCATCTCCTGTTTTGGGAAACAAGCCATAAAGCAGGAACAAGCAGGTGCGAAAGTGATTAGCCGGAGGCTTGTGTGTGATGAAAGGACTTTATGGTGCGCTGAGCCCTGATGCTAATCACAGGTGGCCGGAGGAAGGGGAGCTCGTGAGACCAGTTTGACCTGGGGCAGTAGAACCGAGCCGCCCAGGTCACAGAAGAGTCATGGAAAGGCACATGGATTGCAAGGCCCGTAGTTGCTTCATTATAGCCTATGTGAGGGCAATCACAAGATGGCCACTGCCTCCAAAATGGAACCCGCGTAGTGAAGCAGAATAACGTGTACACAGTGCATTCATAGCTAGAACGATATATAAAGCACTCGTACATACCGCATTAACCATTTGCGGTTTGCTAATACCAGGATAGACAGGGGTGGGGCCCTGTCCCCTACGCGGTCACAGAGATTAAAGTACGACAGACCCTCCTTTTGCCCTTACATAGGCAATCACTATACTCATCTTAATCCGAGTCTAGGTCAATGTTCACAAAGTCATGGAGATGTTGCTGTAGCATCATCCTATTACTTAGCTCGTCCCTCGATACAGGTTTCCTTACACATAAGGTAGCACAGAGGCCACATATCGCAGGAGCACACTGTATGCACAGACAGAACAGGAAAAGAATGGCTAAGATCATTCCAATGACCATTAGAACTTTCCAACCCCAGGCAGATATCAGTTCCCAGAACCACCCCACCAGTGACCAGTCTCCCTTATCCACGTGTATGGATTCAGATATTTTATGGAGTTTGGAGATGGCTTGATAGACTGTTGGAGCGTTATCTGGTATGAAAATGCAACAACTGGATTGGATAACCTTACATACCCCACCACGGTCTGCAAGAATAACGTCTAGAACCATGCGGTTCTGCAAAGTCATAAGGCGATCCGCTTGGAGCTCAGCGGTCAGATTACCAAGGGCACCAGCCGTTACATTGACAGTGGATTCAACCACACGAGTCAGTTGTCTCAGGTTCCTACTATTTACCATAGGTCCCCAAAACGGCAGGAAACCCAAGAAGAAGTCTCCTGCTTCCTGACCGGCAGTATCCTCCTTACTAATCACGCCCCTCACAACTCTGGTCTTGTGATAGTGAGCGGCAGCAGTAAATGTTGGCGGTAGCAAGTTCGCAATATAACATGTGCCCGAGAAATCAGGGGGCAACCATGTGTATGCTCGGTCATTGCAGATGAAATATGTACCCTTGGCAGCCAAAAACGCAGGGGAAAACTGTGACGGGAAAGTGTACGTTTCAGTACAGTCACTTCTTCCCAGTTGGGCTCTAGGATTCTGACCATTACCCTGTAAGCAGAACCGACCTATGTGGGGTACGACCCAGATTGGAGATGAGATTTTTCGCTGTCTTTCACCCAGACTAATACTATACCCCGTCGCGTTCCACCCTACATAAGCTCTCAGCTCTTCTTTGGGAATGGATGAGTATGCATCAATATCCCTACTCATATCGGCAATTCCTCTCACTAAGGCTTTATTATTTGTACTAGGTCTGATGGAACGCGGTTGTCGCATCTAGAGCGTAGAGGAACATGGTCTGGAATGCCCATGACGATCCATTGTAACTAAAGGGCAGCACCAAATAGGGAATACCCTTGTTAATGGTATGTGGCATTAACCCACAGACCCAGCAATTGGTTGTATTCATTACTAGTTGGTGTTGGTGCAAGAGCTGAATAAACGAGTTATTTACAAATTCTGATCGTCTGGTTTGTTCATGTTCAGGCAGAGGGTGAAAAGAGTGTGAGGAGGCAGTAGAAAGAGGTATAGGCTGTACAGTGGGTGCAATGGGCTCCTGGGAGGAGAAAAACACAAATCCCACAGTAAACATTATCATACTACACAGTATAAATAGGCACAGAAATACAAAACATTTACTTCTCATAATTTTACATATCTTTGCTTTAAAGTTCATTTCCTCAACGGGTCTCTCCATCTTAAAAAACGTCATCCTCTAATCGGGCCGCTCGCGGCGGATGAGTTTCTTCTGCTAAGGAGTACGCCTGTCAGTCCAGGGAAATGCCCTAGACCAACCAGAACCGTTGACCTAACGTCTTCGGCCTGTACCCCAGAGTCTTGGCACCGCGACCCTGCGGCTGAACCCGGATGGTGGTTCGAAAAACAAAAATCAAGAAAGTCCTTCAGATGGGAGAGCTAAAATGTCAAAAAGGAAATAGTATGGAAATCTTTATTTGTCCATAAGCCTTGGTCTCAAATTATAGCGGAGACGGCCAGGTGTTGTTTGGTCTTGGAACAAAAGTTCAGGCTCTGTGGTGTCCAATCGATTTGACAGTGGCACAGCCTCTTGCAGAATATTGTCACTCTCTTGGTCTGAAACTGTGCCTTTTATGCGTTCATCACTGAATGATACAAAACGAGGTACAGTGTCTGTCTCAGAGTCGGCGATATCCTCCTGGACCCACCGGTCATATGGCAGGGGCAAGGGAACTACCTTGCAGTGGGTGCCGTGGATCCAGTGTTTCTTCCCCTTCACTCGCACCGCTGATGTTGTTGATAAAAGTACAAGGTGAGGGCCGATCCAGCGAGGCTCGTCGTTGCTCTTGCGCTGGAAGTTTCTAATCAGCACACATGTGCCAGGGTCGATAGGGTGTCCAGGAGTTTCAGAAGCTTGAGGAAGAGTATCATGCACCTGTTGATGTAAAACACGCAGTTTAACAGTCAAATCATACAAGTAATCGAGTAGTACTGGATGCTCGATCTCACTGAATTTCGCCGGTCTTGGCACGCCCCATACATTAGCCGGGTGGCCAAAGACGACCTCATAGGGACTAAGTCCCACTCCTGAGTGTATGGTCATTCTGGTGGACAGGAGTGCTAAAGGCAGAGCATCAGGCCATTTAAGACTGGTGCTCGCCTGGATTTTGGCCAGCTTAAGTTTTAGAGCACCGTTGTAGCGCTCTACTAATCCAGCTGATTGGGGGTGATTTGTAGCGTGGAACTTTTGCTTTATACCTAGCCCTTCACACACATTCTTCATCACTTTACCCACGAACTCACTTCCATTATCACTCCACACCATTCTTGGCATTCCAAACCTGGGAAAAAACTCCTTCACAAGAGCTTTGGCTGTGGACAGGGCAGTGTTATCTTTCAGAGGATAAGCCTCTATCCACTTCGAGAAAGCACAAACAACCACCAGTACATATTTCAGGTTGTTGCACCTTTCCATGTGGATAAAGTCCAGCTGCAAAACTTCAAATGGATATGATGGGGGTGCAAAATGACCAGCTGGAGTTGGGGTTCCCCTACCAGGGTTGTACTTCAAGCATACCATGCAATTCTTGACCACATTCTCTGCACACTTGGGAATCCCAGCATTCTGCCATACTGGAGCCAACAACTTACAAATTCCTTTCGTACTGATATGTGCCATCCCATGTGCCATTGTAACTACTGGAAGCACATATGCATCGGGCAACAACCATCGCCTATGTTCTGTCAGATCAATCCAACAACCATTCTCATCTAACTTACCCACACTTTCTCTCCACTTGCTTAATTCTTTCTCTGTAGCTTCAGCTTGAAGCGACTTCACACTCTCTATTGTGTTTTCACACATCCCAACATCATCAACCCATCTTGCGGGGCCTGCAATATACATTCTAGTCTTTACATTCTGTGCTGTTTCTTTCGCGATCTCATCAGCAAACGCATTCCCACGTCCAACATCATCTGTGATTTTCCTGTGCGCACTACATTTCATAATCGCAACTTGTAATGGTAGGGTCAGTGATTCAAGGAGATCATTCACCAACTTGCCATTCTGAATTTTAGCTCCATGCGACGTCAGGAACCCACGTTCTTTCCACAGTCGTCCAAAATTGTGAGCCACGCCAAAGGCGTACTGGCTATCGGTGTATATATTCACTCTCATTCCTTCAGACAACACGCACGCTCTCGTGAGGGCGATTAATTCTGCTGCTTGGGCCGAATTATGTGGCACTCGTGCAGTTTCCACGACCGTGTGTAACGTCGTGATAGCATATGCAGCAGTCGTATCACCATTAGGGAGCTTGAAACACGAACCATCCACCCATAAAGTACCATCACACTCAGCCAGGGGAGTATCTTTTAGATCTACTCTCCCTTTCGTCTCTTCTTCTGTTCTGAACAGACAGTCATGTTGCTCATTCTCATCTAGGTCTGCTGGATTTGGCAATAACGTAGCTGGATTCAGCGTGTTGCATCTCTTTATGTGTATGTGATTTGCTAACAGTGTGAGCTCATAGCCTGATAATCGCGCACTAGTCAAGTGTTGTGTCTTGGTTCTGTTTAATAATGTGTCTACAGCATGTGGAACCATAACGATCAATGTGTTGTCCATTACCAGACCAGCAGATTGTCAGATAGACATAGCTGCAGCAGCTGTCGCTCTCAGACAGCTTGGCAATGCCCTCGCTACAGTGTCCAAGGTTGATGAAAAATATGCGCATGGGCGCGGTCTGTCACCAAAAGGCTGTGTTAACACTGATAATGCACAACCATCTTTCTCGTGAACATACAATGTAAAAGGCTTGCTGTAGTCAGGAGTACCCAACACAGGTGCTGAACACAATGCATTGCGCAATTCCACAAAACTTTTCTGGCACTCTTCAGACCATGGGATAGGATTCGGTGTGTCTTTGCATGTTAAGGCTAACAAAGGTTTTGCCAACAAGGAAAAATTTGGGATCCAGTGCCTACAGTATGAGGTAATGCCCAAGAAAGCACGCACTTCTCTCTGTGTTCTTGGCACACTCAACTGCGCAATGGCTTGAATTCTTTCTGGGGTCAGTTTCCTTCCCTCCTTCGATAAGAGATGACCTAAGTAGGTCACTTCTTGTCGACAATATTGCAGCTTGGAGAGAGACACTTTATGATGGAAAGCAGATAAATGGCGCAACAATGACAATGTGGCTTCTTTGCAGATCTTTTCAGTATCCGCGGCGATTAGTAAATCGTCCACGTACTGAATCAGAATAGCGCCACTAGGTAAAACAAGTGCATCAAGCTGCGCTTTCAAAGCTTGACTGTATATGGATGGACTCTCACAGTAGCCCTGGGGAGCGCGTTTGAAGCGGAAGCTTCGGCCTCCCAGACTAAAGCCAAAAATGTCTCTGCTCTCTTCTGCAATTGGGATGCTAAAGAAAGCATTCTTTAAATCGATCACTGAAAACCATGCAGCAGAGGCTGGAATCATCGTTAACAAGGCAGTTATATCAGGGACAACTGGAAACTGTGGCACAACAATCTTATTAACCTCTCTAAGATCAATCACAAATCTGTAAACAGGTGGCTGTGAAGGGTCCGTTCGTTTTAAAACAGGTAAAATCGGGCTGTTGCAAACGTTGCCTCTTGTCTCTTCAATTACACCCTTATTAATCAAATCGCTGACAATGTCTAAAAATGCTTTCTGGCCTTCATTAGAGATCTTGTACTGGGGAATACGTGGCAGTCTGACATTAGCCTTTAAAGTTACCACGTATGGCGGTATCGCCAAGAGGCCCACATCATTGGGACCAGTAGCCCAAAGGACATCCGGAAGGGATGACAATTCAGGCGGCATTGTATTTTTAGACAAGTACATCGGGGATATCACTTTCCTGCCTAATGTAAGTCGTACCCCTGACGGTGAACAATACAGTGTAGCATGTAATCTTTTCAACAAATCTAACCCTAGCAAATTCTCACCACAACCTGTTGTTAGAATCAGGGGTGCTTTCAGCTCGCAAGGTCCAATAGAAAGTGACATGGGACTAGAAATCGGGTTCCTAACTGGGGCGCCAGAAAAACCTACTGAAACATTTATATCGCCAGACAAAGGTGCGCCAGGGAGTTTTGAATGCATGATTGAACTCTTTGCAGCACCAGTGTCTAGCAGAAAGGGCTCCGTCACATTTGCTGTGGTCACCTCAACATGGGGAACAACCTTTACAACGCAACTTTTACAACGCACTACCATTACAACGCATTTTTTACAACGCATAATCCATTACAACGCATGACATTACAACGCATGACACTACAACGCATTTTTAAAAACTACCTTTACAACGCATTCCATTACAACGCATACTACCATTACAACGCATACCATTACAACGCATAATATTACACTACACTATCCAACACTTACCCTACTGTTGCACCCCCTGGAGTTAGAATAGTAATTTTTACCCCTACACTATCCAACACTTACCCTACTGTTGCACCCCCTGGAGTTAGAATAGTAATTTTTACCCCTACACTATCCAACACTTACCCTACTGTTGCACCCCCTGGAGTTAGAATAGTAATTTTTACCCCTATACTATCCAACACTTACCCTACTGATGCACCCCCTGGAGTTAGAATAGTAATTTTTACCCCTATACTATCCAACACTTACCCTACTGATGCACCCCCTGGAGTTAGAATAGTAATTTTTACCCCTATACTATCCAACACTTACCCTACTGATGCACCCCCTGGAGTTAGAATAGTAATTTTTACCCCTATACTATCCAACACTTACCCTACTGATGCACCCCCTGGAGTTAGAATAGTAATTTTTACCCCTACACTATCCAACACTTACCCTACTGTTGCACCCCCTGGAGTTAGAATAGTAATTTTTACCCCTACACTATCCAACACTTACCCTACTGTTGCACCCCCTGGAGTTAGAATAGTAATTTTTACCCCTACACTATCCAACACTTACCCTACTGTTGCACCCCCTGGAGTTAGAATAGTAATTTTTACCCCTACACTATCCAACACTTACCCTACTGTTGCACCCCCTGGAGTTAGAATAGTAATTTTTACCCCTATACTATCTAATACTTACCTTAAATGTAATTTAATATTATGCGTTGTAATGGTATGCGTTGTAAAGGTAGTATGCGTTGTAATGGTAATGCGTTGTAAAGGTATTTTTTAAAAATGCGTTGTAGTGTCCTGCGTTGTAATGTCATGCGTTGTAATGGATTATGCGTTGTAAAAAATGCGTTGTAAGTGCATGCGTTGTAAAAGTGTGCGTTGTAACGTCATACATCCCCTCAACATACGGTCCACTCTGATCCACTGGCACTGAAACAACTCCCTCTCTCTGTCTACGGCTGTCCTAGTAATCATTATTTTCTGCATCGCCGTCCTCTGCATAATAATCATTATTGTAATACTGAGCTGTATTACTAGTTGTGTTAGCTTGCTGGTCAAAACTATTGATGGTATTTTGAGGCGGCAGAGGACGCGCATTCTGGGGAGCATTTCCACGCCCTCTGCCTCTAGGAGCTTGCTGACCACCCCTACCTCTTGCGCCATACATATTACCGTTCCGCTGCATTAATTTAGGGCAACTATATTTAAAATGACCTTCCTCTTTGCAGTATGAACATTGGTTGGGACCTACAGGGACACGTGGTTGATAATACCCATTCATTTGCTGATTGTTCTGAAATTGTTGGGGTTGGTGATAGACACCTTGGGGTTGCCTATAATTATTCTGACCTCCACGTGGCGGGTAAGCCTGCTGCAAAAGGACCTTCGTCTTTAGTTCCTTCGTTTTCTTATCTGTTCTATCTTTTTCGTCTTTATCTCTGTTTTCATAATACTGTGCAGTAGCCAGTATTTGCGCCGAAGAGGAAACAGCCCAAGAACTTTCTGAATCTTTTAACTTTTTACACAGGTCAGGAAGTAGATTCTGCACAAACTTATCCACAAATAACCGTTGGCCACCCTCAGTACTCATATCTTGCCCACTGTGGTCAATAAACGTTTCTGCAAACCTGGTAAAGAAGTCTGACACTGTCTCATCTTTCTTCTGCTTGCATGCAGATAGCTTGTCCCAATTTACGCGCATCGCAGGCATTATTGTCTTCATGTATGTGATGATTCTACCAGGGAGTTCTGCTATTAATGGCTCAGGTTTCGCGCCACCAGTTTGTCTAGCGTCAGCGGCAATAATGTCAGCCCATGTAGCACCTAGTTCTGCATCGTGATCTGCATTACGAATTGATCCCCATAGGGGCTGTGGAACAACATTACCAAACAACATGTCTATGTCGGCCAGATTCATAACGCATGACCCTGCCGTCTGTGACAACTCTTTATAATATCCTGCAGGGTTTTTACGGGGATCAGGCAATGTCTGCTTAAGCGCTAACACCTCAGAACGCTTCCATAGAACATGCACCCAAACACGCTGGAAATGCGCTGGCACAGCAGCGATACCGGCACCGGCATCAGCTGCAACTGCTTCCTTCCATACCGGGGGAACTTCTCTCATGGGGTATTGTCGCGCTTTTACCTTTTTCCCCACAAGGACATCTTGTTCAAACAATGACTGTTGACAATCATCATTCCTGAAGGACAATACAACCGCAACTGCTTTACCTACCTCGCGATCCACAATTGTACCAGTTCCAAAATCAAATCTCACTCGACACAACTCCTGCGGGCTTGGGTCTTTACCACTATCCTCCAATTCTTCACAGAGAATTTCGCACATTTTCTCAAACACATATCTCTGTTTTGGGGCATCCCATTGATGGAAAACGTTGACAACTGATTCCACATCATACAGTGAAGGGAAAACAATCCATCTATGCGCCATGCGATCTATTACCTTTTTCTCATCGGGGTTAGGCAATTGACTGCGCAATTGCTTACGCTGTAAACCAGGAGTCGCACCAGATGACTCAAAGAGAGGAGACATTAATGTAGTAACCACATTAGCTAATCGCTGTCGTGCTGAAGGAGAAGCTGAGGCGAAAACAGGGGGAGAAACAGAGGGGAGAAAAGAGGATGCAGAAACAGGTTCTGGAGTGGTGCAAGGAAGAGTGTCAGGGGAGGCAGTCAATATGCTAGGCAAAGTCGCAGGAAGCGCGGGGGCAGTTGGAAACACAACTGGCGGCCCTTGAGAGGGCTGCGCTATAGGGATAAGAGCCGGCTGCAAAGCGGCTGGCGGCTGTGGCAAGGCTTGCAGCACATTAACTGGGGGTGGCATATTCACAAGCTGGGGAGGTGCCGTGGCATTCTGAGCATACGGGGGTGGCGAACTCAACAAATGCGACATCAGGGGATCTTTTTCCTTTTCTTCTAACTCATTCTGTTTAGAGTGCGGTAAAGCTGGGTAACATTTGTCGATCCCTAACTTACGCTGCCTGTGCAATTGCTCATTCATCTGCTCCTCCTCATTGTCTTTGAATTGCACAGCTGCTTGCATTACTGTCATACCTTTCTCTCTCTTATTCTTTTTCGCTAGCTTAATTTCCTTCTGTTTGGCTTCCTTTCGCCACAAGCGGAAAGAATCAAACATCGCCGGCCGGGCTTTCTTTTTAAACAATTTAATTTCCAAATTATCTAAAATATCGGTATCGAAACTACCATTTTGGGGCCATTTTAAAACACCGTCTTTTCTGGTGTAGTGGATCCACACTTCGTTATATGCAATAGGGCCTACGCCATGTTTTACATAGAGCTCATAAGTTGGAGTTCCAACCGGAGGAACCGGACATGATTCCTCCAGCTGGAAATCTCTTCCACAACCCAAACAAAATATTCTACCAAATATTCTAGAACCAGGCATCTTCGCTCACTAGTCTAGATCTAAACGTCAGAGGATTATCGATTACGATAGTCTCGTGAATACACGAGTCCTCTGGCTTTGGCGTTTGCAAACTCCAAATTTCCAAATCAAAACGATCCCGAGGAATACCAAACAAATGGGAGACGCTCCACTTATACTTAACTGAATATTGCTGATCGATGGCGTCACCAGAAGACTCTCTCGATTGTTTCGCTCTCTCAGGGGCCCTGTCCCCTACGCGGTCACAGAGATTAAAGTACGACAGAACTCCTGCATATAAAGGAAAAAGAAGAGAAAAGCAAAGGGTATTACAAATGGTGATGTGCTACTCTAGCATTCAAAAAGTACAGCATCAAGGTAAGGTAATATTGAAGATATGACAAAGAGTTGAATTGAAAGGTCATTGTGAATACTAGGTCATTTAAATCAATATGACACTCTCTCTATACTGTTGATCACCCAAAAGCATTTTGTACACAATTAAAATGTACCCCTCTTATATTTCCTTTGTCTATCACCCCAAAAAATACACAGATTTGAACTGGAGACTCTACCAACTAAGTATGATGCACAGCAGGGTGCACAGTAAGCCCGGATCCCGAGTCTCCGACCCTTCGATCCTTGAGGAACCTAGGGTTTCAGTTACCGGCCGGAGCATACATTCCCCCCCGCAGGGGTGGCTTGGTGAGACCGAGACAGGGTGCGGCTTGTGGGGTGTGGGAGTAGGGGCGGGAGCGGGGTGTGTGCCCTTCACGGTCTGGACAGTGAGGAGGCCCGTGAAAGAGAGACCGCTCTTACTGCTGCTCTGCTAATACTTGCTGCGAATACTGGTGGCTTTCTGCTTCTTCGGGAGTGGTTCCACGAGGAGTAAAGTGAGTGCGTGCAGAACCTGGCCCTTGTAATTAGCGGCGGCTCGGGCTTTGGCCCCTCACTAGAGCCTGCTTCAGTTATCAGACCTTGTTGGAGCCCATTGATTTTCTTGGTGGTAAGGAGAGGGGACCCTGTCAGAGACTGCAGCAGAGTCGCACTGGCAATAGAGGTAGGTGGAGTTGCGACCGAGTGAGTGGAGGTGGTGTTGCGAGCTCCCCTAACCTCTCCACAAAATTAATTAAAGCAAAAGAGTACTAGAAAGTCATTCCGATGTGACCATCTATTGGACACATTTGCCAGCGAACGAAAGAGTTCCTTCTGTCATTGAGTTGCCCAGAGCAAGAAGCAGCAAGGTCCATTGGTCTAAAAGTAAGTTTGAACATAGGTCTCTGGTCTACTATTACTAATCTTTCTTTGTACAGCTCCCTGCTATAAAACTGCTACAAAACTGTTATAAAACTACAGTTGTGGCCTGGAATCGAGCCAGGACCTGAAAGAATCATGGAATCTGTGTCTTCTAAATCTTCTGTAGGCCCGTAGGGGTTTTAGTGGGTTTTGCGCACATATAGCTCCATCTTGAGGCAGTCAATACAATAATAATTCCGTCTCTCTTACCTTCTCACCCATTATGGCATATAAGAAACTCAGAACCAGAACAATCCATATGAAAAGATTGGGCACGGGGCATTCCTTAAGAAAGAATAAATGCAAAGCATACCATATTGGAGCAGTGTCTGGAACAATAGAAATAACGAAGTTCTTTCCTAACTTGCCAAAAACAAGTGTCTCAACAATAATTACTGAGCATGGAAATACACAGGAACTATGAAACAATATGAATTTAGAATGTGAGATATTAAACCTCAACAAAGATCTGGAACCTGATGAGGAGGAAGAAAGAAATCAGCCCATTGATTACATAAAAGGTGAAGAGCTTCAGGAGCTCTTGGAACCAACATCTCAAATGGCAGAGAAGGCACCACTTCTAATATCTGCAATCGATTTTACACTACCAGACATAAACTCTTTCTGTTATTTAATACTTTGTAATCCAACAGGCAAGATCCTGTATCTAGCACTCTATTTACACTTCAAAGCATTATGGAATCTATACTGGCTTTTTTAGAAAATTATATGGAAAATTCAGAACAGATTTCGGAAACGCAAACTTGAATCCTCCAATACCTAGTGGACAAAAAGAGGAAAAAACAACTTATCCAAAATCAACAACCTCCTTTAGAAAACCAGAAAAAATCAAGGGAGAAAAAGAACAAAGGTTTAAACTTCCACCGTTATCTGAAACCCATCTTCCAGTAAAGATGCAAATGGTCGACACAGACTGGTAGAGCCCCCGTAAAAAAGTCAGAAATAAGGGTTCGCATGACAATAAAATCTACTCCCTTCGGAAATTATTTAAGGAGCCCTCAAGTGAGACTAACACACAAGAGGT
This sequence comes from Triturus cristatus, assembly GCF_964204655.1. Lineage (NCBI taxonomy): Eukaryota > Metazoa > Chordata > Amphibia > Caudata > Salamandridae > Triturus > Triturus cristatus. Next base: position 962,573,431 of record NC_140585.1, on the reverse strand, counting down.
AATTTAATTTTTTCCAATATGTGATAAGAAAAGAAGTCAAGAATTAATAATTCAAATAGCAAAAAAAGAAGGAATTGTTACCCCTGGAACTTCAACTACAAGGGAGTCCAAACCTATGCCAAAGAAAAAGGTAAGAGAAACAACAGACAAAGCAAAGGTAATAAGAAAACATCAAAATGCTGATTCTCTAAATGAATGACAAGGAAATTAAATTTTTTTGTATCCCTGTCTACAGAATGGAAAAATGTGGCTAGTGGAAATATCTCGAAGTCTCCAGAATCAGTCCAAGTTAATGACCAGCATCCATCATTGTACGAAATTAAAGAAGATCAGAAGCAGTTAAATCCTCTTGCACCAAATTTCACAATGGATATTATGAAAGATCACTCACATATGATTATTCTAGACAAAGAATCTCATTTCTCCTCGGGTATCCAAATGAAAAAGGGAAACAGACTGAATCTTGTATCTTAGAAATAACGGACCTATTTCCCGCTGAAAAAGTTCCACTGAATCGCTGGAGAATTGTACATCTTTCGGAGAAGATAGATCCACTACCCTCCCTAACGACTTTAGAAATAAAATTAGTAGTCTTCCTGAAGAAATCCCAGCCCATGGTGGCAAATGTTGAATTTTGGTTGAGCATGATCCCTTCTATAATCTTAAAAGAGAGAAATATACTCCATACAAATGGATCTGAAGTAGTGGTAATCAAAGAAAATGTAATGTGCTACAAAGTCCAAAAGGAAAAGAACAACAGCAAGATCTTTTTCCATAATCATACATTCCATGGTCCTGGAGCTCAAACAAACGTTTCTGAAGGAACGCTAACTATCTCCAGTAAAGACGGAGAGGGACAAATTTTGAATTACGGCCTAAAAAAACGTGCCACAGTCTAAGGAACACTCTTGGTCTTAGCTCTCCAGCAATTTGAACTGTAACAAACAGGGTAAGGTAAATATACTCCCTTTTTAGCAGATCCTTAAATATTGCATCTTGGAACATCGCCGGGAAAGATACTTGAAAAGATAACGCTGATCCTGGAAAACTCCCCGACGATAGTAATCCTGCAAGAAACATGGGCCCTAGAAACCTTTGACCAAAAAGATTATTTTGTGTACAATATCCTGGCAGAGGCTGTGAGAAGGGGGTGTGCAAAAGGAGGTGTTGCAATTCTCTTAAGGAAAGAAATTCTCTGAGTTCTGGAAGCAGTTAACACATTTCTCCAGAATGTCCAATGTATAAAGATTAAGCACAGGAAAGAAAGCCCGGACTCCATTTGCGATTTGCTAATTGTCACCATTTACATCCCCCAGGGCCCTCAATAGTCTTTCTAAGGCTTAAAGCATTCGAGAAAATTGATCTTGTCAAAGAATCCAAAGGGTACCCTTCAGTAATGATATTTGGTGGACTTTAACAAAAAAATCTCAAATTCTATGTCAGGACCGGAGGCGAGGATTATGCTCATCTTTCTTCACTTTAATGATTAGCAGCACTTCAAAGTTAAATAAAAAAAAACACTGTTCCCATGAACCATAGGGAATAGTAACACAGAGCAATAGAGTGTCCATGGATAGATAGTCCTTTCATGCACCGATCACAGGGCTCCTGGGAGTTTGTAGTCCTCTGTCCCTATCCATTCCCCCTCTTTCTTTGCTGCTTGCAGCCAGATAAGTGCCTTGTTTCTCCTTTTCCTCATAACTTGTGGATATTGGTGTTAACATATGCTTAGTGTGGATTTTGATTGTTCAGATACATTTTATGCTATTCTGTGGTATTACTTGTCTTAAGCTTGCACGCTTCTACTTATGTGCCAAGGTTCTGTCTTTTATTGTCAGCCTTTGCTGTGTCGCGCATCTACGCTAAAGCGCTTTGTTTTTCTCAGCGTTGCTTGTATTTTTTTGTGTGTTCTTGAGCGAGGTAACCGCTACTTAGTTTTCCCTCACCCGGCCGTGGGAGCGTTCGAGCTCCCTAGCGGCCGTTGTTCTGTGGTGCTTAGGCTCGCGGTGCTCCTCCCGCCTCCAGAGGGCGACTGGTGTGCGCCTTCATTGACGAACGTCTCTCGGCATTCCACACATTCTTCGCGCGTTCCTCAGCCGGAGACGTTTCGCCGAAGAGCCTTGCCTGCCTGCAACACCGTTGGTGGTCTGTTCCTGCCGTGAGGCAGTGTTTATTTGTTTATCACGCCCCCGTGAACGCTCGCATAACGCGAGTCTGTACCTGCCATTAGGCAGCGTTTATCTCTGCGTTTTTTTAAATCGCCTGGTGCTCTGTAGTGCTTAGGCCAATACGCACGCTCCGGAGTGGAGTCCGTATTGGGACTTTGTAGTTACTATGCAGGTTGCCCTTTATTTTTCACTGCACCAGGGCTGTTTGTCCCTTGGGTTTTATACCCTTCTTGCAAGCGAGCACGGCCTGCACTTGAGTTAGGCTGACACCCAGCCCGCCTTGATAAAGAGGTTACCCTCTACTGTACCCACTCACCTGCTCGACGCTCCTTTCCTGTCCACATGGAAGAGTACGATGATGAGCCCTATCAGTGGGAGGAGGACCCCCTCATTGCCCTTCAGTGGGATGAGGACTTTTACGACGCTGTGGACGACTCTATACACAAGATACACAAGGTGGAGCAACCCATGGGGCTCTTGGAAGATCACCTGTCTCGCAGAAGAGAGCAGGCTTGCGCAACATTAGCCAAGGCGGCGCAGACCCTCCCCCTTCCTCGCCCAGCAACGGCAGAACCCCCGCCGACTCTCAGCCCTGCTCTCTAAACGTCCTAGGGATTCTGGGGAGGACATGGATGCTTTTGCCCGCCTTAAGCAGGCGTTTTTAGCAAGCAATCCCACACCGGTGACACCCGCACCATCAGGGGATGCCACGGGCGATGCAGATGATGAAGCGGGCCCATCCCTACCCTGGTGTCCGTCCCCTCCAGACCCGGCCCCCGAAGTGCAGATCCTTTGCTCAGATATGCTAGACCTCGATAATATCCTACACCCCCATTCCTCTGACTGGGCCCCCTCAGAGAAAGTTGCCCAATACGTCACCAGCAGAATCCACCGGCCGTTAGAGGCCACAGTCAGAAGCTGTCTCAGGGCGGAATGTCCCCGGCCTTCGCTGGAGGGGAAGGTGGCTGCTACCACAGAGATAGACCCCTCATGGCGACGTTCCTGCAAAATTTTGTCAAGGCCCCCTTGAGGGGTATTGACAGGTCCTGGCGTGCTTGTCAGGACAAGCTCCTTGATGTCCTTGGGTGCACCACAAAAATTCTCGATATGGCTGAGGAAGCCAAACTGTCGGGTTCCCTGATTTCCCACGACACCCTCTCTGCTTGGGCCCAGCGCATGGTGGTGTTCCTAGGGAACGCCATCTGCGTGCTCTCCACTGAGAGACGCCGGCGCTTACTCATCAAGGAGGACCCTAAACTCAGAGACTTGGCCGATTCCGAGGCAGGCTCCGTAGTCCAAGGCAGTCTTTTTGGAGAGCCCTTTATCAAAGAACTGGGCAAATTTGTTATTACCTTTACCTCTTTAGACAAGGCCCAGACTTCCATCAGGAAAGTTTTCCGCCCTTGGTTTTTCCGGGGGGCCAGACGAGGCAGGGGCAACTCGTCCGGCCATCCTAATCAGGGCAGAGGGCAAGGCTCCTGTAACGACAACTACCAAGACCAAGCCAGATTCGGGAACTTCCACCCGACCAGAGGTTGCCGAGGGCAAAACAGAGGCGGCCGGGGCAGTGGAGCCTCCAACTCTTCCGGTGAGTGTTCTCCCTTCTTCCCTTCTAAAAGTGGGGGGCCGTCTGGCGCATTTTTTTCCAGGCCTGGACTTCTGTCACAGGGGACACCTGGGTGCTTCAAACTGTCCGAGGGTTTCATATAGAGTTTCACTGGGAGCCTTCGCAACCGGTTCCCCCGTGCCCTCTCTCTTTTTTGGCCGCCGACATGGCGCTGGTCGATCAGGAAGTCTCTGCCTTATTAGGCAAACAGGTGATCGTGGAGGTGCTTCCGTACCCCAGAGGTTTCCTCAGCAATATCTTCTTGGTTGACAAGGCTGATGGGAAGCAGCGTCCATTCATCAATCTGCGGGAGTTCAATGGGTGGTTGGTGTACCGCCACTTCAAGATGGAGGGCATCCATCTCTTGCGTGATCTCCTCAGGCCCAACGATTGGATGATGCACCTGGACTTCAAGGATGCTTATCTTGCGATTCTGATTTTCCCTCATTTGCAATTCCCCTGGTGGGACAAGGTGTACGAATTCGCCACCCTTCCGTTCAGTCTTTCCTCCTCCCCTTGGTGTTTCACCAAGGTTCTCCGGCCAGCGAACAAATGCTTGAGGGCATCCGGCATGTGCCTGATCGTATACCTGGACGACATCCTGATCATGGTCCAATGTCCCCGGGTCTTATCGACTCACCTTCAGACTGTGGTCGATCTCCTTCAGAGCCTGGGCTTCATTATCAACGAAGCAAAATCCGTCCTGGTTCCAGCCCAACAGGTGGTGTTCCTGGGGTTCGTGATCGACTCTGTGGCATCCACCCTCGGGCACCCTTCTCGGAAGATGACCAAGACCCGTCACGAGATCACGAGGTCCCTTGCGCAGTCGCGCCTGTCCCTGCGTCAACTGGCCCACATTGTAGGTCTTCTATCAGCCTCCATCCAGGCGATTTTGTCCGGGCCCTCTGCACTACAGGGCCCTACAGTGCCTCAAGGCCCGCCACCTTCGCAGGGGCCTCTTGTACTTTCAGAAAGTTACCCTCTCAGCCGAGGCCCGGGAAGAACTCCAGTGGTGGCTTGCCAATATGGAAGCCTGTAATGGGCGAGCGATCTTCAGTTCCGCGCCCGATATCGTTATTGAGTCCGACACCAACAGGTCCAGATGAGGCGCGCGGTGTGGAGAGTTTGCTACCGGAGGTGTGTGGTTGCCACAGGAGCAGTGGCTCCATATCAACTGTCTGAAGCTGTTGGCAGGCTCTTCGCGATCAGGTGCTGGACCAAGGACTCGGTCCGATCCTGCGTTCTCCTCAAGATGGACAACATATCAGCGGTGCGTTACATCAACCACCTAGGGCGTACCTGCTTGCGAGCCCTTTCGGACCTGGCAGTGAATTTCTGGCAGTACTGCCTAGACCATCACGTTTCGGTCATGGCAGAATATCTCCCAGGTCAAGACAACCAGGTGGCAGATTTTCACTCCAGGCATTTTCAGGACGTGAGCCTGTGGAAACTACACCCGGATGTGTTTGTGGACCTCCAGAGCATCTGGGGTCCGTTTTCAGTGGACCTGTTTGCCACCCGATTGGATTTCCAGCTGCCCCGGTTCTTCAGCTGGTGGCCAGACCCCCTGGCAATGAGCACGGATGCGTTCCTTCAGGACTGGAGGGAAGAGGCGGGTTCTGCCTTTCTCCCGTTTGCCATGCTGACGAGGGTTTCAGCCCAGGTTCGTCGCCAGGGGTCAGACATTGTGCTGATATCGCCGATTTGGAGATCTCAAGCTTGGTTTACAGTTCTTCTGCAACTTTCCTGGGCTTTTCCGATCCCATTACCATGCTTCTCCTCGATCCCGATGGAGTTCCTCACCCACTCATTGCACAAGGATCCCTTGCCCTGATGGCGTGGCGGATTACAGGGGACGATGGGCGGTCCCGGGCCTTTTGGGAACATCTGAGAAGTTCATGTCCAAAGCCTGGGCCAATAGTACGGTCAAGCGATACCGTTCCACTTGGAGGCAATGGGTTCATTGGTGTGTGCGACGGAGTCTCAATCCCGTGGCGGCGGATGTGGCTTCGAACCTAAACTTTTTGGCCGCCTTGGCGGACGACGGTTTGGCTTATAGAACCATTAATACCTTTCGGTCAGCCATATCAGCCAGCCACTCCATGTTGGATGGCTCCCCGGTGGGCGAGCACCCTTTATTTTGTCACCTCCTTCGAGGCATTCGTCTTTCTTTGCTGCCAGAGCCTCGATATTCCCAGCTGTGGGACGTCAATCAAGTCCTAAACCTGTTTTTGTCATGGCAACCAAACCAGTTTCTGTCCAGAAAGGAATTTTTGGCCAAACTGGCAATGCTTCTTTGCCTTATATCTTGTAGGTGGGTTTCGGATGTCCAGGGCGCTGGATGTATCAGGCAGGATATTCTCCCCTTCTGGGGTTACCTTCACTGTTCGGAGGCGGACGAAATGCTGTACCACCTCCATATCCTACACTGCCTTTCCGTATTCTCCCAAGCTCTGCGTGGTGTCTTGCCTCAAGGCTTATGGAGAAATGTCTGAAGAATTCCGCCCTCCGGGTGAACGACAGTTGCTTATCAAGCTGAAAAAGCCCCACAAGGCAATCTCCTCCCCCACGATAGCCCATTGGGTGCGGTGGGTGATGCAGGGGGCGGGAATTTATCTCCGGGCTTCTGGTGCCCATTCTACCAGAGGGGCCATGGACTCTAAAGCATTTACCCTGGGAGCTCGTCTAGAAGACATTCTCAATGCGGCAGATTGGTCTTCACATTCCACCTTTAAATGGTTTTATTTCAAGCCGGTGCTGGATATGGCACATTTGGTGGTGAACAAGCTTTAAACGAGCATAATCCTCATCTCCGGTCCTGACATAGAATGAAAAATTACCTAGCTAATGTAACGGAAAGTTTCAATTCTATTAAGGACTCTGAAGCGAGGATTGTCCGACCCAGGGTACCAGTTCCATGGTTGCCTTTCCCGCCCTCGTACTGGGGTAAGTAATTGGTCTTCTTTCAGAATGTTGAGTTTTATGATGTACCCATTGAATGTGTTACATGGCCTTCCTCTCCCTGTAGGGTTAATACTAAGCCACAGCTCTCGCTTACGCTGTGCTTTGCTTCTGCAGGCGACTCTGGCAAACAAGATTCATGAGGATCTGGAACTGGCTGGCCTACAGTGACAAAGGAGGAGGAATGGATAGGGACAGAGGACTACATACTCCCAGGAGCCCTGTGATTGGTGCATGAAAGGAGGACTATCTATCCATGGATACTCTATTGGTCTGTGTTACTATTCCCTATGGTTCATGGGGAAAGTGGTTTTCTGTTTAACTTTGAAAAAGCTGATAAAAGGCGAAATATACTTCTTGCTTCAGTGACTGCAATGAATGGAGTCATATTAAATGGAAGAACAGAAGGTGATATTTCTGCTGCTTACTCAAGAAAAGGGTCCTCCAGTTCCTCAATTCTTGACAACATAATTTGCAGTTTGGATTTATATGGAAAAGTGAAAGCATTGAAAATTAACAGTACACAAGAAAGTGATCATGCCGTTTTGTACTTGGGAATTGAGATCCTATTGCAATCTACTGTTTCATAGTCCTTAACTCCTAAAAACTGAACTGCTGAAGTAGAACCAAAAAATGGGCGGATAAATTGGAATTCTAATGCAATTCATAAAATGAATAATGCAATCATTTCTTCGTAATTGGCTTTCTGTAGAAATGTAGCAGACCCTATGTTTCTGTGAATGTGGCATTCCTGCTGGGACATTCAATTGGGCTACAAAAGTGCAAAAGATATCTAGAAGTAAAGCACCCAGATTAGATTGCAATTTCAAACTACTCTGGGAACAGACAGAAAGATATTGCAAAGTTGAAAAAACTGTGACAACGAAAAAGAGCGAAAAAACGCCAAGAACAAAAAGATAAAAACTGGGAGGATATTCTAAATGCAGTAAAAGGCACAAATAATAAAGTGTTTTGGAGGATAGTAGCTAAAGAAACGGGAACAAGGAAACCCCTCTAATCATTTCCAGTATCATCCTCTGACTCGGAAAAATATATACTTGAGTTATACAAGCCAAACTCACAGAATTTGGAAAAGTTAGGACAATCTTTGACCAGAAAGGGGAAAAAGTTTCAAGATGTCTTAGCTCCAACACCGAAACAAATAGCCCATTATATAAAGGCCGCAAGATCTTCTGCAGCAATAGGCCCAGACAAAATCCCGATTAAAGCTACCCAAAGTAAAGGAATGGAGCACATTTTTAGCCCCCGTGTTCTCCCAACGGTTTTTCTACAGGGACAATTCCAAAATCATGGCTGGGGAACATTGTGGTTCCTACTTTAGAAAAAGGTTCCAGGTCAATTCCTAATAATAATCAACAGACTGCTCTACTGGATGCTACTGGGAAGATCTTTGCAGCGTGCGTTGTCGTCATCTGAAAGACTGGGTATTCTCCAGAGGAGTGATACCTATGACGCAGGCAGGTTTTTGCCCCAAACACTCTGTAACAGGCAATATTGCCGCTTTACAGAGTTATTGATACATCTGTAGTATCAAAGTTACAGGATGTATATAGTGGTTTTTGTCAAATTCACCACTGCCTTCGACAGCGTAGATAGGCCAACACTCTGGAAGAAGTTAGAGAAGTTAGGAATTCCTAATGGCCTACTGACTAGAATTATCTCATTACACACTGCAGCATGGTGTAGAGTCCAATATATGGAGAAACAGGATTAACTTGATTAATACATACAAGGGATGGACTAAAACAAACCCTTAACTATGTTTTTCACTACTGCAAGGCCTACCTCTCCTATAGGATAACATTGGAGTTATCTTATTACATCAAACAAGTGATAATTTCCAAATGGGAGCAGGAAACCAGTTCATATTTGTTGTATTTGGAATTGTAATGAGCAATGCTCTCTCATGGTGAAGTCAGATTTTAAATTCCAATTTTGAAAATGCCACTTTTAGAAAGTTCCTAGAAAATATGGGGGTTTGCACTGATACTCCTACTGCATCCGGGCAAAGAATAAACTAAGAAAGCAAACAATGATGCAGGCAAAAAACAAATTGATCCCTATCACAGAATCCTAGATCTCTACACTTTTTTCTTTTTTCGTGTAACTCAAATACCAACTCCAAGAGTAGTAATCAAAAATATATTTTATATTTTTTGTGGCAAAAAAGCACACAAAACATATACATAAATAAATATATACATATAACAATTCGTTCTTACCCATTCTTAGTTCATGTGGATGCTAATAATGAACAAGATCAACAAGAAGCATAATTCAAAAAGCAATACGGAAAAGAAAGAGATAGTCCAATACACACTCGAGGGGATACCTCACCCCTCCACTTAGTACAAGGAGCGTGTAGTCAAAATCTTTTGTATGTCAATCATAATCTGTCAGACTCCTTCATGGTGTGGAGTCAACGCATTTCAGCCCATTCATTCAGGCCCCATCAGGACAGGGGAGGGAAAAAAAGAAATGGCAACACCTTAAATCCAGGGGGATTCAGTGCTTCATATGGATGTAACACTAGAGGGCTCCCCTTAACCTCACTATTAGCACAGATGCTGAATGTACAAGCGTAGCGGTCCCTGCTCAATGAATGAAGGAGGCCCGCTTCTACAGCCAAAGGTCCCATGTATAAAAGTCGGGCACTCAAGGAATATCCTCAGTACTGCTCATCATCCACTGCAGTACTACCATTCCAAACTTAAGCACGTGATCAGGAATCCCAACATGGAGGACGCCGCCGGTAAAATTAGTGAGTTTGAACTGCCATTCGCCGTGCGTTTGGAATGGTAGTACCGCGGTGGATGATGAGCAGTATTGAGGGTATTTCTTGAGTGCTAGACTTTTGTACACGGGCCCTTTATGGCATAGAAGCAGAACTCCTTCATTCATTGAGCAGGGACCGCTACGCTTGTACACACAGCATCTGTGCTAATACTGAGGTTAAGAGGAGCCCTCTTGTGTTACAACCATATGAAGCATTGAATCCCCCTGGATTTATGGGGTTGGCCATTGCCTTTCTCCCCTGTCCTGATGAGGTCCGAATGAATGGGCCAAAACATGTTGACCCCACCCCATGGAGGAGTCCGACAGATTATGCTTGATATACAAAAGGTTTTGACTACACGCTCCTTGAACTAAGTGGAGGTACCCCCTCGAGTGTGTATTGGACTATTTCTTTCTTTTCCGGATTACTTTTTTGATTATGCCGCTTGTTTATTATTAGCATCCACATGAAGTAAGAACAGGTAGGAAGGATTTGTTATAAGTATGTGTATGTATTTATTTATGTATTTGTTTTGTGTGCTTATTTGCTACAAAAAACATCAAATATATTTTTGACTACTAATCTTGGAGTTGATATTGGAGTTATATGAAAAAAGAAAAATGTGTAGAGATCCTAGGACTCAATGAGAGGAATCAATTTTTTTTTTCCCTTTAGAAATATATGTGTATTTGTTCCTCTGCATCATTGTTTGCTTTCATACTTTTGAAAAGTGGGTATTTGGATTGACTTAGCTATTTATTGCCTGCCACCTGTCTCTGAGTCACATGACTGGTTTTAGCTGACAGTTGGCTTTGTGCATTCTTCCTAGACAGCCGCACACAATAAAGAGCTTAGGTGTGCCTGGATGGCCCATCACTGTCAGGTTAGTAGAGCAGATCTACGCATAGCCCTATTTACAACTGAATAGGCTGTGTCCTGCCTCCACACAAAGGGCTGCATACCTCATGTAGATAGTCTGGAGCCAGGGCAGGGGAGTTAGGATGCCTGTGGACTTCAAAGAGAATCCTCTAGAAGCTTCTCCCACTTCAAATGAAGGCTCAGGTATAAATATTGGATCCCAAACTTCAACTCTTCAGCACACTTCTGGACCTGTCGATACTCTGCCAGGAAGAAGGACTGCTGTGCTGTTGGAAGGACTGCCGCTATGACAGACTGCTACTTTGAAGGACTTCTGCCCAGCTGTGCTGACCTGCAGTCCCCTGCCCTTTTGCCTGGGGGAAAAGGACTGGACCTGAATCTGTTGAACTCACAACTCCAAAGGAACTCCAACGGCTTGTTGTCTGGCCTCCTAACTAGAGCATCAGGGACAGAAGGCTCCAAAAACTTTGAACGCAGCAACTGGTTTCTGCCACATGTGAGGTCTTCACTGCCAAGTGGTGCCCCCTAGTCCTGGACCCGTGGAAGTGGGCCTGAAAGTGATCTGCCAGCCCATCAATGAATCCAGTAGAACTGATGCATATTCTCTGCTGTACCACACAAACCTGATCAGAACAGATGCATTGCCTCTGTTGCGAGGATTCTCTCAGCACAAGGACTCCACATCGACTTCGCAGCCTGCATCAAATCCGCCTCTGTAAGAAGCTTCACAGATGTAGGCTTTCGCATCTCAAATCTGTCATCAATAGCAGCCTCAATCACAATGCAGGTTCTCAAATCGCAGCCATGCAACTCATCACAACTGGCACATCGCCTCGACTGCGCAGTGCACCATTGATGCAAGACTTGGCATCGCAAGCTCTTATCAACAGAATCCTCAACAACGACGCAGGACTTTGGAACCAATGCATCACTTCAGCTGTGCAACGCATCATAAACCGGGGACCTTGCAACACTTCCATTGCGGTCAGCCTGAACTTGTGACTTTGTCCCGGTCCGGGTCCACAGTTTGCACTTTGTACTTTGTGGCGCTATACTTACTGAAATCTTTAAAACTGCATATTTCCAGTTCTACTGATTGGATTTGTGTAATTTTGGTCTTCATTTCTTTAGTAAAATGTACTCTATTTCTCTAAAATGGTGTAGGGTTTTTCTTGTGTTGTGTTTTCACTATATTCCTGTTTGAATTGCTACATAAATAATTGACACATTGCCTCTCAGATAAGCCTGACTGATTTGTGCCAAGTTACTAGAGGGTTGAGCACAGGATAATTTAGAGCCTGCTTGGGCCTCACCCTGACAAGGATAATGGTAAGTGCTTGAGTAGGGTTCCCCCACACCAGTAACCTAATTTCTCACAGGAGCAGGTAGACAAGTCAAGGTGGTTGTCTACAGAATTGTATTTAAAAGCCCTCTTTAATAGTAAAGTAAGATTTCTAATCACAATTCTGAAAATTGCACTTTTAGAAAGTTAACATTTTCTAGCCCTAACTATTTGGTGCCTGCAGCCTAATCCTGGGTCACATGACTAGGTGGAGTTCGCGGAGTTCAGCTACGCGGAACTCCGCGAAGTGACCAGAAAACTCTACCACGCTAAGCGGACTTTCACAAGCGGCGAAGTGCTTTTGATCATGCGGTTTGCATTGATTTTTAGCACCCGGTGTTTGTCTCACTCTGTAAAATTAGCATGAATAGCACCATGTGCAGCACAAGAGGGTGCTGCTTCTTTTCTTGCCACTCAAGTAGATTATCTATTTGAGCTGCAGCTTTCTCAATGCGAACAGAAGCTTTCTCAACGCGAGTGGTCACGACCATCTGCGACCACCCACGCTGAGAAATCTGACTGCCTGTGTTGAGAAGTCTCGCTGAGAGGTGGCTTTTCCTTGCTAGGAAAAACTCAGCTAAGAGAGAGGAGTTCACCGCCCAGGCCTACACATGACTGGGTGTTGCTGGGAGCTGGTATTTGTGTATTGCTCCCAAATGGTGAGACAATGGGAAGATAGATGTTGGCAGGATTTCCCACTCTGAGTTAATGAGTGTGATGACCTATCACCTACCACATTTGCACATTACAAAGGTTCAGCTTGAGACCTCTCACAAAGGGTTTGTCACTAGTCTATACTGTAAGTTGGGGCCAGAGTACATGGATAAAGGGGATGCCTGACACCTCAAGGGGGGTAGACACCTCTAGAAGCTTTCTCCATTTCAAAGTGAGCACCAAGTAAATATGCTGAACCTAAGACCCCCAACTTTTCACTACACTTCTGGATCTGTGAACTCTCCCAGGAAGAAGGAATGCTGTGCTACTGAAAGGATTGCCACTCGCTGGACTACTGCTCTGAAGGGCTACTGCCCTGCTGTGCTAACCTGCTGCCCTCTTGCTTGGGTGAGAAGTACTGGACCTGAACCTTTGAACTAGGGGTGGGCAGATCTCACGGAGTTGTACTCCGTGGAATTCTGCTTAGTAGCACAAAAACTCAGTGATATTCTGCGGAGTCCCGCCCAACTGCGGAGTTCAGCCCACCCCTAATTATTAATTATTAGTTGGTGCTGTGGTCAGACCTGGTTCACCACCAGTCATGCTTGGGATCACAGTTCTCACTGGGATGCTGTGTTGCATCAAAGTATGGATTCCACCCATTGAAAAAACAGTATCATATCATTTAACGCTTGCCTGCTTCTGGGGCTTGATTTGTAAAAAAAACATCAGTACAGAGTGAGACACAACCTCGACAGTGGAGAAGCTCGAGTCCACATCATGTGGCCTCAGATGGGAACAGTATCTATTCACGTTCCATCAGACCAAGGTGCACACAAGGATTTTTGCATTGAACATGACGACAATGCGATAAAATTGTGGAGTTAGTGAGGTGACAGTGACTGAATTGTGCAAAGAAAAGGGATATGTGAGCCTCCACTGATTGCCTTTGAGAAGCCTATGGGGAGGAGGCATACTTATAGTTTGGAGGAGTGCTATTATGTACAGGTGAATACAGTGTATAGTTCTGCAAAACAATGATATGCTGCACAGACAACATCTGATATGGGCCTGTTGCACAGCAACGTTGTCAGCTATGGGGAGAATTCCAAGTTAGATATCAGATAATGATACATTTGTGTTCAGCACGCACACCATTAGCAGCAATCATTAATACAGTAGCGCATCATGCCCAGTCTGACTCTATGAGCAACCTCAGTCCAGACCCTCCTTTTGGCCCTTTAGCAATGGATCCCCTCTCCAGAACTTCTTTATACTCCAAACTGGTTCCAACTGGCTGTAATGCTTACACTTTCATATACCCCCCTAATCTATCCAAGAACGCTTTCAAGAAATTGAAACATAGGTTTGTCAAGTCTCACCTAGAAACCCTTATTTCTGACCCCTACTTCACCACATACACTGAAACACCCCACAGAATAAGACTCATGACAGCTCCCTCAATCGCTTGCCGAGCAGATATGGGATTATTCTCTTCTACGCATCTAAGGGCAACCTAGAACTTCTTGACAAAATATTCTCACTTATTAGAAGCTGTGTGACAAATAAAGATTTCTTCCTGACACAAACTGATCATAACCCTGCAGACATCCCTCATTAACCTCAGGAGGTATCCTCTCTGCCTCCCCCCACTTATATGACTCCACCCCTATGCTCTCCTCTCCCATCCTCCCCAGTCAGTCTACCCAATATCATGCTTGAGTCTACCCACATTTGTCATCATAGTTCTCTGATCCCTCTTCATTCCTCCGGTGCTGAGATCACTGAAACACACTGCCCTCTGACCAACACCTGCACCCCATCTCTGCCGCTGACTTCTGAACATACCCACAATGTCGCTACTGATACTCCCACCACTCTCCCTTTGGCCCAAAATATGACACTTGCAAATGCGGAACCCTCAAATTGGACCAGCAACCTGGATCATTTCTCCTCAGCACTCCTAAACAACAAGTTCATGGGATCCGCTCCCCGGTCATCAATCATGACTCCTTAACTATCCCTTCCTCTCCTGCTAGGGTTCTCCCTACTCAGCTGCTCCCCAACTCCAGATACCAAAGCACTCCCTCTTCTCCAGGCCCCTTGACCCTTATCTCACCCTCCTGTTCTGACAACACCCTTAGCTCCAAACTTAAGGAGATCTCCCTGGAGCTTCATCAAGACTGACATACAGTGCCTATTATCTATCACTTCTGAGCTAGCTAATTATTGTTGTTCGCCCAGGCCTCTTGGCAAGAATAGGCACTCCCTTTACCCCTCCAACAACAATTTTTTTAGATGGGATCTCAATAACTTCAACATTTCCCCATCGGTCCTGGAGAACAATTCCCTATCCAAACGCCTCCACCCGGCCCTGCAGGGTGAAAGCTACTCTATCCAACAACAATATCTATTCCCTCCTCCCCTCATACAAAGCTATACACTATGACACCCCAAACAACTTGGTCAAATTCACACAATTCTGACCAACCTACACAGAGAACCTAGGCCCAATGCTAGACTAATATACAATTCCAACCTTAAACAAATTCTCATCATTCATGATTCCTCTGATGTCACCATACCCCACCTTATATGTATGCTACTCAATTGCCGTTCAGCATCTAAACACACAGCTGAAACATGGTTAAACATGGTTAAATGTCTCCTCCACACCAACCCTTGATATTCTCTTGCCTCCTTCAAATGATATGGTCTCAGATTACATTTGTGAATCGGGCCCCAAATTAGCATCTAATGGAAAATTAAACCCTTTCTTCTCTTCTAAGACTTCAAGTCATTTGTTCACGCCCTAGTAATCTCCAGGCTGGACTATTGAAATGTACCCCTTACGGGCCTTCTAAGATCAAAGGTGGCCCCCCCTTAGGGCCTCCCTTAACTCAGCTGCTAGGCTCATTACCAGATCGAAATGCTACAAACCCTTCACACTGTAACTGAAATCTCTGAACTGACTCACTCTCGAGGCAAGAATTCAACAAAAGAAATGGCTGCATGGCACACAAAACCTTACACTCCAACACCCCAAGGTACATTGCACAAAACTGAAGCTATCTGGCAGAGCTAGATTCTCAAGAAGCACGTCTTCATCACTACTGAAGACACAGAAATTTAAGAAGAAGAAAACTTACCATCTGGCCTTCTCTGGCACTGTCCCAACAATATGGAATTCCCTACATCCTGAAATCTGAGTTAATCCTTCACTGGTGTCTTTCAAAAAACAAGTGAACTTGCTATTGATGAACAAATACCTGCTCTAGCTCACAGAACCTCTACTCATCGACATTGACAATTCACACTGGCTATTTGTGCGATATGTCGCTCAGCACCATAGCTTGTTGTTTCTTTATGTGGGACAAGAGGTAGTGCTTCACCCACCCTCGTTCCACTACTTCATATACTGTTATTTTGACTGCTATCATTGCTTTTCATAGTCTGCTTTGCTTGCTTTCTCTTGCCTTGTTCATGTGTGAAGCGCTCTGATACCCTCATGGGTCATGTTCGCGCTATATGAAACTCGAACTTGTGAATGGACAGGCGCACGCTGTGGATGTAGAAGATGACTTGATAAAGGCTTGTGCATCTCTGAAAGCATCTGATTGTAGGGGTGGGCATGCCACACCGGTAAACTATGCTACACAGCAGTGATGGACTTTTTTTGACCGAACTCTGTGCTCTATGCTGAGTGGACAAACTCCACTAACTCTCCCCATGGAGTGGAGTTTACCGCCCACCCCTACACCCCAAGGGACAGAAGACTCCAACCACCTTGCACTCAGCACCTGGATTCTCCCAGCTGTGAGTCCTGCCCACCCAAGAGGTGCCACCCCTGTCTTGGACCCTTGGAAGTGGGCATGAAGGTGCTCTTCCAGCCCAGCCTTGGTCCCCATTCAAACCGACATAAAGTGATATGAAGCCCCACACACCTTCACTGCACAGCTGCCAACCTCATCGAAATTGATGCCAAACAACACAAAGCCCCACAAAGCCCCATAGCAGAGCTGCCAGCTCCAGTGCAATGACGCAAAATGATGTACACCAGCAATGTTACACAGCTTCCAGAACCGACACAAAGTGATGCAAAGCTCCGCAAAACCTCGGTACTGACGAAGGAAGACTTCAAGCTTTGAAAAGCAATGCCATGGAGACTGCTCACCAGGATTTCAAGTCCTTTGTTTATCTGGCCTAACTAGGTCCCTTTAGCCAGCCTATTGGCCGGAACTTTGTCCTGGTCCGGCACAACCAGATAACCACATTTGGCACTTTGTGCTGTTATGCATTTTTTTACCGAAATATTTACAATTGCATATCCCCAGTTTTACTGATTAGGCTTTTTGTTGTTAGGTCTCAAACAATTTATTAAATTTAACTCTATTTTTCTAAATTGGTGTTGGATTTTTCTTGTGTTGCGTTTTCACTTCTTTACTGTTTGGTTTGAAGTGCTGCATTAATACTGTACACATTGCCTCTAAGTTAAGCATGACTGATTACAGGGCCAGCTCTAGGGCGGTGCGATTGGTGCCACCACACCGGGCGCTGACTTGTGGTCGGGCGTCATTTTATGCGAGTATATTATCATATTTAAAACACCTGCTGCCACGTTCCTGCTGCAGTGTTCCAGGCATCAATTAAAATGTCAAGATACTCCGGTGATTAATCGTCTTCCTTGAAAGAGGCCTGAGGTTTGTTTAGTGGAAGTTTTGAGTCATTTTAAGGTAGTGCAGAGCGTTAAACTGCCTGCTGCTAAGAACGTGTACCATGCAGATCACAGAGTGCACATAATGTAAATATATCAGTGAGTTACTGCTTCTGCAAGAGAGATCCTTTTGTTACTACAGTTTATGAGTCCAAATCCTTATATAGAACATTGAGCTATTAACCGTCATCAAAGAGCTGCATTCAATCTGCATACATTAGAACTACATGTCTTTTTCCCAGTCTTTCACTATCCTAATCTTACCAAAAGGGTTCATTTGGGTTGTAAACAATTCTTATTATTGAAGAAAGAACCCCTGACAATGGTGCAAGGTTTTATTTCCTGAACTGGGCTTTTCCAGAAGTAGGACTCAAACTATATTGCCTAGCAGTATCATGGACATGTCACTCCTACACTACACCTTGTAGTCCTGTCTGATGTAATATTTCCTATACACTGATTTACACACCTATGATTGTCTCTGTGCAATGTGTGTGTGATGTAAAGTACTCTGACACCTTACACTGGTATGAGTGGTGCTAGAAAACTAAATGAATCTGAGAGACCGTGGTTATTGAGGCTTGAGAGGCACTGTTAAAGGGTGCTAGTGAGGGAATCCAAGGCAGAGGTGGTCAATGGGGGGGCGCCAACAAACATTGTTGCACAGGGCGCCACCAGCGCTAAAGCCGGCCCTGACTGATTATGACAAGCTACCAGAGGCTTAAGCACAGGTTGATTTGAAGTTTACTTGTGACTTCACTCTGACAAGGATTGTGGTTGCTGCTTGAGTAGGGTTTCACCCCCTCATCCAGTAACCCAATTTCTTAAAACATGATCTCACCAAACATTACTGTCAGGAGAATACAAGTGCAAAATATTAACCAAAACCTGTAGATTCTTCTCCTGTAAATTAACTACCATCTGTTTCTAGCAAAATGGGATATGGCAGAGTCCAGTGCCCAAACATTTAGAAGGGAATTTGGTAGAGTCCACACAACAGATTTACAAAACCAACAAGCATTCTTGACAGAAGACACATCTCTCTCTTCCCTTTCTTCTGCATTCTCCCACTCCACAATTATCTGACAAAAGAGAACATACACAACAGATGAGCACAAGTAGTGTGGGCCCTAACATTGCACAAGTGTATTGTACTAAATATCATAAGTAATCCTGCACTCTACTGTTCATGGCCTCACCTCCTAGAAGCCACAAATATTCAACATACACCACAACAATTTGAAAAGGAGCGTATACTATATTATTCTGTTTTCAGACAAAATTCAGGCAATCCAATGTTTAGGAACATATCAATGATGAACAAAAATTAGACTCAATTGTCAGGATGCTTGAGAATGTGTTCAGTATCCAACTTTTATTCACTTTTCAACACATGATATTTTCCAGTCAGCCCAGCTAATGTGTTTTATCTCCAAGAACTTCATCAGGGTTGTGCTTCAAAAACTTGTGTGATGTTTAAATGGCATGAAGTACGACCTCCTGTTTCAGTGTCTTCATATAAAGGAATACATTCCTTTTCGGGCGGTGTAGTAGCCCCTGAATCATCGCACTACTTCATGTCACAGTGCTTACAAGATGATTTAGGACAAGTGCAAGCCTCCCATCAGGCCACAAGACAATTAGCAGGACCGGACTGGTAATACCGGGCACAGGGCAATCCCCCAGGAGGCCCAAAGGGGTGGGGGCCGGTTTCCTTACAGGGGCCCGGTTTTGTTACCGTGGCCGATTTTTAAAAATCGGACCCCAGCAACAAAATCAGAAGGCTGTCCTGCTGCCAGGCCTGCATGCGTCCGACGTTTGTGCTGCACAGCGCCCTTTTTGCATTCCACCACTGGTCCCCAGTGATTGATAACTGCTCATTTATTTGATGTGCCCTATAGAGCTGTACTTGCGGGGGCTCCGTCCTGCTATGCCAACCTACAAACATAAATTCACATCAGGCTCCACTCACGTCCTGCTCCACTGGGGAATGATCTCCGAGTGGGCTCCGGGGAAATAGCAACAGAGTTCACTAAACCGTTAAAACTGACAGACCAAGCGGAGAGTTGGCGGTCAGTCAGTCACATGTGAGGCGGACCGTATCCACCCTGAGTGAGAAAAGAAACTTTCAGGCTACCTTTTCTTTTCCAGAGGAGTGTGTTTTATGAAGGAGGCCTCGCAGAATTCACCAACTGCGTCTGCATTTGTCACCTCATCCGGGGCAGTATCATGACGTCATTCAGAGCGGAGCGGAGATGCAGATGGGGTCATTGAGCATTTTGTCCTAAAATGTCCCTGGGTTCAGCAGGTAGATTATGTAGGAGATTTTCAGAGTCAGTGCATGAGCTACATACAGGACAGCTCCGAAAAACAGAGCTGCAGATTCCTTTACATGTAATGCTGTCTAAAGTTCACGTACTAACTCAGAATTGCATTTCTGAACTTTACACACCTGAGACAGAAAAAACTGGTGCTCAGCACTGCATTGAGCCAGCACAACCTGTCATGGTTTATGAGGTGCACGTGACTCTCTCCACTTTATGTAGTATACAGCTCATTCACCAATACATAGATATTAGAGTTCATATATGCGCTGCCAGAAAAATTAACACACTAAGCCCTTCACGTATAAATTTAACGTCTGTAGGGCGCAGTGCTTGCTTCATTTGAACCAGTGGCTTCCGGTGCTCGGCACTGGAACTTAATTGTCAGTCGGGGGTGCTTGTGACAGTCTGACACAAGGTGGCGTTTTCTGGCTAATTTAGAGATAACCACAACAACAATTAGTTATTCATTCAATATACATTTAAACTTACTATTACCAATCCATTCTTATCGCTTTGGGGGCCTGTAAAATTGCGAATTGTCACACTTGTCGGAGTGGTATGGTTAGTAGTTGTGTTATTACTATCATTGGCAGTGCTGGAAGGTGCAGTGTGTGGTGCAATCTGCAGTGGCCTCCTGAGAGGGCCCTAGACATGAGAGGCGCATACTCACATGCTGTCTGCTCGGACCGTATTCGATCTGTGTAAACGGCCATGACATGATAGGGGGTCATAGGTGTCTGGGGACATCCCACCCTAATATTCCAATGCTGAGAGTTTCACTGCCTGAATGCGACAGCATTTAACCAGGGAGTTTCATGTCACAGAGCATGACCAGATGGGTGAGGGAACAAATGCCCCTACCTCATTTTTCATGAGGCTGTGACAAGACACAAAAAAAAAAGACACTAGTCCAGATACGAAGAGGAATGTTGTATAATAAGGCAGGGGAGTGCGAGGACGGTTGCAGAGGTAACGGAGAGAGAAATGGGGAAGCAGAGAGGGAAAAGGGTGAGACTTGGGAGAGAAGATAGAGCAAGGGAAAGGAGGTGCTGAGCAGCAATGAGGATGAGACATGGGGCAGGGGAGAAACAGGCAGTTAAATGTATGGGACAAATGAGGAGAAGTAGACACATGGTAAGCAAAACGCTGACAACTGAAAAGAGACAAACTGCGCAAGATAAAAAGGGCCAGGAAAGAGCCAGAGAGCAGAGCAACAAAGATGAGAATAGCACTGATTTTTTTTAGCAGGAATAAGTTTATAATAGGACACATTATCATGTATACTTTTTCATATTATAAGGGACGTAGTCACCTTTAGCGAAATATATCAGGCAAGCATTCTCCACTAATACTACATTTATTGGATTGCAAAATAAAAGGCCCACATCCTAGTATGCATTATGATATGAGATACAATTGTGGGTATAAATCCTTATATGAATGAATAACATTGCTTTTTATGTTTTGTTTTGGAAGAGTGCAGCATGTCATCGATCAGCCTCTACTATAAGTAAAGTTACAGCTCGCCTGCATTAATTGCGGTCACTGTCTGCCAGTCTGTATCATGATTATACATTTGTTTCACAGTAAAATCAGTTTACAAAGGCACTAAGTTAGTGCCCTTTATCTTCTGGTGCTTTTCTGCAGTTGTAAGATCTTAGAGTTTCTCGTTGCTCAAATGGGTGTAATTTCTAATATTTTTATGTTTCCCTCGTCTTCATTGCTTGATTTTACTTGCGAGGAAGTGTCACTCATAGTCGTTGAAATGTCACTCATAATTACTCCGAAATTATGAAAATGTCACACATAGCAATCGGAAACCTTGGCAGCTATGCGTGACATGCAACTGGCAACTTTACATAAGGTAAGTAGGTAATTTAGAAAAAGACAACTGGATTTAGTGCTTAAGAAGCTAGAGATAATACGTTTCCTAGCATTATTAAAAGAACGTTTTGAAATTATCAGACGTCATGGCCCATAATATGTTTTATTTTCTTGCTTTAATTAACAAGCAGCACGTCACCATAAATTACCTTTACCACTGGGTAAAGAGAAAAAAGAACCAATGAAAGTTCTGTGTATTCCACCAATAATCTAAATACTATTGGCTATACATCCCTCCCCTTCCGCCAGCAGTGTAATGTGTTTATGAGGTTACAACGAATCTTGATTCCTATCCTGGTCTGAAACTCCGTAGAAATTATTTTGTTTTTTCAAAGCAGAACTTCATCAGAGTAATTCAAAAGAGCTTCCTTCTACCCCACTGTAATTGCAGAGCATTACCTGCACCCAAGGTCTTGGGGTGCCATGATGTGTGGCATTTTCATAATTTCAGCGTTATTGCCTCTGCCTGTTCCTGGTTTCCTTGACTGCTTGGAAGAGCGCAATCCAGCGAGGCGCCTGCAAGGATCAGCTTTTAAAGGCAGGCTTACGGCCCCTTTAGATGCTGCAGAGTGATTACCTGCCTCTGACAGGCCACCTGAGATATCAGGGCTTCCTTAAGATTTTGAAGCCCAAGACTCGCTGGGCAGTAAGCTGGGGATTTTCCCTCAGCCGAAGGCCTCCATTTTCTGTGCTCTGCTGTGTCACATATTTGAAATGTCACTCATAATTACGCTGAAATTATGAAAATACTACACATGGCAACCGGAAACCTATATTTTTGGTGTTCTCTGTAAGAATGTCTATGGGTACATATGCCTGGATAATATGGTGCTTGTTAAGGTCATCATCGACTATTTACTGTGCTTTAAAAGTTAATGCAATTAAATATGTAATGAAAAATGTGCTGTAAAATGCACCATTTTGGTCTGTCTTTTTCCAAAAGTTTCGTGGGGGGAGAACCCCCCTAAACCCCACTAAGAGTGGTCGGCCCCGCTCGCTGCGCTCGCAACGTGCCAGATGGGGGCTGCTCTAGAAGATTTTGCCAGGGCTGCTTTCAGTTCCCAGTCCGGCCCTGCCAATTAGGTAGTAGGGTGAAAACTCTGCTTAGACAAATTGTGGTATTTGCACCACCATTGGATGCACAAAAAAACCAGTGCTGAAGGCGGCTACCTTTCAACCATCGGGTCTCGCTCAGTCTATTACCCAGGGAAGAGGGTTTCCTATGCCAGGTTCAGTCTGCCACTGATCTATTCTATAACTCCCACTCTGGTACCTTTGGCTTCCCTGAAATGGTGATAGTGCCAAATATGGAATATTTATAAACCAATGCTATTGTTCGTCTGTCAGTTTTCCCAGATTACACATTGAAAGACCATGTATTCTACATTTGTTAGGAAACAATATGGCTACATTGATAAATCTCCTTTGTGTAATGGAATGATCCAGTTCTATATAACTTTGTTACCTACAAGGAGGAAATGAGAAAAATGATTTACTCAACATCAGTTTGTGCAGTCAGTAAACAACAAACTGTTGAGTCTTTAACAGGAGGACAATGATTTGTTACATCATCTCACACATTTTAATTGCTTTGAAGAGGGTTTAAAGATACGTTGAAGGATTTGTCACTGGTAGTTGAATGCCTAGATATGCATGCTGACTTTAAAGAACTTGTTATGAAGTTAGGTCAGATTCCATAAGCAGAAAAGAGAATTTGGGAAACATGTTTCAAGACTTATCTTAGTAAGAGATGATAGGTGTAAACAATACCGGACCAATAGCATTGAGGTTTGGGGGAGAACCTATGCACATTGTAGGTATAAAGGGTCCTCTTAGGAAGGAGGAAAATGATAAACAGAGAATGATGAATTGATGTTTTTTACTGCAGGAAGAGAGGTAGTTTTGTTTGAGTATGCCCCATAAAATTCAAGGAAACTTCTGGACCATTTTCGGTTACTCAAAGGGCCCCTACCTGATAAGAACACTGTCTGACCCGGCAGTAGCTGAGGTTGCCCAGTCAAGTGGATTCCTGAGGTCAGTCTCCTACTGTTCCTAATAGCCTCAAGTGCACAGTTATTGGTGTCACTTATTTTATCCAAAGGGCAAACTTGTCATGTAGATGTCATGATTGACTGTGGTGCAACAGGTAATTCTTCAGAAATTCACTACTCTAGACATTCTCATTAAGACAAAAGTTAAACCTGAGGATTAAGAGTAGTGGACTGCAAGGTGTAGATGTCATGACTATTCTATGGCCAGACATTACCTTAGGCAAGCGGTGTGTAACTTCACGCGCTAAAAAATTATCATTTGATCTGACTGACATACCACAATTAAAGGTAATTTTTGTCTACCATGAATAGTTACCCACAACCATCAAATTGATTAGATTGAAAGGGTGATATTTCTAGCTTCCATACCAACACTTATTGGAATAAAGGTTTTATTTTGGAGAGTTCATATTTACTATTGGGTTAAGAGTTTAATTTTGAGAAATGCAGATTTACTATTCTAACTCCAACCCTAACCCCAGTCAGCAAAGTATCTAATTTTGTTGAGTTCATATTTTCTATTCTAACTTCAAACACACACTCATTGGGGACAGTGAATAACTTTGGTTAGTTCATGTTTACTATGCTAACTCCAAACCCACACTCATTGAGGAAATATATAATTTTGGTGAGTTCAGATTTACTGTTCTAAATCCAGCCCCAAACCTACTGGGGAATGTGTTTAATTTGGGGAGTTCATATTTACTATTCTAACTCCAATATCACACTCACTGGTGAAAGTGTTTAATTTTGTGAAGTTCATTTTTAACTATACCCATTGGGGAAAGACTTTAATCTTGATGACGGCATAGTTGCTATTCTTTATCAAAAGGGTTGCATTTTGCGAGGTGCATATGTTCTATCCTAACTTCAACCCCAAAGCCATGTGGAAAATATTTAATTTTAGGGAGTATTATAGGGAACATTTAATTTAAAGGAGAGCGGTCCTCCTTTGGAAATCCTGTTTGCAGCCTAAAGAGGAAAAGGCTATGGTTCAAGGGGCCTCTGGCTGCACCCTCTGAAGTTTTCAAAAATGGAAACCTTTCCTTTTATTTAAAAGCAACCCTGGTTCCTTCAATTAACATGGGCTGCTTTAAAAATAATGTTTTTCATTTTGGAATGCAATCGTAGAGATGGTGGTCTGCTATCCCTTGCAGATTACCATCCCTGTAATTTCAGCCAATCACAGGAGGTTGCAAACTGTGACCTGCCCTATGAATACTAATTAGGCAGGTCATTCTCTGACCGCCTGCAATTCAGTATTTTGTGACTAGGTCTGTTAGTACATAGGGCGGTTTGCAAAATACTATTCGATTCTCAAAAAGTTAACTTGCAGTTTGTGCTCACTTTTTAGGAATGATATAGTACTACATCAATAACTAAAATTCCTGCAAATGTCTAAGCCATACACTTACGCGTTTGTCCTCAGTAATCCCTTGGTTACTAAAGTATTGCTGTTTGAATGGTCGAGTGCAGATCCTCGGCAGAATGTTGTATACATTGCAGACATGAAAAGCAGTTGCCCTGCTGACAAGCCCCCACTGTGAGGAGGCTCTCCGAACAGTGAATGATGAGCCTGGCAATCACTGAAGTGTCCAGCAGTCCCAGCGTGACCAGGAATGAACTCAGAAATGAGGCCACTGGACGACAGAACATGTGTATGTGTTTCTGGCAATTGGATAGGGAAATGTAAAAAAACTAGTAATTTAAGAAATCTTTTGAAGAGAAGCAATAAGGTGACTTATCTGACTACAGTAATAAGAAAGAGGACTATCTCTGCCGGGTACATTTAAAGGACTCTAATTGATCACATGTGTTTTTGTGCATTTGGAATTCCATATAATTCTACAGCTGGGCAATATTGTTTTTTGTCTTCAAATGGACTTTATTTCTCCGTCTATTCCTTTTTTCTATAAACTATCTGGATGCTTTTCTAATTAAAGCAAGGAAGAAATGAATTACATGACCCTTGGGTCTTGTCATAGAATTCCATCAATCACTCACCTGACATCTACTTACAGCAGTAGGGTATCATATTGGCATTACCAGCTGAGCTCTTTCTGTTGTATTTACCAATCTGTTCCTAACTGAAGCATACCCCCCTATGCGCCATTTAACTCAAATTATGCTGCGTTTCTTATAAAAAGTCTACTGTTCCTCAGTAAACACAAAGCCGAAAATAAAAAAAAGAACAATGTACTAGCCAAGGCGTGCACATACGAGACACAAAAGAACACACTGCACTTGGGAAAAAGTGAAGCTCTGACTTCGATTGATATGTTTGTGTTTTCTCCAATACAACCTTTGGGCTGAGCCCAAATGTGCATCATGTACTTACAAACGTGGGATCTCATGAGAGAGACTTTCCTGACCTAATTCCTAAGCATGGAGGGATGCTCAACAGCACGTGCTGTCCTTGCTGCCAACCCCCATGCTAAGCTTCTCTGTACACCCTCCCAATGGAGTAACCCTCAGATAAATGACAGGTGCAGTGCTTAGCTGCTATAAAATGCCCCTGTTAGTGAACTTCAAGTACATTACAGTAGCTTTGAAGCAGAAAGGTTGTCAGTTCTAGAAAATAAGGGTCGCTTTACAGGTTTCGGGATACAATTAGATGAATAGAGCACCGGCTCCAGTGAAGGAGGCTGAATGTGTTCCAGAAGCTCACGGCCCTAATTAAATTGGAAAAGTAGTGAACACCTGGTGGTAAATGCTGAATGCGCATGTCGAATACTGAGGAGCAACACCGAGGATAGGAACTGATTTTAGACTGTGACTTTCTAACTCACGTGCAGCTCGCGCTGACAAACCTTGATGACCCAATAAGTGCAGAATATGGTTTTGTCAGAGGGAGGTAGAGCAAGCTGCTTTTCAGCACCTGGTCTATATTCAAGCAATGTTATAATTGCAGGGTTGATGCAACATGGATGTGCAGACTGCACGTGTTAGTCCAGGCAGACACGACCTTCTTTTTCAGCTCTCCCGCAAAAGCGGGCTCCATCTGTAGAACACAGGTTGCTGTCAACAACTCCAATAGGTGCAGTGGCAACAAAGCAATCAGGGCCAGCACCTGTGGTGCCCTAGAACAGTGCAAAATGAATGCTCTGGGTGCTCTTCTAACCTACCCGGAGACAGGGCTCCACCACTACCTTAAGTATCAAAGGAAGTAAGAAAGCTCCGAATGACCATCGACTCCAAGCTATCAATAAATGCCCAAGTGGACAAATTAGCAATATCAAGCTTTGTTACTATAAAAACTCTGTGACGCATCTTCCCCTACCTTTGATTCCCACACAAGGATCAAGCTACCGTCGCTCTTGTTCTGTCCAAACTCAATTACGCCAATAGCCTCTACCACGGATCACCTTTAACAACTATGAAAAGACTACAGTGGATTCGGAAATCGACTGCCAAACTGCTCTTACATATAAAACTACATGGCCACACCTCCCCTGCCTTGAGAGCCCTACATTGGCTCAAGCTGCTTTGTTCCACCTACAAAGCGATATATGGAACAGGGCCGCGCTTCATCAGGAATAAAATCACAAAATACATTCAACAAAGGAACCTCTGCTCTAGAGTGGCACCTTGTCTCAAAATCCCACCCTA
Source organism: Triturus cristatus (assembly GCF_964204655.1). NCBI lineage: Eukaryota > Metazoa > Chordata > Amphibia > Caudata > Salamandridae > Triturus > Triturus cristatus. Next base: position 962,546,439 of record NC_140585.1, on the reverse strand, counting down.
CAAGAAACAAATGATGGGTGGCACATCCTTCTCTGTTCATGCAGCCAAACTATGGAACTCTTTGCCTCCGGACATAAGATGCACAAATAACCACCTTATCCTCAGAAGACTACTCAAGAATTGGCTCTTCCCCACATAACCACCATATTCAAACATAAATATACAGCATATCCCTCTGTAAATCAGCATTTATTTGGAATATAATGTGTACCTACATATGATTACTGCTTTGTATAAACACGTATGATAATTATGTTATTCATTAGTTCTGCTTATAAAACTTACATATTACTTATAGTTACATTATTCTATTTTTAACATGTGTATAAGTGATTGCATAAATAAGTAAGTCTTTATCATAACTATTTGTCTACAATTGCTTCACTCTTGAATTACAAAAAACATGTATTTAAAGTATCGCAACACTTGAAAGTCTGACTTTATTAAAGGCAACTTTAATCTACATATATTACCTTCCTTATACATGTATACCTTTCATGTATTTATGATATATCTTCCATGTACTTATATATCTCTATGTTTATTACTTTGCCTCTAATTCAGCATATCCAATGCACTACCCTGTATCTCACCCTATATCTCTCACATTGTATCTTCTCCCTCCACTCTTACTTATATCAAACCTCATTCCACTACCATCTCCAATGCACTACCCTATTTCATATCCTATATCTCTCTCTCAATATATTCTCTACCTCCACTCTCCCATTCATCCCAAATCCCATACCACTACTATGATCCCCAAATAACCCTTTCTAGACTCTTCCCTCCTCTACCCCTCCTTGCATCATCTCAAACCTCATTTACTATTCAGATCTCTCAATCAAGCCTTTCTAAACCCTTCCCTCTGACATTGCCCCCTCCACCCTCCCTTTACTCATCCCAAACCTTCTCCTACCACTACAAACTAAAAAAAAATACATTCTAGACCATCCCTTCTTCTATCTCCCTACTATTCCTTTTACAATACAAACAAGAGACTCACATGGTCACCACTCAAATCAAATTAATTCCGTATTGTCCTACATTAATTCACCACTAATCCTTTTTTGGAACCAAAGTACCCTGCTACTAGCTGAAAGGTGCTTCAACACCTCATCTGGGGAGCAAGCGCAATATAAATGCAAACCGTTCCCTCTTCCATCCTTCCACTATTCTTTTCAATCCAAATAACAGGCTAACATTTTCACCACTCTAAATAATTTCATACTTTCCTAGACTAATTCACCACTAATCCTTTTCTGGCTCCTGAGCGGCGTGCAACTCACTGAAAAGCGCTTCAACACCTCATCAGGAGTAGCAAGCAGTATATAAATGCAAACCTTTTCCTCTTCTATCCCTCCACTATCCTTTTCAATCCAAAAACAGACTAACATATCCACCACTCAAATTAATTTCAGATTTCACTGTACTAATTAAACACTAATCCTTTTCGTGTTCTGGAGTAACATGCTACTCACAGAAAATTCAATTGGACGCCTCATCAGGGGTAGTGAGCGCTATGTAAATGCAATTTCAATACAACACAATACAATACAACACAATAATTGCAAGGATGATGTAGCATAGATATGCTGACTGCATGTGCTAGTCCAAGCAGACACAACCTTCTTTTTCTAGCTCTCCCACAAAAGCAGGATCTATCTGTAGAACACAGGTTGCTGTCAACAACTTCAACAGGTGCAGTGGCAACAAAGCATTCAAGGGAAGCACCTGAGGTGCCCTAGTACAATGCAAAATGAATACTCTGAGTGCTCTACTAAACTCTCGGAGACTGGGATCATGTATTCCATTTCTTATATTTCATAACTCAGTTATAACATGCCTGTCGTCCAGTAGCGGCTCGTGGAGGGAGTGCTGTGGGGCGGTGAGGCGGGGCGGGGGAGGAGCAAGGTGGGGGGTAGTAAACTACGGAATATGGTCGAATGGAGGTAAGTAAACAAACAAATAAATAAATAAATAAATAAAACATAAAACTAATTTCGTCACGCGCGCTGCATCGCATTTGGCAATGCAGTGCAATGAAATTCATCGAAGGTAAGTCATTTAGTATTTATACCATGTTTTAAGGGGAGAGCATAAGCACTTTAGCACTGGTTAGCAAACACGAAGTCAGCAAAACAAGAGGTCTGAAGGCAAAAGTTAGGCGGACAACCACACCATGGATGCAAGGTCTAGCACTCCCGCTAAATAAACCCCAAAGCCTCTTCTTCTCTGATCTGGTTGAGGTGCTTCTCCTGGAGCATAGCTCATTTAGCAACCTTTCAACACTTCTGAGACAGATTCTGTGGTGCCTGCTGAACTTGTGCCCTTGAAGGGCACACTCTTGGTGGAAATGTTATCTTGCACTTCCTCTGTGGAGTTGTATTCCTTTGATACTTCGGTGACCAACTAGTGCATGGTCAAGTCCTTCAAAATGGCTGACTTAATTTCTCAGAAGACAGTATGGGTGCTGACTGACCATTTCCATGATGTCATTGTTTTGGTTAGCTTGTAAAGGAGCTCGGTGACAGGTGGCAGGTTAGGTATCAATTCACCCCAATAATTCAACATACTTAAGAAACTGCAGTTCTGTCATGCGCTTGGGGGCTTGATTTGACAATATGTACCCAAACAAACTGTGTTACAATTTTTCAGAAATACACAGTTCCTTTTGAAGCCTGAACCCAGCTTCCTTCAGTGTCTGCAGGGTGTTATTTAGCCTTGCGTTGTGATCTACTAGAGTCGATGCATAAATGAGCATATTATCGCTGTTGTTTATGTCGCCATTAAGCCCAGTCAAAGTATAACAACAGCCCTTTGGAAAACCTCTGCAAAAAATGCACGCTGAAGCTTAACCTCTTGAAAATGCCAAATGCTCTGCTAACTTTCTGAGGACTGGACCTGATGGCACTTGCTCCTATATGTATTAAATCGCTGATGACACTCCTGTCTCTAATATGCATGCAGCTTCCACAAACAGCGCCGGGTAGCATGCTACATTATAAATAATCGCTCCGAAAGGAATAGTTTATTAGATTATTTAAAAGCAGTCGGCAGAGCCAATCTGGAAGAAAAATGAGAAAACAACAAATCATATAGAGAGAGAGATGCAACTAATCAATAGTAACGTAATAGTGTGATGAAATATATTATGGAGTGCATTTTACATAAGAATATTTTGTTTTAATCTTAATTCAGAAATAGGAGAAAGGGGGGTTCAGTTGAAGCATATAAACATTTCTCCAGCAGTAAATCTTTAATGTAACACAGAATGTTCAGGCAGATATATGTGCTATTCTGCTAAAATGCATGTAGGGCCTCATTTATGGCATTTTGGTGTAGGGCAGCGTAGCAAGGCACCTTGCTGTGCTGTCCTATGCCAAATTGAAAGGGCAGGTCCATTACTGTCCTTTCTACCTGCACTGGTGCTGCTTTGGCAGCCTAGTGCCAGCGTAGGCACCCTTGCACCATGGGCGCATGTAGGATTTTTTTTGCATGGAGGGGCACCTTCCTGCACAAAATCAATCCTAGTAGGCGTTTTCCTCTTTCTATGTGTGCTGAATGCAGCACATATAGAAATAGGAAAAAACTAGGAGAAATAAACATGTTTCTCGTCTACACCTCTCCTCTGGAGGCACGCGGATTTGACATTTCTACCGGGCACTGCGCCGCCTTGCTATGATTTATGAGGCCACTCAAAGCCATGTAGTATGGCTTTGCGTGGCTTCATAAATCTTTATGACGTCTCCGTGTCACGCATGCACCACTTTACTAGGTGCAAACGTGATGCAGGGCTCTCACAAATAAGAACCCTAGTGTCCAGTTCCCTTGAGTTGCTTAAGTTGTAATCAACGGGGCACTTAGTTATGTCTGAGGCAAGATGCAGCGTAAGCGTTTATGCTGTGGTCTCTGTGTCAATTAATAGGCGAGACCATCCTGATGCAAAAAAGACTGACCCCTATTTTTACACATAGCAACATTTTTTACATTAAAATGTATTACTAAGCTAGACAAAGTGCATTGGTCATAAACGATAACGTCATCACAGATTATGTGATTCACATGCTGAAACCAGAGTGGAGTAGAAGGAAAACACAGAGGTGGTGAATGCATTAAATGATGAAAAACAACCACAAACATACTATTTCCACCCATAGAGAATAAATAACCCAGGATAACTAGATGTCCATGAAGGTGACAAATACATGACACATCTGCGAATACGGTTCCAGGTCCTGCCTTGCCATAAGCAAAGGCTTGTATTTTGAAGCCTCGGCTTCCCGGCTCTTTCGACCCTCTAGGCTGCTCTCCTTGCAGGTGCAATGCAGGAGCCATTAAATGGTTATTAGCTGCTCCTGTGGGGATTGTTTAAGTATAGCTTGCATGGTTGTGGAGTTGTTTCTACACGGGTACCATGTGTATATGTTCCATCCCATCCAATGAGACTGTTACCTAATGAATTTAGTAATCAGTTGGAGCCCCGCTATGTAGCGATTAGGAGACGTTTTCACCAAGACCACATTAGAGTATTTTATCATTTTTTTTCAGAGTGTGAGTACCAGCCAATAGGGACCCTCCTCGTCTATCTCTCTTCCCAGAAATTGCACGCATGCCACAGTTGTAAGACCAGCCCTGCCACCACTGTGATGTGGCTGTACTACCTAGCATGGGTGCAACACAGGGAACCTGGACACACCTGACCACACCAGAGTCACAATGATAGATTACAGGCAGGCCGAAGCCATAGAGTCTTTTTGAGCCTAATGAACATTCTTGAACCTCTAGGTGTATTGGGATCAGTGTTATGTGATATACAATAGGAATGAAGGTCACAAATCGAAACATTCTATTTGTCAGCCCTTCTGATGCTATTTCAAAACCAGCTAGTTCGCACCATCAATCTTGCAGTACTAAACTCTGGAACAAGCTGCAAACTAATATAACTCTTTTAAAACCAAACCTGCCATCTTCTTCTTTCAGATAAACTACACCGCAACTTCTATTGACTGGTCTACCCTACACGACAACAGCCGTTGGCCATTTTGGAAGGTGGCTGACAGCGCACAACGCATACCGTTGAGAAGGAGACATCTTTCATTTAACATTATTGAGACGGCATTGCTTGTCTCTAGCGCCTCAACAAGCTGACGCGTTGTGTAATTATTAACACCCGAGGATTGAGGAGCTGTGGTCGGCATCGACACAAGCTTCAGATCCTTAGCAAACATTATTGTTAAGTTACGTTGAAAAGTTGTTTTTCCAAAAAATGCTTGTGATTACAAATTGAATGACTCAGAAACATTAATGTAATAATTGCATCATGGTGAACAGGACCACATTCAAGAAAAGGCATACATCGGTTTATTCATTTTAACGCTTCTGAAACACGTATTTCTTGTAATATCAAAAGGTATGATTTTAATATACGTTATCTATGTCCCATATATTAAAAGTATAGATCCTAGGTAAACCAAGGCACCTTGTCCTTGGTTTTGTAGTCTAATTCAGTGACATTCCAGGACACCTCATTTGGCTGCCCGCTCACCACTCACATTCCCTTTGCCTAGTAGCAGGCACCTCTACTTGTGCCCAAGCCTCCACCTCGCACATCACAGATTAATACAGTTTAATTAACTAGAGTGTCCTGTTCAATATTGACTACTCACCAATGATTAACTCATCATCATCAACAAAACTTTATTTCTCTGATGCAACCACCGCATAAAAAGTATGCTACATACGATGAATCCTCATTTGTTAAAATCAATATACACTAAAATAGCAAATAGCTATATACAATTCATAAACAAATAAAATAAAAAAATTAAAAACGATCGGCTTTAAAAGGGAAACATTTCATATATATGTATACACATGTAATCCCCCTTAGCCCCTACTTTCCTTATATTCCAATACTACGGGTACAATCTCCTCCCTCTTATAGCAGACCAAAGCAACGATGCCAAACAATGGCATGTGAGGGGGCCAGGCAAAAGTTGTAGGTAATAAAGAGCTGGGCGACATTGCCTCAAGTTAAGAGTACGCATAAGAAGGATAATATGTCTTTTCCTTTCCTTGATGTATATCTTACAACAAAATAGAAAATGGAGATCACATTGAGTAGATCGCGCAGCACATGGGCAGGCAGGGAGGGCATCAATATAGTAAGTATTAAGAGGATATCCTAGCATAAGTCGACTGTTTAGCTCGAATAAATACAGAAAACCATTCAAACATAAAATCCACACATCCTGCCTAGAAAGGAGACTTGTATCTCGGCCCCCACAAGGATAATTGTAACTCACATCTATGGGCAAAGGCATTCAATATTATGTAATCCACCTCTTCCTCCAAGACATGCCTATGACATGTATTTCTTCATCCTTACTGAGGTTAGTCAGCAAACATTATTAACAACACATCTTTATGATACTAGCATCATCTTGGAGCATGGTCTATATAAACTATAGAGCTTTTGATGGTTTCTTCAACTAACTATGGACCTCTGTTCTGAAGATAAAGCACCATAATTTAGTCTTTGCTCCCTCCCACCAGCATCACTTGACGCTACAGGTCCCAACTCTATTAAACCATGCAGCAAGTTACCATATTGAGACAACTTTTCAATCTTTGAACTGGGTACATAGGCATAACCCTTGAAATGTATTGATTGCAACGATTCCCAGCAAATGCCAAACTTAACCATCTCATTTCTCAACTCCTGCTTGCTTTCTACCACCTTCATTTTCCAACACCTATCTCTGTAGGGAAACACTCCCTAAATCTGTAGCCAGGCATATCATATGCAATTTTGATCTGATGATATAAACCACCACACTTATTTGCCAACACAAAAAAACCGGATATTGCACTCATTCTCTAACATCTTCTTTTTATTGAGCAGAGATAGCAGAAAAATCACAATCCATGAATGATAAATAGTACTATTAAAATGAGCCAAGAAGAAAACAACATCAAGCATCAGCCTGGACTGATCACCAGGCCACAACTTCGCCTTTTCCACACAGCAATAGCCACAGCCAAGATATGTATCCTCTGGCAATAGAGATCTCCTGTGCCTCTGTCGCAGGAATCCTGGTTCGTGGCCATGCTGCAAACGGCCTCCCACGAACACATCATTTATAATTTACAAGATCAGGCTGATATGTTCAGGCAGACAGGGGTGCCTTTTCTCTCTGATGGACCCGATAGAGGCTAAGACACCATGGACACCTCCCCTGCTCCCACCCAGAAATAAACAAACAGGATTGCATACCCTCTCCCCTTTTCTGCTTCCTCACCCAACCCATCCTCACCCAATTGCCCCCCTCAACCCCTCCTTTGCCAGTTGCAACTGCTCCTCCCATAACCCCCCTCCCCTTTCCCCTCCTGAGACGTGGAGGCGTAGTCCATGCATCACACACTACTTCTGATTTGGACCCCTCCCTACTCCACCCCCAACCTCACAAGGACCAATCCCTTTCATAAGACCCCTACCCATATCAGGAACCGTTATACATCTACTGGCACAGAGGAGGCCCGCACACAACCCCCCTACGCCTGATAGGATCTTAGTAATGGGTGGCACAGAAGACCCCTTTCTCTCTCTTTTTTCCACCCATAAACTAAGAATACAACATTATCACCCTTGTCCTACGGCGTTTGAAACAGTGGTCACAGATGCATCCTGGATGTCCAGATCTCACCCTCTCCAGGGGCACATACCCCGCTCCCCCTTGTTGTGTTTCAATTTAGATGCCCGTACATAGGTTTCCCTAAATCATGTCCTTATATAGGCACAATTCGCATTGCCCCTATTTGAACATAGAATCCCCGTCCATATTTAGGCATTTGCCATGCTATCCAAATACAGGCATGGTCACCTACATCCGTCCATCCCACGTCACAACGAGTTCTTAGAAACCAGACCCTTAAGCCATCGGGACTTTCCCTAGCTATGATTATTGATTTCTCCAAGAACTCATCTATTATGCATGAACTACTATTCCTTAGGGGTTCATCCATGACACCTTCCTCTGCCCGACTTTACGTCAATGCTAGCATTCGTAAGCACCTTCCAGGTATAAATATACCTTCCCTTACCATGGCAAACCACGGCACAGCTCGGCACAACTTGACTGCACGGTTTGCCACGGCAAGTTCGGAAGAGACCATATCCCGGCCTGACGCACTGACCAGACGCTGTCATCCCTGCTCGCAGAGAATCCAGCTACCACTATTCTGACTCCCTTTGCGGGGTGTTAGAGTTCGAGAACCAGAAAGAGATTCCCACCTCTCTCATTCTAAAGGTATGGAGTTGACAAGAACCTAGAGGGACTCTTGGCATACAAACTTAGTATATACCATACTATAAAAAACAGCACCTACTCTTACCTCGTACTACACTTAGGTTAGGTACACTGGGGTAGAACTATTTAGAAGCATCAGACGAGTATTCACTTTTTAGCCTGTGTTATTTATGTATGTATATATGAATGTATGTCATAGCTAAAAGGCAATGCTATTGCAGTATTATTTCTTCTTACTGCTTACGCTGTGCGTATTATATTTTGCTTACTGTCTAATGACTGTAACAGCACATATCTCTTACACAAGAAACAAGACTGTTCAATAAATCCCTTTTATTGAAACGCCTGTCCATCTATTCTTGTGTAACTCTGAAGAAACTAAGCATGCACGATTGACTGAGTGAAACTGTTATCTATTGTTTCCACGATTCTGAGACGCGTTCCGATTCTAAGGGAAACAAAGTTGTCATGTTTATGCGGTTGTCAGAAACAAATCCCTTCTTGTTCATTCGAGAACTTTCTAGTTACCTCTGAGTTAGCTGGCACACACAAGTATTTATGTTTAATGTACTCGATAGAAGCATACTGACCTTAGTCCTATGTAAAAACTATAGTGTATATTATTCCAATGTGTGTTGACAACTAAAACGGCGATATGATTAAGCATTCACTAAAGACATGAATTCTCTCTAGTTAAAACATGTCTTCCATCTTTATGTTGCCTAATGTCTGGACTCCATTTTGTATTGTCATGTCTCCACGTGCTCAGCACGAGAAGAGTCCTATCTTCGTGTTAGTTGCTCTTGTAATCTGCCTAGTAACAGTCTATAAATAGCTCCTTTGTCCGTCTGGCGCATGTCCAGACTTGACCACATCTGTTATCAGTTAGTCCTTGCTTGACCATGTTTTCGCGGGCTTAGGAATGTGTTAACTCCGCCCACATATCGGTTCTGTATCGAAAATGTCCATAAAAGGTAATGCTTTTCGCCTCATGTTGTATCCACCCACTTATGAGCCCCTCTGTTGTGTATAAAAGGGGACTGTGTATGCAAGTTCTTTGTGCTACTCTATGCAATACTGAAGAGTGTTGTATAGGTTGTAGGACCACCCTTAAGGGTTAATAAATTCTGTCTTTGTATTTGCAGTTTCCGTGCCAACTTCCTTCTAGTTTACGTTACAGGAGAGCGAACCCTAGTATTCTGCGGGCCTAGCTGGGGCCTGTACTCATCAATTGGCGCCCGTCACGTGGGGCTCATCGGCGACTCGGATGCTCGAAGGACTGGTCGTGACGAAGGTGAGGAATTCGGCCGGGGATGTGATCACTGCCAGCGGCGGGTTTTAGCCCTGGCATCCCGAGGTTTTCTTCCTTTCCTTCCGAACTGACCTTCTGGGTGGCGCCGGTCCTCGACTGAGACCTCTTCTGTCGGTTTGCCGCGACAGCCGTTTGGGCAAATTTTGGAACTTGGCAGTTGGAATCTGGACACTCTTGATTGGTAAGAACCGTTGTAGGTACTTGCTCCGAGTTTTTGAAGCCTGGGTTGGCTATTAGAGTTTGATTTGTGATGACCGGTCATATTTTGTATTGATTACTGTGAGAATATATGCGTTGCAACACATATAGGCAGGTAATGTGGAGATATTTCTCCGGAGCTGTGTAAATCTGAACGACGCAAAGTTTAAGTGCCATTTTTGATAATACTGCATATTTTGCATTATTTTTTAGCATGCCTGCTTTTAGCGCACTCCGTAAGTGGTGCTGCTGTTTTGGAAACCGGTTAAACCTCGAGGAATCTGCTCCAGCCCCCCCCAGAGGGGACTCCTAATAGGGATATGTATGTGAAGCATGGTCTTTCCTCTATAATGTACAGCACAGTGTGGAGGAAATATACCAAAAAGGATCCTGAGTTACGATGGCCTTTGTATGGATCGTTTGATATGCGTAAGATTGAGTATGTGGAACAGTGTATGTGTAAACGGCGTGCTCGGCAAGACATGTTTGAATGTGTACGGTTATGGGTGAAGGAAGTGCGCGAGCGAGAGAAACGTGAGAAAGCGCTGTTTGATAAAGAACAACGGAAAAATGATCATGTGAGAGCCCACGAAGCGAAGCGTCGGGAAGAAAGAGAACTGGGGGAGAAACAAGAGAAAGAGCGTAGGTTGCAAGTCTCGGGTCAATATGCTGTCCGCCAGCCACTGTATCCTGTCCTTACTAATCTTGAAGATGATTTTTATTTATTAGATCGTTCTCCGCCCCCTTATGTTGGTGCGTCCGCCCCGAGATCGCAGGATTCTGGATCGGTTTCGGATAAGGTAGACACGCGGTCCATGTTATCAACTGAGCGTATGGGTGAGCTGCGGAAAATTTCTCTTCGTGCGCTTAAGGGCAAGCTATCTCTTTCTGAATTATTGGAGTCTTTGGGAAAGTGGCAGGATAGAGAGAAGCTGTATTTTCTTGAAACTTTTTCTGATGAAGTGATTACTGCCTTTCGGAAATATTCAGATGTTTTCGAGCCTGAAGATGTAGTATTGGATGCTAAAGCATTACGTAACGGTGTTTTTTCTCCCTCTAAGGTACCCGATGCGGTCCGACGGCTGTTTGCATTGCAGGACGCGGCGTTTGCACTTAAAGAGAGAGCGCGCCTACAGGCAGCGGAAAAGGAGCAATCGGATTCGCACATTGGTGGCGGCCAATCATCTACCTCTCCATCAGATAAGAGCGAACTAGTGCATGCTAAACCAATGCGAGAGGCGGCACCTTTGTATGTTCCTCCTAAAGGAGCAGGAACTAGCTCAGATATGTCTTCCCCCGATGCTAGGGGTTATTTTGTGTATAAATGGGTTTATACTCCCTGGCATAGGGCTGATGTTATGGCATTAAAGAATGCATTGCCTGACCCTCGCAAGAATCCGGCGGCCTTTTACGAAGAGGTCGAAGGGGCCTTGAATTCTTGTACTATGACTTTAGCAGATATAGATTTGTTCTTTGGGCTTATTTTACCACCGGATATGTGGCGATCTGTGCGGAAGGTGGATGATCAAGCCGTTTTTAAGGCCAAATGGTCTGAGATTGAGGATGTGGATAGGGAGAGAAAACCCGCGCAAAAACCACCCCAGCTTATTTTAGATCTTCCAGCTGCTATCTTGACTAAATTGAAAACAATCATCCCCCCTAAAAAGATTGACTGGAATATGTTAGCCTCATGTAAACAGAAGGTTGATGAATCAGTTTCAGATTTCTTTACACGCTTTGAGGAGACATTTCATGATTTCAGTGGTCAGTCGCTTACGGATGATACGGGCCGACATCTTTTTGTTGATAAATATGTGGCGAATTTATTACCGGGAATAGCAGCTCATTTAAAAACGAGTGAAAGTTCTTGGTCCACTTCGTCTCCGGCATCCCTCCTGACCATGGCTCAGTATTATGAGCGTCAGGAACAAGAAGCGAAGGGGAATGAGGAGAAGAAATCGAAAGATTTGAAAACTAAGGTGATGCTAGCACAAGTGTATGGTCCGCCTCGTCGGGGTGTAGAAAGAGGTAGAGGAGGATTCTATGGTCCCCCTTCGGGCCGGTCAGATGTAAATAGAAATCAATGTGCGTATTGTAAACAGTCGGGTCATTGGGCTAGAGATTGCCCAGTGTTATATGCATCTTGTCAGGGACGTGGTCAGGGACCACCGAGAGGTAGAGGGGGTTTTTCGAATTATAGAGGGAACTCTAAGGATCATACTCGATTTGAGCCTAACGTACAGCAACGGGATAGGCCTAATGTGTTTGATAGGCGACATCAGTATCAAATGTCTGGGAACGACCGTTCTGGGTACCATGACTCACAGTATGCGATGGATTGCGTTGGATGGGGGTTAGAATCAGTTGAAGTGCCGGTTGATCAGAAGGGTCCTTATGTTTCAGCAAATGTTTTGGGTTCTACTGATCGGTTCCTAGTTGATACAGGAGCTACTCGCAGTGCGCTGTCCAAACAATTGGTTCCGAGGGCTCCCCCATCTGGCTTAATGGTTACATCGGTAGGGTTTGATGGTACACTCTCTCGAAGCCCTCTTTCCCGACCCCTTGCATTCCATGTTGACAACTTTTCTGCGCCCTGTCCGTTTCTGCTTGCCCCGAACACGCCTGACAACATTATGGGTCTTGATATGCTCAAGCACTTCAGAGCTGCGATCCGCTGCTCCCCTACTGGAGTACGTGTGATATTAAACGATAATCACCCAATGACAGACCGGATGTGTGTGGTTGCGGAGGATACTGTATTGGCTTCCCTCCCTCATTCTTTGTGGGCCACTTCGGATACTGATGTGGGACAGATGGTGATTCCGCCTGTCCACATTAGTGTCCAGGAGGGTGCGGTGTTACCGCGCCTCCCTCAGTATCGTATTTCCCAGGAGGGGGAGGAGGCACTCATACAGATTGTGCAGGATTTGATTAAGGTGGGAGTAGTGGAGGAAGTTCCCTATAATGTCTGCAACAGTCCTATTTTACCCATTTTGAAGAAAGATACCGATACCAGGGTTTATCGTTTTATCATTGACTTAAGGGAAGTGAATAAGATAGTGATACCTCAGTATCCAGTGGTTTCTGATATCACGACGTTACTCATTTTTGTCCCGCCAGCGGCGACCACGTTTTCAGTTATTGATTTGAAAAACGCCTTCTTTTCTATTCCTATTCACCCCGATAGCCGATACCTTTTCGGTTTTACTCTGAATAATAGGTCTTATAGATTTTGTAGAGTCCCTCAGGGTTATACAGAAAGCCCTAGTATTTACAGTCAAGCATTGAAAAGGCAGTTGGATTCCTTTGTCCTGCCCGAAGGTGTCGCCCTTATACAATATGTCGATGACATCTTTTTGGCGGCCGACACCCCGGAGTTGTGTGAGCAGTGTACGTTATCTTTGCTTTCCTTTTTGGCATCTCATCATCACAAAATGTCCAGGAAGAAATTGCAATTCTGTAGACCAAAGGTGACTTATTTGGGTCACCTTTTGTCTAAGGAGGGGCGTGCACTCACACCAGATCGTATTCAAGCAATTTTGGACACGCCAGAACCTTCCACACAAAAGGATGTGCGTGCATTTTTGGGTCTTGCTTCTTTCTGTAGACAATGGATATTGGGGTTTTCACACATAGCTAAACCATTGTTAGCCCTTTTGACAAAAGACACACCGATTCCTCTTCCCTGGTCAAATGAGTGTGAAATTGCTTTTCAGCAATTACGACAAGCCCTTTGTTCAGCACCAGTGTTAGGTACCCCTGATTATACGAAGCCCTTTTCACTGTACGTGCATGAGAAAGATGGATGTGCATTATCAGTTTTAGTGCAGATGCACGGCGACAAGCAACGCCCTTGTGCATATTTTTCGGCTGTACTTGATCCTGTTGCCCGAGCATTGCCTGGTTGTTTTCGCTCGGTTGCGGCGACAGCTGTGTCAATATGCCAAAGCGAGGGAATTGTGTTATCTCACAAACTGTTGGTATTAGTCCCCCATGCTGTTGATACCCTGCTTAATCAGACAAAGACGCAGCACTTGACCTGTGCTCGATTAACGGGATATGAGTTGACGCTTTTGGCTCCTCATATTACGTTAAAGAGATGTGCAACGTTAAATCCAGCCACGTTGTTGCCGTTCCCGGAAACTCAGTCTGAAGCACGGAAAGCACATGATTGTATTCTTGTGACTGAGGAACAGACAAAGGGTCGTATTGATCTCCAGGATACGCCCTTTACAGATGTAGATGGAGAACTGTGGGTGGACGGATCATGCCTGAAGCTACCAGATGGTACGACTTCGGCAGCGTATGCAATTACCACGTTACAAACAATAGTGGAGACAGCGCGCATACCGCAGAAATCAGCTCAAGCAGAGGAACTGATAGCATTAACACGAGCATGTGAGCTCAGTGCAGGATTGTGTGTGAATGTTTATACAGATAGCCGCTATGCCTTCGGAGTAGCGCACGATTTCGGCCTACTCTGGAAGGAGAGAGGGTTTCTAACGTCACATGGAGCACAGATAATGTACGGGGAGTTAGTTCACAATCTTTTGACTGCATTAACATATCCAAAGAAGATTGCTATAGTTAAATGTAGTGCCCATAAGAAAGTGGTTGATAAAGTTGGAGAAGGGAATGCTTTCGCAGACCGGGTGGCACGAGAGACTGCGATGCAGCCTGGGGCTACTGCAATGTATGTTGTGAAGTCGCAGGCAGAAAGATGGCACGATGCTAGGAGAGAAGTGCTGGAAATACAGAGGACCGCTTCCGATAAGGAACGGGAGCAATGGTCCAATGATGGAGAATTAGATGATGAAGGGTGTTGGAGAAGTAAGCAGATGGATAAGTGGAAGTTACCCACAGCCTTCGTACAACCTATGGTTCAGATGGCACATGGACTAGCGCATGTCGGAGCTTCCGCAATTGTCAAATTACTTGCACGAGTTTGGGAGCATCCAGAGATCGCTAGTACGGCAAAGAGGGTAGTGCAGACCTGCATGATTTGCCTGAGGTATAACCCAGGAAAGGGTACGCGAACTCCAGCAGGAGGATTTGCGACACCTACTGCACCTTTTGAGGTTTTGCAGATGGATTACATTCAGCTTGAGCGCTGTAACAATCTGAAGTATGTTCTAGTAGTGGTTTGTGCCTTCAGCAAATGGGTTGAGGCATACCCTACGAAAGACAATACTGCAATGACTACAGCCAAGATGCTATTGAAGGAGTTCTCCTCTCGATATGGTGTTTGCAGATTGTTGTGGAGTGATAACGGACCTCATTTTATAGCAGACGTTATCAAGTATGTCCTGAAAGGCCTGGGAATTACCCAAAAATTTCATGCAGTGTTTCACCCTCAGTCTGTGGGATTGGTCGAGAAATATAATGGTACTCTGAAGCTTAAGATCGCGAAGATCCAAGCTTAGACTTCTTTGACTTGGCCAGACGCTTTACCGCTGGCATTATTGTCAATTAGATCGATACCGCATTCTCGGACCGGTCTCACACCTTACGAGATCGTGTTCGGATGCCCAATGAATATTTGGGGTCCACCAAAACCGAAGTCAGTGTATGATGTACCTTGTGTAATGATGAATGATTATCTGGCACAGTTAACGGATAATTTGGTTTCTATTCATCAACAGGTTCGAGAAGCGCTCCCTGATCGGTCCACAGGTGAAGGTCATAATCTCCGACCTGGAGATCAGGTTATGATAAAGATATTTGAAAGGACGAACAGTCTGGAGCCGAGATGGGTTGGTCCTGAGCAAGTCCTGCTTGCAACGAGGACAGCTGTGCGAGTTTCCAATCGGAAGAACTGGGTCCACTCTTTGCACTGTCGTAAAGTGCCGCCTGGATTGGTGGAGCCTGCTGTGTTGACCGACCATCGAGAGATCCTGACTACGGAGAAAGGCCGTGCTGTGGAGCCGAACGACACTGAGGAGCTCTTCCCGGACCAATCGATTCCTGGAGGAGGAAGATATCATCTCAGACCAAGGAAGTAATTGTTGTATCCAAAGACGTTGTCAGAACGGCCCTTAGGTTAGTGAAACGGAGAGCCAATGTGGCAAGGGGGGGGGATCAGCCCTGCATTAGTGTAGTGACACCCGTCTTGGCCCGCTGGTGAAGAAATCAACGGCTGCCTAAGGGGAAGAGTTCTGACAACCTTTTAGTTTCAGGAAGATATTGACTTTTTACTACAAGATGAAAAAGAAGAAGATTCTTTGTGCGACGAGTTTTATTATTATTGTAGCTATTGTTGGTATAACCACATGGTTTGTTGAAGACGTGACTCCTGCCCGTGAGTTGCTTGTTTTGACCACTCCAGTGCCTGAGGAGCACTACTTTTATACCCTTCCGTATCAAGAATTGAAGCATCGCCAGTCTTATTTGAATAACACTTTCATCCAGATGTTGCATCATACCCATGTTGCTACGAATGCTACGAACTGTTGGATATGTGGTATGATGCCAGCTCATCAGAAGAAAGGAGGAACGCCGTTCATACCTCTTCCTTTCTCTCATAATGGCTCTTGTAGAGCATGGTACACTTTGCTTTTTGCCACACGGAAGCCTACAGTGGGACGACTACTTTTCAGACTTAATAGGGAATGTCATCAAGATAAAGACGGCTATCCACAAGCAAATGGGACAATATGGGAGTGGGAAGAATATCGACCAGACAATGAATCGATCCCCTACATTTTCACGAACACCAGAGACACTGTAGGGAAAGAACAATTTGTGATTCAAGTGGCACAAGCTCAAGCGGACCTGTGTGTCCAGAGTGTGGGTTATATTCCTGTTGGTGTTAGTGGCTGTATTATTGTGTTAAATATCGATGGACTAAATAATAGTACTTTCTTAGCCTCCCATAATACATACTTTGTATGTGGGAATAAGGGTTATTATCGTTTGCCAGCCGGCTGGTCCGGAGTATGCTATGTTGCATTCTTGTTACCCCCTGTATTTTTAGCACCTGCATCTTATCATAAAGATTTGAAGTTGTTGAATAATGTGACTGTAAATAGGTATAAACGTACTCTATCTATTGATGATGTTGATCAAACTGATACTAGTTTACAGCAGTATGTTGATTTTAACCTAGGATTGTTTTTCTTTGTTGGAGCTGCCCTAAATAGTAGGAAGGTTCGAAGATTAACAAGAGTTGTAGAGGCTGTGACGAATCAGACCGCTGCTGCTCTTGGGAATCTTACGGAAGAATTACAAATTACTAGAATTGTTGCATTGCAGAATCGTATGGTATTGGATGTTATGTTAGCTGATAGAGGTGGAGCATGTAAAATTATCGGAAGTAGTTGTTGTGTGTTCATTCCTGACCATACGCCATCAGTTTATAACGCTATTAATAAATTGCATAAAATCGCAGCTGAGATTCATACAGAAAATGGCACTTGGACCTTTTCTGGATGGTTTTGGGCATTGATAACTACATGGGGATGGAAGGTTTTAACTGGTGTCTGCATTATTGTGGCAATTCTGTTTTCCTGCTGCATCTGTGTCCAGTGTGGTCCTTTACTCTGTTCTTTATGTGTGTCATTCTGTATTCCTGATAAGAAGGCTATTGCCAATGTCACCTATCAGAAACATTTAACTAAAGAGGTGGAAGAGATGATGAAAATTGACATATATGATGATTATCCTAATAAGCCGAATGTCTTCAGTAAATGCTGAAAGGGTCGTCTGTTGAAAACTAAAACGGCGATATGATTAAGCATTCACTAAAGACATGAATTCTCTCTAGTTAAAACATGTCTTCCGTCTTTATGTTGCCTAATGTCTGGACTCCATTTTGTATTGTCATGTCTCCACGTGCTCAGCACGAGAAGAGTCCTATATTCGTGTTAGTTGCTCTTGTAATCTGCCTAGTAACAGTCTATAAATAGCTCCTTTGTCCGTCTGGCGCATGTCCAGACTTGACCACATCTGTTATCAGTTAGTCCTTGCTTGACCATGTTTTCGCGGGCTTAGGAATGTGTTAACTCCGCCCACATATCGGTTCTGTATCGAAAATGTCCATAAAAGGTAATGCTTTTCGCCTCATGTTGTATCCACCCACTTATGAGCCCCTCTGTTGTGTATAAAAGGGGACTGTGTACGCAAGTTCTTTGTGCTACTCTATGCAATACTGAAGAGTGTTGTATAGGTTGTAGGACCACCCTTAAGGGTTAATAAATTCTGTCTTTGTATTTGCAGTTTCCGTGCCAACTTCCTTCTAGTTTACGTTACAGGAGAGCGAACCCTAGTATTCTGCGGGCCTAGCTGGGGCCTGTACTCATCATGTGCAGAGCCTTTAAGGGAAATAGGAACTACACTACATGGTGCCCAACGATTGGTAACGCACTAATTTAACGCTAGATACTGAAGTAACTCAGTCGTGCTTTTCTCAGACACCCCTACTCATAAAACTCCATAAGACGTCTGGTGTGGGTAGGGTTAAAATCCGCCATAGCTGAGTAGGACGAGAATCCTATGTATTATCTGTTTGGTTTGTTCAACGTTGAAGGACACAGTGTTCCAAAATATTGTGCACCTTATCTTTGTTTCCTTGAAACCTGTTCTACATTATTCATTGAACAAGTATCCCATAATGGGGATACAGAGGCTGCGGCTGATCAAGTCACAACAGCTTTTAATAGTACAGGTTTAAATGAAACCGATGAGGGTGTTATACACATCCCTCCAAACTTAGGGAGAGCCATCACTCTAAAACGTATAAAACATGGCCTAACACCAAGAGGTGGTAGAGCAGTTTTTGTGATAGAGGCACATAAATCTTTTCAGACAGAGGTATTCTATTCATGGACTACATTCCCAGAATCAAATCCAGTAACACATGTGTTTCACTTCTTCAAAGAAGATGAACCACCTGAGGAATACATTCCCTTCGAGGATATTGAAATTCCACTCACATACCAGGAGCATCAGCTCTGGTTTAAAGGTGCGTTAAAACATTACAATCACATAACCAGGTTTGGTCCAATAGGTAGACCAGGAGCAACATGGCCGATTTTAGCCGCCTCCACACCTCATCCTGACATTGAAGCAATGTCAGACGATGAATTACTCACTCAACTTAAAGAGTTAATAAAAATGTACAGACAGTTAGTACAATATGTCATGCGGACTTTAACAGCAGTTCAAACCGCTGTAGCAAAAGACAGAGCTCCAGCTCAGGGGAAACGCATTATTGTCGTAACTCCAGTACAAGCCTTAGAGGCAGTTACAAAAGTGTGCATTCCAAATGCAAAAGCTTTACATCCAAGATGGATACAATGGGTTAATTCTCTTGCTGCAATAGATGTTGATTATCTTTTTGATCCTAACTTAAAAACACAAGCATTCCTGCAATACGAACACAAATGTCCTCTGCCTATTGAGATTCTCCCTCTTGACCAGTATGAATTTATAATTTATACTGACGGATCAGCACAACCCGCTACGGAAAGTAAGCCAGCTTACAGTGCAGCATGCACGATCGTTGAAGGTCGTATGCGCAATGCTAAATTCCGACCGATGGTAAAAAAACACAATCTCTAGGAGATTGTACAGCTCAGAGAGCTGAACTACAAGCATTCAAATAGGCACTTGAAAATACGGATTGCGAATTCCCCACTCATACAGTGTGCAATTCTTTTTACTGTGTTCAATCATACAATGAATATTTACAGAATTGGCTTCAAAATGATTTCAAAGATGCAAAAGGTGGCACAATCAAGTAGTTCAGTTGCGAAAAGGACTACAAAACAATCACGTGATACACCCGCTGAGTAATCAACGTGATGGCGTTCATGTTGCAGGGAATTCATTGACTGACGATGCTGCAAAGGGGGCTGTGCAAATGGCTTCCGTAGCTGCGATCACTCGTTCAAAAACGAAAATAGACAGTGAGATACTGTTGGCTGTCAATGCTTCAAACAAAGGCAGTGGTGCAGCGTTACCTAAAAAATTTCCACTCAAATACTCGTATATAATTGATGCGAACAGCGTTCTGTTTGCTCGAATCCCTGGAGTGGGGGATAGAGTAATTCCAAACATGGAACGTAGATTATGACTAATCCTAGCAGCACATGAAGGGATTGCCTCTGCCCATGCAGGTGTTTCCGCAACAGTATCATTATTAACCCCTTCCATGCTCATGACGAGCCCAGCTCTGGGGCTTACAAAGAATCCATGGCCACTTTGGGCATTGCATTGTGGTACTCCTCTCCATTCCATCCTGAGGGAAATTCTGTTGTGGAAAGGAAAAACCAGGACATAAAGCAGTCTATAACAGTATTAGGTTCGGGTGATGGGTGGGTCAAACATCTTTATGGGGTCCAATGCTCATTAAACAATTTGCCAAGAAGTTCTCTAGGGGGGGTCACTCCATATGAGGTCCTATTTGGGACAAGAATGTGGGTTCCTGATCTCGATTGTAAAGGCACAGTGGTGGAAAATAAACCATTTGATATCTAAGATCTTTTGGCTGTTTTACAGGACTTAAATGAACTAAGATTGAAACAGAGCAATGTGTTCCTGAAGCCAACCATCACTGGGGAAAATCCAGCCGTCCCAGCAAGGTCTGTCTGAATCCCAAAGCTTGGGGATCTAGTCAGAGAGAAGATCGCGGACAAGAAGGAATTTGGGTCTTGTTACAGACAACCAGTACCTGTCCTAGCAATCCACGGATCAAGAAAAGTACTTCTGCCGCCCCTTGCTGGTAAAAAGGAAAAAAGATTTGTGTCCATCGAGCTCATCAAACCACACTATGTGGCCAATACTAAGCAGTAGGCCTCGTGGACTCCGACCAAGTAGCTGACACACTCCTCTAGCTACTATCCAAGAGGTTCAAACTGAAAAACTCATCACCATTGAGAATTCAACAGTAAGAAATGAAGGACTAAGCAACAATGCTATGGAACTCATTCCTCTTAAAACCCAAATAACAGTTCGTTCTGATACACCTGTCTACAACAACGTAGCAAGTGATCCACTGGTTCCAGCGATTTCAACAAATCCTGATGCAATTTCAACTATTGACAGAACTGCCTCTGGCTATTTCATTAACTTTGATACGTTTTCTGAGGACCCCAGCGAACCTTAAACAATGCCAGCCAAAAGAACTTTCAAAGAACAAGCATAAGACTTCTTTCATCACGTGAAAAAGACTTCTCTGATTTCACGATGGATTGAACTATGGATTACAGTAAAGATAAGTGTTGTGTCACATCCTCTAGTGTAGATGTCTGCAGCCAATCAAGGCATAGTTTTCCTACACTGTATGTTGTTACTACCCCTGGATGCTGTCTTTGAACATATCGTGGGTCTGGCCTATTGATTGTTAAACTTTGTATCTTGTTCAGGAATCTTCTTAACAGATGTTTGTGTCTGTAGGCCAGAGCAACCATTTTTCCCATTCGGAATCAGATCTTTTGTTTTGTTGTTTAGACATTTTTCTGCATCATGTTGTATGTTGAGAGTAAATGTCAATGAACCAGTACATATATCTAAAAGATGCCGAATGCCAGAAGCATTATGCATTTTACTTCTGTCACTTACCAACTGTTGAAATGCATGATGTAGTGCAGAACAGAATCTTTTTTTTATGATTTCCCATGATTTCATGATGAAGATGTGGTAGATAAAACACACTATTCATAATCACATTAGCATAACAATTCTTTTCTTTTTTTGAACCTCAATTGAATGTTTGACATATTTTCATTTTGGACATACTACACTTTTCTTATATATGGGATATTCACCTAAATCAGGAGCATAAAGTCTTCTTAAATGATTGTACTCTCTTGCACAATTTGCATCAACGCAAATTTATTCTCATCAAACTCTATCAAATACAAACCAGACAATGTTCTTACTCAAGACAATGCAACGTATGCCATTCCCTCTTTGAACACCATACTTCAAATATTTACAAAAGCTCTGTCTATACTTAAACCTTGAGATTTAGGAATAGTTACTGCATATGTTAGAGACAGAGGAAACTGTTGTGTGCTAACATAAAAGTATTTTACAATCAAAAAACCTACAACACAATGCCCAATCTGTCTTACCTCATTAATCTGATCACATTTTATAATGAGAAATTCTATTCCATGTGTATTTTGAAAATTTTCTAAATCAACAACTTTTGCCATTGCTCCATTTACTAATCCTTCTTCTACATTCAAATTACGCCTCAAAATTACTCTACAGATTTTACATACATGTAAAGTTTTTTCTAATCCTGCAGTTTTAGATACAGACTTTTCCAAAGAATCCAATTTAGCCTGTTGTTTCTCAGTAAGAAGAATTATCACTCCATGGTGTTTGATTTTGTCAATAGCTTTAAATTCCACAATTTCTTTTTTTTCCAGTTTGAGACGTTGTTGATTAAATATAGAAAACTTGCAGTGTAGGCATTAGACAAACTATATACCTGTTTTCTACAAGCATTTTGTACATCACTTCAGCTGCTGTTTTCCAGTTGTAAACAAGTTCCTTTGTAGTCGAATTTCTAAAGCTTGTTTTCCATGTTCTGTCAAGACTCCAATTCTTATGGTATGCTGAACACAGAGGTTTTGACAAAGACCTAGGTTTGCAAAATGTTGATAATAAATGGTTTGCACAGAGAGGATTAAATTGCCACCAATTGCTGCCTTTGGTTAAAACATTTGGCATCTCCAACCCCCTGACCTCATGATTGTGCACTGTGGTGGCAATGCCCGAGGCACATTGACTGGGGTAGGATTGGAAATCATGATGAAGGATATCTTTCCACAACTGATGTCACTTTCCCCTCAAACAGTCTTTGTATACTCTAATCTATGCCAAAGACAGATGTGGAAGTAGTCAAATCAATTCTGTCCACAGATTGAGAAGGCTAGGAAGAATGTCAATAAAGCTGTTTCTGCTTACCACAGAGACCATAGGATGGGCTCCATCTGTAACAACAGTCTCCGTTTTGATATGCATGACATATACAGAAGTGATGGAGTTCACTTCACAGATGAAGGGAACAGAGTGTTTCTCAACAACCTTAAGCTGTGCATCCACTCTTACATGTAGCTGCAACAAAGTCAAATTAAACAGAGCCAACCTACAACCCAACACTGAAAGGTATTTATTTTTTAACATATATACTCTTTCTAAATATTTGTTGGATTTGCGAACCCGTCGCGACTTCGCAAAACAAAAACCCTGGGAAATAGCAAGAGCCAGCCCTGGAGGGGCGTGGTTCCCAGGGCCACTACTGGTTCAAGTACGGTGGCCACCCTCCTTTGGTGTGTATAGGCTGACCCCGGGGAGGTGGCGGTCCCCAGGACTGTATGTATATGGCCTGGGAAGGGGGCCGTGTGGAAATTTACATCGGAAACACACTTTTTTTGACCCCCTCCCTTTTTCTCAGCCCCTGCTTCATGGATGGCCCCAGAACTTTCCATGCACAAATAGATTCACTGGGACACCTTTTTGGGAAATTTCTTAAATATTTTTCAAACGGGCCAATGGACACATGGTCCCAACTATAACTACCTGTGGTCGACCACCAGAAGGTAATACATATAGATCTATATCTATACATATCTATCTATCTATCTATCTATCTATCTATCTATCTATCTATCTATCTATCTATCTATCTATCTATCTATCTATCTATCTATCTATCTATCTATCTATCTATCTATCTATCTATCTATCTATCTATCTATCTATCTATCTATCTATCTATCTATCTATCTATCTATCTATCTATCTATCTATCTATCTATCTATCTATCTATCTATCTATCTATCTATCCAGACAGACAGACAGACAGACAGACAGATAGACAGACAGACAAATAGACAGATAGATAGATGGATAGATAGATAGATAGATAGATAGATAGATAGATAGATAGATAGATAGATAGATAGATAGATAGATAGATAGATAGATAGATAGATAGATAGATAGATAGATAGATAGATAGATAGATAGATAGATAGATAGATAGATAGATAGATAGATAGATAGATAGATAGATAGCTAGCTAGCTAGCTAGATAGATAGATAGATAGATAGATAGATAGATAGATAGATAGATAGATAGATAGATAGATAGATAGATAGATAGATAGATAGATAGATAGATAGATAGATAGATAGATAGATAGATAGATAGATAGATAGATAGATAGATAGATAGATAGATAGATAGATAGATAGATAGATAGATAGATAGATAGATAGATAGTAGATAGATAGATATACAAAGGCTGTTCTGGCCAAAACGCATTGTTATTTTCGCACAATAAACATTTGTCTATCAGATTGGTGTGCTGCATCCTTTGTCCATCGGACTGGATTTATTTTGGAAAAAATATACATATATTTATCTGCATGAGATAACTCATAAAATTACTGTTTTTTCATTTTAGTACAAAAATTATTAGCACTATAACTGAAGCTAGGCTCCTGTTTTGATTTTTAATTCTCCCTATTATCTAATTTAGTAATGTTCTAAATATTCAATGATGAATTTGTATTGTAATCCTAACACGCTTCATTCATAAACAATAACATATTGTATCTTAATCATACAGTATATTCCTTGATCAGCCTGCAAAGAAGCGTGCCATTGGCAAAATATCCCTTCATGGCCTTCCGTGGTTCCCCTCTACTCTGTCTTATAGATCTTACCATCTTAGAATTATCATCTGCTTGCCCACCTCCATGGAAATACTTATGGAGTCAGCCTTGGGAGTGTGGCTAGAGTCACTGGCAGGCCACTTTACTGTTACCACTTTGCAGGCCTTGGCCTGCCCTTGTCATACAAGGTGCTGCAGCTTTATAGTTTTGATGCATATTGTTTCCCGGGCCTTAACCCTTCCCTGCAGGAGCTCAGTTGCAGGTTACACTTCCTGCTCCCTAGCTTGGAGAGCTCCTAGTCACTATGTTTACGCTTTTTTATTTGCCAATAGAGAGGGCCCCGAGGATGGGTTTCTGCTGTGACCCCTGGGCCCACCTTGGTCCCCCTCATGTCCCTGTGGTCAATGGGCCAGGTAACAGAGATGAGTCAGGGATTTCTTAATCCCTACTAATGGAGGCACAGAGCGGGCTGTGGCAGAGAGTGTGGAGCCCCTCCAGATGATGGCCCAACCCCTGTAGGTGGCTTCACTCTTACTTAAAGTGGGCACTCGGATTATATGTTAAACCTGGGAGGGGATGCATTCATATAACTCTCACCTTATCACATGGTTTATCAGGTTTATCTAAATGTTAATGTTGGTACAATTTAAATATTCCAATAAATTTCCTTTAATCTGGGCAAAGGTGTTAGGGTTTACAGAAGGAAATGTGTCGTTTTAGCTGGAAATGATGCTTCATCTTTTCAAACGCAGGCTGCTTGACAGCTTTGGTTATGACATCATTTTTAAAAAGTGAATGGAGCTCAGCTATTAGCACAGACACCTCTGCTTTCTCCAGAATATTCCTTCTCCACCTTCCCTGCTGTATGTTTGGAGGGCATGGCTCAGGTGTCCCTGGGTTGGCCCTGGGGTGGGGGAGCTGGGAGAAATTTAGATGAATTATTGACTCATTGGGTGCAGGAGACTGACGTACCACCTGCTCCCCAGGCACCATCTGTGCAATGGAAGCAATCAGAATCCACTCGTATGAACGGGACTGTGGGTAGGTCTCTGTGCAAGCAGGGCTGTTCAGATAGCTCATGTTGTTTGGGTCTGTCGGCAGCATCAGGAGTTTGGCGGAACAACATAGCCTTCTTGCATTTACAATAATGTGAGATCAAAGCATGGGTCATACATGGCTCATTAGGAGACTCCTTTCACAACCCCATTCTGTCACCTCCTGAGTATTTGAAAGATGGCCGTTCTCACCTGAATAAAAACACCCTGCTGGCAAAGCTCAGGTTGTAGGATGGTGAATGGAAGAAACAGGGTTACTGGTTGAAGGGGGTGGAACCTTAATTGAGCAGCAACGACAACTGTTGTCAGGGTGAAGTCATAAGTAAACCCCAAATCAACCTCTGCTTAACCAAAAGTAGTCAGGATTAACTTGGAGGCAATGCATAAAGTATGTATGCACCACTTCAAACTGTAATAAAGTGAAAACATCAGACAAGAAAAATCCCACAACAATTTAGAAAAGTAACGCAATATGTAATCAATAATTTAAGACCGACACAACATAAATCTATTCAGTAAAACCAGAGATATCCAATTTGAAAGATTTGAGTGACAATAGCACCAAAAAACTGTGGTTATCTGGTGATGCTGGACTGGGACTGTCATAAGTTCATGCTGCCTGTGATGGAGCATTGACCAGCCACAAGGTCCCGATTATGCCTGCTGGACAAAAGCACCTTAAATCCTTGTTGAGGAGCACTGAGGAGTCCCACTTCGCGGTTGTGTTGTCCAAATGAAATTCCAGGAGCTGTGAGGCTGCGATTTGAGGTCCTGTGTTGTCATCTAAAATGGTATCAATGAGAGACATGTGATACGAAATCCTGTGTCAAAGTTGCATCGAGAACCAGCTGGTGAGGAAGCTGCGGGGCTTTTGAATGAGAGTCCTGCATCATTGCTGAGTATACTGTCAACTAGGGGCTTATGATGTGAAGGTCTGCATCGAGGATACATTGCTCAGCAGCAGTTCCTGGGAGAATGGGGGTGACAATGTGAAGTCCTGGACCTGGGTTGCATCCCAATGTGGAGATTTTGGGAAGCAATGTGTTTTGTTGGTTATGCTGGCACCACATTTGGGCTAGCAGAGCACTTTCAGGCCCACTTCCAATGGTCCAGGACTGGGATGGCACAACTTGTGAGAGCAGGACTCAAAGCTGGAAGGTTCCAGATGCTGGATTCAAAATGGATGAAGCCTGATCTTTTCCTGAGGCTTCTGATCAGTAGGCCTGTCAACTAGCTCTTGGAGTCCCTCTGGTGGTCCAGGGTTCAATATGCAGGTCCAGTCCTTCTCACTCAGGTATCAGGGCTTCGGGGTAGCAAAAAATCACAGCAGGACAGCAGAGTGGCAGTCCTTCTTACAGCAAAACAGCAGAGGAGGACTTTTTCTGAGGCTTGCACAGGTACATATGTGTACTGGACATTTGGGGTCTGAGGCCCAATATTTATACCTGGCACACACTTTGAAGTAGGAAACATTTCTAGAGGCTTTCACCCCCCCCCCCCCCATGTGTCAGGCATTCTCTTTCTCCCTGTTGGGCCCCCAGCTTGTCTGGAGACATAAAAGACTAGTGACAAACCCTTTGAGTGTGTTCAGGCAGAGACTTTGTGATGTGCAAGTGTGGCAGGTGACAGCTCCTCCCCCATGTTAAGTTAGAGTGGCCCATCCTGCCAACATCTAGCTTTCTTTTGTCTGTGTCTGTGAACATTACACAAAGGCCAACTTCCAGCTTCAACTTGTCATTTGACCCAGGGACAGTTTGCAGGCAGCAAATAGAACAGGAGCATGCCAACGTTCTAAAAGTGGCATTTTCAGAATGGTGACTTAAACTCTGAGTTTACCTTTAATGTGGGCTTTTAATTACATTTCTTTAGACACCAAACTTGAGCTGTATACTGACATTCAATTGAAAATTATCACTTATTAAATCTAATAAAGAAACCCAATGTTATCCTATGGGAAACGTAAGACTTTGCAAAAGTGGAAAACAAAAGTAAGAGTTTTTCACCACCAGGACATGTACAACTTAAAGGTGCATGCCCAACTTTTAAATGCATTGCATCCTTTAGGCTGTTGAGGGGCTACCCTAGGGGTAACTACTATGTAATAAAAAGGTAGGTTTGGGCCTGGCAAAAAGGTTTATTTTGCCAGGTCAAAAAGAGAGTTCAAAACCACACACACAGGCCACAATGGCAGGCTGGAGACATGTTTTACAGGGTTACTTAAGTGGGTGGCACAATCCGTGCTGCGAGTACCCTAGTAGCATGTAATTTACAGGCCCTGGGTACATGGGGTGCCACTTTAATACAAACTTACAAGTGCCAAATGAGTGTAAGACAATTTTACCATGTTTAAGCGAGAGAGTACAAGCACTGGTTTGCAGTAAAGTGCACAGGGTCCTAAGGCCAATAAAAACAAAATTAGAAAAAATACAAGTGGTGGAGGCAAAATGTTTGGGGGAGGCCACCCTAAGGCTGGGAGGTCTAACGGTGAATTGTTCACATTTGAAGGGTTTCTACTTCCTGCACCCAGGTCCCTGAACTGCTGTGAAGTTTTACATTGTTAAACTTGACATGCAGGCACGGTGAGGGTTTTCCCGAGCAATAAACTGCCTGAACTACAATGAGTAGGAACAGGCTTTTATTGGTGCTTCTAAACTACAGTATAAACATAACTTATATATGAAAACAAAAACAAAAAGTAAATACATAAAACTTTTCTTAAATTTTAGGGGATGGGGAAACAAATTTCATCACAGGTCCTGTGGCAACTGCACTAACTCCCCCCAATTAAGTGCTATGAATGCTAAAATGGGAAAAGATGCATAGTTTGTGAAGGAAATGCTTCTCTTCTTGGAGGGCCCGTCTCTCCTGCTTGCACACATATATAGCACTAACTGCTCACCTGGGTAGCTTTAATATATGACTACGGCCAGTTATTGTCTAATGTGCTATTCACAGTTGGGGGAACATATATTTGTAGCAAATGTGTGGGCCATACATTTTCCAAAGTCGAAATGGTGCATTTGAAATGCATGTCAACGTCGACGTAAATTAATAAATTCCTGTCTCATTAAGGTGCGAAAAATTGGAGGAGGCAGCAGGCATTCTGAGTTAGGCTGTGGCAGGAGCGTAACACAGACCCGCGCATCCCCCGCAGTGCGGGGGGGGCCAAGCTCCAGGGGGGCCCCTCAGCACTGCACTTCGGCAGGGGAGCTCCTGATAGAGTCCGGAGGGGCCCCTCCACATACCTTGCAGGGGAGCCCCCTCAATTATCGTTACGCCACTGGGCTGTGGGACACAGCTCCTTCCCAGGTTCCAACCGATTGACCACTCCCTACCCTCTTGATCTAGACGTCCACTCTCTCATCTACCAACTTCAGTAAGGGTCTGTTAATGTGTTTATTTTTGCTGCTGCTCTTAATTGAAGTTACGCTTTTTAGCGATGCAAAGCAAAACAGTTCTACAAAATACCGAACTCCCCGGGAGAAGGAATCACAGGCTCCAGTAATTCATATGCATTTTCTTCACTCGCCATCGTTAAAAACTTAGTGCTGTTTTATTGATTTTGTGGTTCAGTGCAATTTTGCAAGGTAAATAATAAACAATAAATCGCGTGTGCAGCCCATTTTAGGTGAGAGTGCTCAGCTGTTTAATACTGTATGTGGATTTGTTTGCGAGTGCAGCTGTTTATTTTCCACGCTGTTCATTTTCCACTTTAAAGCTTCAGTGCTTATCACTGGTGAATGTTTAAAAGCTGAAACCAGATTTCAATCTCCTAATACATTTCTTACAACTCTTTAAATACGTGTAAATTGGTTTAAAAACATACATTTGCAAGTGCACTCATGGCAAACTGTATGTTGGTTAATGCAACACATTCACAGTAGTGTCAACAAGCAGTTTAACAATGTGTAATGCCCACATTGCGGTGGGGTGGTTTCTCTTTTAGCCGTCTTTCTCAAGTTTGAGATGCAGCCTTTGTGTAAAGTGATGTTTCTCACAGAAGGAAGCACCGGGGCCAGCCAAGCTGGAGCCCCCACAACATGGGCACAACAATGTGTGAAATATCCGCACCGGACTGTGTCATCCTTCCTGAGCCAGCCATCAAGGACAGGCCTGAACTAGAACCATGATAAACTGAAGCTGCAGAGCCACCCCTTCCCCCTGCCCTCTACAAAAAGGCAGCACTCGTGAAGACTAATCTGTATCTCCTTGTTCAAGTAAAGGTCACATCGAACCTCTAAAGGTAGCCCAGCCTCCCCATTCACACTGTAGTGTCTGGTTCTCCTCTGTTCAGCTACAGGTATGCAGGCAGTACCCCTGCCTGTGACGATATCCTCTTTCCCATCCTGTACTATGCTGAACCAGGGGCATTCCAAAGGGTTCTACTATTAATATTGTAAGGCAATCTTTAAGGGTGAACATCAGAAGACATATGCTTCAGCATTTACACAGTCTTCATTTCAATGTTTCAATTAGATGTTTGCTTTATTCACCCCTAATGATGCTTTGATCATGAGGTTGCTGCTTCAGTCATCCACCTTTTTCCCCCACAAGGAAAAGTGTCTGTCAGGATGAACAAAGGTAAGCCTAACAGACACTCTTCTTGTTCAATGCAGGAAACCAGGACCTAGACATGCGCTAGATGTGCAGGGTCCTGGCTGCTTAAGCTGAACTTTGGCAGGCAGAGGATTTCACAGCCCTGTTTGCATGAGCCCCTCAGCCTTGCAAAAGTGTCTCAAGGCCCTCCGCCTCGTGATGAGGGGGAGCATCACTTATTGCCACGGACCACGGTGCTTCAGTTTTAAGCCCTAAAGTGTTTAGGGTCGAGTGTGAATTAGTGACACCTTGTCACAGAGTGGGGTGGGGTGAGATCAGCAGTCTCACTGACCCCATCCCACTCTGTGACCTTAGGACAGACAATGAGGGAAGACAGCAGTCCTAGCCCTCCTGGGACCTCTAAGGCTTCCATCTGAGAAAGCTGCAGTGAAAGTAGGTTTTGTTTTTGTAGCTTGGAGCATGCATGGGTGTGTGTATGAATGTATGTATGTGTATTTAAGTGAGTATTGTTACTGGGTGTGTATGTGCACATGTGTAAATGCATCGGTGAGTGGGTGTGTATGCGTGCATGTGCAGCTCCTCACCCCTCCCTTCTAAAATAAAAACCAACAACTGTAAGCTCTGACCTAGTGACCTATGCTGGTTGGAGGAGTTCATTTATCCCTCTCAATGTATTTTTCGGCTATACTTTTGCTTGATGATCTGCGCAATTTTAGAAATGCCCCTATTGGTTTGTTAAGCATGACTGGAAGAACAATGGCAGATTCCCAGCAAAAATAAAAGGCAAATACTTTGCAACCTCCATGCATTGCAATGCTCAGAGATACCTTGTCGTCACTGTGTTCATCATTCATAGCACTCGTTCTCATATTTGTTGCTCATGGCTAGTGCCGTTTTAAATTAATGTATTTCTTTAATTGTGTTTATATTGTGAAAGATTTCTATACATAATAGTACTTTATTACTATGGCTTCCTTGTTTGATTTTAATGTCATTTTCTGCATCCTCCCTTCTTTCATACTGTATATCAAGAAAATCACCATGGCATTGAGGAGGGTCACTCTTATCAGCTTGCACTCAAGATCAGGAATAAGGTAAAGAAGGGTGTAAGCTTCGAACCTACTATCTGGGTTTATAAAAAAGGTGATTTACATTCCTATAACTGGCTCTCTGTGGGTTAGACCTCATTGGCACTTGTCACAAACAATAATCATGGAACGGACTTGTCAAACTGTCTGGCATCCGAACAAGCTATTGAATGGATTGAGTAACTGAGGGTACCTAGATCCACTCACACCCAGATCATGACTATCAAATAAAACCTCCACAAATGGTATTCTGAACTACGAATCGTTCATAGAGCGGAACTCCTCATTGTATCAGAAGAAGAAAAGATGAGACATGGGAGGTGGAGATTTTCTTTGATCCTTGGTGCAAATAACTGGTACAGCCTTGGAAAGGGATTAGAGAGAGATGGAAAGATGAACCAGGCAGTAGCCATATTGTGTTTTTTCGCTATTGGAAGGGGCTCTGAGAAAGCATCAGGTACATGCATCAATGTAGGCTTTTGCGATTCCTTAATTGCGATTATTAAAGAATCGCAATTAAGGAATTGCAAAAGCCTATGCATGTAGGAATCGCTATAAAATTAGCGATTCCCAAACATTCCTTAATTGCAACTCGCAAATTGCAAGTCGTAATTAAGGAATGCCTTCCCATTCATTCCTATAGGCCCATAGGAATGATAATAATAATAATAACAAATGACATTTGTAGAGCGCAGCAAATACCCGGAGGTGTCCTGGCGCTATCTAAATCCTCTCAGACTGCTGACAGATGAAGAATGGAGAAAAACAAACCGGCTCATTGAGAAAAAAGCCACGTCTTTAGTCCTTTGCGAAAAGACAAAAGATCCATCGTATTCCTTAGATGGAATGGCAGCTTGTTCCAGGCTTTTGCTGCACCATAAATAAAGCTTTTGCCCCCCCAACGGGCTTTATGTATACGCGGCACCAAAGCCAACTTGGCTTCTTTAGACCGCAATGTTCTTTCCGGGAGATACCATTGAAGTCTGTGCTTTAAGTAGTCTGGACCTAATCCATATAGAGCCTTAAAAGCCAGGCAAAGAGCCTTGAAACTTTCTCGGCTTTTAACTGGCAGCCGATGTAGTTTTTTAATTACTTTGGAAACCAAGGAAAATCTTGATATACCTGTGAGCAGTCTGACTGCAGCATTCTGTAACATCTGCAATTTATTTAGCGCTCTTAGTTGAGCGTTTAAATATAGCCCATTGCAGTACTCCAGTCTTGCAATTACAAGGGCCGTAATCACAGTTGGTCTGTTTTCCCAGGGCAGCACATTCCTCAGCAT
This sequence comes from Triturus cristatus, assembly GCF_964204655.1. Lineage (NCBI taxonomy): Eukaryota > Metazoa > Chordata > Amphibia > Caudata > Salamandridae > Triturus > Triturus cristatus. The sequence continues at coordinate 962,514,000 of NC_140585.1, read as the reverse complement.
TCTGATGACATACATGGTTTTCGATACCACCGCATTCACTTGAGTCTCTAAAGTGAGTCTATCATCAAGTATTATGCCCAGGTTTTTTTCCTTTCTAGTGGGAACCGAGAGAGTGCCCATTGAGTCTGCCCACCAGGTGGATGTCCAGAAGTTAGTGTTGTTGCCAAACAGTATCACCTCAGTTTTGTCCGAGTTTAGCTTGAGGCAATTCTTAGCCATCCAGCTGCTCACTGCAAGCATACACTCACGAAAATGTCCTTCAATACCAGCCTCCTTCCCTGGTGTCAGAGATACTACAATTTGCGTATCATCCGCATAGGAAGTGAGGCCAAATCCAAATGCGTCTATAACAGGGGCCAGTGCACTGACATAAATATTAAAAAGAGTTTGACTAAGAGATGATCCCTGAGGGACCCCGCAGGGCGATGTGAAAGGTTCAGACTGATAGTCCCCCAGGGCCACAAATTGTTTTCTGTCCGCAAGGAAGCATCTTAAGAGATCCCAAGCTTTTCCGCGAATACCACATGTATATAAGCGGTTCAACAATATTGTGTGGTGGACCGTGTCAAATGCAGCAGACAGATCCAACAAAATCAGTGCCACCCTGCCTCCCTGATCCACCGCTTCCCTGATCTTTTCCATGGCTTTAATGAGTGCGGACTCTGTGCTGTGACCTGCCCTAAAGCCGTATTGAGTGGGGTCAAGCACTTGTGTCTCGGCTAGGAAGTGACTTAGCTGTTTGTTCATGATTTTCTCAACCATTTTCGCCAGTAGGGGGAGTCTAGAAATTGGGCGGAAATTATTCGGGTATTTAGGGTGTAGATTCGTTTTTTTTAAAAGGGGCAAAATAGATGCCAATTTCCAATGCCTGGGAAAGTATCCTGTTGCGAACATCAGATTAAATATAACCGTCAGTGAGTCCGCTATAGGGCCCGGGGCCAATTTAACCACCTTGGCGGGGCAGGGATCATAAGGTGATCCTGAGTTTACCTCCATAAGGATCTTTTGTGTATCACTGGGGGAAACAAACAAGAATTTGTCAAACGTGGGGAAGAGGGCCCTTCTTAATGTGGAATCACCTCTGGTCACATCTGTCTTGCCCGTGCTTGCTTCGCTGAATGCCGCGAAGATAGCTTACACTTTGGACAAAAAGAACTTCGCCAGTTCTTCACAGAGTAATTGGCTTGGGTGAACTATAACCGGCTTGGGTGAGGCCAAAGTGGCGACCGTCTTAAACCGTTCTTTGACTGAGTTCTTAGACTCTGTGATCCGAGTAGCGTAGTATTTTTGTTTGGCCGCAATGATTACCTGTTTGTAAATCTGCAGGCTGCCTTTATAGGCCTTTTTCTCAGTTTCCCTATAGCTACTCCTCCACTTCCGCTCAAACTGTTTGCAGATAAGTTTTGATTTCTTAGCTCCTCCGTATACCAGGGAGCGGAGGGGTGAGTTCTCCTGGGACGGAGGGCTTTGCTAGGAGCTAGCGTGTCACATGCCTGCTGCAACCAGTCTGTGTAGAATTGGCAAGCCCCTTCCACTTCCAATGGCAGTTGGGTTGCAGAGGAAACCAGGAGCTCCTTAAAAGTTGTTTCCTCCAATTTCCAAGCTCTTACTCTTATGAGTTCCTTAGGGCCTGAACTTCTCATGTTTTGTTCTGTCAATTTTATCTCGAATTGAACCGCTGAGTGATCGGACCACACCAAAGGAAGGAGACCCCGGAAATGGAGATTCTGTTGATTTGAAAAAATCCCATCCAGGGTATGCCCTCCCTTGTGCGTGGCACCTACTACCCGCTGCTTCAAATCTGCGCTCAACATCAAGTCATTTAAAGTCTTTGTATCTGTATCCTCCATTAATTACAAGTGGAAGTTAAAATCTCCCATGTAAAGGCCTCTGAAAGCGCCCCCTCTTCCAATAAAATACCCAGGGAGGCTAAAAAAGAATTTCTTGTTCCTGGCGGCCTGTATAGTAAACACCCCTTGAAGGAGTGATGGTGGGAGAGACTGAGGTTAAAAAACAGAGGTGCCGATCACGATCCGGTAAAAACCGGGTACGAACCGTCGGACGGAGCATATTCTCCGTCCGACGCGTACCCGGTCATCAATTTCTACAAACAAGGAATTACGATTCGCACGGGTACACCATGACCGTACGATTCGTAAAAAAGTCCGACCGAACAAAAAAACACCTACCAATGCGATCCGGGAAAGTGCGGACCTGACGTCGGGACGCTCGCAGCCAGCCATTCACGACCCAGGAATCACGATTCGCACCGACGTCACCCCGCACGGTGAATATTTTGCGGCAGCCAAAAACTGCCGGGAAATCAGGACGACGCGAACAAGGACCACCAGTACGCGACGGACAGACGACGACGCGAACAAGGAGGACCAGTACGTGACGGACACACAGGACGACGCCACCAAGGAGCACCCGTACGTGACAGGACGACGCGATTGGAGTACCAGTACGCGACGGACAGACATGGACCCGAACCTACGAGTCATCCCTGCCCTCATAGCAGTCCACCTGCTCTACAGGCACCGACGCAGACGCCGCAGAAGGTCAGAATAACTAAGGGAGGGGGGAAAGTGGGGTGGGGTGGGGGTGGCACGACCAGGGCAGACCACAAAACAACCACATAAGTCACACATGGCCTGGACATACCTGACTCCCATGCCCTGGTCACCACGAGGGGGTGGGGGTGTGTCCTGATAAGCCAGCGACCGCCACAACGGAAGTCCGTCACCACGCGAACCGGCAACACAACCAGACAGGTACGTCCCGTACCGACGCCTCAAGAGCGTGGGTACGAGTCGTACCACGCCCACACACACGTCACCCCAACAATGGCGGGACGGATCGTACCCACGTGGCAAAGGCCTGGGTACGGCCCGCACAAGCATCACATAGCGTGGGGACGGATATGTACGGACCCTACCCCCACCCGCGTATGCATGGAGCGTACCCCCCATGCCAACAGTGTAAGTACGACCCGTACCCCCACCCGCGTATGCATGGAGCGTCCCCCCCATGCCAACAGTGTAAGTACGACCCGTACCCCCACCCGCGTATGCATGGAGCGTCCCCCCCATGCCAACAGTGTAAGTACGACCCGTACCCCCACCCGCGTATGCATGGAGCGTCCCCCCCACCCCAACAGTGTAAGTACGACCCGTACCCCCACCCGCGTATGCATGGAGCGTACCCCCCACCCCAACAGTGTAAGTACGACTCGAACCCTCACCCGCGGACGTACGGACCGTACCCCCACCCCCACCAGTGTAAGTACGACCCGTACCCCCACCCGCGTATGCATGGAGCATACCCCCCACCCCAACAGTGTAAGTACGACTCGAACCCTCACCCGCGGACGTACGGACCGTACCCCCACCCCCACCAGTGTAAGTACGACCCGTACCCCCACTCGCGTATGCATGGAGCGGACCCCCCACCCCACCAGTGTAAGTACGACCCGTGCCCCCACCCGCGTATGCATGGAGCGTACCCCCCACCCCAACAGTGTAAGTACGACTCGAACCCTCACCCGCGGACGTACGGACCGTACCCCCACCCCCACCAGTGTAAGTACGACCCGTACCCCCACCCGCGTATGCATGGAGCGTAACCCCCATGCCAACAGTGTAAGTACGACCCGTACCCCCACCCGCGTATGCATGGAGCGTACCCCCCACCCCAACAGTGTAAGTACGACCCGTACCCCCACCCGCGTATGCATGGAGCATACCCCCCACCCCAACAGTGTAAGTACGACCCGTACCCCCACCCGCGTATGCATGGAGCGTACCCCCCACCCCAACAGTGTAAGTACGACTCGAACCCTCACCCGCGGACGTACGGACCGTACCCCCACCCCCACCAGTGTAAGTACGACCCGTACCCCCACCCGCGTATGCATGGAGCGTACCCCCCACCCCAACAGTGTAAGTACGACTCGAACCCTCACCCGCGGACGTACGGACCGTACCCCCACCCCCACCAGTGTAAGTACGACCCGTACCCCCACCCGCGTATGCATGGAGCGGACCCCCCACCCCAACAGTGTAAGTACGACTCGAACCCTCACCCGCGGACGTACGGACCGTACCCCCACCCCCACCAGTGTAAGTACGACCCGTACCCCCACCCGCGTATGCATGGAGCGTACCCCCCACCCCAACAGTGTAAGTACGACCCGTACCCTCACCTCGAATGCATGGAGCGCACCCACACCGTGTATGTCCCAAGCGTACATATCCAGAAATTGGAGGTGTGTGTGCAGAGTCCTCCCAGCAGTGCCCAGAGACAGGAGGGTGTGTGCAGAGTCCTCCCAGCAGTGCCCAGAGACAGGAGGGTGTGTGCAGAGTCCTCCCAGCAGTGCCCTGACACAGGAGGGGTGGGTGCAGAGTCCTCCCAGCAGTGTCCAGACCCAGGAGGGGTGTGTGCAGAGTCCCCCCAGCAGTGTCCAGACCCAGGAGGGGTGTGTGCAGAGTCCTCCCAGCAGTGCCCAGAGACAGGAGGGGTGGGTGTGGAGTCCTCCCAGCAGTGCCCTGAGACAGGAGGGGTGGGTGCAGAGTCCTCCCAGCAGTGCCCTGAGACAGGAGGGGTGGGTGTGGAGTCCTCCCAGCAGTGCCCTGAGACAGGAGGGGTGTAACACATGTGTGTGAGGCCAGAATCATCCACATGCATACTGGCTACAAGGGAACATGTCCCCATGCACTCATGTCAACAGACTCCACACACAAGTACAGTGATCACCAAGGATGCCACGATTGTCGCAGGTGGAGACATGGCCCTGCATGCATGGCCAAAGTAGAAGGGCTCCGTCACACACACAGCTCATGTAGACACAGCTCTGCGCTAAACATTGGGAACACCCTGCAGGGAAGAAAGCTGGGTACACAGAGGAAGGAATACACCCTGGGACAAGTGCACCATGCAGTAACTGCTTACATGAACAAAGAAAGTTAGCCAACACCTTGTGATGGCACACAGATCACAGGGTCCCACCAATGAGCAGTACACTACTACACATCCCACACACCCAAACCCTTACACACCACCAAAAACCATGTAGCAGCCCCACCAACACCAATACCAGCATAGCAGTAGTGTGATAATGAAAACAAAATTAAGCTTTATTCAGCATGAGCACAATGTCCGTGGATCGCAGGCAGTTCAATCTACACAAAGCCCATAGGGCAGTCAATGATTCTCAGCTGGATGGGGGACACAGTGGGATGCGTGTCCCCTACATTGCCTGCACAGTCAAATGGCATCGTCTTCCACACTGGTGAGGGCATCAGGGGGGGGGGAAGCAACAGGCACCGCAGGGACATCAGGGCAAAGGGGAGGCGTTGTGGGTGCAGGGATGGAGGACTCCACCACAGGAGGTGGGTCAGTGCCAAAGGCGGAGGCCAGGATGGCACTACACACCTTTGCAAGGTCCTCCAGGGAGTCCCCTGCACCCGAAGGGACCTCAGGCCCCAAGGAGGGGGGGGGATCAGAGGGATGGGTCGCAGCGCCACCGGGGGAGGGTGGAGACAGGGGGGGAGACTCAACCACCCTGACCGGGGACCTCCTTGACCGCTTGCGTGGTGGTGTAACTGTGGGGCTCAGGGACAGAGCGGCCATGAAGGTGTCCTTGGGGGAGATGTGGCCAGGAGAGCTGAGGGGAGTGGATTTGGAGGGAGTGGACTGGGTGGAATGCGGACTCCCACTATGGCTGCGTGTCACACGTTTGCCCCCCGACCCAGTGGGTGTGCCTACCTCACCCTGTGTGTGCGTGTCAGGAGGAGTGCGGTGGACCTTCCCTGCTGGTGTGGTGCCCGTGTCTGTTGATGTGGGTGCATGCCGACGTCTGGGTGTACGTGTGACAGGCATGGGAGTGGGAAGTGTGGATGGGGCAGGGGTAGGTGGGGGGAGGTCGCGCTGCAGGAGACCCACTGCTGCAGTCAGTGTGGAGTCGATGGACCTCAGCAAGTTGCGTTGGTCAGCCTGCGATGAATGAATGCCCTCCAAGAAAGCCTCGATGTTGGTGAGGGTTTTGCCGTGGGCATGGAGGACATTAAGGATCGCAGCCTGACCAACCTGCAGTTGCCGCTGGATGTCCACAGACTCTGCATTGGCGGCAGCAGTGGAGACAGGGGCAGGGGGTGCGGTGCCTGGCAGGAAGGAGACATGCTGTGACCGGGCACGCTGGGAAGGGACACGAGCAAGTGGGAGGCGGCTGGTGGAAACTGAGGGGGCGGTGCGAGGTGTTGTTCCGCTGTCAGCTGCTGGTGCAGCCTCCGCCCACTCGGAGACATCGTCCCCGGACCTGTCAGCTTCGTAGTCTGATGTGCCAGTCGACAGGTCCTCGGCCACACTCTCCTCCGCCTCTGTACCACTCGATGTGCCAGACCCGATGTCACGGCTGGCACTGGTGCTCGGTCCCTCCGCCTGGTCTGTGTCCATGTCTCCCTCTGTGTCCCCCGACGATGCTGTGGGCAGGGTGGAGAGACAGAAATAATCAGACATCTGTACACATCTGTCACATGAGTCCAATCCACATAGGTAACATTGCATGGCCTGAAAAAGAAGATCCCTAACATCTACTGAACAGGGTACCGATGTAGGGCATGAAACACACAGTTGGTTGAGCCACCATGCCACTGAAATACCATGGAGAGCATGAGACAATAGCTAAACACAGGAAAAGGAGTCTGACATAGCACCCAGGCCCTGGGGACAATCCAGCACTGCATCTGCACCACACAGCGTTGGCGAAAATACCGATGACCAGGGACCATATCCATGAACTTGAGACACATGCTGCATAGGTAATGCTGAAAACATGCACAACATGACTCTGTCACTGCACATTGCGTGTGTGTCCAGACACATCACACACTGCCCAGACCCAGCAAGTGGTAATCAGGATTTTACACATAGGCATTGCCCGCCCCAACAAGACCCTACACGAGGCAAATTGTTGAGACACAGGTGGCACCAACATCTCATAGTCTGGGTGATACACACAGGGGCAGGCAAAAAGCGAGATTGAACGCCAAACAGCCAAGGTGCGCCTGTACAAATAATGTGGTACCAGTGCCCATCCTCAGATGAGTATAGCAAGACACACAGGCACTGGCAACTGTGAGTATGAAGAAGGACAATCAGGTCAGGCTGCACAGTGGACACCTGTACAAAATAGCACGTCTATATACATGGTGACAGGGGACAATGGCAGAGAGCACAACTTACGCTGTAGACACTGACAGTGGCCACGTGTATGATGACACATACACCACTCAGGAAAAGGTGCCCCAGGGGACAGTAGTGGGCACGCAACTACATGCTACTGAATGGTAATGACTGCAACACACGTCACCATCCCTGCACTATGTGTATCGCACACTCATGCACATCATGTCACAGGCCACTACATGGGACATGCGCGCTGTAAGGCATGACACATGAGAGACCAACTCCCATGTCTGGAGTCAGCATCAGTGCCAACTGATATGGAACCCACATGCAGTGAACTTGACAGTGCACAGGCAATGTCCCACAACCTGTTACACACCACCCCCACACATGATGCTACAGACATTGTTCCCGTGGACAAAGCGCCAGCCTACATTACCCTGTGGAGGAGTGACTACACACAGACCAGGGAACACATTGCAAGGAGGGGAAGGGTGGCATGGGCACAGCGCTATACTGGGGCAAACAGGATCTGCACAGCACCTTCAAACCCTGCCAGTGAATTCATGCTACTGTGCCCTTACAAATGCCGGTGACACACAACAAACACACATGTACCTACCCCCTTCCGGCTGCTGCATCGCCTGTAAGCGCCTCTCCAGGTCTGGAAAGACCACCGGCAGCACACGCCTGTGGAGGTGGCTCAGACGGCGGCGGTTGCGGTTCTTGTGGCTCTCAGGTGAGTCCCCCAGCAGGAGCCGTGCAATCCTCCGCGTCCAGCACCGGATATCCTGCCAGCGTTTCCTCACCTGGGCCAGGCGCCGCCTCCGACCATCCACACGCCTCACGGCACTGACGGCGGTCAGCCAGATCTGCTCCTTGGCAGTGGCGCCCACCTGTGAGGTAGAACAAGTGACACCACATCAATACACCAGCCACATGTCACAGAGAGACATATGGGTACAAATTAGCTGGTTACAACAAGGCATGTCATGCAGCCAACGCATTGCACCTTTGTCATTGGGACATCATCCCCTGGTGAGGGAAAAAGCTGTACGTGCCATAGTGGGTACACAGGTGGAATGATGGCAATGTCACAATCAGTGATCAAGGCTCACACTGTGCATCACACCCACCCCTCCTGTCTCAGGGCACTGCTGGGAGTGATAGGCACCCACCCCTCCTGTCTCAGGGCACTGCTGGGAGTGATAGGCACACACCCCTCCTGTCTCAGGGCACTGCTGGGAGGACTCCACACCCACCCCTCCTGTCTCAGGGCACTGCTGGGAGTGATAGGCACCCACCCCTCCTGTCTCAGGGCACTGCTGGGAGTGATAGGCACACACCCCTCCTGTCTCAGGGCACTGCTGGGAGGACTCCACACCCACCCCTCCTGTCTCAGGGCACTGCTGGGAGTGATAGGCACACACCCCTCCTGTCTCAGGGCACTGCTGGGGGACATCAGGCACCCCCCCCCTGGGACCCCCCCAACAGTACATGGCATGTGTGTTACACCTGGACGCAATGGCCGAAGTCACAGTCACAACATAGGGACAGTCTGTGGCAGTGGCCTATGCACTCACCTGATACCCTGGTCGCCCATACAGCATGGGGTACTGTGGGAGGATCACATCCAGCAGAGCCATGTTCTCCTCCAGGGTGAATGGCTGTGTCCTCTCCACAGCCCTTGACATGGTTCCAGGGAATCAGTAGCAGCAGCTGGGTCGACGAATGCAAAGATGTGCAGGCAAGTGCTCCCTCATGGGACCAGGCTGCCTTATATGTGCCCTTCTGCCCAGTCTCATGCACAGGAGTACAGAGAGATTGGTCACTCACATTTGCATCCTATGTTTCAACCAATCCCTACAAACCTAGCAGTCTGTGTGTTCTCTATCGGTTTCATTCTCCTGCATGATGTCAGCCCCACAAACACATTGCAACAAAGTAGACAAATTCCAACTGACTTCTGCTGTGCACCTTCCAGAACAATTTCGAATTTTGAACTTGGTCTCCATGACAACCAGCATGCATGTAGGCCTTAATACTTGTCCCCTATGTAATTTGGAGCATCACACACAGGTACGGTGCGTGTGGGGGCCCTAGGGCACCCCAAATGCATGGCAACGGCCCGTACATGCATGCCTACCCTCTCCATCACTATGGGTCTGCACGCGTATGCGTACCCGTAGTGGTACGGACCGTACACTCGCATCTACGCTCTCTATCACTATGGGTCTGCACGCGTATGCGTACCCGTAGTGGTACGGACCGTACACTCGCATCTACGCTCTCTATCACTATGGGTGTGCAGGCGTATGCGTACCCGTAGTGGTACGGACCGTACACTCGCATCTACGCTCTCCATCAATATGGGTCTGCACGCGTATGCGTACTCGTAGTGACAGTGAACGTAGATGCGAGTGTACGGTCCGTACCACTACGGGTACGCATACGCCTGCACACCCATAGTGATAGTGAGCGTAGATGCGAGTGTACGGTCCGTACCACTACGGGTACGCATACGCGTGCAGACCCATAGTGATACAAAGCGTAGATGCGAGTGTACGGTCCGTACCACTACGGGTACGCATACGCGTGCAGACCCATAGTGATAGGGCCGTACACTCGCATCTACGCTCTCTATCACTATGGGTCTGCACGCGTATGCGTACCCGTAGTGGTACGGACCGTACACTCACATTTACGCTCTCCATCACTATGGGTCTGCACGCGTATGCGTACCCGTAGTGACACGGACCGTACACTCGCATCTACGCTCGCCATCACGATGGGTACACATACGGCAGCACTCCCACAGTGATTTGGGAACATGCACAGGCCCTCTCAGCAGCAGTACGGCGGATTTTACACATCACTGTGGTGATAGGCGACACACATGTAGGAATAGGGCGGACATACTTGTCCATGGATGGACATACTTGTCCAGGAATGGACATCAAGGCATCGTCTGTGCATTACCACATGTGTGGGGCACAGGTGTCACAGGCTGTGATGTGGAACATGCCTCCTGAGTGGAGAAGGCACCAGATGTATGATGAGATGTGTACATGTGTACTGTGTGAGGGTGCAATGTGTGCCAGGCATGCCCTTGACTCCTTTGACATGTGTGCATGTGGGACTGCGCACTTGGGGTGAGCGTCACTGGCATGGCACCGACACCAACACACGGAAGTGTCCCATGATGCCAGGTACAGGGGTCATGACACATGACTCATCACTACCCACAGTGCACAATGTGACTATGCCATATATGTGTCCGGGATTTACATCAGGTTGATGTTGTAGCACCCTCAAAAGCTGCAGCCGTTGCAGCAACCAACATGTGGCTGTGTGTAGATTGTCATTGCACACTGTTCCCAACACCATGCCACATGTGTTCTCGGATGTGAGGTGCACATGTATGCAAGGGACACGGAGTAGCGTGACAAGGCCATGTCAGCAAACTCACAAGGAATGTGTGGTGAGTCATGACATGTGCACCTTCATGGCACGGTGTGTGGGCTGGACTAGTGTAATGTCATGTGACCTGTGGCTCAAGTGTTCCGCTGCCAGTCTCTGCATTCGGCATCACACTTCTGCTGATTTGTGGGTGTATGTCACTCCTGTCTTGCGTCGGGCAGTGCACTTGCACTGGGACACAGCTATTTCCATGGCGTGGCATGGGGAGGTTCTCAATCACCGTGTGTAGCTGGGTCTTGGAAGGAGTGTCACCTTGCATCCATACGTGTCCTGGGCATGTAGCACATGCCTGACTCCCTATGTGGCATGTGCGTATTGCCAGATTTACATGTGCTCAGTAGACATGAGCTGTTATCGTAGTGCACTCACTCTTCCTTGTCACTTCCAAATTACTGCAGAGCGCCTCCTGTTGCCCGAAGAATTCCAGACTTGGCCACCATGCAGGAGAATGACAGTATCCGGCTCTACCGCTTCACCCAACCGTTGATTCTGGAGCTGACGGCGAGACTGGCACCACACCTGCAACCGCTGCACAGGTATCCCACGGCACTGACACCCCAGCTGAAGGTAATGTCTGCCCTACATTTCCTTGCCACGGGTACCTTTCAATATACCATAGCTCATGTTGGTGGCATGTCCCAGAGCATGTTCAGCGGTGTGCTGCATGATTTCTTAGAGGCCATGTTGATTCACCTGGATGACTTCATCAAGTTCCCAACCCCTGAACAGATGACTGAGGTCAAGCGTGGTTTCTATGCCCTGGGAGGGATGCCCCATGTCATTGGGTCCATAGATGGGACACATGTAGGTTTGGTACCACCACACGCACGGGAGGTGGCGTACCGCAATCGGAAGCACTACCACTCCATCAATGCCCTTGTGGTGTGTCTGTCCAACATGGTGATTTCACATGTCTGTGCTCGTTTCCCAGGATCAGCACACGATGCCTACATCATGAGGCGTAGCGGGATGCCTGATATGATGATGCAGCTGCGCAACGAACGAGCATGTGTTGTTGGTGGGTACAGTCTGTCTGTCCTGTATTCTGTTTGGCCGAGCAGCACTACCGCTTCGGCAGTTCTAACGATATCCATGTGCTTTCCATTTAGGGGACGCTGGCTATCCCAACATGCCTTGGCTGCTGACACCTCTCCGCAACCCCATCACGCCGGCCCAGCTCCGCTACAACACCGCCCATGGCCGGACAAGGCGAGTGATAGAGAGGACGTTTGGCATGCTGAAGAGCCGATTCCGGTGCCTCCACAAGACCGGCGGCGCACTCCCATATGCCCCGGCAAAGGTTTGCAAGATCTTCATGGTCTGCTGCATGCTGCACAACATGGCAGTTGAAAGATCTGTGCCACTCATCCTGAATCAACATGACGAGGACCATCCACCCGTGGAGGACGAAGGGCTTGGCAATGGGGCTAGTGATGTGGAGGATGTGGAGCCGCAAGAGGACATCCGGACTCGGCTCATACGCGACTTCTTTGCTTAGTGGTGAGTACCAGTGTCTGAGTGTGCACGCCTTGGTCCCCGTGTGGCATGTGTTGTGATGTGTGTGTCCACCTGCATGTATGGCACGTGAGTCAGAGGTGTGTGTGGGTGTGTCACTGGAGTGATGGTGGCAGTGATGGTAGTATTTCCCCAGTCATAATTGTGACCTAGCATGTTGTCATCCATACATGTGTCGAGTCAATGCACATGCAAGTGGCTGTGCTTTTTGTGGCTGACTTCTTGTGTGTCTCTCTTCCCCAGGTACCTGCGCATGCCATCTGCTGGTTGCATTGTTGTGGCACTGCTATTCCTCATGGACATGGCATCGTGGGCTGACTCAGCGTTACAGGCACGGACACGTTTGGAAGTCTCCATGGGGTAAGGGATGCATCTGGGGTGTATTGGGTGTGGCAGTTGTTCACGATGTGTGCACACTGCCCAGGTCGGGGTTTGGTTCCTCTGCAGTCATGTGGCATCCCCATGGGACACGACATGCAGCTGGGTACACCAGAATAGATGGGCTGCCTGGTTGTCAGTCATCAGTGATGGGATGGTGGATTGTGATGATGGCATCAATGTGTGTGACACTGCCCTCGGACACATACGGTTGACATTGGCTTGACATGGCGTGGGACTTCCACATCAGCGGATCTATGGTGTATGGCAGGCTCTCCGTGTGCAGCTGTGGGTATTTAGCTGTTAGCCGACGCTTGTGTGCCAGTACCATGGCTATCACGCATTTGTGCTGCAGAAGGGGGGTGCCAGTGTTTGAGCCACATGTTACTCCACATGATGTGTTCATGTGTACTTCAAGTTGCCTCTGCAATCCCAAAAACATGACTATTAAAGGTGTCCCTATGCCTCCAAGGTGCCTCTGCTCAGTCAATGCTGGTGTGTTGGCACGGTGCATCCTGCATGTCTGGCATGGTATTCCCAGATTGTGGCTATGTGTCAATGTGTCGAGTGGCAAGATGCAAGCTGTGTGTGTGTGCTGAGACTGTGTATTGGGCATGATGTCCATGACTGTGTGGGTAGTGTGACATGTGCCATCCCCATGCATCCAACGTTGTCCAGGCCCCCATTCTCTGCATCCACCGGACTCAAGCTTGCAGGACATGGTTCTGCCACCTGTCTACACGTACCTGGGTGCCCCCCAGGACACGGGCCAGGTTCCCTGACCTCTGCGCATGACTGTTGCTGTACTCAATGTGTCTGTCAGCACGGTTGTTCGGCCACCCCCTCAGCTGGTTCTGCACATCACGGGTGTGTATGGTGCTCCATGTCTGTCTTGCCTAATAAACTGTGACCCATGTGTCCTGTGCCAGACTCAGGCCCCAGGGTGTGGATGGTTGAAGTGAACAGATGACTCAGGCATGTTTAGACTGTACAAGACACATGTTAGGTAATAATGCTACCAGCAGGCATCTACTCTTAATAGTGTGATTTATTAGGGGGGGGGGGGGACAAAGTGGGGGGCTTTCCGGGATTAGGGAATCCAAAGTTCAGTAGGGGAGTTGGTGTCCTTGCCATTGGAAATCCTCAGAGTCCATGCCACAGTCTTTGTCAACATTGGTCAGCCAGTGACCAGCAGGGCCATGTGGCAGAGAATGTCTCTTGATGCTGTGATGCTGTTGCTCCAGTGGGCCAGGTGCCAGGCCAGGTGTCCTGGGCGATGGTGATGTAGCAGCCACCCTCACGGTCCTTTCCGTGGACGACCCGGCTTCCTGCGGGGAACCTCAGCAGCAGGCCGTGACGACGTCTGGGATGCTCCGTCGGATGTTTCCTCCTCCTCCTCATGATCCCTCCCTGTGGGTGGTGATGTTCTCCGCCTTCTGGCACAGGGAGGGTCGGCCATGGTGTCGGCCATCCGACGGAGTTCAGCGTGAATCCCCTGGGACGCCGTCACTTGCTCAGCCTGTCTGTCCTCCATCCTCCGTTGGTGTAGCTGTAGACAGGCTATTAGCTCCGCATGTTGCTGGGCCTGCTGGACCTTGATCCCCTCGAGGACGGACACAACCTGGGCCATGCCCGTGGTGTCCTGCCGGTATGAGTCCAGGATGTTACGGACATGTGAAAATACCGGATCCCCAGCCAACTGGTCAGGCTCGCGCCTCCGCCGTCCTCCACTCCCACCACCCCTGCCCACTTGCGTCTGGCCTGCACTTGTGGGCACATCGGGTCTCCGGGACCCCTGAGGGGTGGCATTGGCGTTGTCGCCTGCCTCCTCCTGGGTGCCCGGGACACCGTGTCCCTCCTGGCGAGCCTGGCTGCATTGTGGTGTTGGGGCAGGGATCCTGGGTGTCTCCTGGGAAGTGGCAGGAGTGGGGGTGGTGGTTGGCACGGTTGTACCTGACGCAGGTGCTGCAGGTGGTTGGACACCAGAGGGGCCAGGTCGGTCGGGGTCGTCCGCAGAGTGGTGAGAGTGGTCGCTGCCGGTGGGATCGGTCTCCTGCAGATCCGGGTCCTGTGAGTGTTCCCCCCCAGTGTTGGGGGGTGCAGCACGACGTTGACCTGTGTGTGAGAGAGAAAATGTTAATTTGGATCCATGCAACATCCATGTTTCATCCGTTACAAAGTTGGCACATTTCCTCTTGGAATTAGGATCTGTCTTGCATTCCACTCACAGTGCACTTGTGCATGTGTGTGTCCCTTGGGCACCAATTTGGCCCCTTTAACTATGTGTGGCACAGTCTTACTTGCTGCGTCAAGTGTGACTGCAGTCAGCAGTGGAGTGTGCATGTGTGCCGAGCTATGCATTTGCGCCTTCCTTGTAGCACTGTACATGTGCACATGGAGTGGATCCACACACTCATATGATGCAGGTGGCTGTCCTTGTGCTCGTGTACAGGTTGTGACATGGCCCTGCGTTTTGCCATGATGAAGAGGGGGGGTTCTGGCACTGGCCACCCTTGTCTACATGCACGCAGTCCACCTGCTGACGAGCAGACATTCCCACACACCACAGGACTGATTTGCTCTCCCTGTGTCTCCCTCCTTCTCTGTCCCCCTCTCCCTCCCTCTCTGTCCCCCTCTCCCTCCCTCTGTGTCCCCCTCTCCCTCCCTCTGTGTCCCCCTCTCCCTCCCTCTGTGTCCCCCTCTCCCTCCCTCTGTGTGTCAGCCTCCTCCCTCTGTCCATCTTCCTGTGTCTCCCTCCCTCTGTGTCCCCCTCTCCCTCCCTCCGTGTGTCACCCTCTGTCACCTTGGCCCAGCTTCCTGGGCACACACTGTTAGCAGATCTTTGAGTGGCCCTTGGCCTGTTGATGTGAGTTTGTTTCTGATCTCCAGGCACCCATTTTGTCTGCTGTGTGTCTGTGCGCTGCTGCTGTGGTGGTGTGTGCTGCCACTCTTTCACACTGTTGGCTGTTCATTAGCTGCTGGCATGTGCAAAACAGTGCCTTCACACCCATGTGTTGATGCAAGGCATCCGCCATTTGCTGGCAAGTCATTCCTGTGTTGGGACACAGTGTTTGTCTGGCTGTGACCTAGGCCATATGGGCAGAGGGCATTGTTGTCTGCTTTGGAGTCGCACTATGTGATTTTTGGTGCCCAGCCTCCCGCCATCCGGGTTACCGTGTCATGTGTTGTTGTCTTCTGTGGCCTGTGACTTGACATTGTCCAGCTGGGTGCATGGGGCATGGTGGCAGCAGTGGCATGTGCCTGCTCATGGAGTGTGGTTGAGTAATGCGATGGCTTGTGGTGGTTGCGTGCCTGTTATTAATTTTGGTTGTGGTTGCAGTTCCCCCCATGTGAGGTGCGTTGTTTGTGTACTCACCCGGGTCTCGGAGTCCTTCTACTCCTTCAACTGCCTCCACCGGCAGTATGGCCATCACCCTCTCCTCCCAGGGATGGTACTGTACGGGTCTGCGGGAGGGCCCTCCTCCGGTGGCGTTGGCCTGGTCGTGTTCCTCCTGTCTCTTGGCTCTGACCCTCCTCCGCAGATCGTACCACCTGTTCTGGCAATCCTGCTTGGTCCTCCTGGTGTCCGCAACAGCATTCACAGCATCGACGATGGTCTGCCACATGGCTGTTTTGGCTGCCTGGCTGGTGCTTCTGACCAATGTTCCAAAGATCTGTGGCTCGACTCTGAGGATTTGATCAACAAGGACCTCCAACTCTCGGTGACTGAACTTTGGATTCTTGGTAGTGGGCATGGTGAGGGGTGTGGGTGGGGATGGTGTGGGTGTGGGGGGTGTGTGGATGTTGGGGGGGGTGTGGATGGTTGTGTGTGTGTGTGAATGTGATGAGAGGGTGTTTGTGAGGGTGGTCGTGTGAAGGTGTGCAAGTGTAAGATGTGGTGTCGCTTGTAGTCTGGTTCTGTGGTGTCTGGCAGCAGTGGGTCTGTTGCAAAGGCTCATGGTTTGTGTGTGTGGGCCCTTTTTATTGGTCCATGGGTGGGTGTGGCAGTGTTTGAATTTTGGGTGGGTGTGTTATAAGGAGTGGTGGTGTATTGGGCCTCTGTTTGTTTTTGACAGTTGCAGGTCAGTGATTGTGTTATTTTAGTGGTTGTTGGCCATGTTTAGTGGCTGTGTGCCTTTCGAATGGTGTATTGTTGAGTTGTTTTGTTTTGTCCTTGTTGTGTACGTGCGTTTTGTGCGTGTGTACGGTGTGTACATGGGCCATTTGGTTGTACGATTTGGTCCTTGTGTGTGGCTTTGTACGACTCGTACATGCGGTTGTGATGTTGGGGCATGGGGTGCGCTCCGTACTTAGGAGGTTGTGTTGGGGGTGCGCCAGGAACGTACTGGGGTGGGGGTACGACTGGAACGTACTGGGGTGTACATAGACGGTGGTACGACATGTACAGGGGTGGGGGGGTGTACATTGACGGTGGTACGACACGTACAGGGGTGGGGGTACACGGGGGTACGACACGTACAGGGGGGGGTGTACATTGACGGTGGTACGACACGTACAGGGGTGGGGGGGTGTACATTGACGGTGGTACGACACGTACAGGGGTGGGGGTACACGGGGGTACGACACGTACAGGGGGGGGTGTACATTGACGGTGGTACGACACGTACAGGGGTGGGGGGTGTACATTGACGGTGGTACGACACGTACAGGGGTGGGGGGGTGTACATTGACGGTGGTACGACACGTACTGGGGTGGGGGTACGACTGGAACGTACTGGGGTGTAGGTAGACGGGGCTGTGACACGTACTGGGGTGGGGGTGTGGCTCGAACGTACTGGGGTGTAGGTACACGGGGGGTACGACACGTACTGGGGTGGGGGTGCGACTGGAACGTACTGGGGTGTACATAGACGGTGGTACGACACGTACAGGGGTGGGGGGGTGTACATTGACGGTGGTACGACACGTACAGGGGTGGGGGTACACGGGGGTACGACACGTACAGGGGGGGTGTACATTGACGGTGGTACGACACGTACAGGGGTGGGGGGGTGTACATTGACGGTGGTACGACACGTACTGGGGTGGGGGGGTGTACATTGACGGTGGTACGACACGTACAGGGGTGGGGGTACACGGGGGTACGACACGTACAGGGGGGGGTGTACATTGACGGTGGTACGACACGTACAGGGGTGGGGGGGTGTACATTGACGGTGGTACGACACGTACAGGGGTGGGGGGGTGTACATTGACGGTGGTACGACACGTACAGGGGTGGGGGTACACGGGGGTACGACACGTACAGGGGGGGTGTACATTGACGGTGGTACGACACGTACAGGGGTGGGGGGGTGTACATTGACGGTGGTACGACACGTACAGGGGTGGGGGTACACGGGGGTACGACACGTACAGGGGGGGGTGTACATTGACGGTGGTACGACACGTACAGGGGTGGGGGGGTGTACATTGACGGTGGTACGACACGTACAGGGGTGGGGGGGTGTACATTGACGGTGGTACGACACGTACAGGGGTGGGGGTACACGGGGGTACGACACGTACAGGGGGGGTGTACATTGACGGTGGTACGACACGTACAGGGGTGGGGGGGTGTACATTGACGGTGGTACGACACGTACAGGGGTGGGGGTACACGGGGGTACGACACGTACAGGGGGGGGTGTACATTGACGGTGGTACGACACGTACAGGGGTGGGGGGGTGTACATTGACGGTGGTACGACACGTACAGGGGTGGGGGGGTGTACATTGACGGTGGTACGACACGTACAGGGGTGGGGGTACACGGGGGTACGACACGTACAGGGGGGGTGTACATTGACGGTGGTACGACACGTACAGGGGTGGGGGGGTGTACATTGACGGTGGTACGATACGTACTGGGGTGAGGGTGCGACTGGAACGTACTGGGGTGTACATAGACGGGTGGGGGTATACATATACGGGGGTACGTGTCGGACGTACGGGGGCTGGGGGGAGTGTTGGGCACGTATGCGGGCACATGTCTCCATGGTTGCTATTGGTGTTCGGTGCGGACGGTGTTTTTTCCATACGGTTGTAGGCTCGGACGCACGGGATGGATCGTGATTCCTCGGTCGGACTTGGATTTTTACGTTTGTAAAGTAAATCGTCCGAGGACGTGTCGGACACATTTTCCGACCCGAGGACGTGTGGGGAATGATTCCCGGTGCGGTTCGTATGGACTTTTTACCATGCGAATCGTGATTGCCAGTTCGTACGGCACTTGTACGATTCGTACGGTAAAAAGACCCGATACGAGTCGCACGGGGGAATTTTTTACCGGATCGTGATCGGCACCAGAGCCTCACAGGTATCTATGGGAATAGGCTGAAAGGCTGCCTTAATTGATTGATGATAAATCACTGCCAGCCCTCCGCCTTTCCTAGTAGGCCTATCTAGTGTATGACATAGGAACTCTGGAGGGGTGGTCTTTACTATATCTGGCCCCGAGGAAACATCTGTCCATGCCTCGGTAATAAAGGCCACTTTAACATCCAGATCCTCGATAAGCCTGGCACATTCTAGGCTGTGTTTAACTAGAGACCTATTTTTCAGCAAAATGCTTTTAATAGATCGGGTCTCCTTACCAACTATACTATCCTCTTCTCTTCCCTGTTACATATGGGTAGGTTTAAAATCCTGGGTAAGCTGGATCTACAACTAAGACAAACCTCTGGGACAGTTGCTGGTAAGGTACTCAGAGGTAGGCATAGATAGTTCCTTGCATTAACAGTCCCCCTCAGTTTCAGCAAGGTTCCTCTGTCATAACTGAGAGTGGGTCCCGTTCCTGACCTGAAACATCCAGGGGTAATGGCGCTGGGAGCTGGCCAGGTGCGGACGGGCGCAGACAGGCTTGCCTTAGGTGCGCCTTCGGCGCGCCAGCGGCGCGCTAGTGCCAGCCTGTGTTTTTGAAGCGAGTTGCGTCCTCCAAAGATGGCGGCCCTTCCTGCCTCTCACTCCGCCTCGGCTCCCGACCCCCAGCCTCCAAACACAAAATACGACAAAGTGCTTCAGGTAAGAGTGCTTCTGGTAAGAGTATTAAAACCAAGCAACTAAGTTAAAATACGTTAAAAGTCAGCTAAAAGAAATCGCATGTGCAAAAATCGCAAAATGTGCAGCTTGCCTTCGTCAGCTGCCTCCAGCCTTCTCTCGGCTCAAGCCTCAGGAGAACTAGAGGAATTAATGGGAAATTGCATGCGCAATTTGTGAGTACCAATAGGTACTCGCAAATTGCGCATGCAGTTTCAAGGGTGTCAAGAGGACACCCTGTTGCACCCTTGAAATTGATCTGTGCACACATGTAGCCCACACACATGCCCCAAGGGCATGTGTGTTGTGTAACCTACACTTTAGTGCATTTTTCAAAGTTTTTGAAAATTACCATCAAGTACAAATTGATGGTAATTTGCACTCCCTATTAGCAAAATCGCAATTTGCGATTCCATCATGCATTGCATTTAAGGAATTGCAATTTGCAAATCCTTAAATGCAATCGCAATTTAAGAAATCTCAATAATTTGTGATTTCTTAAATTGCGAGGGGGTGACAGGTTAATGCATCGCAGAAGCCCTTTTTGCGGGAGGAAACAGCTGTTTTTTTCGAATCGCACCGTTGCGCTCGGAAAAATGGTTGATGCATGTGCTTGCATATGCCTCAATACTCAGCCTTGAAAAGGAACAGTCACTGTGCAGTAAGATGCATGAAATTTCATTTGATTTGTTTTTGGAGATAAAAGCCAGCCTCTTTGGCCAGGTATTAATGGTTCCAGGACCTTTCTCCAAGTCTAGTGCAACTGCATTATTGTTCATCCTTTTGGACATAGGGGTCCATTTTGTGCTCGGAAGCCTTTTTCAATGTAGGACTTTTCGTCTGACCAGAAAAGGGCAAATGTTAATGGAAATAGAGGTAGCAGTGACTCTCCATAGGAAAACACAGTTGTACTTGAATATGTCTCCTTCCTGCATCTCTAAAAAAGACCCCTCTGTGTGTCTGTGGAGAGAAGAAGACAATGCAGACCCAAGGAGTCTGAGCTGCTGCTGCTGAATCTTAGGAATCAATTGTAACTGACCCTTTTGCCATGGCCAAGAACTGGTGCAGTGACGAGTTTTCTGTGACTTGGACTCACAGACTGTTGTCCAAAAATACTTTCCTAAAAGATTCGAAAGTTCTAGATTATCAAAAAAAGTTATAGATTTCTTTGTATAAATAGGGATGTAGAATTCTTGGAGAAAGGAAACCACTTGCATCACTATTTGTTAGCAGTTTGTACCGCCTGGATCTTTTGATAACAAAGCTTAAGGCTACTGTAAAACCACTAAAGAGGATTATCCGGCCTTGTGGAATCCTGTCTGGCTGCAGGCACAAGTCATTTTTAATTATGAAAGTCAACTTTTTGACTGGGTTGAACTATGAACCTTTTCCCAACTGTGATCCACCACGGTCAGTCATTAAAGTCCACAACACATCATAGTATAAGATTGATTTTCAGAATCCCAATGTTTCCTTTAGAAAAACTATTTCTGTTTTTGCAGTAACACTTGAACCTTAGATCCGATTTTATTTATTTGGGTATCATTTACATTTATTTACTATTAAGTATGCCTATTTTAGCTATGTCCACATGTTATTATGTCCACATGTGCCACATACATTTCTCTCTGAGAAAATGCTAGCTGCTTTCGAAATCTATCTTGAGTGAGCTAGGTATTCCACACAGGAACCAGGTACCTTATATGCATCAGAATACTAAAGCTGTGTAGGAGCTCGGCCAAAGCTCATAGCAAGACTGAGACCATTCTTTACCAATGCTCCGCAAACTAGTTCCTGAATTTTGAGAGTATCAATCTCTTTCCTTCTCCTCGTGTACTATTGGCATGATACAACTTCTTAAAATACAGAGCTTGAACTATGATTACTGTATATATGCTGCTAATACTCAAGTGCACCTTAAAATATCCATTAATATGCTTGTCCTTCACAAAGCCATAAATCGCTTTGGCAGCATCTAAAACTCGATGCTCCTGAATTAGCTGTCTTTCAATTCCTAGATAACTGAAATTCAACTTTTAGGTCCAAATCACAGAAACTATTGTCCTTTTACCAGGACCCCTTCATTGGGTCCTCCTTTAGCACAGTCTTAAAATGCTGTAACTGGGTGCTGTTCTCAATCCCAATGTGCTATCCATTGAACTAGGATCCAAAATGCATTCCTCTACATTTGTACACATCTTTCAATCAATTCTTCTCATGATACTGCTGCCAGAAAGTATTGCTTTCTACCACCAAGACACTGTGCAAATTTTATTTTGTTTTGTGCAAAACTACACAGTTTGACTCATTGTTTGCTTGATATTCACTGATCACATCAGTCTTTCTATAATATCTTGTCATTGGCTCTGCCTTATGAAATTGAGATGATTTGCCTCGTGTGCAAGGCTATTTATGGTCAAGGTGCTTCAGACTTTGAAAAGCTGCTACTGCCATAGAAGCTGTCCAGACCCTTAAGGTCTTCCAGTCAACACATCATGAAATTCTTCTGGTGTGTTACATATGTTATAGTGTTAGGTTAATCTGTATTCAAGGATCCTCCCTTTGGAACTTGCTTCCTTTATTCCCTTGTACTGAAGACATTTTACCAAAATTCAGGAAGCCCCGAAGGCTCATCTTTTTCAACAAAGTTTGGACAGAACTACTGCTGATATTTTGACTACCAATAGTTTCTCATTTCTAGGGTCAATTTATGTCAGCTCCCAGACAATCAGCATGTGAGCAGTGGCACATGGAGGGTAAGGTTGGGGCATATATGGTCACTGTCTGTGCCATTTCTGAACCATAACCTATGTGGATGTAAGCCCAGAAACATAGTACTCTATACCACAATTACTCTGCCCTCTTCTCCACATGGATCTCTATGCCTCCAGCTTTGGTCTTCTGGAGGATGCCATTCCCTGTATGTATCCATTGCCCTGCTTTTGAGCAAATGAGGCACTCAGGATACCTGTGTTTGTAATTGGACAAGCAGGTGGCTGAAGTGAATAAGATTGTATGGTTATGTGGAGAGATTATAAGGAAGTGATGGGGAAGAGATGGGGTGTGTGTTTGTGCATGACATGACAATACCGCCTGTATTTTATGTTGTCCTTGCTTGAACTAGCTTGCTATGTTGTGCTCTGAGCCATCACTCTTGTCTATTAGGAAAGCTGGTACTACTACTGCTTGTGATGTTTTATGAGTGTCTGTGTGTATGCATGTGTGTGCATGTGTGTGTGTGTGTGTGTGTATGTGTATGCATGCTGCATTTGTTCATTGTTAGCATAATGTTTGTGTATGTGAATGAGAGAGAAAAGTTGAGAGAGAGATAGAGTCTAGATCTTGCAGCTGCACTTTCTCCATAAAAGGTGTGTGTCCCAGAATGCAAAGTTTATTTGGGTAAATTGCCAGGATGTAGTGAGGATGGTAGGGGTCCACTTGACAGCTGTATAGTGCTATGTACCAGACTTTTTCTGGATTTAAGGAAACCTTTCATTGCTCCTGTCCATGTATTACCTATTCTGTGTTTGTGAGGCACAATTACCTTGTGCTAGCCTGTTGTAGCTGTTATGTGAGTGAGGGAAACTTGCTCTCCTCCATTCCACTATGTTCCTGTTCTTTGTGGAACTCTTAATTCCTGGCAAGATTTGTTGTCTGCTGTGCAGTGCTTAATATGTAAAAGAATAAGTGCCAGGGCTCAATGTTTGTCCGAAAGCCCACTGCCTGTGCTATCAAAATTCAGGGTACACAATACCAAGGCTGTCTTGTCTTCATTGCACCTCATGCTCTCTAGTCCACCACCAGATACTCTCTGCCTCTTTATGTCACTGTTGCAGGTTATTTTGCACCCCTGCTTTCTCCCTTTCTCACTGTTTTCTGTCTTTCTCACCCCCCTTCTTTACCTTTTTTGTGTTTTTTTCTCTCTTGCCCTGGATCAAAGTCTGTTGAGAACAAATAAGTTACCCAATAATGTGTGCCTGTGGGCCCCTTGTGCAACCACCAGCTCAAATTAAGCACTGCTGCATTGCTCATTTTAACTGAGTCCAGTTCTTTTCTAGGTGCTACTCCAAGTTCCCCATTCCATCTAGTGGACACAAGTGCATCAACATTGACATTTCTTTCCAAATTCTGATGAGGAGAGCACAGTGTAGGGGTACAATTCCATTTGCATATTTCAAAAGTTTTTTTTTAAATGTTTTCATCATACTTTTCAATCAACCAATATATCTTTATTCGATTGTAAAAACAATCATAAAAGAACATAAATATATCATTAACCTGCCATCCGGTGAACATAAATGCAGTAAAAAAGAAGTTAAGAACCAGACAAACGTTCACATGACAGTACAATATATATACCTAAGACAGCAACAGGTTAGTAAAGCCTAGAACATCTTGAACACAAAGTAGCACATAAAAAATTCAAAACAGTGACTACAACATACTTATTCAGTAAAAGCTGCAAATAGAAAAGTGCAGGTCGTGCTTGTGTAAAATGTAGAGCTTTCAGTAAAGGTTGAAGAAAATGCTTCCTAGGTGCACCAAAATATTTATATTGGATTACAAAATATGAAATACATAAAGTACCCAAGGGAGACCAATCACATGGATTTGCTAATAGATGATGTAAAAGCCGTAACCTAAAACGTGCCACCACAAATCTGTATTTTGCATTGGATAAAAAAGTAAGAAATAGCTCCATTCCCTGAACGGATTTTTACAATTAATGAATCTGTACCATTTCTTTACCAAGCTTAACATGTTCATGATGCACTGAGACACGTTCTAAAAACAAGTGCCTCACAAACAGGGTGTGATGGCTGTCCACTGAATTGTGAGCATGTTATCATGTGATCAAGGGCCAGACAATCCTATAAAAATAATCCATTTAGCTGATTGCCTTTCCCTGCCTAGATCCTTATCCAACACAAAAGGGGCCTGAGGGCTAAAAGATCCTCAGTGTACCCAACCCTGAGTTCCTCATGACTAGAGCAAGCTGGGGTACTGTGTGGGACCTGCAAAATACTTCTGAGAATCTTCTTCTCTTCAGTTTGTATCATTACAACACGGTTATAGTCCCAAACTTTGCTTCCATATAGTACCTTTGAAATGCACTTGGACTGATAAAGCTTGACAAGAGTAGCTCGTGACCAGGAACACCGCCCTGTTGTTTTAACCAAGTGCAGACTCTTGCCCTCAACAAAGAGGTTCCATGTCAGATTGGCATCAAATAACACCCCCTGGTACGAGAAAGCTGAAACCTTAGAGAGGATGTGAGTTCCTACCCTAAATAATTTAGACTTTGTTGAGCATGGGCTGACTGTCAAAATATGTGATTTATAAAAATTCACCTCTAGATCCAGATTGTCCATACAACTAGCAAACCTATCCAGCAGACTGCAATCCCACCACAGTGTGGGCCATAAGTACCGCATTGCCAGCATTTAGGATTATTGGTAATGACCTTGATCCTACCCTGGGGCAATCAGCCTTGGCAGAAAGAAGAGCAAATTCCTGTCCATTATATAAAGGATGAATAAAAAGGAGCCAAGATGCAACCCTGGCGTATGCCCCTGAAGGTCCTAAAAACTCAGTAAGCTCTGCACCAGGGAATGCCTCACAGCTGTGAAAGTGTTTTCATGCATATTTGACAGGAGTAAAACCAGTTCTTGGTCCGTGCCCATTGCAAGGAGCAGATCCTACAACTTCTTCTGGTTCACCTGTCAAATGCAGATGTGAGGTCCATAAGGCTAAGTGAAGTGATTCAGGCTGAGCAACAGTATACTTATTTCTGCAGATACAGATTGATACATTAATCAATAGTCGATTTGCCCAGCCTGAAACCGTATTGGACCTCTGAGAGTATACCCTTTTCCTACACCCATACTGACAACCTATCCAAAAGTATCCTTCCAAGGTCTTTGACTGTTTCATCAATAAGTGAAATAGGACAGTACCAGTGGGGAGCTATCCCTATCCCCTTTTTTGATGATAAAGACTATTATAGCTGTGAACAATGATATTGGAGTCCCTAATCTCACTGCTGCATTTAAGACTAATCTCAGGATTGGCCCCCAGTCCTTGAAGTTGTTATTAAATAGGTCCGGGTGGATGCCATCTGGGCCTGGGGCCTTGTTACATGAGAGCACCTGGATGAGCGTTAGGCGCCTGGCCCACCCTACTGTCCAAAAGTCCCCCATTGTACATTCCCTTAAAATGGGCCACCCACTGCTGAACCAGAATTTGGTGACATAAAGCAGGCCCTCAGTTGCTTGGGCTAGCTCCTCCCATGCTAATTTCCATGGGGATTCGCTACGGCTCTTGAGGGCCATCCTATATTTTCTGGCAACATGCCTTCTATCTCTGGGAGATTTATGGAGAGCCACTTTCAGGAGGCGCAAACATTTTGAACAATCTTGATCAAACCACCTGGGATTTTCTGAGCTAGGTTTTTTCAATGGAACCGAAAGCAATGCAGTCACCTTCTGTGTGATGCATGCAAAAGCACCCAAGATAACCTGCATGCAAAAGCACCCAAGCGCCTTGAGACCCTACGGGTATGTAGCGCGCTCTATAAGTGTCATTGATTGATTGATTGATTGATAATGTCCTCTGAGGCATTCATATATAAACATATGTCTATCTCTTCACGATAATCTCTAAATATGGGCCTATTAAATTTGCTGAAATCCACCTGTTACCATTTTAAATGCCAGCCCTGTTCTGTAGGGGTGAGGCTGCGCTGAGATACAGCCACCTGCCAAATCTTCCCCTTCATTCCCCCAACAACCTGGGACAAAGGGTTATGATCAATAAAAGAGCTCCGAACTATATTAAAACTATCAATAAACAAAAACAAGGAGGGGGAGGATGAAAAACAAATATGATCAATGAGCACAACCCCTCCCTTTAAACACAGGGATCATATATGGTTTGGTTGAATAGACCAGTTTCTATAGTGCAAAAATCAGGTGATAGGTATTTAATTAGTATTAAAATCACTGCCCTCTTGGGTAATTACCATCTGAAGCCCATCTGCACTGGTGCAGCTTGCTTTGGCCTGTGCTAAAGCCAAAGGACATATGTACAGATGATAATTAAAATCTCCTGCCAAAATAAGATTCTCCTGTCCCTATCCACTCCCCGTCAAGTAGTTAATAGCAGAACATAAGGTAAGGAGATTGGAGGGTCCACTGGAACCTGATTTTGCATCATAAAAATGTATCAGAATGATGGCCGGGGAGCCCGAAATACATAGCTTAAGGGACTGGAACACAAGTGAATCCCATTTTAAATCATTAACAAGTCCACAAAGCTCTGGTTTCTCAAAAGTAATCAAGCCAACTTTATTAGGAAATAAAAATTGTTAATTTCTCATGTTTCCTGTAAACAGATCACATGATGTGATTGAACAAACTTCACCCAAGCACTATCATTAAACTTGGCAGCCAGCCCAGCCATATTCCATGATAGGAGCCTCCAGACCTCCCAGACCTCCTGGTCACCAAGGAAGTTATATGAACCAGATATTAAAGTAATGGGTGAAAACGAGGGTGACTTCACAGCATCTCCAATACCTAGGGGAGTATGTGAGCCGGAGATTGAGAGCATATGTGGAGATGAATGTAACTCCATAACATCAAGTCAATCACAAGAGTCAAGGATGCCTAAGGCGTGAATCTTTTGCCCAAAACCAGAGGTTGGGGAAGCAAGGAAAATAGAGCCAGATGACCAAAATACACTGAGCTACCCTGTGTCCTAGTCCGAGAGAATCTAGACACAGACTCAATCTTGTATAAAAAAACCTGGGGTAATGCCAAAATTTAAGTTGGGTTAAAAGGTTTGTTGACACCCATTGCAGACAAAATATGGGCATAAATAGTAGGTTTGTTAAAATTAACCACCACACAGTCCCCTGCCCAGCAAAGTACCGCTGGGATTTTCTTGAGAGTCTGAACATGGAAGCATTAATGTCAATGCTGGCTGAAGGCCCTGCACCCCCTGATTTGCGATGGAGCAATGAAACTAGGACAAACCAGAAATGGCTAATGATACAACAGAACTAGGTCTTCCAACCCCTTGGGAGCTCGGAAAAATACTTAATTCCTATCTGTGAGACACAGCGTTCAAGTGCTTCAAGTTTAGTAAGAATAGAGTGAAACTTTGTGGACCCAGAGCTACCAGGCACATCAGTGTTGACATCCTGTATCTGAGTAAAATAAGCTCCAGAATAAGGCACCCCCACAGGCGGCTACATCTGCACCCCTACGGAGTCCGAATACATTTTCAGTTTAGGGATGGCCTTCTTTGTTCTGAGCTTACAGCTAGGGCCAGCAGTAGGGCTAGACTCAATGCTTGGCCCCTGAGCACACTCCCTCGTTACAGTCCCATGTGTATGCGCACACCCCACCTGGATGTCAGCCTGATCTAAGCCCTGTGGGTGTATAGGTGGTAGGGTGTTAGCAGCCCCAAGGGATTCTGACAAAATCCGTATCTCATCCGAACTGCCAGTGTGCTGAGAGTTCAGTGGAGAGCCCTACCTTGACAAAGACAATCTTCTTTCTACTAGCTCAGTCCCCTCAGAGACCATGTTGATTGCCCAGGTCAGAAATATCTAAGTAATGGCTACCTGTGGAAGACCCTGAGGAGACTTTGGGGTGGGAACAACGGCTTTCCTCTTCCCTATTATTCAAATCGTAGTTAAAATATACAATGAGCACTAGCTTCTAGGTATTCACTTAGTGCCAATAGTCCAATAATAAAAAGGAATCAAGACTTCTGCTCAATCAGTCAAAATACATTATTTCCCAAAGATAAAATGGCCTCAAATTGCTCCAAATTATACAGGTCCTTGAGGACTCCACTCTCACATCAGATCAAACTTAAATAATCCAATAACAGATGATAGAAGGTGAGTGTAAGATCTAAAGCCACTGAAGTTAACCTTGGAAAACTGAAGGGGAGAAATCTGGAGCCTATGAGCCAAGAGACAGAATATAAATATGTAGGCGGAGCTTCAATTGCCTTCATCTCGAGCCTCTGTGGTGTGAGGGACACTGGTTTCCCCCAAAATGTTATAGTGGTGACTCAGGCCATCCTTGTCCGGCCACGGCCAGACACAGATGGGCTTGGCCTGGGCCAGCACGCATGCATCCCACATGCATCCAGCACTGCGGGAGAGGAACTTGCACTTTATAACACCAACAGGGAGCAGCAAGCACCAGCTGCCGGCATTGCAGGGCCGCCTCCTGGGGACCTGGTGTGTATTGGGCACTGGAGTCCTGCCCACGAGTACTGTCATGTCCCGTGCTGTGGGAGAGGAACTTGTGCTTTATTGTGCCAAAAGGGAGCAACAAGGACCAGCTGTCAGCATTGCAGGGACTGCCTCCTGGGCACTGGTGTGTACTTGGCAATGGAGTCCTGCCCAAAAGTGCTGCCATGTCCCATGCGGTGGGAGAGGAACTTGCACTTTATAGCACCAACAGGGAACAACAAGGACCAGCTGCCAACATTGTAAGAACTGCCTCCTGGCATCCTGGTGTGTACTGGACAATAGAGTCCTGCCTATGACTGCTGCTGTGTCCCATGCTGCAGGAAAGGAACTTGCGCTTTATAGCACCAATAGGGAGCAACAAGGACCAGCCACCAACATTGCAGGGACTGCCTTCTGGGGCCCTGTGGAGTGTACTAAGCAATGGGTTTTGCCCACGAGTGCTGCCGTGTCCCGCACTGCAGGAGAGGAAATTGTGCTTTATAGCGCCAACAGGGAGCAACAAGGACCAGCTTCCAGAATTGCAGTGACCGCTGCCTGGGGTCCTAGTGTGTAGTGGGCAATGGAGTCCTGCCCTTGAGTGATGCTGTGTCATACTTTTAAAATATATTTTTCTGCTACAGTTGCTTTACCAATTAGTTTGTTTGATTAGGCCCACTTCAAGGTCCTCAACATCTTTTTGAATAAAGCAAAAAAGTTTGCCTTCCTCATCAGGAAGTGCCCCGAAATTGCAATTTTGAAACCTTCAGTGATGCCCATACGATATGTGCTCTGTGTGTGTAATGGAAGATTACATGATGGGTGCAACTGTACATGTGAATGATACACTATTGCTGCCATTTTTGACCTGATCTCTCATACCTGTGAAACTTGCACTACTGCTATATAGTTGTACCTCTTGTCCATGTGTTAGTGATGCCTACCTGCACTTCCTATGACCTAAAGTACTATTGGAACCTGCAATATTTTGTTCTTGAGATACTTGTTTTCTGTTTGAGGGGTAATCACAATGCTGTCTCCTATACTAAGTGACACTGCACTGCTGTTTCCCTCGCTTTACATTGAAGATAAGAGGATCTGCCTCTTTTTAGGTGGAGCCTATTAGGCAGTGCAAGCTGTCTCATTGCAAAAGATCTATTGTGAACTTTCTGTGGCCGTACAGCACTTCTATTGCTTACCATTGGTTGGCTTCATTGTCACACGCATTTGCTTTATCCTTATTTGATGGCTTGACTTCCTCTTACGTTTTCCCTCCTTCCAAGAATAGTCTGTTTATGATCCTTCTGATTGGCTGGCTTGTATCCTTCCATTGCTTCCATTTAAGGCCTTATTTTTCTCTTTCATTCAGCACTCCATGAGATTGCAAGTGTTTGCTAGCTTTCTCCCTCTTATGCAACTTCACCACTCAAATATCTAGCACCCATACACTGTTGCACCCCACCCCTCCCAGCATATCAGTAAAAGCAAAGTGACAAGGATAGTTTTGCTAGGGTATGATTGAAAATGAATACTTTAAGGGTTTGTTTATCTTTATCTCCTGTATTCCGCAAATCACACGCTGTGGCACACAAAGGCCTTCATGGCACTGGGGGATTGGACCATCTGCTGCACTCAGGGTGTCTGAAGCAGCATGAAACTTCTTCTGGAGAACCATAAATCAGCATCTTGGGTAGGGCAGAGGAGCAAATGGCAGAATCCAGTGGAAAGTAAAGTTGGGAGGCATTTCCCATCCTTATTTTTTTAACATTCTGTTTAGAATTTCCTGAGTGACAAATATTTGAAAAATAAACCAGGCCTTTAAAAATCTTGAAAACAATAAATTCAATATACAATTTTGAAATATAAGATTTTTGTTTGTTTTTCCTCCAGTATTTTGAAACGTTTTATTCTTTAACTAGTTTTAAACAATGCTTTATAGAAAATCATTGGCAAAGCCAACAGCTATTCACTTTAATAATAAAGGCAAGGTGTATTGGATTTGCCATTGCTTGTTTATGTGGGAGGTAGGCTTCCACTCTCACTACCTCTAACTTTTCTTTTCGAGATGTGCTTGCATTTCTGATGATAGTCTATAACTTTATGTTTGAATACAAAGGAAGCAAATGCAGCTGCTGCCAATTCTTCACAATTTGTGAGAGAGATGCATCTGCTGCTGCCTATTCCAGTGGTTCTTACCATTTTTATTTATGTGGACCCCCAATTAATCATTACTGAAACGCCTACTGAATCATTATTGAATTCCGGGGACCCCCATTGAGTCATTATTGGAGGATGAGGAAAACAATTCTCAAAAAAAACACAGAACTAAGGGGTCTATTAGGATGGAGGTTGGAAAACCACCCTGACCGCCATGGTAGCGGAAATCAACCGTTTGCTGGTCTCACGGCAAAACCGACAGTCCAATTAGGATCAACCACCAAAATAATCCAACCGCGGCAGAACGAGGGCACCAAAGACTGCCCGTAGCGGGTGGAGAAGATGAAAATCTGTCTGCGGTGTTAGGATCCATGGTGGAAACACACCAAACCACCTCCAGGACTGCGGAGAGTCCGCACAGAAAATTAGGATATCCCTGATGTGACCACGGTACGTTCTGCTGTATCCAACCGCCACGGTTGTAAACAGTGATGAATGGGGGAGCCAGCGGAAGGCCTGTAGCATAGCCATTGCTGCAGACGCTCTGTGAAAAAAATGGAGGTCGACAAAAAAAAAATCACAGCAAGGCCACCAAGTGTACACAGCAAACTAACCCTGCCCCACAATACACATCCCAAAGACACACCACCATGGCAAATTCAAAAACTACCATTCCCAGGACAACCCACACAACACACCTGACAGGAATACTCCATCTTGACACACCCACATAGCTGAGCATAAAACCAGCCCCTTCCCTGACCAGAATCCTTTGCAATACTCCACAACTTTAGGGCTCAACACCAGAGGACAAAGGAGAGGCAAACCTGCACACATCACACTAGCACAACAACACACACACACCACCCCGTCATCACTCCCAGATTTGATAGCCCCTCATCTACTCCAAATGGCTAATTTCACCATTCTGGGTGATTTAAATCTCCATCTTGATAATAATGAATGTACTACGAGCAACGCATTGATTGCGGACCTTCCTGCAATGAATCTTCTACTTTGTAATAGTGGCCCGACGCATACAGCTGGCCACTTACTAGATCCCATTTTTTCCAACTTATCCCACATTCGATGTCCGCCCGCTCTTCCCTTATGTTGGTCTGATCACTTTGCAGTTAAGTTTCAATGTACAGCCCCATTGAGCTTGGTTACACCAGTACCTGGAACACAGTCTCAATCCAGCAATTGGGGAAAACTGGATATGGAAGTGTTTAATCGAATCCTGTCCGATAACGCCCCTAGTATTTATTTAATATCGTTGTCATCTTTGGAAACTATTTATAACTGGATTTCTAATGCAACTAATGATTGTCTTCCACTCTCCGTGAAAAAAATGAATAATCATCGTCCCCCAGCTCCTTGGTTCACAGAACAATTAAAAAACAAAAAAAGTAAATGCAAAGCCCTGGAAAGATGTTGGAGAAAAAATTATTCCTCCGAGTCTAAAACTAAATACCATGGGGCAGATTTATGTTAGATTTGCGCCACTTTTACGCGCCGTTGCGTCAATTTTGTGACGCAGCAGCGGTGTAAACCCTGCGCCACGTTGCGCCCTATTTACATCGTGACGCATCTATGGAGATGCGTCACGGTGTAAAGCCCTGCGCCACATTAAACCTGCGTCAGGTTTAATGTATGCAGGGTGGGCGTTCCATCGGAAAAAGCCTCGGAAAAGTGCCGCAGTGAAATCTACAAGATTTCACTCAGTCACTTTTCCGACGCTGCTGTGTTAAAACCTTGCGCCTGCTTGAAGCAGGCATAAGGCATGACACAGTATGTTAGGTATGGGCAGCCCCTAAACATTGCTGGAGTTGCGTCGTGCTTGCGACACCACTCCAGCAATGTGCCGCCCTTACGCCATCAGATGCGTCACGCATCTGTTTATCCTTGCGCCACGATGCGGCGCATCTGTGGTGGCGCAAGGGTAAACTTGCGTGACGCATATTTCCTGGCGCATCCCAGCTGATTTGCAGGGATGCGCCAGGAAACATAAATCTGCCCCCAAGTTTTATGTAAACTAGCTCGAGCGGAACATGTTTCCTCCACTATCTCAAAGGCACAGAATTGCTCACGCACTCTGTTCACTATGGTCAAGAAATTAGCGGGCTCGGACACGCAGCCCACTTCTCTTATTCTGGATAAATTACAATGCAAAACCCTTGCTAATTTTCTATAAATAAAGTGGAGCAAATATATTTGACATTGGATAAAAACCAGTTCAACAGCGCCTACTCCGTCAACTCTCCCTTCTGTGTCCACTGTTGCTGCTGAACCTCTTATAAATTTGGAAAAGTGGGCGCCTCTTAACAATAACTCTTTAAAAAAAATCTTAGGCAGCATTAAATCTGGATCTCCCTGTGATCCTTTCCCTGCTTCTGTACTCCTGCAATTCGAACAGCCTTCCTTGAAAATCGTTATGAAACTACTTAACGCCTGTCTCCAAGAAGCCTTGGTTCCACCTGATTGGAAACACGCCATGGTCCTTCCTTTGTTGAAAAAAGGCAAATGCTGATCCTACCCAGCCATCCAAATTTAGGCCAATTTTGCTACTTCCTATTTTTTCCAAAATTTTAGCAAAGCATATAAATTTACAACAAACCAAGTTTATTGAATCCTCTAA
Organism: Triturus cristatus; assembly: GCF_964204655.1. Classification (NCBI taxonomy): domain Eukaryota; kingdom Metazoa; phylum Chordata; class Amphibia; order Caudata; family Salamandridae; genus Triturus; species Triturus cristatus. The sequence continues at coordinate 962,480,359 of NC_140585.1, read as the reverse complement.
TTTCTTACAACCCTCTCAGTCCGGCTTCAGAGCGGGTTTTTCAACCGAGACAACTCTCCTTGGTGTTACTGAAATGTTACGACAACGTTTAGATGCAGGTAACACAGTGGCCCTCATATTATTAGATTTGAGTGCTGCATTTGACACGGTTTCTCATACTGTGCTAAATAAATAGTGCAGTTAGGGGTGGGCGGAATTTGCGGAATTAACCTTCGCAAATTATCGCGAGAATGTTTAAAATTATCGCAAACAAGCAGAAATATCGCGAAGATGCGGAAGTTTTTTTCCGGCATGTTCGCGAGATTTTCTGCATGGTTGCGGGTCGCCAACTTACCCATGTGGTTGCTTGCGGGCGCGGCCATCTTGTTTTGAGTTGTTCTCGCGGTGCATGATCGCGAGAAGAAAGACGTGATCGCGCGACGCATGACGTCACTGCGGGCGCGATCTGTCGCGAGACAGCGCAAATGGCTAAAAACAATACAACATCTCATGGAGAACGCGACCGGATCAAGAAAACTTGTTGGCGAACGCAGGGATTCAGGTAAGGCGATCGCGCGCGCGCGAGAATGTATCATTTTGCAGCGCGAGCAAGAAACAAATTATCGCCAAGCTGCGGAAACCGGAATTTTTGACATTTTCGCGCTCTCCGCGGAACGCAAAAATGTCAAATTATCGCAATTTCCGCGAACGGAACGAAATTTTTGCCCAGGCCTAAGTGCAGTCTCTTGGCATTACCAGACATCACTGGGTTGGCTGTCTTCTTTTTTATCTCAGAGGACCTTTCAAGTTTTTTCATCTAAGGCTACGTCTAAAATCCACTCCTCTCCTTATGGGGTACCGCAAGGGTCGATTTTAAGTCCTCTCCTGTTCAATGCATATGTTCAACCTTTGGCAGCAATTGCAGAAGAGGCGGGGTTGTCTCTTTCTTCCTATGCCGACAACACCCAAATCATTTTTTCCCTTACTGCGGAAAAGCTGCCAGGACCTTCAACCTTTCAAGTGGGTTTGAGTAACATTGCATCCAATCCAACCTACTCAAGCTCAACGGTGAAGAAACGGAGGTACTTGGCTTTGGGAAAAATATAGACCTTTGGGGCCCCCAACATTGGCCCACTGCAATGGGGCCTTTACCCCTGCCCACCTCTCAAGTCCGCAATCTGGGATTCATCATTGACAGCAAATTATCTATGAAGCAACATGCGGTAAAAACTGCAGCCACCTGCTTCACCATCTTAAAATGGTTGAAGACAATCATCTGGATGCTCCTGAATGCTACCCAAAAGACTGTAGTCCTGGCACTTAGAACATCTAGACTGGACTATGGGAACATTCTTTTTTTGGGAGCTAAAAGGGATGTGTTACGTAAGCTCCAGGTGGTGCTGAACTCTGCCGCTAGACTGCTTTGTAGAATCCCAAGAATGTCCTCTACTTCTAATGCCTTGAGAGATCTGCATTGGCTTAGAATGGAAAATCGGGTGAAATTTAAAGCTCTGAACTATATGTTCAAGATCAAGCCTGATACTGCTGCTCAGTACCTACAAAATCTAGTCCGCCTCTATCAGCCTTCCCGCCTGTTACGTTCCTCGACTCAGGAAAAATTTGTGATTCTCAGGATCAAACTCACAAGAATGGGTGGCCGTTCTTTTTCTTATCTCGGCCCACTCTTGTGGAACTCCCTCCCCACAGTGATCTGCAAAGAAACACTTTACTCTAATTTTCGTAAGCTACTAAAAACCTGTCTGTTTAATCAATAATCTTCACTTCTCAGACTTCATGATTCCTCCGGGTTTGCACTGGGAAAGCTTTTTTGGGTAGCTGTGCGCATTATAAAATTAATTTAACATAACATAACATAACAACTGCACCCCAAAACATTAGCACATCACACACCATGGCACCACAGAAAATTCCCAAATTCACAGAGAGTGAGTTGTCAGTCATGGTAGATGAGATAAGCAGAGTAGAACCACATGTAAGTTTTTGGTAGACTGATCCAACAGACACCATTAGCCATAAGAGCACAAATGTGGCCAAGGATAGTCAACAAGGTCAATGGAGTAGGGATCATCCCACACTCCAGAAATGAAATCATGAAGCGGTGGCATGACCTGAAGAGAGTTGTGAAAGAAAAGACGAACAAGAACCGTGAGCTGGCTCAGAGGACTGGTGGTGGTCCTCCCATCCCACCAAAAACATTCACTGCATGGGAGGAGAAGGTGCTTGCCATACTGCATCCAGAGAGTCTCACAGGAATAGCCGGGGGAGTGAAGGCTGGTAAGGAAAAACAATTGTAAACCATTACACTGCCATGTACTGTCTTGCACAACTACAAATCTACACATCCTAGGCCCAAGCACATTCATATGCACGAGAATACCCAACACAGGTCTCACAGATGTAACATCCACTCCATCTAAATCACCCCAAAGGTAGCCTGCAACATTCCCAGGGTTGCATGTGTACAGGCAGCCAGCAATACAACTCCCACCATTCAGCCCTGTCCCCCCCCTGAGCAGGATGGAGCACTCCCTCCCACCCAGAAGCATGCGGCATCCATTGCATTGTTCACCTTCATCTAACCGGTAGGTAGCCATCTTCCCAGAGAAGGCAGTTTAGGGGTGGGAGGCCTGCACTACAACTCCCAACAGGCACCCCATCCCCCACTGAGCAGGACGTAGCCCCCCCAGAAGCATGTGGCAACCATTGCATTGTTCACTTTCATCTAACAGGTAGGTAGCCATCTTGCACTGGAGGGCTGTTTGGGTGTGGGAGGCCTGCACTACAACTCCCATCAGGCACCCCAGTCCCACACCTGAGCAGGATGTAGCACCCCCCCAGAAGCAAGTGGCAGCCATTGCATTGATCACCTTCCTCTGACAGGTAGGTAGCCATCTTCACAGGGAGGGCTCTTCGGGGGTGGGAAGCCTGCACAACAACTCACAATAGGCTTCCCTGCCCCACCCATGAACAGGATGTGGCACTCACTCCCCATCATGAAGCATGTGGCAGCCATCGTAGTATACCAACCAAACTTACAGGTTGGCAGCCATTTTCCAAATCTGTACTGTTTGTGGGTGGGAGGCCTGCACTACTACTCTCACCATGCCCCCTTGTTCCCCAGCTCATCAAGATGGAACACTCCCTCCCACCCAGATGCATGTGGCAGCCATTGCATTGTACACTCCAAACTAGCTGGTAGGTAGCCATTTTCCAAGGTTGTACTGTTTCTGGGTGGGAGGCCTGAACTAATACTCCCACCATGCCCCCTTGTTTCCCAACTCATCAAGATGGAGCACTTCCTCCCACCCAGATGCATGTGGCAGCCATTGTATTGAACACACAAACTAACAGGTAGGTAGCCATTTTCCAAGTTAGTACTGTTTGTGGGTGTGTTAAGCCTGCACTACTACTCCCACCACGCCCCCTTATCCCTCAGCTCATCAGGATAGAACACTCTCTCCCACCCAGATGCATGTGGCAGACATTGCATTGTACACTCCAAACTAACAGGTAGGTAGCCATTTTCCAAGGCTGTACTGTTTGTGGGCGGGAGGCCTGCACTACTACTCCCACCTTGCCCCCTTATTCCCCAGCTCATCAAGATGGAGCACTCCCTCCCACCCAGATGCATGTGGCAGCCATTACATTGTACACTCCAAACTAACAGGTAGGTAGCCACCTCCTGCTCTCTTGTCCCACCCCTGCGCAGGATGGAGGCCTCCACCACACACACAGAGATGTGCCACAATTTGAACCTAAATTTGACAACAGAACAGGAAAGTAGACAGTGCATGCACGCAGCCATTCCTCTAAAAAACATGGTGCCATATGACAACACCAGCCCTCTCATCCCACAACAATTCCCACAGATCCATTGCCACTTACAGTGTGCAGACAGCTAAGTAAATGTAACTGTCACAGCATCCAAAGTGTGAATCACTAATTCACATGTTGAAGAAAGTCTGTGCACAATCATGCACTGCACTGAATGCCATGTGTAAGTGCCATGTGGGCAGAGCATTAAGGACCATAGGAAAAACAAAGCAAGCATGGTCTGTAGTACACATTGAGATTTGCACATGACATGACAAAGGTATGCATGAGATAACAATGGCTAGTGCATGTTCAGATGAAATGTCTGCCAGACAGAGTAAGCAACAAAGATGCTTCTTATAAAGTCGTTGTGGCGCTAGGCCTCAGATGACAACATGCCCTTGTAATCACAAAATATACAAGTGCTGCATGGCATGTATTGACATGTCACACCATGGACAAGTAATGAATGTATCTTCACATCCTGTCAGGATGAACAGTAGTGTGCAGACAAACAATGTGATAACTAGTAAACGGTGTGGTGTATAACATGTGAATAAGATACATCTAACACCAAGCTTGAGGGGTGCACTTCAATTACCATTTCCCCTCTGTCCCACAGGTGACCAAGAACTGACTGCAGAGGACAACAACAGCAACCTGCAGAGCCAGTCCCCCCCCAGATCATGGACTTTCAGATGAGGACGCCCAGGACCCTATTGTCCCCCCACCACGTCTGCAGCAACACCAACATCTACGCAGACCCCTGCTGTAATGGCCTGTGGAGCCTCCACCACCACCACCAGTGCTGCCTGCAACACTGTCCCTGACACAGAGGATGACTACCACACACCAACAACGGAGGATGGCAGGGAGAGGATGCGGGTGCCAACAGTGGTGAGGCAACAGGTTCGTGGCAGCAGGACAGGTGGGAGGGCAAGGGTCAGTCACAGACAACTGGACACTGGGACCGAAGCCCTGGACAACATCAACAGAGGCTTTGGGGCCTATGAACGGGCCCAGGGACGAACAGGCCGGGCTGAGGAAGGTTCATACAAGCTCCTTCTGCTGATGAGGTCCATGGACACCCGCATGGGCCAAATCGTGGACCTCTTGGATCAGCTAGTGGCGGTACTGAGTGACAGACCTGCACCACAAACAACACCTCCACCTCCCTCTGTTGGCTCGCAGGATGACAGTTCACCATCCACCCCTGCGGCTACAGAGAGGGGGGACTCCTCAGACCCCACTGGCCCCGCAGCAGAGGCCCCCCCAGCCAAACGATCAAGGGGTCATCCCAAGAAAAACCAGGGAGGATCCCGTGGCAAATCACCTGCCAAATGCCAGTCACAGAGCCAGCCATGATGGCAACCCTCTTCACTACTGCATTGACGTTTGGGACTGTCCTTCCCCACACTGCCTTGTGAATGACATCCGTCTGTTGGACTGGGTCATACTTGATTTTCTCATGTTCCATCACTGACAACTCACTGCCTCACCTTATTGTAAATATTCACCCCCCTGTCACATGTCCCCATTGTAAATAAACACTCCTTACACACACAAGTCGTTGTGTCTGCTCCATGTTTACTCCAGGATGTGCAGTCTTCACCATGATTACAATGAACCTGGAGTATGGAATGTATGTAGGCGGGTTGAGGCTGAAGGGACCTAGGAAAACACAACAGAACATTATTCACTAGTCAGGTGTTGGCATCACAGCCATCACACAACACTTGTCATTAAGGTACTCCAATATGCACACATTACAATGAGCAACAGTCAGTACCGACATAAACATCCTGGAGATTTGACAAACTACCCTGTCCCAGGAACATTGGCAGCCAGCACTGAGTCAACAACAGGCAGCAGTCACAAAGCTCACTTACACCTTGCCAACAACAACAGCATCAGAATACAATGGCTCAGTTCTACATTGTCAATCACCTTCAGGTAAAGTAGCGGTTGATGAGCTGTTGACGCAGGTCGACACCTTCCTCCTCTCCGCTATCCTTGTCACTGGACATGGGTTTGGTTTGCAGGTGGGTGCCTTGGCTACTCATCAGCATCCAGGAGCAGGGGGATCTCCTTGCACAAGGCCAGGTTGTGGAGCATGCAGCATGCAACTACAATCTGACACACCTTCTTAGGCGAGTACATCAGTGCACCTCCGGTCTTGTCCAGGCAACGGAAACGTGACTTCAGGAGACCAAAAGCACGCTCCACCACACGATGTGTCCTCCCATGGGCATCATTGTAGCGGACTTCAGCTGGTGTCCTGGGATTCCGCAGTGGGCTCAGCAACCAAGGACGGTTGGGATATGCTAAATCACCTAGGTGTGAGATACACAGAGCAACTTTGTAATGTAACTGTGGCAGAGGACAGCATGTCACACACACAGCACGCTAGCGGACTCTTCGTACTCACCCACAATCCATGCATGGTCTGGAAGCAGATTATCAATCATTCGGGGCACAATGCTGTTACGCATGATGTATGAGTCATGGGCTGAGCCTGGCAATTTGGCACAGACTTATGAGATGATCATATCCACCTGGCACACCACTTGCACATTGAAGGGATGAAAATGCTTCCTATTCCTGTAGACGTGCTCACGTGCCTGTGGTGGATCCAGGCCAACATGTGTGTAGTCAATGGCACCAATAACATTGGGGATGTGCCCAAGTGCATAAAAATCTCCCTTCACAGCCGCCAGCTTATGCCTCCTGGGGAAATGGATATATCTGTCCTTGTAGATCATCATAGCAGACAGGACATCACGTAGCACCATGATGAACAAAGGTTGCGACATCCCACCTGCGCTGGACACCGCGTACTGGAAAGATCCTGAAGCAAAAAAATGCAGGACCGCCATCACCTTAGACGTTGGTATGAAAGCACCCAGATATGTCCTGCGAGGCTGCAGGTGGGGCTCCAACATAGTACATAGGTCTTGGAGGGTGTCTCGATCCAGACGCAATCTCCGTATGACCTCCTCATCCTCCATGTCTGCCAGCATTGTGAAGGGACGATGCACATTTGGTCTCCTCCTAGGTGAGATGAAAGTGGATACATGTCAAAGCAATCCACCAGGAGATGTGTCCTAGATCTTACGTTCTGACAGACACAACACAAACAATGACTAGCATCACAGTTCAGCTTACGGCACAACTTACATGTAGGAGCACCCTTAGCTACACCATCCGTACACCTGTCCACTTTTTACACAGCTAGCACCTCACAAACAATATCCAAATATGTGTATGCACAGAGGGATATGGCCACATCTTGCATGGGCAGCCCTGAGAGCAGTACCAACAGCATATGTGGAAAACTGCCACACTACTGTCTCCTACCTAGCTGCTGTACCTGCCACACCTTCTTGCGTAAGTCACACAGGACACACATCAACCACACAATGACCCAAGACTGTGCGTTGATTGATAAGTATGTGCATTAGCCAAGAAAAGTAGACAGTCAAATCTGCACATTGTGAAGTCAGACATTCATCACTGTGAGTTGCTAAGCACTTTCACACATTGGCATGTGTACCCATTGGAGAGTCCATCACAACACTGTTCTGTGTACATGCCCTGCAAAATCACAGGTGACATGCGAGGGAGTACATGCCAATGTTTCTAATCATATTCAACAACATGGCATGTGTAGTCAGCAGTGGGGTTAAGGTTACATTGGCCTTGAGTGCACAATCTTGAGCTATGAATCATATGTCCAATGTGCACTGTTGAGACCTGGCCATTGGCCATTCACACTGCATGACGTGTCCATAGGTGCTGTCAAGGTGATCTGACACCCAAATCACGGTCACTGGCTCAAATGCATGGCAGCCATTCCACGGTAGCGACCGCCTGGCCCCTGCGGTGTGTCACCACCAATGCCCAAAACACACTCACGGTAGTGATAGGCATATAAACATGGTCAAATGGCGGTTGGCATGCTCCACCACCCAAATCACCATCATTCATAGCAATGTATGGCACACAAATCGTGGTAGCGACCGCCTGGCCCCTGCGGTGCATCACCGCCATGGCCCATGCCCTTAGAGCCAATGGCAACCACAATCGCGGTAGACTAATGCAATTTTGAAAATCGCGGTAGGTGTGCTCTGCCACTGCGGGGCCAGTCATTGGATGCATTTGAAAGATGCACAATAGCGGTAGTGACCGCCTGGCCCCTGCGGTGTGTCACTGCCATGGCCCATGCCCTACAGCCAATGGGAACCGCAATCGCGGTAGACTAATGCAATTTGGAAAATCGCGGTAGGCGTGCTCCACCACTGCGGAGCCGATCATTGGATGCATTTGAAAAAAGCTGACCTGGAACACCAATTGCAGCAGCAACCACTGAAACTAGCCGCGTGTTTGCGATAATTTTTAAAATTTTCACGATAATTTGCAAAAGTGGATTTCGCAAATTCCGCCCACCCCTACCCAGGGGGCTATATATGTGTGGGAGAGAGCCTCACATTTCCACAGCTTCCAGAGCCTGCTGCCTGTCACCCCTCACCACCAACTGCTGCTGCTCCTGTCTCCTGAGCCTGCTGCCTGCCACCCCTCACCACCAACTGCTACTGCTCCTGTCTCCAGGGCCTGCTGTCTGCCACCCCTCACCACCAGCTGCTGCTGCTCCTCTTTCCAGGGCCTGCTGACTGCCACCCCTCAACACCAAGTGCTGCTGTTCCTGTCTCCAGGGCCTGCTGCATGCCACCCCTCAACACCAAGTGCTGCTGCTCCTGTCTCCAGGGCCTGCTGCCTGCCACCCCTCAACACCAACTGCTGCTGCTCATGTCTCCAGGGCCTGCTGCCTTCCACCCCTCAACACCAACTGCTGCTGCTCCTGTCTCCAGGGCCTGCTGCCTGCCACCCCTCACCACCAACTGCTGCTGCTCCTGTCTCCTGGACATAGTGATGGCAAGGACTGAAAAGATCTGGGCCAGTTCCTTCACCACCGAGGAGCTGGAGGTCCTGGTGGACGAGGTGCTCACACTGTATGCAAGGCTATATGGTGCTCCAAATGTTGTGCTAAGTGTTTCAGAGTGGAAGTGAGAGTGCAGGGGGCACATATGACGTTGATCTGCTGCAATATGTGTCTGAGACAGTAATTGCTTGTGGGTATGGATGTGGGGGTCCCTGATGTCATTCACAGGCGCATCTGTGGCCTTAGCAAGGGTTTACATCCAGAGGGTAGTGATGGAATTGTGTAATACCAGAGGGTGACACTCTTGGGGGTCATTCACCGGTGACACAGCAGATTGTCGTACTTTTGTGCACAGCCCCTTCCATTTCCACCAGCATGTGTACTGACTGGCATGTGTAGGCACTGTTTCCGCTCTCAAATTGTCCCTTCATGTGACATTTATGATGCCCCACGTTGTACCTCAGTGAGATCCCACCTGGCCTGCACAGTCACTGCCCAATCTGACAAGGACACATCACTGAATGTACAGAGTGTAACATGTGTGTGATTTGCTGAACTCTCCATCAAAGAGCCTTCTCAGACCTGCAGATTGCACACAACAGGCCTTGTGAGAAGGGGGTGGGATTTTAAGATCATGTCCCTCAATGTGACCTCCATGACATAGTGAGCCATTCACAGGACAAGGACATTGTTGGCTGCACAGTGTTGGACACAGTGAGTCAGCCCCTCACCATATATTGAAATGTGATGTATGTCTTGCTCACCCTCAAACTGAATAGTAGATGTGGTCAGCCTACACATGCCTTTCTGTGCTGGCATCCTGCATGTGTCTGATGTGGGCAGGTACTGTGTCCACCCTCATGCCTGCATGCATTTTCATATGACTCTCCCATGTAAATGTGCCATATGAGATGCAGTATTTTCTCAGCTTGACATGTCTGTGGAATTGGGCTGAGTGAGTATCATGCACCTGTTCTGAGAAATAGTGGTACATAACACTGTCACAGAGTTCCCCCTCTTGTCTCCTATGCCTGCAGCTCAAAGTCCACCAGTGTAAGGCCATGTGGAGTGTCATTGCACGCAAGGTGCGGGCTCTGGGTGTCTCCAACCAACAGGGCACACACTGTCACAAGAGGTGGGATGACATCTGCCGGCTGAGCAAGAACGTGGCAGAGATGATGCTGGGGCTGCTCCCTCGGACTGGCAGGTTGGCGCGTCGGAGCATGACACTACTAATGGCCCACATCTTAGCTGTGACACAGCCTGAGCTGGATGTACGTTTGAAGGAGCATCAGCAGCAAGCTGGGGGTGAGTATTCTGGGAAGGGTTACTTTGGTTGTGAGTGGCTGCATGTGTTCAAAGCCTGGGCCAGCGCTGGTCTCTGTGATGTTGGTAGTGCGCTGCAGTGGCTTGTAAGTGGCCTCTGTGTTGTGTGCAGCTGTCATGCATTTGCCCTACCTGTACTTTCTTCATGTCATTGGAGTAATGGCCCTTGACATTGCATGCTGAGTCGTGGCCTTCTGGCATCGTCTGCATTGGGGTAGTCAGGGACATCCCATGGAAGGGAACGGTAGTGTGCATCATCTGAGTGTGCTTTCCTCAATGTGTGCATTGCTTGACGTCAGAATTGTGAGTACTAGACATCTGACACCAATGTGCAACTGTAGTTGTGCCCCAAAGAATGACATGGTGGATGGCATGAGCTAATTGCCATTGTGGACTGTTATGTTGGAGTCTGTATCTGTGTTGACCCCTTCTGCTCCCTCCAGATGTGACCGTGGCTACATGTCTGGAGGTAAATCGTTGCCCCACTAAGGGCCCTAGGTGTGCTCAGAGGGATTTGTGTGTCTGGTTAAACTGAGCCATTGGCAGGCTATTTGGCTGTGTGGTCATCACATGGCTCACTTATGCCACGTTTGAATGATGACACGCAAAATTCCAGTTTTGAATTGAGGTTGCACATTGTTACTGCACAGGGTAGTATGCAACATGGGGATACCATCATCTTGTTTAGTGCATTGCTTGCATATGATGGTTGTGTTGATGCCACTGAACTGACCCTATGTCTATCTCTTGCAGCATCTCCCATCGGCACGGAAGGACAGGGGACAGACACCAGTGGTGAGGCATCAAGCACGACTGCTACACACGAGCACAGTGACACTGATGTGACCAGCGCCTCGGAGGGTGACAGGAGTCTGCTTGAGGAATCACAGCCAGAGACGTCAACGTCATCTGATGCCAGCAGTGACGCATCTATGTTGGCCGCCACAGGGGACGGGGACTCTGCCTCCTCTTCCACCACACAGCGTACAGTGCCCACCCTCCCAGCTACTTCCACTGTTGCTGCCCGTGTTCGCACCAGTAAGAGGGGAAGAGTGTCCTTCACCCCAGGCACCGCTGCCCTGCCACTGCCCCCTATTGCCATCAGTGCTGAGCCTGTGGGCCTTTTGCGCCAGCTGTGTGTGGGCCAGACAACTCTCATCAATGCCTTCTTAGACCACGACAAAAAGTTGGCCCAGGTCATTGCTTTCATAGAGGGCATTCATTCAGACGTGGGTGGGCTACACCGGACTGTCCAGTCTTTGTCCTCCGCAGTGATGGCAGCCATTCAACTGGCACAATCTCAGAGTCAAACTCCAGTCCCCTTTGCCACCGCCTGCCAGAGAGTGACCTCACACCACACCTCAAGGGCAAGATACAGCACACGCAGCACACAACAGCAGCAGCCTAAGCAGTCCAGGGCGCAGACACCATCCCCACAGAAAATTAAAGCCACCCCAGAGCGCAAAGGCAAAAGCCCTCCAAGCGACACCCAGGGCCATAAAGCCAAGAAGCAGGCCTCACGCTCACAAAACTTTCTTTCTCAAAATAACAATATTCCATTCAGTAATTGTCATTGCAAATCTTAAAACTTTTGGGTTTACGGATGATGACTTTGTCTCCATGGTAGGATAATCCACTAATTTTGACAATAGAACAATGGTTAACTCTGATAAAAATGAAGATCTAATCAAATTACTGTCACTCAAGAAAAAGACTAAACGAATAGAATTGCACGGGCAATTTATGCTCGAATATTTACGAGCTGGAATTATTCCACAAGGTTTGCAAATCAAAAACATCCCAGGTCTATTTGTCCAGATTAAGGAATTTTTTGAAAAAGTGGTCCACGATTGCAAATAGGTGCTCAGGGACCTTATGATGTTAACAGTAGAAACGGCTAAGGAAATGCTCTCACAGCTGTTGAATGAAATTCTAGACTTAGAAAACAAAATAAAAAGCTCCACAGCTGTGGTTGACGCCAAGAAAAAATTAGAGGAACTAGATATGGAATTAAATTCATACACCAATTATCTACTTAAACGTAAAACTGATAAATTGAAAAAAGACATAAGATTTTTTAGCAAGGAAAACATCTATTTATACCTCATAGAAGGTTACTATTTGCAATCTGATACACCAGATCAAGACCAATATCCTTATCAACAGACAAATAGATCATATAATAAAAAGATTACCACGTTCTCTGATATGTCAGACTCTGACAATGAAGGAACATCTACGATGCATGAAAACAGAGGAATTAGATATAATTCACTCCCTTATCAGGGATATTGCCAACCGTTTTTAGGGCGACGCAATCAGACCAGGGGAAACCCCAATATCAACCCCAATACCAACAACAATATCAACCTCAACCACAGTATCAGTCCCGTGCACAATATCAAACTCAGTTCCGGGGACATCAACCAGTCAATCCGAATCAATATCTCGAAACCCACAATGCTCGCTATTGAAGGGAATGAAGGATATTCCTATTTTTAATCTAAGTGCTATTAATCTAAATGAGGCAACTAGTTCTCTTTTATCGAAAGTATTAACATATGTACCCCATTCTGGATTAAACAGGTTTGAGTTGTTCAATGACTTAACTTAATTTTTTCGTAAAATTCGGTTGAAATGCTTTTTTGCGAATACTGAAATCCATTCTGATGACACCAATAAATCTGGATTGGCACCTAAATCAACTTTTACTCCTTCCATTGATCAGGTGGCCCCAGAAATTAAAATATTTGAACAAGTGGTCTATAAGAAGTTACTAGCTGCCACTAAATATGTGCCGAATACTCCATTTAATATAAATATGGATGAATATAAAGCTTTGATGAAACTTAAAAGTTCCCCTGAAATCACAATTAAAAGTTGTGACAAGGGTGGCAGTATAGCCATACTGGATACCGCAACCTATGTGGTTAAAATTGAAGAAATGCTAAGTGACAGTAGGTGTTATATAAAAATAACAAAAAATCCTACAGAAAAGACAAAAAACAAAATATATAGACTTACAACTAAAGCCTTAAAAAGCGGTTATATCTGTGAAAAAGAGTTTGAATTTATGAACATAGACCATCCCAGGCTGGCTAGCCTCTATGGTACTATTAAGATTCATAAGGATGAACAAGATCCTCCTTTCAGACCTATTGTCACAACAATAGGGTCTGTTACAGAACCTATAACAAAATATTTAGATACAATTCTTCGCCCTTATGTCCAAGATATTCCAGGACATGTACAAGAGACACGTCAATTAATCTATTGGAAGGAAAATCTTTTATTCCTAATCGACAGTGACTTGTTACTTTAGACGTGGAAAGTCTATATAGCAATATACTCTGCGATGGAGCATTGTCTGCAGTACAATGGTTCATAGAACTCATGAACATTGATTGTGATGCAAATTTTATCATTGACTGCCTACGTATAATCCTGGAAGACAATATATTTGAATTCCAGGTTGAGCTATATAAACAAGTCAAAGGCGTAAGTATGGGCGCATCTTGCGCCCCTACAATAGCAAATATCTATGTAGCCTATGTTTAATGAAGTAGCCCTGTTTTATGAGTCTGTTCTTCATTGGCCACGCTATATAGATTATATTGTGTTTATATGGGATGATAATACAGAGATTTTGCATGAGTTATTGTCATGGCTAAATTTGTGTGATTCTAACTTAAAGTTCACCTTAAAGTTAGATAATATGAAAATTGAATTTCTTGACATACTAATTTAACATGAAATCGGACATTTGATAGTGGATTTATTTACAAAACCCACTGCATGTAATACACTTTTACATTATGAAAGCTTTCATCCCACAATGCAAAAAAACAGCACCCCTTTTGGGCAATATTTATGCCTTAGACGTAATTGTACAAAACTGGAAGACTTTGATCTGAGAGCCACAGATATGACGAAGAAATTCCTCAATAGAGGATATCCACACAGACTAGTAAGACAATCATATAAACGGACCAGATTCTATGACCGGCAACACTTGTTACAAAATGCCATTCCAAAACAGGAAGACAAATTAATCTTCATCACACGTCATTCTATGATGAATGAAAAAACTCGCCAAATAATAAGTTCTAATTGGCATCTACTTAAGGTCAACACATTCACAAATAATTTGCAGAAACCGATATTCGCTTACCGCGAAAATAAAAATTTGAAAGATCTTGTTGTCGGATCTCGCATGCCAAATAAAAAAGAGCCAACACAGAGAAGTGTTGAGAGCATGCTACCAATTGAAAGCAATTTTAAATGTGGTATATGCAAAAGTTGCCTGCTAGCCTTGGAAACGAACAAGATAGATTTTAATGAACAAGTAATTAGATCAAAGGGAATGACTAACTGTAAAACTAAAAACATAATATATCTGTTGATCTGCCCTTGTGATAAAGGATACGTAGGCGAAACATCACGCTCACTCAGTGTCAAACTGACTGAACATAGGTCAGCAATCCGAACGAAAAAGTCAGTTTCACCTATGGCATCGCTTTATATAGAGAACAATCATACAGCCAATGATATACGTTGGTTTATTATTGAAAGAAATTTACTGAAAGAAGGACAATGTCAGGATAGTATTAGAAAAAAACGTGTAGTTTATTGGATCTTTCTATTACATACTGTATATAAGGGATTGAACCAAGATATTCCTTGGGAAAATGCGATTATTTAAACCTTTTTCTCTACAAAAGGTCCACCTAGCAAAGTTACCTGCAAATAGAACTTAGTTGCTTTCTAATTGGCCATTTGTCAAACTACCATCAATATTTCAGAATGGGTATGAACAAATAGCAACTTATATAAACAGACATGAACATCTTTGGGTTTTCCACCCCGCCCCCTTTCATCTTTTTCAGTGAATATATGTCCGTTTTTAGAAAATATATCTTTGGGCGTTGCTTTATACATTGAGATTTGGGTCTTGTTTGGTCAAAACTTATGGTGTTAATGTATGTTCTTTGTATTTTTAAAAAAACTTGACTTAGGAATCTTAATTTTATCCCTTCCATGATGGTAGCCGAGTAACTTGAAGTAAATAACGCGCACGTACAGGGAGGACACAAACCGTTGGGTTCGCCTACTAAAAGATGGCGCCCATTTTGAATTCTCACTAGTCTATTTTCTATGTTTATAAAATATTCTTAATTGAACAACGTGCATCTATGTGGGGTTTTAAATAGAACAGGCTATCCCGCCAAGTTAGTGATGGCGTTCTGGATGTGAGCAGTGCACCGTAGATTCTACGGTCTGCATCGACACGTAGAAATTTATCCCGGCAAATTTGTGATGGCTTTTTGGATGTGAGCAGTGCACCGTAGACCCCACTGATTGTATTGACACAAAGAAACTCAAGGTAAATGCGCTTTAAAAGGACGCTGTCATTATAGACTATGGATTAAGGCATATACACGACGTACGGATCAGTGACGTTGGTCTTATATATATTTTTTTCATCATATTTTTAGTATTCCGAAATATCATTGCTCTCGATATTGATCAGCTCCCCAGTCGAGACCACATCCGGTACTCGCAGCTACTCTTTGAGTAAATTCTCGCTATTGAACATAAGCAAGCATTTTTAGATAGATATCTATTTGATCTTCAATTATTATAAGTGGATTCATGTAAATAGGTTTAGATTTCTGCATCTTACTTTTTTAATTACAGAACTTTACGCACTGTAATACCCCACACTATTCAAAGCTATTCTGTGGGACATCGATAGATTGGATTGATAAGAAAACAATTTAAGGTAACTACGTTAAATTATGGACTTTCTCTTTGGAAGTTACTGCCTAATCCCTATGTGCGACGTATTTATTGTGATGTTGTATATATATATTTTTGGTCTTATTTCCAGTATTAGGAAGGGACATTGCCATATATACTGGGGGCCTCATTTATGAAAAGTGACGCATCACTGCGTGAAAACAGTGATGCGTCACTTTTCACTGCGCCCTCCCTGCGACTCCAATGATGCGTCATATTTAAAGTATGACGCATCATGTCGCAAGGAGTCACAGATACGTCAGTATTTCTGACGTATCTGTAGGCGCAAAAGTGACGCATTGCTGGAGTGTGTCACAAAAGTGACGCAACTCTAGCAATGTGTCCTTTCACATGGGGCAAGCCCCATGTGAAAGGGCCTGCGTCAGTCTTACGCCTGCTGTGAGGCAGGCGCAAGATATTGACGCATTTGCACCCTAGAAGTGGCACAGTGAAATCTCGTAGATTTCACTGCGTTACTTCTACGATGCTTACTTACGTGGGAACGCCCACCCTGCATACATTATACCTGACGCAGGTATAATGTAGCGCAGGGGTTTACAAAGTGACGCATCTAGGTAGATGCGTCACTTTGTAAATATGGCGCATCATGGCGCATGTTGTACACCACTGGTGCGTCACAAAAAGTGACGCACCGGTGGTGCAAAAGTGACGCAGGGGCTGAGTGTTTACCCAGTGTAGTGCACATCACGCACTTGCGAGAGGAATTAAATTCTTTTGGAATAGCTGGACAAAGAGAAGTGTTTAAATCCTTAAGCAAGCATTCACTCACCAGCGCCTGACTTTATATGGTCTATCCTTGACCTGTAGGATAGTATTATTAATAGGTTGCATTTTGTTCTCATATAGAGTAAGAGGACCCAACACTGTCATATGTCGGATACCCAGCGTATCATTCAGCATCAACAACCATATAATTTATAGGATTGTCTTCTTTCTTCTCTATAAAGTGAGTACCAAAATTTTCATCATCTTTAAAAACATCAGCCTATTAGTCGGATAGATAGAAATCTTACTATTATACCTGGTTGGTTTTTGTTCTTTCAGCTCTTTTGACCACAATGCCAAGCAACAAGGAGAATAAGTGATTCTTTCGATTAATGTCAATTCTTTCAAGTAAATGTAGAACGTTTATTTACTGGTGTACTACTTAAGATAGGCTCGATTAAATGACCTCTATCGTCAAGTTTGAGGCGTTGTTTACTACCGGGACATTATATAAGTGTCGACTTAGTTATGTGCTATTTGGGTTAACACATTTACCCTAAAAAAAGCAGCCATTCATGAGCTGAATCATCTGTATATAATAGTGAAAATATATGAAAGCATTAATAATAAGTCCTATAGAACGAAATAAGGGCCCTTAAGATAAATATTTTTTCTTATCTCTCTTATCTTTTTTCTCCTTTTTCTGCTTTTTCTATGTTTCTTTACAAAATCTTTTTTTCTTTATCTTTCTTTTTTTGTATATTCACGATTTTGAAACTTTTTTTTAAACATTGTATTGGGAATTCATATATGTTACAGGGGAGGTTCATAGTAACTGGAACAAATCATGAAACATTTGAATGTTTTTAAAGCTGCCAGTATATTGAGATCACAATATATGAATTATATTATCATATTACATTGAAAAATGAACTGTATCATGTGAAAATTGTTACATTAATTCAGTTTCCCGTGATTTTGATCAAGTATATATTATGTTGTTTAAGCAATCATGTATATTACATAATCTAGGTGCGTCTATACAATATAAGGTAGTAACCATTTTGTTGTCTATGTTTTATATATTTTATCTAGTTTTTTGCAATGACCCTGATGAAGGCAGAAGTGCCGAAACGCACGTAGTTCCCATCTACCGCTTGCCCTCATCAAGTTGTCATCTCTTGTATGCCCGAGTGAATATATTCAGGACTATTACCGATTATCATCTCATGTTTAAACTGGATAATATCAAGAAGAAATTTCTTTTGTCACCAATTATGGCTTGTATATTTTTGCTGTCTTTAGAATAGTAACGGTTTTGAACAAGAATAATCTAAATGAACAAATTAATTAAGCTTTATTACAATTGAAGAACATACATTGAAAATATATTTTTCTAAAATGTTGTTTTTCACATTTTTATAGTAATTGTGGTTACTGATTTGTTGCACCTAGACTGTGTTTGATTTAAATAGAAGCTTGCTATTGGTCTTTTTACATAAAGTCTAAACTTCCCTACGCATAGCAAGTATAATTTGTTTGTTTTGTAGGGGTCCCCCTTTTTTTCAAGAACTCAGGCTCACATGCCTCAGAGGCATCCCCAGCCAAGGACTCTCCTGTCCCAAAAGCATCTCGCAAAGATAAGCAGACAGTTGCCATGCCCGGTGGGAAGCTGGTGCCTGCTAAGAGTACACATAAAAAGAGCTCCAAGGGTGAGTCACCCTCAACCTCAACTCCCATCCAGAGCCCTGTGAAGCAGGGAAAGGAGGCCACAGTAGGGGGTACACCTGGTAAACAGGGGATGGAAGAGCATAGGCAAGGCCAGGCCAAGTGTACTGCTGGATCCAGCAAGTCCCCAGAGGGAGGGCCACTGGCTGCACCTGATGCAGCTTTAGTGGAGAGTATGCCTGTTGTGCCCGCCCCACTTACCACTCCTACCAAGACAATGATTCCCTATCGAGTCCCCAAGAAGTGGAAAGGCACCCCTCCACATTCTCACACCCACACTGTATCGCACGGCAGCATGACTCCACCTCCACTTGCCACCATACCACCCGGTCTAAGTAGCCCTCTGGCTTCCAAAGCCACTGAGACCTCTACCTTAGCTGGGCCTCTCTCTCCCCAGTCCAGTCCTCCAACTGTCCCCAACACTCAGCCACCTCCCAGTCCGACTGACAGCCAAGTCTGAGTGGAAGTACCCCTCACACACCTGTCTCTCCCACAGCGGGGCCTGGACTGCCCATTGTTACCCCCTGACTGTGATGCTGACCATGGCAGGGTACAGTCTCACCCATTGAAAATAAATGAGGGAGGGTAGTGGTGTTCCTAAAAAGGAAAAGACTTGCACATCAAAATACACACAAGTATATGAAAGTAAGTCAATGGCGTCAAACAGTGGATTGTATAATCATAGTAAACTCGGGTGCTTAACTAGCTACAGGCACTCACTACCCGAAGGTGCCTATAAGGCAGATGTGAAGTCTGCCTATGTAACATGCAAGATAGAGCTATTACAGCACAACCATAAACAGTGTATAAAAGGTCCAACTGAATAACCAATAATAAACACATGCGTTATTCAGAAAAAGAAACAGATATGTATATATATCCCAAGATCATCTGTGGAAATCTTCTGTTCAGAAAGTATGAGATGAAAGGTCCATGTTGTTTTTGATGAAAAATATTCTTTTATTCGATAGCTGAATCAAAATCCAAAACAAAAACAGCCAACACGTGTTTCGTCAGTACATTATTGGTACTAAAGACTTTCTCAAGGCTATATAAGTAAAGTACGTGCAATGAAGTCCAAAGATTGGATACGAAGCACATCAAGTGTGGCTCAAGTAGACGATCTAGGTAACATAAGGCGAAAGCGTCAAAGATATCTATGAAATGTCGACAAAACCTTAATAAAGGAATAGTAGGTCAGTAGATGATGTCCAAACAATACGATAGCATCATAAGTAAGAGATGGGAGACATCCTCCAAAGGCGTGCGCTTGATAACGCTCCACAGTAAACAAAGTCGGACCCATTCCCTGTGCGGGATCTCATATAACTACTCTGCACTTTGTACTGGCCACTGACCTTGATGCTCACTGCTGTTTGCCCATTCCCTGTGCGGGATCCCATGTGACTACTCTGCACCTTGGACTGGCCACTGGCCTTTATGTTCACTGCTGTTTGCCCCTTCCCTATGCAGGATCTCATGTGACTACTCTGCACCTTGGACTGGCCACTGGCCTTGATGTTCATTGCGGTTTGCCCCTTCCCTGTGCAGGATCTCATGTAACTACTCTGCACTTTGCACTGGCCACTGGCCTTGATGTTCACTGCTGTTTGCCCCTTCCCTGTGCAGGATCTCATGTACTTACTCTGCACATTGGAGTGGCCACTGGCCTTGATGTTCACTGCTGTTTGCCCTTTCCCTGTGCAGGATCTCATGTAACTACTCTGCACTTTGCACTGGCCTCTGGCTTTGATGTTTACTGCTGTTTGTCCCTTCCCTGTGCAGGATCTCATGTAACTACTCTGCACTTTGTGCTGGCCACTGGATTTGATGTTCACTGCTGTTTTCCCCTTCCCTGTGCAGGATCTCATGTAACTACACTGCACCTTGGACTGACCACTGGCCTTGATGTTTGCCCCTTCCCTGTGCAGGATCTCATGTACTTACTCTGCACATTGGACTGGCCACTGGCTTTGATGTTTGCCCCTTCCCTGTGCAGCTTCTCATGCACTTACTCTGCACCTTGCACTGGCCACTGGTCTTGATGTTCACAGCTGTTTGCCCTGTTCCCTGTGCAGGATGTCATGTAACTACTCTGCACTTTGTACTGGCCACTGGCCTTGATGTTCATTGCTGTTTGCCCCTTCCCTGTGCAGGATCTCACATAACTACTCTGCACTTTGTACTGGCCACCGGCCTTGCTCTTGTCTACTTTTGGTGCCTATTTGTGCGATATGTGAATAAAGACAGTTACTCCTGTTGTCTGCCTTGTTAGTGTCTTTGCAAAATAAACGGGTTTCTGTGTGGTTATGGTATACTGTGACACATGCTCTATATGCCACTTCTACATTGCTAATGGCCTGTTTCATTTTTTCAAGGTTTTACAGAGGTGACAGGCACTTCAGTTCTTCTTGACTCTGGTGCTTGGGGCTGCAATGATGTTGCTTTGTGATGAACTACTGTTATCATATTCACTGTTTGGTCAGGTTAGCTATATTGCACACACGTCATATTTGTATGCACTGCCAGCACGAAGTGGGATTCTATCCACAGCATTGCAGGCTGGCTGGCCAGGGTCATCATGTCTGTGTGATCTTTCTTGATGTATGACCAGCAGAGATGGTGTATGCTCATCTTGTGATGGCCAGTCATCCTAGTCACATGGGTGAATTTCAATGTGTGCACTTGGGTGGTCAAGAAGTGTGCAGTTTTAAGGGGGTGACTTTGTCAGTGGTGTTGTGTGTGTGCCCCTGCAATGTCAACTGCACACATGTGTCGCCCAGGAGTTTAGTGCCTGTTAATTGGATTGGTCAGCCCTGTGCTTGTGATGGTGTGCACATGTGGGAGTTGTAGGTTGTGCACTGTGCAGTGTGTTGGTGTGTCCTTGCACTTCTGGGGGACACCTATTTGTTGTTGGTGGAAATTGTGAGTATGCAGAGTGTTTGACTGGCAAGTCAGCATTCTGTTTTATTGATCAGCCATGTGTCTTCATACTGTTTGTACTCACTGTGCAGCCATGCTCAGCTACACTGACATTGTGGGTGTGTTTTCTCATGCATTGCTGTCACTTGGGGCTTTTTTGGCTCCATTATGGCATGTGGGGTGTGGAGTCATACCATCCCCTATCTGGGCCTCTGATGCCTACCCATTGTGAGTCTGCACTCCATCTATTTTTGTGTGGTGCATTCCTGACCTGTCCACTACTAACGTACACACCACTTCACTCTCATGTCAGCTGTCCCCTTGGGTTGCCAGTGTGTGTGCCTCCCCATAACTTCATTTGTTACACTATGCTTTGTGGTGCTGATCTGTGCACAGGATCAATGTGCCACTCAGGACAGTTTCCCAATTGGTTATATGTGATTTTCTTGTCTTGTTTTGCAGCCTTGGTTGCTCATATGCAGTTCAACTGTTTGTGCTGCACAGTCCTCTGGTCATGTTGTTTTCACCTGGGTGTCCCAGACTTGTGCATCTGTGGATGTTGGTTTAACTGTATGTGTGTTTGATGAGGTACTGCTTCCATTCCTGAGTGTGGTGTTGTCTGTATGCTGTGCTAATTAGTGTTGTGGGGGTTGATGGTGTGTCACTCATATCTGTGTGTAACTGATATGTTTGGTGTGCAAACACTGCTTGTTGTGCATGCAGTGCTGTGACTGTATGTTGCCTTGTCCTTGCCTGGTGTGCACCCCCTGATGTCCTGCTGTGTTTGCAATGTGATGTATTGGCATGTGCATCTGTTGTGTGTTTGATGTGGAAGTGTGCAGTGTTTGGCCTGTGTTGTCTCTTGCAGCTAACAGATGCTCTGTGTGTGATGTTCTATTTGCATGTCAGCGTGTGTGTTTTGTTAGTGGGTTGTGATTCATTCAGATGTTTGTTGCCAGTGTAATGTGCATTACTTGTGTGCGTGTCAGCCGCACGTAGGGCTATTCTTGTTCCTGGGCTTGTTTTGGGTACATCCATAGGGTTTTCTCGTCTCTTATGTGATCTGTCATTTGTCAGGATTGTGCATGTACATGCATGTGGTACACTATGACACCATGTTGACTTGATGGGTAGTGTGGTATGTCTGTCTGTGTTTCATTGTAGGCCCATTGCTCCCAGTTTGTGTCCATGATTGTTTCGAGATGATGCACTTCTTGTCTGTGTTGGGGTATGTTGTCTGTGCATTGTTCCTGAGTGATGATGTTGTGTACTCCAGTTCTGTCTGGGCTCCCATTGCCTTTTCACTGTTTTACTGCACAGGTCTGGTCTTGTTGTCCTTCTGTGTATGTTGTTATTGAGTTTTGTGTTTGGCTGTTGTTTTTGTGCTAGCATTGGTTCCGGCATCCCTGAGTGTGTGTGTGATGTTTGTGGATGCCCCCCAGGAAGTGTGATTGTTTGTCAGTGTATTGACTGGACATTATTGGCACCCTTCTCTGTGTTTGACACAGGTGTTGTGTGCTGCAGGTGTGAGGTTGGGGGGTATGTGTGAAGAATCCTACTGATGTTTGACAGTCATGGAGTGTGTCCATGGGCCCAGTGTGTTGTGCTGCTGACATACACCTGTAAAGTAGTTGGATGCAGATGTGTGGCTGTTCACTGTTTGACTTCAGAGACTTCCTTTCATCCCTATGCCTATACATGGTTTGCCTAGCTGTCTCCCTGAGTTGTTGCACAGAGGTAACTGTGGTTTAATTGCACTCTCTGTGCCAGCCATGTGTGATTTTATGTGCTAAGGGTGTTATGTTCCTTCTCTTGCATGTGATGTACACATGCTTAGTGGTTGGCTCATTGGCATTCCATTTGTGTGCACCTCACTTAAGCTTTCCTATTTGTTGTCTTCCATTGCTGCTGACATCTGGTCTGAGTATGTGGCTGTGTGTCAGTGTGGGGTATGTCTGTGTGACTTGACAGGCTGTGTGTCCAGTTGGATGGTTGTTCATATTCTGTGTGAATGTTCATTTTGTGCTTGGACTCTGTTTTCTTGCCATGTGTGTATTGTGGGTGTGGTGTGTGGGTTGCCCTGGCCCTGAGCGTCTCGGATGTGTGTTCCTCTGCAGCCCCACCTGCTGAGTGCTGAGACTGTCTCCCTGGTTGTTTGGTGTGTGGTGCAGGGTGTGGGTTCACCTGGCTGGTTCTTGTGCATGGTGGAGCACAGGGGGGGCACATAGCGTGTCCCTTTATGTTGGGGTGGCCTAGTGTATGTCGGGTGGATGTGTGGCTCTTTGTCCTTTGTGCACTGCCCATGCCTGGCACTGGCCCTGCCTTCTGCATTGTGCGCATGTTTTCCTGCGTCTTCACCGCTGCGGTGACGTGACCAGGACATTGCATCAATATCGCGGTTGGTGGGTGACCTGAATGCTGGGGGGTGATTTAGTGACAGGTAGGACATGTGTGGGTACACTTGTTGATGTGTTCCTGTCCCCACCAGGCTGTCTGGGGTGGACAGGAACCCTATATCTGCCCAGGTATTGTGTGTTGTTGTTGTGTGCGGAGTTGTGTTATTGCGTACCTGCGGTGGCATACGCAACGGTGCATGAGTTGCTGGTAGTGAATTAGGTACAGCACCGGAAAGATGTGTAGAGCTGGATCCATTGTGGTCGGGACCGGGCGGAAAAGACTGGGACTCTGGTTTCGTGCTCCCCAGTCGTGCTTTCTCCGTCTCTGGTTGGGCAGTTTCTCTGCTGCGTTGCGACTGGCTGTTTGGGGCATCCTGCTTTGTACAGCAGACGGGACGTCATTCCGCATGGCAGTGGGTGGCTGGCGCTTTTTCATGGCGGTTCGCATCGCACCGCGGCGGATGGGAAACGGGCTATGTTTGGCCATACCAATTTGGCAGTCGTGAGGACCGCTGCTGGCATGCGGAAAGTGGCATTTTCTGCCAGAACTGCGGTGGTAACTCCGCCCGCCATCCTAATGGGCTCCTAAACATTCATAAAACAAATACACAAATCATGAAATATTTTATTTAATTTACAAACAAATATAAAAATTATCAAAATCTTTGTTTTGAGGGAAAGGTTGAAGCTTTTCTGAATTCAATTGATGTACATGCATTTTTGTAGGGAAGCATGTGCTACCACAGACTATGCTGTACTTTAGTGTATAGTTTATTAAAAAGCACCATTCATGACTCAATTCAATTCAAACGAGCTTTATTTTGACATTAGATGTCCGAAAAGCAATATAAATAATTAAAACCATAAAATAGCATACAAACATATACAAGGAGCTCAAACACAGCATGGATAAGCGAAGACAGATCCTCATCGTAGCCCTATTGGTCAAAATAGGTACAACTAAGTTGCAATACAATTATTTTAACATTACAGTAACTAGGATTTGATCTTAGATCTTATGACCCACATCCATCTCAGGAACATAGCAACAGAAATTATATATTGCAAAGAAGAATCTGAGCACAAAAGTCTCAGAGCAACACTGCTATTTCAGGTATCCAAGTTCTTATAGGTTATTTTTAGCCATTTCTTTTCCGGGCCCACATTAGCGGGGCAGACAAATAAAGAGTAGGTTTCTATTTGATCTGCACAGTTGGAACATTCGTTATCGACAGTGGAGGACCACTTGCATGTAAAAGTTTTTAATGGGATGGCACCTACCCGGAATTGAAAATACAGTCTTCTATCAAAGGGCTTCGATATTGTGTCCTATAATGACTCGTACCAGGGAAAAGGCTTAAATTCTAAAAATCTCCCTGACCATGAGGTGCTCTCAGGTGCTCTGAGGTTATTTATCCTAATCATTCCTATTATACTTGGCATCATGGGTGTGGATTCCCCTGGCTTTTTACCTCTTCCTCCTGTATTTTTGATGCTGTGCTGGATTTTGTTTTTGATGGCTTAGATGTTTTGAGCACTTTGCCACTGCTGATCACTATCAAAGTGCATGTGCCCCCTGTGTAAATTGTTGTTACAATTGGTTCTCCCTGATTGGCATATTTGATTTACTGAGAAGTCCCTAGTAAATTGCACTGAAGTGTGCCAGCGCCTATGGATCAAATGCTACTAGTGGACCTGTAGCACTGGTTGCACCACTCACATGAGTAGCACTGAAAAGGTAACTCAGACCTGCCACTGCAGTGTCTGTGTGCAGTTATTAACTGCCATGTCAACTTGGCAAGTGCACTCACTTGCCAGGCACTAACCTTTCCTTTTCTTACATGTAAGAAACACGGTAGGCCCCAGGTACTCCCATGGGCAAGGTGCAGCGCATGTGAAAGGTAGGACATGTACTGGTGTGTGTGACATGTCCTTGTAGTGAAATACTGCCAATTTCGTTTTTCACTATTGAAAGTCTATCTTGCCCCATAGGATAGAATGGTAAGGTAAGGTAAGGTAAATTTATTTGCATAATTAATAAAAATCTTACAATTACTACTTTCTTTGCGAAAACGCACCAATTAGAAATATAGTTCAATTTTTTAAAAAAAATTATAAAGTTAAAAAGTTTTCTTAGACATAAATACAATGTATAAACATTACATCAAACCATCAGCTTTCCAAAACTTAATATAAAATATATCAATTAATATTTCTATAGCTTGTGCATGAGATCATAAATTTCGTCCTAAGTTTAGTCCTTAGCTATTTTGGACTTCCAGATTTCCTGTGGCCAACTCACAGGCATTCAACTTCTTTTTAGCAAGAATTAAAAATGTTTTTAAATTGGAAATCATTTGAATATCCGTTGGTCCAAAACAGACTATAGGATAGAATGAGAAATGCTTTGTAACATCTAACAAGTATAACTTCCTATTGGGTCAAAATAGAGAAATAAAGTTTAGGCTCCCTGAACTCAGAATTTAATAACACATATTTTAATAAAGATGTTTTTTTAATTGTGCGTTTGACAATGCCACGTTTAGAAAATAGTCATTTTCTTGTTTAACCTTTCTGTGTACCTCTACCTGTTTGTGTATTGACTGTCTGGTTTTTGAGTGACAAGAGCTGGGAATGTGCATTCACTGTAGACAGACACTGGGGGGGGGTTGAGGTATGCCTGGCCCTTTCTGGATGACTCAGAGCTGCCCTGAATAGACCCTGGCTGAATTTAGAGTAGTGGGAGGAGATTTCTTGCACCTGAATAGGGCCTGTCTCCCTTGCACAAAGCTGTCTCCACCCCCTGTGGTCATACTGCACCCGTGAGGACGGAACTGGTTTGGACTGGGCTCGGAGGCCCTTGCATAAAGAGAAAAAAGCCATTTTGGGGTATAAGTATTAGACCTAAAACCCCAGAACTTTAACTACTTCTGGAATCAAGAGGAATCTTTGCCAAGGAGAATAGCTGGAGAAACTGGAGGAGGATTACTGCCCCTTTGCTGTGTGTTGTCTGGGGTTGGCCTGCAGTAGCTGTTTCTGCAACGGAAAGGACAAGGACTTAGCTGTTTGATGTGTCCCCCTGCTTGAGGAAGATCACCAAGGGCTTGAGACGTGCTTCCCTCCTGTTCTGAAGTTTTAGGGACACAAATACTTCACACCCAGCTCCCCAGAACTTCCTTGCTGTGCGTTAATACCTGCCAAGAGGTGTCTGTGACTGTTTTGGGCCTCTGGAGGTGGTTCCTGCTGTTGGGAGCTGGAAAAGCAATGCAACTACAAGAAAATCAACACATTGATTTTCTAGTGGCTGTTTTTCCGATGCAGCACTGTTGTGCGAGAATTATCTCCAAGCATCACCGTGCCACTGCCAAAACTGATGCAGCACCTTTCGCCGCTGCAAAAACTGATGCATCGAGGGATCGCTGCTGAAGAAACCGATGC
Organism: Triturus cristatus; assembly: GCF_964204655.1. Lineage (NCBI taxonomy): Eukaryota > Metazoa > Chordata > Amphibia > Caudata > Salamandridae > Triturus > Triturus cristatus. The sequence goes on along the minus strand of NC_140585.1, from coordinate 962,453,272 downwards.
AGTGCTGCTCGACGCCACCACATCAACCACTGACATAACCCTGATTTCTGCGCATCGTACCTGTGTGGCAAGTTTTCCCGATGCATCATCCGAAGACCAGAACTGTCTCTGAATCGACAAATCACTTACCCCTACAGACCCGATTCGAAGCATCACGTCTGATTGCAGCAGAACTGTCGCATCACCTCCCCATGGTCTCAGGAACTGACACATCTCTTTTTTTTTTTACACTTCCCATCCCTGCGGCTGTTTGGCTTTGTGAATTTTGTCTCAACTTCAGGTACTTTGAGAGAAAGCACGCATCCATAGTTTGATATAGGACAAGTTGTTTGAAACCTTTTAAAGTCATATTCTTATTACATGTATGTTGGATTTTTGTCATTTTGATCTTGTTCAGTTTAGATAAAGATAGTTTATTTTTCCTAAACTGGTGTGGTGTCCATTTGTGGTGTTATCACTGTATTACTGTGTGTTTGAGTACAAATACTTTGTTCATTGCCTTCGGGATACGTCTGTCTGCTTGAGTCAAGCTAACCAGGGAGTGAGTAGGGGTTATCTAAAGTGTGTATCCCCCTTATCCTGACTAGCAGCAAGGGTCCCTATTTGAACAACGGTACCTACCTCTGCCAACTAGAGACCTCCATTTCTAACAATTTCCCAATGCTGCTTTTCATTTATTCTTTTGAAGGGAACTGAGCATCCATTGGATTCTCCCACAGTAGTAGCATTCCCTTATTAGACAAAGTACCTTTGATGTCATGGAGCCAGACGATCTTGCATTAGCGTCAGCCTCAATGACATCTCTAAGAGCGTCAGCGTAATTAACCAACTCAGGGGTGGCCTATATTCTTTGCCAAAATGAAATAGGGCAAAATCTTGCTATCTCTTCCAGTGATTTTCGACCTAGATCGTTGAGCAGAGGTTTGAGAGGGTGGATTTGTGGGAGGCTTGTTATTGTTTACAATAACTTATTCTCTACTAAAACAAGAGGGGCCAAATTCTCAAAGTCCCTGACTTCTGACCCATATAAAACTCAACTCACTACTTTAGTATCATAGATCTGCAGTACTGGACTGATCGTCTTTGTCAGTGAGGTTTTGAAGTCTTTTGTTAGTGCACCTGCTAGCTGACGGTGTTTTAGGTCCATGTTTTCGATTTGGGGCTTCCACTCAATTTGTTTGCTAATGTGACTCCTAAATAACTGAATGCAAATGTCTGTTGTAAGGTCTCTCCATGGAGTATAATAGTGCCCATGAATGATTGATGCTGATTAAAAAACATACATTTTGTTTTAGTAGTATTGGTTACTAGCCCTTGTGTGCTGCAGAAGTCTGTGAAGCAAGAAAGTGCACGTTGCAAACCACCCGGAGTTTTAGAAATTATGAGCGTATCATCTGCAAACATCAAGATGTGAATATTTGTGCCTGCTAGAACTGGGGCGTCTGATGGATATGTAGCTAAAAAGTGAGACAAAAGGGAAAATAATTTTGGAACCATGAAACACCCTTGACGTACCATCTTTTCCACTGGAAATTGATCAGTAACATTGCCCTGGGTGCTCAAATGGACTTGTCCAAAGTGGTCCTCATGAAGCAGGAAAATAAAAGACAACAGATCTGTGGGCATCTCCAGACCCTGTAGCATGAAACAGTCAAAAGCTGACTTAAGGTCAAAAAAGCCTGCAAACATGATGCCAATTCCTATCACAACTGTCAGCCACTGTATTAGCAAAAAAACTGAATACTTGATCAATGGTGCTAACATGCGCTTGGAAACCCACCTGTAGAGGGGCAGTACTAGATGAGTCAATATCTTTTGGATGAATCTATTAGGCTTATAGGCCTGTAGTTCCCTTACAGGGATCTATCACCCTTTTTGAAGGTAGCTATTATCTCAGTGCCCCACCAGAAATTTGGTATGGGAGCACCACAGGCTATAGCTTGTATTAATATATACCTTGACCAGTTGTCCTTATCATGCAAGAATAAGTCAGCCAGGATGCTGTCAAGAATGGGGGCTCTCCTGCCTGTGATTGTGCCAAGTTCAACTTTTATATCAACTGAAGGTACAAAGATCAATTCAACCGAGTGCGAGGGGATTACACGGTGCTCATGTTGCTGGTTATCTTCAACAGCATATTGTCTTGCAAAATGTTCAGTCCATACATCTGGGGCTATTTGATTTTGTGGAGGCAATGATTGCCCCCTTCCCCATCTTACTAAATGCCAACATTTTGGGGATGTTTTTCTGAGCATGGCAATTTAAGGTCCTGCCATTGATTTTCATCCCAATCTTTTTTTGCTGTGCCCTGGGTGGACTTAAACTGTTTCCTCGCTTGCTGGATACAAGTTAGGTTTTTAGATTTTATAGCCTCTACAAGGAGCCTCCGTGCTTGTCTGCATTCTTTGTTGTACCAGTGTTGCTGTAGCATGGGAGGTTTGCCTTTATGATGAAAAGGTCTTAGGAAGTAGGTTTTTTCAATTTGTCAAATAGTTTTTTATGGACATCTGTCATTGCTTCATATGTTGCTGCATTTGGCCGGTACACCTCTAGCTCCGCTGACACTAATGACATGCCTATACTTATGGTGAACAATATATCACGTTATTAGAAATCAGCAAGTCTCTAGTTGAAGTCAAAGTAGGAGGGGTTGTTCCCTTGCTGGTTTTCAAAAGTCAATTGGAAAACTCAGTGGGTTGTGGTCACTTTCTACTCTCACTTATTGCCATATCGATGAGAGCAGACCACAGTTTCAGGTTGAGATAGTCACTATGACTAGCATGATGGCCATTTTTATAGGTGTTGGACCCCTGTCTGTCAAATTTGGATCTCCCATTGGCTGCTCTAACGCCCCTTTCCAGGCAAAAAGCTTTGAGTTGTAAGGCTGCTTCTGTCCATATTTTGATCGGTTCTAGTTCTAGACTTTGGAGACTTCAAAGCGCATCTTCCTCTTCAATTAGATTATCGCGATCTGAGTCAAAAGGCTTGAAAGTTGTGTTAAAATCTCTGACTATTATAAGAGAAGATGTATAATGGGAATTGTCCAATAGTTCATCAAGAGCCATCACAGTTCTGGACCTCTGTCCACCTCTTAATCCTCTTGCATTTACAGTGGAAATGTTAACATGAGCTGGTCTGCAGGTGAATGCCGGCAACATCGAGGCAGTTTGTGGGAAGAACCTGTATCTTATAACCTATGTCTTGCCTTATCCATATTGTTAACCCTCCCGATGGCCTGCCCATCGTACCACAGGTCACCGGAGCGTAATAGTTCACCATTCATAACTGTTTTCCAAATATGGGGAGGTGAGGTATCTTTCAATTTACTTGAAAATATTTATTTATATTCACCTACTTACTGTTCCAGTGGGCCACAAGGTGCTGTTTGTAGAAACATGAAAGCCCCTCTCTATGTTTGTCGTTACATATATTTCAGTTTCTGCAAACTTAAGCTTAATAAAAGGTGTTTCCTATATGCATAGTCAATACAGGCAAATCCGTTAAGACACAGGCCGTATGTACCAGTACGTATGTGCAGCACGCCCCTTTGTTCATAGGAGGAGCAGGTTTTAAATATCATGGGGCAGATTTATATCGGACTTGCGCCGTTGCGTCACTTTTGTGACGCAGCGGCGGCGTAAACGCTGCGCCATGTTGCGCCCCATTTACAACGTGACGCATCTAGGGAGATGCGTCACGTCGTAAAGCTTGCGCCACATGTGGGCGTACCTGCACGGGGGGGGGGCGTTCCGGCGCAGGAACGCCTCCGAAAAGTGATTTCACTCAGTCACTTTTCCGGCCATGCTGCGTCAAAACCCTGCGCCTGCTTGAAGCAGGCGTAAGGATTGACGCAGCATTGTGACGATAAGGCACCCCCGAGCCTTGCTGGAGCTGCGTCGTGCTTGCGACGCAACTCCAGCAATGCGCCAACCACCAGGAGATGCGTCACGATGCGCTGCATTGTAAATGCGGCGCATCTATTGTGGCGCAAGGCTAAACTTTCGTGAGGCATCTTTGCTGGCGCATCCCTGCTTATTTGCAGGGATGCGCCAGGAAACATAAATCTACCCCCATATATTTATTAGGAAATCATTTCTCCCAGATATGCTTTCTCTAGTAACATTACGGTTTTTAAGCTCATAACCAAATGATTGGTTATGTAGATCAATAGTGAGGGTGATTGATGGCGAAAGCAACCATATAAAATAGTGCATTACATTTACATTACAAATTGCAATCATTTTCATTTTTAGACACACAAAGATAAAGTAATTTGCCCAGAACCACGCAATGCTTGGTCAAGTGGTGAATTGGAGATTAGCGCCCATGTCTCCCAGCTCCAAGGACGGCAACCTAACCCCTAGAGCTACTGTTTCCACAGATGCTTGCTTGCAGGATATGGTAAGTTTGTTCAACTGCATCCATCAGTGCTGACATCACTTCCACCCAGTGGTCCTGTAGCTGACATGTGGCACACAATCCTTCAAATGTCATTATGTGTTTAGTCATAGCCCAGCAGCTCCGTTACTATCACTAAAGAAATAAACATGTCTGTCCTGCAGGGGTGGACAGATTGCCCGATCACTGCTTTTTCAATTTATGTATTTTTGACTTCCCATCAATCAGTGCTCACTCCTTCCTCTGTGCGTGCTTGCAATAATCTATCTTTTCAACTGTTATCTCTGATATTTTCAAAGTTTCCCAGCACTGGTACCATTTAAGTCCTCTTGTCCCTAGACTATGAAATCACGCTCCAATAAAATTAATGATTTACAACCATTTTTGCTGAACATCTTTAATTCTAATGAGGCTGTTTCAATCAAATAAAATGTTGGAGAGATTGTGTCAAATAGATGAGTATTACACTTTTTAAGAAGTTATTTTATTTCAAAAACGGTCATGTCCACACATGATATTTGCACAATCAAATATATTCATTTGTATGAACTACACACTTATTTCACTCTGGGTGACTTCTTTTTTATTAAGATTTTCTAATGAATCCTATTAGAGGGTTTTTACAAGAAAGTCAAGGTTCCTGTCTAATTTTGATTACCACATTTGCGAACTAGATCTCTGACATAGCAGAAAAGTCAAATGTTATTATACAATTACAGTAAATCAAGATAAGAGCCGTGGAAATTAATTTGCGCACAAACAGCCTCAACAAGCAAATTATTTAAATGCAAATGCAGTGGCCTGTCATTCGGTGTTTCATCGAGTAGAATACAGCTTGTGTTTAAGTATTCTGAGACAAGCCAGCTGGAAATGTAAGCCTCTTCGTGTTTTAAGGTTCACTTGGAAGGTTAATAAAGATGCTGCTTTTCATTTTATTTGCAAAGCCTAATATAACAGACAATGCAGTTGATAAAAAGACTCTTGCTTTCATTAAATCGTTTTTAGAATTCAGAAGCTTTGACTCAATTGATTTCAAAACCAAATGCAATTAAGTGGTAAAAGTTTTAAAAAGTTCTGCTTGTGTGCTGCAGTCAAGATTAGTTTAACAAGAGTTCACTACCTCTTTCGTTTATGCGCCAAAAGAGCAGATCAGACACTTTTTTATGGATTATTGTTTTTATCCATATAAGATGTGCCTTTAATGGAGTTTGGTAAACTGACTATGCAAAAACGCAATAGGCAATACACTGTAATTTCATTAAGAGAGTTAATTTGGACTTTCATAACAAACACTACACTTTCCTCTTTTTCAATTAAAATTAATTTATTTTTGAAGTTTCAATTAAATGCTTGGCCATTGGAAAGTGCTTAAGAGTAGAAATGTTCATGGTCTTTTGAGCAGAGCCTATTTTGGTAATCCAATTCAAGAGGTTTACTGGTTGTGATTGTCGAAGTGCTGTGGTTCAAGATGTAGTCTGCAATGATGATTAACTTATATAGACATACCACCTCCATAACAGTGGAAGTCATTTAAAAGAAGGAGAAAGCCCATGGAGGGAAACCCATGATGAGGAAAATGTAAACGAAAAGAAAGAGAGTTTCAATTACAGTGTATTGGAAATTGGGTTGCTGGTTGAGGGGAATGAAACTCTGCCCAAGCAAAACCACAATCTCTGTCAGGGCGAAACACCCCCCTAATTTACCTGTGCTTAACCATCTAGCAGATATGTATAAACTATTTATATAATACTTCAAACAGTAATAAAATCCTTCACCAATTTAGAAAACTAGATTCAAATGTAATAAATTATTTAACACAAAAACTGCAACGTCTAATCAGTAGAACTGGAAATATGCAATGTCAAGTTTTAAGTAACAATAGTGCCTAGAAGCTCAAAGCTTCAATGGCTTTTTTCTGGTGACGCCAGACCAGAACAAAGTCACAAGTAGGGGTCGACCGCAATGGAGCACCGGCCGGATACAGGGACCAAGGGGCTGATTACAATGGTGGTGAACCCGTTACTGACAGGCTGTTTACCAACCATGGAAAGACTAGCGTGGATGGACTTTGGGGGCCCGTAGAGGACCTCCTTTCTCCTGGGCACCTTGGTTTTGGGTTTGGGGGGCACCTACGGTGCCCCCCAACATTTCCCCGCACCATTTGGCAGGCATCGCATGTTGCCTGCCACGTATTGCAAAACAATTTGAAATGTGCTGTTTTTGCATTGCTGCGGGTGCTGCCGCAATGTAAAAATGGGTAGTGCGACCACCATGGTGGCAGTCGCATTGTGATCAGCCTTGTGGGACCTGCACCTTGTAGGCAGGCGGTCCCACTTCCCCATACAATGGCAGACGGAATTCAGTCCGTCCACCATCGTAATCACCCCCCAAGTTAGGCCCACTGAACAAAGTACCCTAAATCTGAGCTGTGGAGTGTTGCAAGACCCTGAGTTGATGATACATTGCACAGTAGCAGTTCTGAGGAGCTGAGGTACTGTGATGTGGAGTCCTGCATCGCCGTTGAGGATGTCATCAATGATTGACTTGTGATGCAAAGTCCTGCATTGAAAATGTGTGATGGACTGGCGGTTACGAAAAGACTGTGGGCTGCGATGCAAGGTCTGCATTGGGGATATGTCGGGATTCTGCAGTTCCAAAGCAATACTGCGTGGCGATGCTCTGTGCTGCATAGTTTCCAGTCACAGGACCCTATATTGGCTGGCAGACCACCTTCAGGCACCCTTCCAAGGGTCCAGGACTGGGAGTTCACCAGTTGGAGGGCAAGACTCACAGCAGACAGAGTATAGGTGGTGGGCTCAAGATGGTTAGAGTCTTTTCTGCCCCTCAGACTCCGACCAGGAAGCCAGCCAGCTAAGCCTTGGAGTTACTCTGGTTATCTTGCAATCAAGATACAGGGCCAGTCCTTTCCCTCATGCAGCAGGGCAGTAGGGTAGCAGTGCAGGAGGCCTTCACAGTAGAAATACTTTTTAGAGCAGTACAGAAGTCATTCTGAGTCTTCCACAGGTACAGAGGTGCCACTCAGCAATTAAAACATGTCTCAGGCCTTCCATTGCACACAGTCACCCTTAGGTTAGGCCCTAAACAGCGCAGAGGGCAGGGTACAGTGTATTTAAAAAGTTCGACATTTAGTTTTAATTTTTACATGTACTGGTATTGAAAACCTATTACATTTGTTTTTTCACTACTGCAAGCTCTACCTCTCCCAAAGAATACCATTGGGTTACAGTATTATATTTAATAAGTGCTAACTTTCAAATTGGGAGCAGGCAGAAATGTTGCGTTTGATGTCCAAAGAATTGTAATTTAAAATGCGTTTCAAGTCAAATTGTAAGTCACAAATCTGCAAGTGCAACTTTTAGAAGGTTGACATTTTCTAGTCAATACCATTTAGTGCCTGCAGCTGGTTTCCTGGGAAATATGACTAGGTGTAGGTGCCAGTGAGGCTTTGGGTGTTACTCACAGATAGCCACACAATAGAGGATGTGGGTGTTGGCAGAATGGGTTATCCTAGCAGGAAGAGGCGGCGGAGCTGTGCACGACCCTATTCGCACTGTAAACCCTGCCTCAGCTCACCCATACAGAACATCACACTAGCCTATTGTAACCCCAGACAGACTGGGCCAAGGGCAGGGAGGCATGACATTCCAGACACTTCTCTGTAAGGGCAGACACACCAAAAGGTTCTTCCATTTCTAAGCTGACAACAGCTATACAAATAGATAGAATCACTCTCCAGTTCATTTCTGGACCTGCAGAAGAACTCTCAGAGGACTGCCCTCAGAACTCAGAACTCTCAGAGGACTGTTGTGATTCCTGAAGCCTGCCTTGTGCCCACAGAGGACTGCCCTTCTGCTTGAGAGTTGCTTTCCTGATTAAACCAAAGTCTTCTAAAGTGACTCCGAGGGCTAGTTGTTGGCCTCCTGATTAGAGTCTTAGGTCAGAAAAGGCTCTACCTAGCCTAAGTGAGTCCCAACCCTCCAAGTAGTGGCCCTCAAATCTTGGACCTTTGAAAGTCATTCTAAAGGTGCCCAAATAGCCTAAATTCAAACTTCCAAAACCTGTGACTTAGAACATTTTTGGCTAAAAAGTGCTCTGCAAACCAAGAGGAGACCGGGACAGACCTGCTCTTCAATCTGCCCATGGTGCATCGCCTGTCAACCTGACTATGCAGCATCTCCGGCTACGTTCTTCTCTGCAGCAGCAAATCCTGTTCAGCGCCTCTTCACAGAACAGGTATCCGGCTTTGTGGAGCCCTCGTCAGCTACAAGCTGTAGCTGCGTCCTGCTGGAGCTTTTTGACTTCCAAAACAGAGACTAAGTCTGAACATAGAAATCTTCATCACAACCTTGTCCAGCAGCCCCCCACTCCCTCCTTGCCCTGCTGAACTTTTCTAAGTGCAAAGTTAAGCAGAGATTTGGTCCAATCCACTTCTTCATCCTGGTCGGCCATAACTTTCGACGTTGCCCCGATCTCGCACTACTAGATGTCAGCAATTAGCATCTTAATAATTTAATTGCTAGTTCACACTCGAAGCTTCAAAAATTCCTAAATCTTATTCTACTGATTGGATTTTTGTCATTTTATTGTCAAATGATTCATTAGAATGTATTCTATTTTTCTAAATTACTGTGGGATTTTTCTTGTTTTGTGTTTTCCCTTTATTACTATTTAAGTACTGCATACATACTTTACACATTGCCTCTAAGTTAAGCCTGACTGCTTTTGTGCCTAGCTACCAGAGAGTTAAGCACTAGTTAATTTAGTGACTTGACTTTTTGAGGTTTACCCTGACAAGGATTGTGGCTGTTGCTTGGGTAGGGTTTCACCCCCTCTGCAAGCAACCCAATTTCTCACATTTTCCCTCCCGGGGAAAATATCCAACACCTGGATCAACTGCACCTCATGCATATCAGAAGTCACCAGCTCGTTGAAGACCAGCTATCTTAAACTCAACACAGACAAAATAGAAGTGGTACTCTTTGGCGGGAACACTTCCCTGTGAAACTCTACCTGGCGGCTAGCACACATCATACTAACTCCTTGCTCGGTCAATCAAGCAGAGAATGTGGTTATAGGGGTGGACAACCAATTCTCAATGACTAGCCAAGTCAACATGATCAGCTCCTCCTGATTCTACATCATAAAAATCCTGCAGATGCAGAAACCTCACCCAGGCCCTTATCACCAGGAAACTGGACAACAGCACCACACGCTATAATGACGTCACTGTCCTACTGCCAGAGGCTTCAAGTCATAAAAAATGGAGCGGCCAGACTCACACTTAGGCTCCAACCCCACAAACCATTACTTCACACCTCAAATGGCTCCACTGCCCCCTTCCGCAAGTCATCATTAGTCATGCTTGTTACTCACACAAGCAAAGCCTTACACAATCTAGGTCCCTCTCCTACTAGAAACCTTATGCCTCAAGCCAATGCCTGGAACAACCTCTCTGCAGGGCCACCATCAAACTTTTTGTCTTCAACTTTCCTGTTTCCTAAACCCACTTTGTGTACTTTACCACTGCTAACCAGTGCTAAAATGCTTTTGCTCACTCCTTAAGACATGGTAAAATTGGCTTGCAACCAATTGGAACATTTAATATACTTACACGTCCCTAGTAAAGTGATACAATCTGCACCCAGGGCCAGTAAATTGGATGCAACTAGTGGACCTGCAGCACGTGTAGTGCCAGCCACTTAACTAGATCAAGATCAGACACATTTTGTGTTTTTCTGTTCTTTTTATGAGGAAAGTAGGAAAAAGTTCATCAAACCACTGTTAAGGGAAAAGGGGTTTGTAAAGTATAAACCTGCATTGTATTATCTTCAGTTATTGGAGACCCCTCTAGTGATGTCTGGTGTAGCTAATTTTCTGATTGCTTCAATCCGTGCTAGAGGGAAGAGACTCCGGATGAATGTAGGCGTTGGTACAGTAAATACTTCTTTAAATTCTAATTCTATAATATAAATTAATTTTCCTGTATTATATGAAATACCAGGGTTATGAATTATGAAATATCTGTTAATATAAAACCCCAGTGTATACTTGAACTGATCTTTATGTATATGTTACTGGCTTTTATGTATTTATGATATGCTCTGGAATTTTTAAAAATTATGTATTTGTACAGTATACTTTTATGATTTTTAATAATCGAATAAAGTGTTTTTGACTTGACTTGAACTAGCTTTTAAAAACATGTATCAGAACTGCCATTGTAAACTGCCAATTTGATGGAGTAAATTAAATCATTTTGACTGGCCTACGCCATCTTTTTAAATACAAATAATTCACCATTAGGGTAGGCCCTAAACAGCCCATAGAGCAGGATGCACTGCATTTAAAGGATAGGACATGTGGTTTTACGTTTTACATGTCCTTTTAGTTAAACACTCCCATATTTGTGTTTACACTACTGAGAGGGCTATATCTCCCATAGGATACATTTAGTACATTTATAAGTACTAACCTTTGATTGGAAATAGACAGAAAATAACATGTTTGTTCTAGAATGAAGTGCAATTTTATATCCTCTTTAATGGTAATGTAGGATTTTAGATTCCTGTTTTGAAAGTGTAACTTTTAGAAAGTTGTCATTTTCCTGACCTACATTTTCTGAAGCCTTTTAGAATTGTCCAGCTGTCTGGGCTTGTTAGTTACTCCCCTATCTGGAATGGGTATTGAACCCAGAAACTACAGTAGGACCTGGATGTAGCTGGGAGAGGGCCATCCTACCAGGATGGGAGGGATAGAGCTGTTCCTGGCCCTCTTACAATTCAACGTATGCCTCCGGCACACCCACAAAGAACTTGAACACTAATCTATTGTCACCCCACACCCTTTGGAGCCAGGGCAGGAAGAAGGGAAATTCCAGAACAAAATGTGATTGGAAAACTCCAGACATTTCTTCCACTTCAAAGCTGGCACCAGGTATCAAAACAGAACTCTGACCCACTTGTCAGTATACTCTTAGCCCTGCAGAAGACTACACAAGGACAGCCTGCTTGGGGACTGCCTTGTTTCGCGGAGGACTGCCCTGCTGTGTCAGGTCTGCTTTGTTCTTCAGAATACTGCATGTTGCTTGAGGTCTGCCTTGTTCTTTAGAGGACTGCCCTGCTGCTTGAGGCCTGCCTTGTTGCTTGAAGGAGAGAACACCATCTCCTTGAACCCTAGACTACCAGATTAACTCTAAGGATCAGTTGACTGATCTCTTGTTCTGAGCTACAGAAACACAACACGCTTCAGAGACCACCTGCAACTGCCCAGCTGACCTGCAGCAGCCGACCCTGCCTGGACCTGCAAATGGACCTGCCTGAGCTCTGATGGCCTCTGCTGGAGAGAGGTTTTGATCCCCAAGATATGTCTCCCTAAGCTTTGGGCCTTTGCCTGGCATAAATTGAGCTTCTCCTATGAAGTCCTGAAACTTTGAAAACTACACATTGGACTTTGAGAGGGTAACTTTTTCAGTGGGACTAACCTGGTCCCTGTAACTGGCCAACACTTCAATGTGGTTCGCCCGAACTTGTGACTTTATCCCAATCTAGGGCAACCAGATACCCATATTTTGCACATTCTAGTTCTTGGCACTATATTTACTTAAACCTTTCAAGTTGCATATCTCTGGTTCTATCAATTGTTTCTGTTGTTGTCATTTTGGCCACATTGTATTTTTTTATAGTTTATTCTATTTTCCTAAATTGATTTTGGATTTTTATTGTGTTGTGTTTACACTTTATTACTATTTGTGTGCTGAATATTACTTAACACAGTGGCTCTAAATTAAGCCTGACTGTTTTTGTTCCAAGCTGATAGAGAGTTAAGCACAGGTTAAGGCAGTGACTTTTGTTGTTCACCCTGACAAGGACTGTACTTCTTACTTGAGAAGAGGTTTCACCTCACTCAATAAAAAACCCTAAATTCTTACATAATATACCATGACATAACATAGCATAGCATAGCAGAGCATAACATAACATTTCAATTTAATGGGCAGTAAAGAGCTTGCATTAATCACAACAATGTCATAGTGAACTGTTCAGACAGTTTCTTTCCTTTGGCTATTACATTTTGGAGACACTAGGCGGCTTATTTACAAGCCCCTTGCGCCACCTTTACGTCACTTTTCCCATGTTAAAAATTACGCCAATGTGGTGCTAGGGGCTTGTAAATCTGCCCCTAGATTTCCAAATCTCAACACAGGTGACAGATGGGTATTAAACCACATTCTTTCCTTTGGCTATTACATTTTGGAGACACTAGGGGGCTTATTCACAAGCCCCTTGTGCCACCCAGATGTCACTTTTCCCATGTTAAAAATGATGAAAAAGTGGCACAAGGGACTTGTAAATCTGCCCCTAGATGTCTAAATCTCAACACAGGTGACAGATGGGTATTAAATCCCATTATCACAGTTCTACAGGCCTGTAAATCATGATATTGTGTCCAGAATATCAAATACCAAGATATACTTAAGGAAACGCCACCCCAGGGCTTCGTCTTAAAAAATGCATGGGGGCGGTCCCCCCTTCCCTATAATTTTTCTTTTTTTAAAAGAGGCCATGCCCCGGGGGATGGGGTCCTTGGGGCCAAAAGTGGCCCAGGAAAGGGGGCCGTGTGGTCCCCTTTCCATTTTTTAATTTATTTTTTTTGAAAAAGGGTCAGGCCCTCGGAGACGGGGTCCCCTGGGCCACAAAAATACTAAAAGAAGGGGGGCCACAAAGCCCCCCTTCTAAAAATATATATATTTTTAAAAGCTGACATCTCGCCGGAGGCCTCAGCCCCTCCCTGTACCTGTCTGCAAACGCGCACCCTCACACGTTCTAAATTGGGGAATTAAGTCCCCTTGAATTCTGAGGGTCCCTTGGGGCCAACTAGCCCACCAGGTACCTCCATTAAGTGCCACACGGCTGGATTGCAGAGAGGTGGTCCGAGGCCATGCCCCTTTTCACACCACTTACGTTGTGTGTAGTGGAAGTATGTGGTATGTTGTGCAGTAAGATTCTGTGGATTGAAAGTATGTGGTATTTAGTGTATATGAATTATGTAGAGTGGGATTATGTGTTATGGAGAGTAATTATGTGGTATGGTAGTCTGTGTTGTGGAGTGGTAACGTCAGGTTTAGTCTTCCTTGTTTCCATAGAAGCTCAACTATGAACTCAGTGAGACAAAAAAAGAAGGAATCACTGAGGAGCACTTGTGGACCTAGTCAGAGGTATGAGCAGGGCCACTAAAATTATGTGACTGTTTAGTTGCACTGACTTTTGCACAATTATACGTTTTTTGCATTAGCCACATAATTCATCATCTGCTCCCTAATCTGCAGGTTTGAACAGAAAAAAGCCTTGTTTCTAGCTCAAACGGCTCAAACATTACCAAAAATGCAGCGACCAGTGCTACAGTGTGGTGAAAGGCCCTTTGCAAACCTAGAATGGTCACCTGCTACTTATTGCTAAATGTGGGTGTTAAATTGGTACTAACAGTGTGCAAGCCACTCTTGCTACCCTCTGCGCCTCTCTTGCCTCTTTCTGCATTTCTTTTGATCCTTTCTGCACATTTCTTTCTTTTTCTTTTTCTGCACTTCTCTTGCCTCTTTCTGCAAATCATTTCTACTTTCTGCACCTCTCTTCCTCTTTCTCCACGTCAGTATCCTCTTCCTGCACCTCATTTGCTTCTTTCTGTACCCCTCTTGCTTCTTTCTGCACCATTCTTCCCTCTTTCTGCACCTCTCTTGCCTTTTTCTGTACCCCTATTATGTCTTTCTGTACCCTTTTTGCCTTTTTCTGCACCTCTGTTCACTCTTTCTGCACTTCTTTTGTTTCTTTCTGTACCTGTCCTGCTTCTTTCTGCACCCCTCTTGCCTCTCTCGCCACCCATCTTCCCTCTTTCTGCACTTTTCTTGCTTCTTTCTGCACCTCTATTGCCTCTTTCTGCACCTCTATTGCCTCTTTCTACAGTTCTCTTGCCTCCTTCTGCACTTCACTTGCCTCTTTCTGTAACTCTCTTGCCTCATTCTTCATCTCTCTTGCCTCTTTCTGCACCTCACTTACTTCTTTCTGCTCCCCTTTTGCCTGTTTCTGCACCCCTCTTCCCTCTTTGTGCAACTCTCTTGCCTCTTTTAGTACCTCTCTTCCCTCTTTCTGCACCAGTGTTGCCTCTTTCTGCACCTCTGTTCCTTCTTTCTTCACCTGTCTTGTCTCTTTCAGCAACCTTCGTGCCTCTTTCAGCACCTCTGTTGCTTACTTTCGCAGTTCTATTCCTCTTTCTGCACTCCTCCTGCCTCTTTCTGTATTCCTCTTGCCTCTTTGTGCACCTCTCCTACCCCTTTCTGCACCCCTCTTGCCTCTTTTCCACCTCTGTTGGGTCTTTCTGCACCTCTTTTACTTCTTTCTGCACTTCACATGCCTCTTTCTGTACCCCTCTTGCCTCTTTCTGCACCTCTGTTGGTTATTTCTGCACTGGTCTGGCTTCTTCCTGCACCTCTGTTCCAAATTACTGAATCCATCTTGCCTTTTTCTGCACCTCTCTTGCCTCAGTCTGCCCACCTGTTCCCTCTTTGTGCATTCCTTTTGCCTGTTTCTACAACTCTCTTGCCTCTTTATGCAGTTCTCTTAGCTTCTTCTGTACCTAACTGTGCTCTTTGTGCACCTCTGCTGGTTCTTTTGCGCTGCTCTTGCTTCTTTCTGCACCTCTCTTACACATCTCTGTACCCCCTTGCCTTTTTCTGCACCCCTTTTACCTGTTTCTGTACCTCTCTTGCATCTGTCTGCACCTCTGTTGGTTATTTCTGCACTGGTCTGGCTTCTTCCTGCACCTCTGTTCCAAATTACTGAATCCATCTTGCCTTTTTCTGCACCTCTCTTGCCTCAGTCTGCCCACCTGTTCCCTCTTTCTGCATTCCTTTTGCCTGTTTCTACAACTCTCTTGCCTCTTTATGCAGTTCTCTTAGCTTCTTCTGTACCTCACTTTCCTCTTTGTGCACCTCTGCTGGTTCTTTTGTGCTGCTCTTGCTTCTTTCTGTACCTCTCTTACAAATCTCTGTACCCCCTTGCCTGTTTCTGCACCTCTCTTGCCTCTTTCTGTACCTCTCTTGCCTCTTTCAGCACCTCACTTGCTTATTTCTGTACTTCTCTTGCCTCTTTCTGCACCCCTGTTGCTTCATTGTGCACTTTCATGCTTCTTTCTGCATCTGTCTTGCTTCTTGCTGCACCCCTGTTGTTTCTTCCTGCACTCGTCTTCCCGCTTTCTGTACTTTTCTTGTCTGTTTCTGCATCTCACTTGCTCCTTCTGTACTTTTCTTGCTTCTTTCTACACCTCTGTTGCTTCTTTCAGCAATTCTCTTGGCTCTTTCTGCACTTCTCTTGCCTGTTTCTGTACCTCTCTTGCCTCTTTCTGCACCTCACTTGCTTCTTTCTGCACCCCTCTTGTCTCTTTATGTACTTCTTTTGCCTGTTTCTACAGCTCTCCTGCCTCTTTTTCAGTTCTCTTGCCTCTTTTTGCACCTCTGTTGCTTCTTTCTGCACCCCTGTTGTTACTTTCTGCACTCATCTTCCCTCTTTCTGTACCTTTCTTGCCTGTTTCTGCATCACACGTGCTTCTTTCTGCACTTTTCTTGCTTCTTTCTATACCTCTGTTGTTTCTTTCAGCAATTCTCTTGCCTCTTTCTGCACTTCTCTTGCCTGTTTCTGCACCTCTCTTCCCGCTTTCTGCACCTCTCTTGCTCTTTCAGCACCTCACTTGCTTATTTCTGCACTTCTCTTTTCTCTTTCTGCACCCCTGTTGCTTCATTTTATACTTTCGTGCTTCTTTCTGCATCTGTCTTGCTTCTTTCTGCACCCCTGCTGTCTCTTTCTGCACTTGTATTCCCTCTTTCTGTACTTTTCTTGCCTGTTTCTGCATCTCACTTGCCTCCTTCTGTACTTTTCTTGCTTCTTTCTACACCTCTGTTGCTTCTTTCAGAAATTCTCTTGGCTCTTTCTGCACTTCCCTTGACTGTTTCTGCACCCCTCTTGCCTCTTTCTGCACCCGTCTTCCCTCTTTGTGCAACTCACTTGCCTCTTCCTACACCTCTCTTCACTCTTTCTGCATCACTCTTGCCTCTTCCAGCACCTCTGTTGCTCCTTTCCGCCCTTCTCTTGGTTCTTTCTGCTCTGCTCTTGGCTCTTTCTGCACCTCTCTTGCTTCTTTCTGCACTTTTCTTGGTTCTTTCTGCACTGCTCTTGGCTCTCTCTGCATCCCTCTAGCCTCTTTGAGCACCTCTTTTGCATCTTTCTGCATTTCTCTCTCTTCATTCTACGCCCCTCTTGCCTCTTTCTGCACCTCAGATGCTTCTTTCTGCAACTCAGATGCTTCTTTCTGCACTTCTATTGCCTCTTTCTGTACCTCTCTTGCTTCTTTCTGCACCTCACCTGCCTCTTTCAGCACCTCTCTTGCTTTTTTCTGCAGATCTCTTGCCTCTTTCTGCACTTCACTTGCCTGTTTCAGCACCTCTGTTGCTTTTTTTCTGCAGATCTCTTGCATATTTCTGCTCCCTTTTTTCTCTTTCTGTACCTCTCCTGCCTCTTTCTATACCTCTCTTCCCTCTTTCTGCCCCACTCTTGCCTCTTTCTGCAGTTCTCTTAGCTTCTTCTGTACCTCACTTTCCTCTTTGTGCACCTCTGCTGGTTCTTTTGTGCTGCTCTTACTTCTTTCTGTACCTCTCTTACAAATCTCTGTACCCCCTTGCCTGTTTCTGCACCTCTCTTGCCTCTTTCTGTACCTCTCTTGCCTCTTTCAGCACCTCACTTGCTTATTTCTGTACTTCTCTTGCCTCTTTCTGCACCCCTGTTGCTTCATTGTGCACTTTCATGCTTCTTTCTGCATCTGTCTTGCTTCTTGCTGCACCCCTGTTGTTTCTTCCTGCACTCGTCTTCCCTCTTTCTGTACTTTTCTTGTCTGTTTCTGCATCTCACTTGCTCCTTCTGTACTTTTCTTGCTTCTTTCTACACCTCTGTTGCTTCTTTCAGCAATTCTCTTGGCTCTTTCTGCACTTCTCTTGCCTGTTTCTGTACCTCTCTTGCCTCTTTCTGCACCTCACTTGCTTCTTTCTGCACCCCTCTTGTCTCTTTATGTACTTCTTTTGCCTGTTTCTACAACTCTCCTGCCTCTTTTTACAGTTCTCTTGCCTCTTTTTGCACCTCTGTTGCTTCTTTCTGCACCCCTGTTGTTACTTTCTGCACTCATCTTCCCTCTTTCTGTACCTTTCTTGCCTGTTTCTGCATCACACGTGCTTCTTTCTGCACTTTTCTTGCTTCTTTCTATACGTCTGTTGTTTCTTTCAGCATTTCTCTTGCCTCTTTCTGCACTTCTCTTGCCTGTTTCTGCACCTCTCTTCCCTCTTTCTGCACCTCTCTTGCTCTTTCAGCACCTCACTTGCTTATTTCTGCACTTCTCTTGTCTCTTTCTGCACCCCTGTTGCTTCATTTTATACTTTCGTGCTTCTTTCTGCATCTGTCTTGCTTCTTTCTGCACCCCTGCTGTCTCTTTCTGCACTTGTATTCCCTCTTTCTGTACTTTTCTTGCCTGTTTCTGCATCTCACTTGCCTCCTTCTGTACTTTTCTTGCTTCTTTCTACACCTCTGTTGCTTCTTTCAGAAATTCTCTTGGCTCTTTCTGCACTTCCCTTGACTGTTTCTGCACCCCTCTTGCCTCTTTCTGCACTCGTGTTCCCTCTTTGTGCAACTCACTTGCCTCTTCCTACACCTCTCTTCACTCTTTCTGCATCACTCTTGCCTCTTCCAGCACCTCTGTTGCTCCTTTCTGCCCTTCTCTTGGTTCTTTCTGCACTGCTCTTGGCTCTTTCTGCACCTCTCTTGCTTCTTTCTGCACTTTTCTTGGTTCTTTCTGCACTGTTCTTGGCTCTCTCTGCATCCCTCTAGCCTCTTTGAGCACCTCTTTTGCATCTTTCTGCATTTCTCTCTCTTCATTCTACGCCCCTCTTGCCTCTTTCTGCACCTCAGATGCTTCTTTCTGCAACTCAGATGCTTCTTTCTGCACTTCTATTGCCTCTTTCTGTACCTCTCTTGCTTCTTTCTGCACCTCACCTGCCTCTTTCAGCACCTCTCTCGCTTTTTTCTGCAGATCTCTTGCCTCTTTTTGCACTTCACTTGCCTGTTTCAGCAACTCTGTTGCTTTTTTTCTGCAGATCTCTTGCATATTTCTGCTCCCCTTTTTTCTCTTTCTGTACCTCTCTTGCCACTTTCTGCACCCCTGTTCCCTCTTTCTGCACCTCTCCTGCCTCTTCCTATACCTCTCTTCCCCTTTTCTGCCCCACTCTTGCCTCTTTCTGTACCCCTGTTGCTTCTTTCTTCACTTCTCTTGCTTCACACATTGTTAAAGTAGGAAATACATAATTGAATTGAAGATTTGCAGTGCATTCACTCACGGTGATGCACACACCTGATAGAGTTATTTATTTTTGGTGAGCTATACATGTTACATCGATGTGGTGGAGTTTAGAGTGCATTCACTCACGTTGCGGCACACATCTGTGACTATTTTAATTAGCGTTTGGGAGTAAAAATATTTATTGACTGAGCCTCATTTAGCGAGAGCAATTTTACAATTTAGTAATATTTAATATAAGGTGAAAAATGTGTGCAGCACTGACATTCACATTAACACCTCCAATTCCATTTCTACCAGAACCAGGTGAGACACGTATGAAATGGCAAAAATGCAAAGACTACTTTATAAATTATATGGTTACAATTAACAGTAAAAGTCTTACACCAGATATTAAGAATGGTATATTGTTGCATTCTTTGGGACCAGAGGGTGCAATATAACTAGATGGAAAAGAAAGTACGAGGAGAAGAGGAAACAGATGTCTACGCTAAAGCATTAGAAGACTTACAAAAGTATTATGCTCCTACAGTTTGCATTGCTATTGACAGATACAATTTAGTTCCACAGGAAACAGGAACAAAGTAAGTTAATTGATGAATATTTAGCAAATGTAAAAAAAATGGCTGTACCCTGCAGATTTGGTCCACTGCAAGAAGAATTAATAAGGGATAAAATCATTATGCTTACGAACAATAAAAGGGTGCAGGAAAGGTCATGGGCTGTGGGTGATGGCACCTTAAACAAAGTACTAGCTGTTGTGAGAAAAGATCAAGTATCCTTGAGATGCGCAAAAGCAGCTTTAGAGGATGGTAAAGAGCTGGAAGAAGTGTGTGCAGTGAATTAAAAGAAATATAGTAAACCAGTTACCAAAAAGATTTTGAGTAATAAAACACAAGATTACAAGGAGCAAAAGAAGTCAACTGTTCCTATTAGAGTAGATGTCAAGAAAGATGTGCAAGGCGGTCTGAGCTGTTACAGATGTGGGAGTCACAAGTATTTGGCTAATAGTAGGTTTGTGGAGCAAGGGATCAGAAGTGTGCAACTTGTGGTCTGATTGGACATTTTGCACTTGTATTCAGAAGGAAGGATGTCAGAATGACACAAAAAGAATGACACTGAAGAGGAGTGTTCTGAAGAGGATGATGTAGTAATTATGGTTAAGGATGCAGTATTGGATGTAAAGAGTCATGGAAGAAGTAAACCGTCCTGTGAGATTGTTGTTACTGGTGTTTCGGTCATTCTGGTGGCAGATTCAGGGACGCCTTACACCATAGTCAATTTAGATATGTGGAAGGAAAAATGTGTGAATGGGATTGGAGAAGAACTTAAATCTTGTGACATTAAACCTGAGAGTTTCACAGGGGAAACCATACCCATGGTGGGGTGCAGGGATGTTTCTTTTGTTTTTAAGGGTAGAAGAGCTGAAGGGAGGATGTATGTGGTGGAGGATGGACCATATGTTTTGGGTTGGAAAGAAGTTTGAACATCATTCCCAATCCAAATAGTAAAGAACACGTTTTGGTGTTGAACGATGGAGAGGATGTTGGAAAAAATGTGTGAAGATTAAAGGATTTAAGCACAAGATTATATTGAAGGAGGGTGCAGTACCTGCCTGTAAATTTTACAGTGAGAAATGTTCCATTTGTTGTAAGGTGTGAGTTGGAAAAAGAGTTAAACAGGTTGGAGTTGGCTGGAGTGATTGAACAAATAGAGTCATCGGAATGGATGTCCCCAATTGTAGTCACACGCAAGTCCAGCGGAAAAATTAGGGTATGTGTGGACTTGAGAGGCATAAATAGAGTGATTCAAGTGGACAGGTTTCCTTTACCAAAGATAAATGAAGTTTTGATGAAAACAAAAGGAAAGAAGTGGTTTTCGACTGTGGACCTGTCTTCAGCCTATCATCAAGTGCCGTTACATGAGCAAAGCAGGAAGATAACATCATTCATAACTCCTTTTGGATGTTAACAATATGTCAGAATGCTGTTTGGATTGGCTTCAGCGGCCTCAATTTTTCAAAGACTGATGAGTGAAGTTCTGAAAGGTATCACTGGGGTTCTGTACTTTCAAGACGATGTTTTGATAATGAGGGAGAACAAGTGCATGATCAGAGGCTGAAGGAAGTCATAGAAGTATTTGAAGCAAGAGGGTTAACGGCAGAATATAAAAAATTTCGTTTTGCACAGAACAAAGTAACATATTTGGTCCATGTGATTGGGAAGGACGGCATTTCTCCTAAGAAAGAACTCATTGAAGCTGTTAGAGAGGCTCCAGAACAAAGAATAAGGTGGAGCTTTGTTTGTTATTAGGCCTTGCAGAGTTTTACTCGAAATTGGTGAAACATTTGGCAGAAAAGTCTCATGATTTGAGACAATTGCTTAAACAGAGTTGCAAATTTGTTTGGGGAGAAGAAGGGATGAGTCCTATTGAGAGGAAAGTGTGGATGGTTGAATATGAGATAGATGATTTACTAAAAAAAGTGAAGGAGTGGATTTTTGAAGGTTGGGGAGAGAAGAAGCCAGACGTAGTTGAAGTGAGAAGTTTTTTGGAGGTAAGAAATGAGTTAAGTGTGGAGTCTGGAATTGTGTTGAGGGGTAGAAAAATTGTACCACCACTCAGGAATAAAATGTTAGATCTGTGTCATGAGGGACTTTTTGGAATAGTGAGAACCAAGAATAGAGTTAAAGTTTCATATTGGTGGCGGGGAATTGATCTTGAAGTGGAGAGAAGTGTGAGGGAATATGGACAGTGTGCTGATTCAGATAGAAGTTTACATACTTTAAGACCGAAATTGATGCCTATGGAATGTCCAGAGATGGTTTGGGATATGTTGGCTGTGGATTTTGTGGGTCCTGTGCAGTCCAAATCTGGTGAGACCAAATTTATCATTGTACTAGTGGACTATTTTAGTAAGTAGGTGGAGTTGGGTATTGTTGAAAATGCTGATGCGGACATAGTTGTGAAGTTTCTAGGAGAGGTGTTTTTGAAAGAGGGTTTACCAAAGAGGCTTCTAAGTGAAAATGGAACACATTTTACGGCATCCAAAGTTGAGCAATTTTTGCAGAGGGATGGTATACAGCATGTTAGAACTTCGGTATATCATCTGGCTGGAAATGGTGCTGTTGAGCGTTTTAATCGGGTGATTAAAGGTACTATACAAATTGCCTGTGAAAATAAGATGAATTGGGAAGTGGAAGTCAAAAAGATGTTGTGGTGTTACCAATTGATGCCATCTCTCACAGGGTTCAGTCCTTTTGTTCTTATGCATGGAAGGGAGCCTTTTACCAAAGATAACATAGGGTGAATTGACAGTACAAGACATGTGGATTGGTCACCTGAAGTTGTCAAGGGCAACATCATTAAAGCTCAGAGAGTAAACAAAAGGAACTATGATAAGAGGAATGCTATTAGAGAGGAGACATTAAGAGTAGGAGATTGGGTGAAAACAAAAAAATGGGGTAAAGTGCCCAAAGGGGAGAGAGTATTTTCAGAACCTTTAAGAGTTGTGGAATGTTTGAGGAATTCTGCAAGATTGAGTGATAATTGGGTGTGACACATGAGTCGCATTGCCAAATGTAGATGTTATGCAAAAGGAGAAGGAGGAGATATGGGTGGTTCTCTGGATTTGAATGATTGGTTGTGGGAAGATGAAGTGGATGATGAGATGGAGTGGGTCCTGAATGAAGTGGCATGTGCACATGGTAAAGCCGCATGTGCACAGGAGGTGTTGGATGCATTTCACTATGCGTAATTCGCACTCCTTACAAGCTTAAAGATTTTGTACTGTGTTAGCCTTACCCATAGCTATCATTTTGTGTCTATTATTAATTGTATTGTAGGAGGGGGATGTGTGGTGTTGCTGCATTCCACATTTGGAATGCATACTTTATCTCCATGAGGTAATGTGGAATTGAGCATTGTAGGTATTCTGGGGAATGACAGTTGGATTTGAGCTTTGCTGCATTGAGTTGTACTTGCTGCTATGTACTGGCAGAGTTGCCAATAAAGCTTATTTACATTTATACTGGAGCCGTACTTTACAGTCTTTCTACACCTCTCTTGCTTCTTTCTGCACCTCACTTGCCTCCTGCAGCACCTCTGTTTCTGTTTTCTGCAGATCGCTTGCCTCTTTCTGCACTTCTCTTTTCTCTTTCTACACCTCTCTTGCCTCTTTCTGTACCCCTGTTCCCTGTTTCTGCACCTTTCCCGCCTGTTTCTGTACCTCTCTTGTCTCTTTCTGTACCTCTGTTGCCTCTTTTTGCACTTCTCTTGCTCTTTCTGCACCCTTCGCGCCTCTTTCAGCACCTCTGTTGGTTCTTTCTGCACTGCTCTTGCTTCTTTCTGCACCTCACTTGCCTCTTTCTGCACTTCTCTTGCTTCTTTCTACACCTCTGTCGCTTCTTTCAGCAATTCTCTTGCCTGTTTCTGCACTTCACTTCCTTCTTTCTGCACCCCTCCTGCCTTTCTCCGTACCTCTCTTGCCTTTTTGTGTACGTCTCCTACCTCTTTCTGCACCCCTCTTGCCTCTTTGTGCACCTCTGTTGGTTCATCCTGCAGTTCTCCTGACTCTTTTTGCACCTCTGTTGCTTCTTTCTGTACTGCTCTTGGTTCTTTCTGCACCCCTCTTGCCTCTTTCTGTATCCCTATTTTCTCTTTCTTTATCCCTTTTGCCTCATTCTGCATCTGTGTTCCCTCTTTCTGTACCTTTTCTGCCTGTTTCTGCACCTCTCGCCTCTTTCTGTACCTCTTTTGCTTTTTCTGTACCACTCTTGTCTCTTTTTGCACCTCTGCTGGTTCTTTCTGCACTTATCAAGCTTCTTTCTGCACCTCACCTCAGAAAGAGGTAAGAGAATTGCTAAAAGAAGCAACAGAGCTGTAGAAAGAAGCAAGAGAAGTGTAGAAGGAGGCAATCCTTCTGCACTTCTCTTGCTTCTTTCCACAGCTCTGTTGCTTCGTTAAGCAATTCTCTTGCCTCTTTCTGCACTTCTCTTCCTTCTTACTGCACGCCTCCTGCCTCTTTCTGTACCTCTCTTGCCTCTTTCTGTACTTCACTTGCTTCTTTCTGCACCTCTCTTGCCTCTTTTGGCACCTCTGTTGTTTCTTTCTGCATTTCTCTTGCCTCTTTCTGCACCTCTGAGCTAGAGGTAGTTTTAATCCCCCTGCCCTATTATATACCAAGGCCTTACAGGGAAGGTCATGCGAATCACAGGCGTACCCCAACCCATAGTATACCCTAGTGTATGTAGGTGTTTTCACTGTATTCTAAGTGTCTTTCAGCATAGCACTGGCTCTGGGCCTGGTTAGTGAGAGTCAGTTACCACCAGTAACTCTCTTCCCTCTTTCTGCACCTCTCTTGCTCTTTCAGCACCTCACTTGCTTATTTCTGCACTTCTCTTTTCTCTTTCTGCACCCCTGTTGCTTCATTTTATACTTTCGTGCTTCTTTCTGCATCTGTCTTGCTTCTTTCTGCACCCCTGCTGTCTCTTTCTGCACTTGTATTCCCTCTTTCTGTACTTTTCTTGCCTGTTTCTGCATCTCACTTGCCTCCTTCTGTACTTTTCTTGCTTCTTTCTACACCTCTGTTGCTTCTTTCAGAAATTCTCTTGGCTCTTTCTGAACTTCCCTTGACTGTTTCTGCACCCCTCTTGCCTCTTTCTGCACCCGTCTTCCCTCTTTGTGCAACTCACTTGCCTCTTCCTACACCTCTCTTCACTCTTTCTGCATCACTCTTGCCTCTTCCAGCACCTCTGTTGCTCCTTTCTGCCCTTCTCTTGGTTCTTTCTGCTCTGCTCTTGGCTCTTTCTGCACCTCTCTTGCTTCTTTCTGCACTTTTCTTGGTTCTTTCTGCACTGCTCTTGGCTCTCTCTGCATCCCTCTAGCCTCTTTGAGCACCTCTTTTGCATCTTTCTGCATTTCTCTCTCTTCATTCTACGCCCCTCTTGCCTCTTTCTGCACCTCAGATGCTTCTTTCTGCAACTCAGATGCTTCTTTCTGCACTTCTATTGCCTCTTTCTGTACCTCTTTCTGTACCTCTCTTGCTCTTACTTCTTTCTGTACCTCTCTTACAAATCTCTGTACCCCCTTGCCTGTTTCTGCACCTCTCTTGCCTCTTTCTGTACCTCTCTTGCCTCTTTCAGCACCTCACTTGCTTATTTCTGTACTTCTCTTGCCTCTTTCTGCACCCCTGTTGCTTCATTGTGCACTTCCATGCTTCTTTCTGCATCTGTCTTGCTTCTTGCTGCACCCCTGTTGTTTCTTCCTGCACTCGTCTTCCCTCTTTCTGTACTTTTCTTGTCTGTTTCTGCATCTCACTTGCTCCTTCTGTACTTTTCTTGCTTCTTTCTACACCTCTGTTGCTTCTTTCAGCAATTCTCTTGGCTCTTTCTGCACTTCTCTTGCCTGTTTCTGTACCTCTCTTGCCTCTTTCTGCACCTCACTTGCTTCTTTCTGCACCACTCTTGTCTCTTTATGTACTTCTTTTGCCTGTTTCTACAACTCTCCTGCCTCTTTTTACAGTTCTCTTGCCTCTTTTTGCACCTCTGTTGCTTCTTTCTGCACCCCTGTTGTTACTTTCTGCACTCATCTTCCCTCTTTCTGTACCTTTCTTGCCTGTTTCTGCATCACACGTGCTTCTTTCTGCACTTTTCTTGCTTCTTTCTATACCTCTGTTGTTTCTTTCAGCAATTCTCTTGCCTCTTTCTGCACTTCTCTTGCCTGTTTCTGCACCTCTCTTCCCTCTTTCTGCACCTCTCTTGCTCTTTCAGCACCTCACTTGCTTATTTCTGCACTTCTCTTGTCTCTTTCTGCACCCCTGTTGCTTCATTTTATACTTTCGTGCTTCTTTCTGCATCTGTCTTGCTTCTTTCTGCACCCCTGCTGTCTCTTTCTGCACTTGTATTCCCTCTTTCTGTACTTTTCTTGCCTGTTTCTGCATCTCACTTGCCTCCTTCTGTACTTTTCTTGCTTCTTTCTACACCTCTGTTGCTTCTTTCAGAAATTCTCTTGGCTCTTTCTGCACTTCCCTTGACTGTTTCTGCACCCCTCTTGCCTCTTTCTGCACCCGTCTTCCCTCTTTGTGCAACTCACTTGCCTCTTCCTACACCTCTCTTCACTCTTTCTGCATCACTCTTGCCTCTTCCAGCACCTCTGTTGCTCCTTTCTGCCCTTCTCTTGGTTCTTTCTGCTCTGCTCTTGGCTCTTTCTGCACCTCTCTTGCTTCTTTCTGCACTTTTCTTGGTTCTTTCTGCACTGCTCTTGGCTCTCTCTGCATCCCTCTAGCCTCTTTGAGCACCTCTTTTGCATCTTTCTGCATTTCTCTCTCTTCATTCTACGCCCCTCTTGCCTCTTTCTGCACCTCAGATGCTTCTTTCTGCAACTCAGATGCTTCTTTCTGCACTTCTATTGCCTCTTTCTGTACCTCTCTTGCTTCTTTCTGCACCTCACCTGCCTCTTTCAGCACCTCTCTTGCTTTTTTCTGCAGATCTCTTGCCTCTTTCTGCACTTCACTTGCCTGTTTCAGCACCTCTGTTGCTTTTTTTCTGCAGATCTCTTGCATATTTCTGCTCCCTTTTTTCTCTTTCTGTACCTCTCCTGCCTCTTTCTATACCTCTCTTCCCTCTTTCTGCCCCACTCTTGCCTCTTTCTGCAGTTCTCTTAGCTTCTTCTGTACCTCACTTTCCTCTTTGTGCACCTCTGCTGGTTCTTTTGTGCTGCTCTTACTTCTTTCTGTACCTCTCTTACAAATCTCTGTACCCCCTTGCCTGTTTCTGCACCTCTCTTGCCTCTTTCTGTACCTCTCTTGCCTCTTTCAGCACCTCACTTGCTTATTTCTGTACTTCTCTTGCCTCTTTCTGCACCCCTGTTGCTTCATTGTGCACTTTCATGCTTCTTTCTGCATCTGTCTTGCTTCTTGCTGCACCCCTGTTGTTTCTTCCTGCACTCGTCTTCCCTCTTTCTGTACTTTTCTTGTCTGTTTCTGCATCTCACTTGCTCCTTCTGTACTTTTCTTGCTTCTTTCTACACCTCTGTTGCTTCTTTCAGCAATTCTCTTGGCTCTTTCTGCACTTCTCTTGCCTGTTTCTGTACCTCTCTTGCCTCTTTCTGCACCTCACTTGCTTCTTTCTGCACCCCTCTTGTCTCTTTATGTACTTCTTTTGCCTGTTTCTACAACTCTCCTGCCTCTTTTTACAGTTCTCTTGCCTCTTTTTGCACCTCTGTTGCTTCTTTCTGCACCCCTGTTGTTACTTTCTGCACTCATCTTCCCTCTTTCTGTACCTTTCTTGCCTGTTTCTGCATCACACGTGCTTCTTTCTGCACTTTACTTGCTTCTTTCTATACGTCTGTTGTTTCTTTCAGCATTTCTCTTGCCTCTTTCTGCACTTCTCTTGCCTGTTTCTGCACCTCTCTTCCCTCTTTCTGCACCTCTCTTGCTCTTTCAGCACCTCACTTGCTTATTTCTGCACTTCTCTTGTCTCTTTCTGCACCCCTGTTGCTTCATTTTATACTTTCGTGCTTCTTTCTGCATCTGTCTTGCTTCTTTCTGCACCCCTGCTGTCTCTTTCTGCACTTGTATTCCCTCTTTCTGTACTTTTCTTGCCTGTTTCTGCATCTCACTTGCCTCCTTCTGTACTTTTCTTGCTTCTTTCTACACCTCTGTTGCTTCTTTCAGAAATTCTCTTGGCTCTTTCTGCACTTCCCTTGACTGTTTCTGCACCCCTCTTGCCTCTTTCTGCACTCGTCTTCCCTCTTTGTGCAACTCACTTGCCTCTTCCTACACCTCTCTTCACTCTTTCTGCATCACTCTTGCCTCTTCCAGCACCTCTGTTGCTCCTTTATGCCCTTCTCTTGGTTCTTTCTGCACTGCTCTTGGCTCTTTCTGCACCTCTCTTGCTTCTTTCTGCACTTTTCTTGGTTCTTTCTGCACAGCTCTTGGCTCTCTCTGCATCCCTCTAGCCTCTTTGAGCACCTCTTTTGCATCTTTCTGCATTTCTCTCTCTTCATTCTACGCCCCTCTTGCCTCTTTCTGCACCTCAGATGCTTCTTTCTGCAACTCAGATGCTTCTTTCTGCACTTCTATTGCCTCTTTATGTACCTCTCTTGCTTCTTTCTGCACCTCACCTGCCTCTTTCAGCACCTCTCTTGCTTTTTTCTGCAGATCTCTTGCCTCTTTCTGCACTTCACTTGCCTGTTTCAGCACCTCTGTTGCTTTTTTTCTGCAGATCTCTTGCATATTTCTGCTCCCCTTTTTTCTCTTTCTGTACCTCTCCTGCCTCTTTCTATACCTCTCTTCCCTCTTTCTGCCCCACTCTTGCCTCTTTCTGCAGTTCTCTTAGCTTCTTCTGTACCTCACTTTCCTCTTTGTGCACCTCTGCTGGTTCTTTTGTGCTGCTCTTACTTCTTTCTGTACCTCTCTTACAAATCTCTGTACCCCCTTGCCTGTTTCTGCACCTCTCTTGCCTCTTTCTGTACCTCTCTTGCCTCTTTCAGCACCTCACTTGCTTATTTCTGTACTTCTCTTGCCTCTTTCTGCACCCCTGTTGCTTCATTGTGCACTTTCATGCTTCTTTCTGCATCTGTCTTGCTTCTTGCTGCACCCCTGTTGTTTCTTCCTGCACTCGTCTTCCCTCTTTCTGTACTTTTCTTGTCTGTTTCTGCATCTCACTTGCTCCTTCTGTACTTTTCTTGCTTCTTTCTACACCTCTGTTGCTTCTTTCAGCAATTCTCTTGGCTCTTTCTGCACTTCTCTTGCCTGTTTCTGTACCTCTCTTGCCTCTTTCTGCACCTCACTTGCTTCTTTCTGCACCCCTCTTGTCTCTTTATGTACTTCTTTTGCCTGTTTCTACAACTCTCCTGCCTCTTTTTACAGTTCTCTTGCCTCTTTTTGCACCTCTGTTGCTTCTTTCTGCACCCCTGTTGTTACTTTCTGCACTCATCTTCCCTCTTTCTGTACCTTTCTTGCCTGTTTCTGCATCACACGTGCTTCTTTCTGCACTTTTCTTGCTTCTTTCTATACGTCTGTTGTTTCTTTCAGCATTTCTCTTGCCTCTTTCTGCACTTCTCTTGCCTGTTTCTGCACCTCTCTTCCCTCTTTCTGCACCTCTCTTGCTCTTTCAGCACCTCACTTGCTTATTTCTGCACTTCTCTTGTCTCTTTCTGCACCCCTGTTGCTTCATTTTACACTTTTGTGCTTCTTTCTGCATCTGTCTTGCTTCTTTCTGCACCCCTGCTGTCTCTTTCTGCACTTGTATTCCCTCTTTCTGTACTTTTCTTGCCTGTTTCTGCATCTCACTTGCCTCCTTCT